>NC_092048.1:131496150-132124000 GCF_003086295.3 Arachis hypogaea
AGATTTAGATGAGGGTTGAGTTGTGGATTTTTTTTTCTCCTGTCAATGATTAGGTTTAAGATGGTCATGAAAGCACCACTGATGTCAATGAAAATACCACAACAGGAGGGCCAATGTTAGATTCTGTGGTGAGTCTAGGGTTTAGGAATATATGTTATACACTTATACTATTTTGTTGCTTGCTTTCTATAACATATTGATTTGTCATAGGCCAAAACAAGAAAAGCCAAGAAGAACCTGCCCAAAAAGTCTATCAGAACTGGCACAGCGACTCAAAATTAAAGAAAAGAAATTCGAGTATCACAGTCTGCACCACAAGCTGAGAAGGTCATTTTTTTCTTTTTAAAAAAAAATTAAAACATGTTTCATGCTGCATATTATTACAACTCAATTCTATAGACTTAGTCATTTATATAATTGTTAAAGTAAATTTGTTACTGGCTGTAGGAAAAAACTCCAATGGCAAGCTTACACCATTTAAAGAAGCACCAAATTATTAGGTCACCAGCTCCATGTTTTGTGCCTCCACCCATACCAGCACCAGGACCAACCTTATGGTTGAAATCTCAACCTTCCCAAACTCCAAACCTGATGCCGCATACCTCACAGAACCAATCGAATGACTCAATAGTTGAGAAGACAAGTCCACGAAACACTCATGATGTAATTTCTCAAGGGACGATGGCTGCTGCAACTTCAACTATTGCATCAAGACTTTTAAAATTTGTGCCAACACCTGACTTCAAGCCTCCAAGACTCAGGCCTCCTAAACAGGGGTGATAATGCTAATAGGGATATAGAAATGTGTTATTATTGTTTTGGTATTTTGACTCTTTAGTTTGAAGTGATACAATTATTCCAATATATATATTAGTTGTTTTATTTAGGGCCATGTTGGCCTCTACAATGATAGGTGAACTGTGAACAGATGAATTATATGTTTGGTGACAATATGAATATAATGGTATGAACTGCTATGCTTTACATGAAATTACTTGAATCCATGCTATATGTACAAATATTTGTTGCACTAATTTGGATTAAGATTTGAGAAGAAACTTTAAACAGTGATAACAATAATTCATCTTCATTTAATATCCACAATGTTTACATACACAATTTCATCTTGTAACACAAAACTCTTAGATAACCTAAAATTATTCATCAAGTTGCATACACAGTTATCTTAAATAAACAGGTAACCATAACCCCACCAAAAAATGCAAAAATACTACAATCTAACCCCAAGCATCTACTTTTACCTATTTTTTCTACTCTTCTCCAATTGATTTTCTAATCCAATCAACCTAATTTCTAGCTCTTCCACTTTGTCATTCACCGCATCACTTAGACCTTCAAATCGATGTTGCTTCTGCGGCAATACCCCTTTGATATTGTCTTCAAAGCATACTCATTAAACAAAGAAATATAATCATCTAGCCATACAAAGAATGAGCAATGAGCTTCTGCAATCTATAATTAAACAAAAAAACATTAAAACCATAAACATACCTTGAAGTAAGTACAGAATTGAACAAAATCAACACATAACTGTCCATGAACATACCTTGAAGTTAGGGCAACGTAAGAATAACCTATTTGAATTATTTTTGGTCCCAGACATGAATTGAATAGCATGAGACTCGCAATAGCACTTTGAGGAGACCCATCTTTTCTTCTTTTGACCTCCAACATTCTCACTAGAGTTCATGCTACAACTCAAATTATCGCCTCCCACTCGCAGGTCGGAGGATGAGCAACATTCTCCACTTCCGACTATGATGTCTTAGGGTTTCGTTATTGTTGTTTCGAATACGAGTAGTATGTGGAGAGGTCGGGGAACCAGAGGACCATCGAAGTTAACGTTTCCTCTCTCTTTAACCCATAAACAACGCCGCTTTTTGAATGTGACAGGGGGACAAATCGATCCCTATCCATTTCTTCTAATCTACGTTGACACTTAACTCTGAACTAACTTTTAGATTAGTACCGGTAAGTACCACATCAGATTTTTTCGTTAACTATGGATGGAGAATACAAGGAAGGAGACGCAATAGATTATTTTATGTATGGACAGAGACCGACGTGGATGACTTTTTTTTTTGTAAGAAGTCGCCTTGTTCTAGTATAAAATAGACAAAAATTGCGTTGGATGCTAATTCTAAAATAATTCTAATTTACACTACTTGGGAGGATTGATTGAATTGTTCTTTTTCTTTCGGTTGGCCTTACGGCTCCAGGTACCGGAGCTCAATAGTGAATAAGTTTCTATGATTTTATATTAGAGTGCTTGAATCTTGGGTTTGAAATTAAAAACCACACGTAATCTCATGCATTAGTAATGTAGTCTTTAAAATCTGCAAGTGAATAATTTAAATTTTTAATACTTATTTAAATAGATAAGAGAGTTAATATTTAATCAATAAAAATCAATTATTATGTAATTTTTTTTTTAGTTCAACTCATCTTTAGCAGGATTTATCATTTAGACTAATCCAAATTGATTATTATATCATGACAAATATGGTTTGGGCTTGAGTAAATTAGGTCATACTAAAAAAAGACATTAAGATTTAAAATAAAAAATTTAAAAAATTTTAGATAACAATGATTTAAATTTAAATTCTTTAGCTTTTCAAAATATATTTTTGATTCCTCATTTAACAAATTTTGGTTCTTATGTTTTGTAAAAAAAAATATCCCATAATTTTGAAATTAAATTTGATTCATTTTAAAAATTAGATCCAACAAAATCCGATATGATCTTTTATGTTCGTTGAATTTTAAATTTGGATCGCAAACTACTACAGAAAGAATACAGAATGAAATTGACTTATAGTCTAACTATATCCTCTATATAAAAGTAAATAAATGTCTTTCTCAAATCATCGTCACTGAATCAAAAAGTGAATAGTATAACAGAGAACCATGTATCCATTCTTTCGATCAACAAAATTTTGATGTTTCAGATTGCTTTCGAGATCGATCCATCCAAGTTAAAATGTCAGGAGGCGCTAGCGATCTTCCTCAGGATCTTCTGTCGCTCGTTGCGGATGAGCTAGGACTCATCGATCTTCTCAGCTTCCGTGCCGTTTGCAGGAATTGGCGCTCTGCTTCCACATGGTCCACAGCTGTGGTTGAATCCATGCACGGGCATCCATGGTTGCTCATCTATGGCGAATACTCTCCTATCTGTATCTTGCAAAGCAGAGACAAGGGGATTATTTACAAACTCAGATTTGAGGAATTGGAGGGAGCAATTTGCATGGCATCTCATGAAGGGTGGTTACTTCTATTCAAAAAGGGGTTTATGTTTTTCTTCTGTCCTTTCTCTAGAACAAGAATCTCTTCCAAACTATCCTTTATTGGAGCTACCGGAATCATACGTGGCAACTTTTTCTTCTGCTCCTACTAGCCACTATTGCATTGTGGCTGTAGCTACCAAGAATAATGCTAAAAGTAGCAGCAAATTGGAGGTACGGTTGCTTTTTCGAGGCTATAAAGAATGGTTGGAGTATGAATATGAAACGTGTTCTGGTGAACTTGATATGGCTATTTATCACAATGGGGTTTTTCATATTTTTCATGATTCATCTAAATTACTCACATTTATTTCGGTTGATGGGAAGGTAACATGGGAATTCTATCATCTGGTTTCTAAGAGTACGGAATCTAAATTTAATGAATTTCCACCGTCATGGTTAGGTGATAAGAAACCAGTTAAGTATGTAAGATGGAACACGGAAAAATTTTTACAGTCCTTCTTCATTCGAATGAAGAACAATTTTGGATCAAATTCGTCTTCTATTACATGGTCTATATCTACATGTGGGACTAAATTTGTAGAACAGAATGAACCTGCTCAGTGCAGCATAATTTACAAAGAGAAGAAAGTACTCCCTCCTCTAGATCCACAAGAAGGATGTGATAGCCGCAACTGTAACTTAAAAGCAGTGTGGATTCAACCAAGATACTTTCAAGTATCTCCTCATCAAACTTGGTGATTTGAAAATTATATTTCGATTTTTTTATTTTGTTAGAATTAAGAGTTAAAATTTATAATTTAGGATGAAAAATAATTTTAATATTACTTGAAAAAATTGAGTACATATTAAATTTTTAATTATTTAATAATAGTTTTTTATGTGTTTATCTAAATGATTACACTATCTTAGAGGTTTGTTGACTTTGTTAAATTTGTAGGTTTACTTCTATGAATTTTAAATCAATTACTTCATTTCAATTTCAAATAATAATTAAGAAAATTTTAGGTGTTTATTGCATAGATTATAACTCTGAATATATTAATGTTAATAGTTTTTAACAGGGTAAAGTATATTTTTTGTCCTTAAAGTTTGGTAAAAGTTTCAAAAATACCTCTAAGTTCTATTTTGTTTCAATTTTAGGAGTATTTTTGAAACTTTTATCAAACTTGAAAGATAGAAAGTATATTTTACCTTTTTTAATATTTGAATTAAGTTTTATTTTTGTCTCAAATGTTTTATTTCAATCTTATTTTAATTTAATGAATTTTTTTAAAAAATTATTTATTTTTTTATTAATATTTTTAAGTATTAGAACAATAATTAAAATAAAAAATAATAAAAATAGAACGAAAAAAATATTTACAACGAAAATAAGATATTTTACATATTAAAAATAAAACTAAAATTTAATTCAAATATTAAAAATTAAAATAATATTTTATATTTTTACTTTATAATTTTATTCTAATATACTATTTTCGTTATCATCGTCATACCATGATCCGTTGAAGAGTTAGTGTCCCTCTTCCACTAGTAGAATATTTTTAAATTAGTTTAATTCATATCTATGTATGCTTTATCTATATATATAATTTAATAAATGAGATTTATTAATTTTTATCCAATAAAAATTATTATATATATATTAATCTTTTCGGATTATAATATCATTTTTAATAATTCTATTAGATTAAAATATAAAAGATTCATCTCTTAATATTATAATTACTATCACAATGATAAATCTTTAAATTTAATCAAGGACATTATTATATTAACATTTTAATATAATAACAATAGCAAATTATTTGACATATGATTGATTAGATTGTGGTCATACTACTTATTCCCAACAATCTCCCACTTGCACGAGAGCCAATTATGATAGATTAGATCTTGGACATACTATATTATCTTAATAATCATACTATTATTATATTCTTGGTGCTAGCAAAGAATATAATAATATTCTATTTAAATTAATATAATTATTTATTTGATCAAATCAAAATAATAATTAAATAATTCTCAAGTAAATATTAGAACACTCGTTAGTGTGTGACCCCATATGTTGAATACTAAGCGGGTAGTAAATTAGTTGTACTAAATTTACTAATCAAATGTTGGCGTCTAGCAACACTCTTAACGAGCAGTAATATATTTTTACTAAGAACTCGAGAAGAACATAGTTTGGCTAACCTCTTATAATATGGTTTAATTGTCAAACTCTAACTTGTTAATTACCATTATTATAATGACTGTGAATCACTTAACAAACCCATTTCTTCATTCATTCATTTCTTCATTCATTCAATCTTTTTGGCCAAGGTTTTATTCATCTCAGTCATTATAATCATAGAGCTCAAACTCTTTATCGAGAATTGACGGATTCTTTATTGACTAGTTCGTTAATTGTACAAGTATTTAAATCATATCCAATATCCATTCAACTAGCACCCTAGGAATTAGGTGTCCGAACTCAAAGTATAATAAATACATTGTCAATTACTACGATAGTCTCAAATGGAAGGAACTCTATTACTATGTTCATTTTGAAAATATCTTATTGACAAATATACCGTAATTATAACTATTAGAAGTTCTCAAAGTGAGTCAATGGTCATATCTCTATATGCACAATCTATATATATAATTTAATAAATGAGATCTATTAATCTTCATCCAATGAAGACCGTTATATATATATATATATATACAAAATATTCATCTCTCAATATTATGATCACTATCACAATGATAAATCTCTAAATTTAATCAAGGACTTTATTATATTAACATTTTAATATAATAACAATAACAAATTATTTGACATATGATTGATTAGATTGTAGTCATATTACTTATCCCCAATACCTTCAACCAACACAATTATCAAATTTTCAGATAGAAAACAATTGCAAGTAACAACAATACTCCCCCTCTAATAAATCGAATATATTTCATTTGATTTATTATTGTTTTAGTTAAATAAAATCTATTTCATTCTATTTATATGGAATGTGTTTAAATCGAACTTAATAGTTTTGATTTACATAGTTTAAAAATGAAAATTAAACATCTATAACAATATATAAAGAGAATATAGAGAGAATGATGTCTAATTATCGTATTCTCATTTTAACCTTATTAATAAACAGTGATTGAAGTAACTGCGTTTTAAAGACGGTATAAAATATAATTATCATTAACTTTCCTTCGTTGATATTACGATTACCTTTTTATTTATTTTATGCACAATTCTTACTTACTCATTGTGTCTTTTTCTTTGTTTCACTAAGTACAAGTAGTACTCTCTTTTTATCTTTAAGGTAATCCTATTAGTACATAAGTATTAATACATAAATATTAATTATGTCAATATTTTATCAAAGTCAAATCTCTTACTATAATTAATACATAAATATTAATTGTGTCAATATTTTATATAATTTTTGTCTGTTTTCTTCTATCTTTTAGTTATGTAATTTTTTTTTCTAACCAAAGGATACGAAAGTTTCTCAATATTAAAAGAGAAAGTATATATCTGTTATTCAAGGTCGTCATACAATTTTAAAGTATATCCAGTTTGAATGGTATCAACCATTTAAGAAAATGAATTTGAACTTAAATAAGTATTTTTAATCAAGAGTATTGGGTATATTTTTATTGATTTAAAAAAAATATGTATTTATATGTCATCTTTTATTTTTGTGGTGATGGACAATAGTGCTCACATCATAATTTTAAGATTCATTTTATATTTATATCAATTCATAAAGTATTTTACAAAAATTATGTTTAAGTAAATTTTTTATTTATAATTATTTTATATTTTGAGATTTAAAATTTTGTATTTTTATTTTTATTCAAGAATTATTTTTATATTTTATTTTAATATTTTTGTCTAAAAATATTAATATTAATTTTAATTTTTTAATTTTTAGAATAAATAAAAAGATGTGATTTTTTTTATAAATTAGATTATTCAAAACCTACTCATTATAAAAGAAGTTAAATTTAATTCTTGACACATTAAATAAAAAAAGTTTAATTAGATAAAAAAATTATAAAAAAATTAATAAAAAATATAAGAACACATATTAGATATTTTTTTTTCTTTCTATGTCAATTTAATAAGATAAAAAAAGTTTTTCTTTTACATCAAATTGATAAAAGCAAAAGATAGAACTATTTTTTATGTGAAAAGATAGAAGAATAACAGAAAATATAAATTAAATAAGTAAACTAAAGAGAAGGAAAAATGCAAGTGAAAGCTGGAAGTTATGCGTGAAATCAAATGAAATTTACAATGTAGTGGAGGAAAGCAACGAAAGACTATGAAAAAGATGCAATTGAGGGTGTTGAAAAAAGGAAAAGGGCCATAGCAAGAGAAACACATAAACTGATAAAAGTGTGCATGAAGAATAAAATTGGTAGATTTTTTAAAAAAAATTAGAAAAAACTTTAATAGAATAATGAGGGTGGAACCAAACTATTGGTGAGAGTACACGGCCGGTTTAAACAAAAGAATATAAACTAAAACTAACATAAAATTAAACAAAACATAAAGATGGTGAAGAATGTAAAGACATTGATAAAATAAAGGAGGGTTAACCACAAAAAATGTCCTTGAAATATTTAAACGCTAACAAAAATACACCCAATTCTTACTATCGACAAAAATACCTTTAAATAATTTAAAAACGCGATCAAAATGTCCAATAGTAAATATGTATTTTCAAAAAATATCTTAAAAATTAAATTTTGATACAATTTTTTGCGAGCATGACTAAAAAATGAGATATTATTATTCTTAAAATTTAGTAATTTTTTGCTAAGTATATATATATATTTTTTGTGATTTTTTAATAGTATTATTGGTTGTTAACAAAAAATTACAAAAAAATATATACTTAACGAAAAATTACCAAATTTTAAGGATAATAATATCTCATTTTTATAATCATATTTGTAAAAAATCGCATCAAAATTCAATTTCTAAGACATTTTTTGAGAATATATATTTACTGTTGGACATTTTTGTCACGTTTTTAAATAATTTGAAGGTTTTTATATCGACAATAAAATTTGGGTGTATTTTTGTCCGCATTTGAATAATTTGTGGGCATTTTTTGTGGTTAACCCAATGAAGGATATAAATAAAACAAACATATAATTAAACAAAACATAAAGATGGTAAAAAATGTAAAGACATTGATGTTCACTGAGTCTATTTTTTGATTTATTAACAATTTGTAGACACTCTGTATTTTTGTTGTTGAGAGATGTGTTATCATGGTTATAGGAGTAAATTTTATTTTAGTGGGATGTTATTAGATTTTTCAAAATGAATTTTATAACTATTTTGTCCTTATAATTTGCTTTATGAAATGATTTGTTAAAGAATAAATATAGTCCAAAAAATTTTGAAACTAAAGTCGTGACCAACTCTTTATATTAGCTTTATAGATTTTCACCTTTTGTTATACAGTAGAAAGATTATATATAATATAATAAAGGTTAAATGTTCTCATATGTAAGAACATGGGACTTAATATTATTCTTTTATAAAGTTTCTCTGTCTAAATAAAAGAACTAATATCATTTAGACTTAATGTTTATTTTTGTACTTAATAAAAAAATTAATGTCATTTAACTTTAATTTTTAACTTTCAAGATACATAAAAAGATGTAACATTTTATGCATTAGATAATTTAAAAGATATTTATTATATAGGAAGTTAAAAATATTTTAAACTTAAAAAACTATTTAATAACAAAATTAAATTTGTTCAAAATAGTAGGAAGAGAAAGAGAAAGTTGAAATTTTTTAACTAATTACAAAGAATCACCACCATAATTTGAGTATCTTAAGTGAGGTTTAAGAAGTAAACCAGAACTATAAATCTAAAAGTTTTCTGTCTTTCTTTATAACGAATAAAATAATAAGAAGATTCGTATTAGATTATGAAAATTAATCTCATCCTTATAATACGATAACATTATTTCAAAACATGTAAAATGAAATAATAAATTACAGTTTAATTAATGTGCACAATAAAATAAATATGAAAGTTATATTAAACTGAGACTTAAATTTATAATTATTAGTTAAAAAACTTACAATTATGTACTATTTTTTATTATTTTGGTTGAAAATAATATATTTTGATATTGTTTTTTAGGATTACTGACATCAAATTTTAATAATTTTAAAAAATTTTAAATGATTTATGTCTTAATTCTTTTAGCAAAATTTCAACAACTCATAAAAGTTAACACAATAAATAGTTATAAATCAAAGTGACGGACAACAGTAAAAGTTGTGATGATGATACTTGATAATAATTAATAACGATAGGATGAAGAGAATGTGAAAGCAGAAGAAAAAATGAGAAAGTAGAATAAAGTAATATAATAGTGGCGATGAGACAATGACACGTATGTATATAGAGAACAATATATCGTAAGAGAAAGAATAGTGTTTGATATAGTGAGGCGATATAATACAAATGTAAATTAATAATTTTTAAAAAATAATGCAATTAAAGATAGTATAAAAAATTAAATATAAAATTAAAAAAATATTTTTTATCAATTAAAATTATGCATGAAGATAAAAAGTTTTTGAATATAAATTTTTATCTCTACTTTAAATTAAATACTATTAAAAATAAATAAATAAACTTAATAACATTTCTAAATTGTTAATTGTAAATAATGTCTCTAAATTCTTATTTTTATTTTGTTACACATAATAATAACATAATAAATTTGTTTAATATCTTATTTAATTTAAATTTATAAATTTTATTCATTCTAAAAGTTAAATAATTTATAAAATTTTTATTTTTGTTTTTAACTTTTTTTTATTCTTAATGTTTAGATTATATTATTAAATTTATAATTTTAAAAATAAAATTATAAAAATTAATTTCTTCACAATAATAGAAAAGCGGCTGAACAGGTACGATAGTGTCTGTTGAGCCGCTAGTCCTTATAATACGATAACATTATTTCAAAACATGTAAAATGAAATAATAAATAATAGTTTAATTGATGTGCACAATAAAATAAATATGAAACTTATAAAATAGCAGTAAAATATGGATAGCAATGGTTGCCTTTTGTTTTAAAGTACTATATTAAACTGGGACTTAAATTGATAATTATTAATTAAAAAACTTACAATTATGTACTATTTTTTATTATTTTGGTTGAAAATAATATATTTTGATATTATTTTTTAGGATTACTGACATCAAATTTTGATCATTTCAAAATATTTTAAATGATTTATGTCTTAATTCTTTTAGCAAATCTTCAACAACTCATAAAAGTTAATACAATGGATAGTTATTATAAATCAAAGTGATAGACAAGAGTAAAAGTTGCGATGATGATACTTGATAATAATTAAAAATGATCGGATGAAGAGAATGTGAAAGCAGAAGAAAAAAAATGAGAAAGTAGAACAAGGTAATATAATAGTGGCGATGAGACAATGACATGTATGTATAGAGAGAACAATATATCGTAAGAGAAAGAATAGTGTTTGATATAGTGAGACGATATAATACAAATATAAATTAATAATTTTAAAAAAATAATGCAATTAAAGATAATATAAAAAATTAAATATAAAATTTTAAAAAATATTTTTTATCAATTGAAATTATAAATGAAGATAAAGAATATTTTGAATATAAATTTGTATCTCTGTTTTAAATTAAATACTATTAAAAATAAATAAATAAATAAACTTAATAACGTTTCTAAATTGTTAATTGTAAATAATGTCTCTAAATTCTTATTTTATTTTATTACACATAATAATAATATAATATTGATAAATTTGTTTAATATCTCTTATTTAATTTAAATTTATAAATTTTATACATTCTAAAAGTTAAATAATTTATAATTTTTTTTTGTTTTTAACTTTTTTTTTTATTCTTAATGTTTAGATTATATTATTAAATTTATAATTTTAAAAATAAAATTATAAAAATTAATTTTTTCATAATAATAGAAAAACGGCTGAATAGACACGATAGTACTTGTTGAGCCGCTAATATATATATAAGGTATGTATTTGGTTTTAAGATATTCATATAATATTTGATATCCATTTTATTTGTTTAAGTAAATTACCCAATTATTTATGTTCTTATAAAATGTAATTATTTTTTAACATAGTGATATATAATTAGATGCATGTGTCTCACATCTTACATTTTCCAGCGTATGAAAATTACAATTCCGTATGTTTAATTTGAGCTCAATGGTTACATTTTGCAAAGCGAGCGCTCTACAATTTTAGATACATCCCCAATCTGCCAAATTTTAGAATTGTTAAAACAACAAAAGGAACAGTGACGGCGGACTTCAAAAAACTTGGATCCCAAGAAAACTTGAATCCCAAGGAAAACTTGGACTAATATTTTTCTGTTACAACTAAAACCACTGTAGTGAGGCTTAATTTAGGTTATTATATATATATACTCATATGATTCCTTTTGTTTTGTGTGGGTAATCTTTTTCTAAATAAAATGGACCAACATAGCAACATTTCAGAAGCAGATTCTGATAACAAGAAAAGAAACAATTCTATCCACCTTCTTGCACAAATATTTTCAGATTATTTAGAGTTGAAGGAGCTTCTTAGAATCCGCGGCGTTTGCAAGGATTGGAAATACGCTTCCACCGAAGCATTGGCTCGTCTTGAAATTGAAACCTTTCAAGACGAGCCATGGTTTCTTATGTATGGCGAAGGTTCTACGTGTTCGTTGCTAAGCAACGAGGATAAGTTGTATACATTGAACATCCCAGAATTCGATGGAGCAACCTGCGTTGCCTCGAATTCGGGGTGGCTGCTTCTGTTTCGCGAAGGCTCGATTTTCTTCCTTTGCCCGTTCTCCAGAGCAAGGATTGATCTTCCAAATTTTCCATTACCGGAACTAATAGATTGCTCTGAATATGTTGCTGCATTTTCGTCGGCTCCGACTAGTGAAGATTGCACGGTGGCTGTGATTAACCGATGGCATGAAATCGCTTTGCAGTTACATCTTCTTCGCCGCAGCGACCAACGTTGGAGAGTGTATGAATGTCTTTGTACAATAGGAGATTTGAGTACAATAAAGTTTGCTACTTATAAGGAAGGAGCTTTTCAAATATTAGATGGTTTTAATGGGTCAGTTACCTTTGATGCTAGAACCAAAAGATGGAGAAAACTGTTGGAATAAATTAATTTCAATAACCCAAATCATCCACGTTGAATCATCAAAAATATATCATATTATAATGCGGAAGCGTACCTGAATTCATAAACATGAATCATACGATCGGAAGAGTTTGGATCTTGTGGTTCTTTCGATCTTTCTCAACCAAAGCCTTCTGTATTCCTAGGAGGCTGAACTGCAACTCTTTTGATGAGGAAAGAGTAACAAAGGCGGCTTTTGGTATATCGGGAACCGAAACCCTGAAGGTCTATTTATATTTGAGCATGGCACCCATTAAACCCTTAAACCCAAATAAAATAGTATCTAAAGCCCAAAAGATAATATATCTAAAATCCAAAAAAGATAATTATCTAAGGAACAAAAGATAATATCCTGTTTTATTCTCATTTAATTCCAAATCAAAAGTAATAATGACTTATTCAATTAGCATTTAAAATAATAAATGAGATCATCATTATATAAGTCATTTAATTTTAAATAGCATAATTTGTGATTATAATTAATATATGTATTGCCCACAAATAAGTTAGGAAATCAAATAATTTCCTAACAATCTCCCACTTGGGCTATACATATATTATTTCTTGACATAATCACATCTTTATAAACTTTATGCGCGCATCTGAATGCTATTTCTCTCATTACTTTAACAATCTGGTCCGTCTCATACATTAGATATGGAACTACCGCAGCTTTTATCACATTAAATGCCGTGACTAAACCACGCCAATCACCATCCTAATATACTCAACGACATAGATCAAATTTGGATGAGTAATATGGAAATTACATGCCAAGTGATCTCATGCATGTCTATTTCCAGCTGGTCCAACTTTATTGAGATCAAATACAATACAAAATATTGTAAAATGAACATTTCACATAATATGAAATAAACCATCAACTTAATTCTGCAGAAAAATAATTCAATTATCTGTCATAGGACATATAGCATAAACTCCCACTAAACCAAGGCATCACAAATATTGACACCCATCCGAGCAGTGTGCTCATGAAAAACTTTAGAGGTCAATCCTTGGTAATGAGTCTGCTAGCATATACTCTGTTCCTATATGTCCTATGGAAATCTGTTTTTCTTAAACTTTCTCCTTGACAACTAAGAACTTGATGTCTGTATGCTTCGATTTTGTCAAGCTCTTATTGTTATTGGAGTATAGTACTGCTGACTTATTGTCACAAAATATCTTTAATGGTCTTTCAATGTCATCTACTATATGAAGCTTAGTGACAAAGTTTCGCAACCATATGCCATGAAATCGGAAACAGAGTACCCAATCATCTCCAAATTTTTCTGATCTCCGATAAATAAGCATGTAATCCTTTGTTTTCTTTAAACAACGCATTACGCGTTTAACAGCTATCCAATGATCCATATCCGGATTGCTCAAGTATCTACCCAACACTCCCACTATAAATGATATATCGGGATGTATGTAGACTTGAGCATACATTAAATTCCCTAGTACTTATGCATAAGGCTTATCATGCATTGATGTCCTCTCAAGATCATTTTTAGGGCATTGCTTGAGACTGAACTTGTCTCCTTTAACCACGGGTGTGTCCATTGGTCTACAACCTTTTATGACATATCTACTTAAAATCTTTTCGATATAGTTCTTTTGTGACAATCCAAGAATACCTTGAGAGTAATCTCTTAGTATCTTGATTCCTAATACAAAAGAGGCATCACCAAGATCTTTCATTTCGAATTTGTCCGATAGAAATTTCTTAGTTTCATGCAACAAGCCTATATTGTTGCTGGCAAATAGAATGTCATCAACATACAAGACCAAAAAAAGTATTTACTCCCACTGAACTTACGGTATACACATTCATCTATAATATTTACCTCAAAACCGTATGAGGTAATGACTTGATGAAACTTGTGATACCATTGACGAGAAGCTTGTTTGAGACCATAGATGGATTTTCTCCTTTTTCTATTGGATCTCATTAATGACACTTCTTGAGGTTGTTGAGCTTGCTGTATGGGTTGGGTTTGAGGAGGATTCTCATTATTTTCCTGTACTGTAGCAGTATCTTGAGCAACAACAATATTCTCATTGTTCTCTTGTACTGTAGCTGGATTTACAACAGGATTCTCATTGTACTTTTGTACTATAACTGTATCTTGAACAATAATAGGCACAAGGTCCTGATCATTGTCAGTTATAGAATCCTTATCAAAAGCAACATTCCTAATATTTCCTTCCCCCCCAAACTCAACATCCTCAAGAAATCTCGCATTTCCCGTCTCAAAAATAGACCTTGATGCAGGATTGTAAAACTTGTACCCCCGTGAACGCTCAGCGTAACCAACAAAGTAGCAACTAATTGTCCTTGAGTCCAATTTTCTTTCATGCGGCCTATAAGGTCGCGCCTCAGCTGGACATCCCCAAATATGCAAATGCTTTATACTAGGCCTTTTCCCAGTCCAAATTTCATATGGGGTTTTGTTAACTGCTTTGCTTGGCACCCTATTAAGGATGTACACTGCGGTCTTTAAGGCTTCTCCCCAGAGTGATTCAGGCAAGGAAGAATGACTAATCATACTTCTCACCATGTCCTTAAGAGTTCGGTTCCTTCGCTCTGCAACACCATTCATGCTAGGTTTGCCTGGCATAGTGTATTGCGGAACAATACCACACTCCTCTAGGAAAAGAGCAAAAGGCCCAGGACGTTGCTCTCCTGAACCGTCATATCTTCCGTAGTATTCACCACCACGATCAGATTTGACAGCTTTAATTTTCTTTCCAAGTTGAAGTTCAACTTCATCTTTGAAAGACTTGAAAACATCCAAGGCTTGGGACTTTTCATGAATTAAATATAGATACCCGTAACGAGAGTAATCATCTATGAACGTAATAAAGTACCGTTGTCCATTCCAAGAGACAGTAGGAAATGGGCCACATATATCGGTATGTATTAGTTCTAAGACATCTTTAGCTCTCTCGGCACCTAATTTCCTTTCGTTTGTCCTTTTTCCCTTTATGCACTCAATGCAGACTTCAAAGTCCGCCAAATTTAGGGGTCCGAGAATTCCATCCGACACGAGCCTCTGAATTCTCTGTTTAGAGATGTGGCCTAGGCATTTGTGCCATAATGATGCCGAATTCTCATTCAGTTTTTTTTTTTTTTGTTTTGTACCCGTTTGCAGTATTTCATTATTATAGGAATTTAAGTTAAGCCTATATAGATTATCCACCAAATGACCAGAGCAAATATTATTCGAATTGTAAAAGAGACTGACTTTATTGTCTCCAAATGAACAAAAATAACCTGATTTGTCCAAACGAGAAACAGAAACCAAATTTCGTCTAAATGACGGTACATAAAATGTCTCTAATAAATCCAAGTAAAATCCACTCGTGGAACATAATCTAAAGGTTCCTATAGCTTCGACTGCAACTATATTACCGTTTGCCACATAGATGTATCTTTCAGCATCACTTGGCGGTCGGCTCCACAGGCAACCCTGCATAGTAACACTTACATGAGTAGTAGTAGCAGAATCTACCCACCAAGTATCAACAGGTGCATAACTTAAACTAGCCTCAGAACAAACGAAAGTAAGAATTATACCCTTCTTTACACGCCAGGTGGCATATTTGGTACAATCCTTCTTCATGTGTCCCACCTTCTTACAGAAGAAACAAGTTGAAACTTGATCTTGTTTCTTAGCCTTTTTCTGCTGAGAAGGCACATCCGCAGTAGTATCACGCTTTCTTTTATACTGAGAAGATGAAGCCATGTGAGCACTTTCAGTCTTATCTTGCTGTAGCCTCTCTTCTTCTTACACACAGTGAGATATAAGCTCATTTAAGGACCAAGTGTCCTTCAAAGTGTTATAACTCACTTTGAATTGCCCAAAGTGTGCAGGAAGGGAAATCAAAATGAAATGCACGAGTAAATCTTCAGACAACTCTAACTTTAGTGCTTTCAATTTTGAAGCAAGATGAGACATTTCCATAATGTACTCCCTTATGTTCCCGTTACCTTTATACCTCATGGAGACAAGTTTGCTCAAAAGACTACTTGCCTCCGCCTTTTCATTCTTAGTAAAGAATTTTTCTACATCCTTTAGGAACTGTTTGGCATCTTTATCCTCAGTGATTGAGCCCCGAAACGCCTCAGGAATTGAGCGTTTCATGATCATGATGCTCATTCGATTGGATCTCTCCCACTTCTCTATTTTAACCTCATTGAGGTTTTCCGGAGTGGAAGTGGGTTTCTCCTCTCGAAGAGCTATATCTAGGTCCATACAACCGAGGACAATCTCCACGGTATCCTTCCAAACTTTAAAGTTTGAACCATTCAGCATAGGAATACTGCTAATTTGCGCAAAAACATTGGTAGCTAAAGCCATAGTTTCTGGATCAGAACAAAAAGAACATGCAGTAAATATTAGTTATTAATGGGTAAAAAATCCATATTGAGATATCTAGCACAACATTAATTTTCAATCTTTGGATAGAAAAATTAACTGTAAGTGATACTCTCATTGCAGTAATCAAATATTGTCAAAATTCCTGTCACACATTAAGCCTTTCTTTGGACCGACTTAATGCGCACATGAAAACTTAAACTTCGCAACCTATTTATTACCGCATATATTCTCTATTAATTGGCCAAACAATAACCTTCCTTTGGGCCGATTATTGACCGCATAATTAATAGAAAATAAACAGAAGTATGCAATGCTTATTATTTGGCCAAACAATAAACTTCCTTTGGGCCGATTATTGTTTGCATAAATAATAAACATTACTTTATTCTTAATTAGTTACCCAAATATTTATTTACCATTAATATGTGTATGTAATTTGGTCAAATATAGGCCTTCCTTTGGGCCGACCAATATTCGCATGAATTACATATCACCATATTCTTAATGTTTTAAATAAATCAATTTTCACAAAAGAGGCTACTTTGGCAGCATAATGTTGAATCAATTTATTTCAAAACCAAATCTTTATAAAAATAGATGGGTATACTAATTTAAATTGTTACCAGTTTCCTTATGTAACAAAAAAAATACTTAAATCCTAAAAAGAATTAAATCTTAATAATGTCTTTTAAGACCTTAAAGAAAAACATGATTATAACTCATGTGTCAAAAATTCTTGATTTATTAACATTAAAATTAATCATTATAATTCAATAATACTTTATTAATGTTTTAAAAAATAAAACATTTATTTATTATATAAATTAAACGCCAGTTCGGTTTCATGTATATATAGTTATACCTTAAACAATGATAATATATATAAACAATCATACATGATAACACATTTATATAAGGAATTGCAATATCACGGCACTGGCATTAACAAAAGGAAATTAATCTGTGTTTGTGCAATAGTACCAGTATACGACGCACACACATCATACACATTTATTTCTGAATTCACAAATCAAAGGCGCAGTACATTCACATGTACAAAATTCATTAACAAATAAATCAATACATATAAAGAAGGCACTGCAATTCATAAGGTCAATGTATACACATTAAAAATTAAATAACGAATTCACCGGATTCACAAAATTGAATTCGATCCGAACAACGCAAACATGTTTTGATCCGGTGAAATAAAAAAAATTAATATTTTTAATGGCTCAATTATGGATGGCTCTGATACCACTTGTTGGAATAAATTAATTTCAATAACCCAAATCATCCACGTTGAATCATCAAAAATATATCATATCATAATGTGGAAGCGTACCTGAATTCATAAACATGAATCATACGATCGGAAGAGTTTGGATCTTGTGGTTCTTTCGATCTTTCTCAACCAAAGCCTTCTGTATTCCTAGGAGGCTGAACTGCAACTCTTTTGATGAGGAAAGAGTAACAAAGGCGGCTTTTGGTATATCGGGGACCGAAACCCTGAAGGTCTATTTATATTTGAGCATGGCACCCATTAAACCCTTAAGCCCAAATAAAATAGTATCTAAAACCCAAAAGATAATATATCTAAAATCCAAAAAAGATAATTATCTAAGGAACAAAAGATAATATCCTGTTTTATTCTCATTTAATTTCAAATCAAAAGTAATAATGACTTATTCAATTAGCATTTAAAATAATAAATGAGATCATCATTATATAAGTCATTTAATTTTAAATAGCATAATTTGTGATTATAATTAATATATGTATTGCCCAAAAATAAGTTAGGAAATCAAATAATTTCCTAACAAAAACATGTTGAAAACTCTTCGTCAGTAGGAAAGTATCTCAGGTGTAACATAGGTAATAATTTGAGCGAGAAACTAGGGTTGGAGGAAAATGTTTGTGTGTCTACATGTGGAACTCTGATTTCACAGTGTGATGGACTTGACATCGTGATTCAGAATGAGAATATTCAAGCAGCTAAAGGGTCTCAAAATTGTCAAGTTAAAGGGGTTTGGATCCAACCCAAATTCTTTAAAATGACACATGAACATAGATGGTAGCTCGAGGTGTTTTTTTTTTTTTTGGGGGGTTTGAAGCATATTGTATTATCTACATCCCCTAGGATAATAGTATTCGTACCTCTAATAAGATTTATTTATGGTTCAGTCGAGAGAAACATTCTTATAATAGTATATAGCGTATCAAAATTAGTAGGTAGTATTTTTATAAAGGAAAAATACAGATAGATAATGAAAATATTAAATAATGTAAATAGTTGATATATTGAATGTTTATTTTTTTAGGTGTGTGGATGGTTATTCTAATATTAAAATTTAGGTGGGTAATTTAGAGGTACAGTGTGTTTTGATTTAATTCATGCTGTTCAAAAAGTTATTGGTTATCTAGCATATAGAATAATCATTATATTATTCTACAACGAATAGTATTTTAGTACAAAAAATGCTTAAGTATAATTAGACTAATTACCAATAATTATTATAATATAAAAAAATAATTAAATTAAAAAATATGTTAATAATAAATAATACTTTTAGATTATTACTCAAAAAAAACTAAATCATGTATAATACTAATAATTGTATTAAAAAATTTTATTTACGTTGCATAAAATAGTTAATAGTTAGATTAAAATTTATCAACAACTATAAGGTTAAAAATTTTAGTTGTCGAGTGTGATATATCTAGTTGAGCTAAAATTTCAGCAACGTTAGTTAATAGAATTATTATTGGGTTAAAATTTAGTTGTCAAATAATATATATTTAGATATATAAAAAAATAATTATGGAAATAAAAAAACTAAATTGATAACTACAATTAATGACTATAATTAATATATATCAAATTAATATAGTATTAGTTAAAAATTTAGGGTTAAGTACTGAAATCATCCTTAAGGTCTAGGGTGAAAATCAAAATCGTCCCCGACCTTTTTTTGTTATTAAAATTATCCCCAACGTTATAAAATCGTCCTTTTTTACTTTAATTTCATTTTCTTGACTAAATTACCCTTAAAATTAATAAAAATAAAATAAAAAAAAAACCACCACCCCCCATCCTGTCTCCGTGTCTCTCCCTCTCTTCCCTTTCATCTCCTTCTTTCTACCCTTCTTGGGAACCCTCCCTCCCAACCACAACTCCAATTCTTTCTCTCTCTCTTTCCGTCACCGTATCATTTCCGCCCCCACCTCCTTCTCCACCTTCTTCTCCCTTTCCATCACCAACCTCAACCCTTCCTCCATTAACGTTGGCCTCACCTTTCTCATCTCCTTCTCCACTTTCTTCTCTCTTTCCATCACCGACCTCAATCCTTACCCCTCGACGACAACCATGCCCTCTGACTCTTCTTCAGCGCCAACTCCTTCTCCGTCGCGCTCTTTCTCTCGCAGCGCCGGCATGCGTTCTTCCTCTCATAGCGCCACGCCTCCGTTCTGCCTCCTGCAGTGTTGCGCCTCCGTTCTGCCTTCTTGCCGTATCGCTCCTCCTTCCAGATTCAGATCTATTCTTCTTCCTGTTCTGCTTCTCTGATTCTCTGTTTTGCTTCCTAGAGCTCACCACTTTCCATGGGGATCGATGCGGGTAGGAGGAGTGAGGTCAGTTGTGAGAGGTTAGGAAGGTGGAGAGCAGAGGGTGGTGGGATCGATAGAAGCGTCTTCGAGTTTGTCGTCTTCAGCCTCGAATCCCTCTTCTTTTTGTTCCTTTTTTCTTATTTTTTTTCTGAAGAACATAAACTGATAAATATCATTTTTTTAAATTTTTTTAATTTCTGTTGCTGTTGAATTTGGATATGAAGTTGCGGTTGATAATTGCTGAATTGTTGTTAAATTTAAAATCTTTGTTGATTTATTTTGTGGATGTTGTTGTTGATGTTGTTCATTTTGTTGTTGCTGTTGCTAAATGTGTGTTAATGTTGCCGAATTTGTTGGTTAATTTGCTGTTGCTGTTGCTGAATTTAGTTTGTGGGTGGGTGATAGTAATTTAGAGAGAAGGAAATAAAGTGTGATAGTTATGGAGGCAGTGGTGATGGCCATGAGAAAAAGAAGAGGGAGAGGAAGAGTTTTGCCTAAGGATGATGAAGATGATGCAGAAGTTATGGACAAAAGGTGATAAAGATGATGAAGATGATGCAGAACATGATGCGTAGGTGTGATAGTGAGGGAGTTATGGGAGGGGAGGGGAGGGGAGGGGAGGGGAGGGGAGTTTGTTTTAATTTTTTAATATTATTTTTATTTATTTTTATTATTAATGAAGGGTAATATGGTAAAAAAAATAAAATTGAAGTGGAAAATGACGATTTTATAACGTTTTATAACGTTGAGGATGATTTTAATAACAAAAAAAGGTCGGGAACGATTTTGATTTTCACCCCAGACTTTAGGAACGATTTCAGTACTTAACCCAAAAATTTATTTGTCTAGTGTGATTAATTTAGTATTAATATATATCAAATTAACGATTATAATTTAAAAAGTAATGTTACATGGTTAGTAAATATTATTATTTTTAACCAATAAGTATTAAATTAATACAATTTGCACCTACGTTTTTTAAAATTTGCACATATGAATTAAAAAAATGACAATTTAATACTTGTATTAGTTAAATGATAATTAAAAATATTAAAAATTATTAGGCCTCAAGAATTTCTCTAATTAAAACTTAGTTTTCCAGTGTGATTTATAAAAATTATCGTGTTTAGCGGCCATAATTTATAAAAATTATAAGTACAATGATATTAATAATAAATTAAAGAATATATATATATAATCATAGTCAGAAATAATTAATATATACGTGACTTAAATATATTTACGTATAATTAATTAATATATAGTATACATAAATAAAAAATATTTAAAATAATTCTAACAAAATAATATATCATGAGAATATAGAAACTATTAATTATAAATAAATATATACATATATATAAAAATTATTAATTAAAAAATTATAATAAATTTTTTATTTTACAAATCAATCACATATAATTAAAATAATTTATTCTAAAAATAGATAATTAAATTAATTTAATATCAATCAAATGTTATTATTTTTAATTTAAAATAGATCAATCTTATACTATATATATATATATATATATATATATATATATATATATATATATATATATATATATATATATATGTCCCTTAGTATATTATGTAATTATAAATTTTTATATTCGAGATTTATATTTTTCTTAACAATTGTTATGGTTACTAGATTATATTTTAATATTTTTTTAATTTTTTTGCAGGTACGATCTTATTAAGAATTGAGTAAAGTATCGTTTTTGTTCTTAACATTTGAGGTAAGTCTTAAAGTTGTCATAACCTTTAAATCGTCCTATTTAAATCCCTAACGTTTTAAAATTGACTTAATATTGTCCTTAAGAATCTGTTAATAGAATTGACGACAGGACAAAATTGAGACAATTTTAAAATATTAAGAACTTAAATAGGATGAAGATATTGGAACAAAAACAATACATAAAACATAAAATTTAAAAACTTAAAGTTAAAATACTTTGATACAAGAACAAAGATACAGTATGTATAGTAGATATACAATGATCAATGTTAGAAATATAACCTAAAGTTTTGATTGTTTAAAAAAAATATGTACCACATTTTTTTTATAAAAGTTAAGTTGATTTATTTCATATTACGTCTTTTTCTTTGATTAAATTAATTATTTTGTAAATTTTTTTGTTACGTATTTTTTCTTAATATTTACACCAACAAAAAATAATAAATTATAATTAATTTAAAATTAAATATATTAAAAAATATTTTAATTAAAAATATTATAAATATAAATAAAAAAGTAAATATTTATTTTTCATACGTCACACAAAGAGTACATACACTAATACACAAATACATACATTAATACACAGTTTATTCAAATGGAATAACATACATATATGATGATGATAAGGTTCTGATTCCTCAGTGCCAGCTTCGAACCAAATACACTCGAGTTAAAAGTAGATGCTTCTAACAAGAAGCTACTTGAGAAGCTAGTTTTTTATAAGGTATATAGCATAAGCAATATGATAATGCGTAGTTATCATCACATAACTGGCTTTTTATATTATTAATTAAGCACATAAAGTAATTAAGTAGTACCATTATTTTAAAGTCTTATTATTTAATTTAATTAGATTTAATTTATAAAAATATTTAAAGGTGTAATATTATTCTTAATAAATGGGATAAGAAGGACGCATGGCAATGCCACAAAGGCCCTGAGGTTCACCACCCTCTCTTAGCATCCTTATGTAACCATTCTCACCCCACTTTGTTCCCCATGAGTTCCTTACCAACCAATATTTATTTCCATATGTGTCCTGATCATACCCAATTATATTAACTGCATGGTTAAGACTATACCCACATTCACCAGTGAAAACACCCTGAGAGTAAAACTTAAATGCTTGTCCACTAGCTTCAATTGATACTGAGATAGGTTGAATAGCCACTACCCTCAGCATTTCTTGCTCATTGTTTGGAGTTATATCGGAGTAACCACTGATCCTGGCCACAGAATTCATATTTTGTGCATCACACATCCCATCTGTGGCCATGTATGGGTAATCTGTTTCGCTGCTAAGACCTTGGTTTGCTATATATTCAAATGCTTTGTCCTTGTCGTATCCGCCGCAACCGTTGTTGGTGACGGTGGCGCAGTCTACCAATTGTTGCTCAGACAATGAAGGCAAGTTTCCCGTTTTGATTTTGATAATTCCTTCAACGGATGCCACGGCGGAAAAAGCCCAACAACTCCCTGCAGTTATAACGCTAAATAGGAGTTAATTATTCACCCCAATTATGTTAGGTGTATATCAATCTATAAATCACAAAAGTTGCTATCCCCTAGTATTCCTCTTGTATATAAATACAAAAAGCTTTCAATAAGATTGTCCAAGTATACATGCATGATGCATGGATTCAAATGTTGCAAGCATGCATTATTAGTACGTTAGAGACAATTATTACATACCGCAAACCCCCTGGTTCTTTATGTCGTTGACAGCTCCTTTCTCTCTCCAATCCAAGCTAGGCGGCTCAATGTTATCAGCACTCATCATGTTGCTGACGTTCCGATGAGGTTGTTTGTTGTGGTGGTGGATAGCTCCGGTGTGAGAGGCATAAAATTCTTCATCGCTTAAGTCAGCAAAAGGGTTTAGGCTCAACTTGAAACTCTTGTTTCCTTCTTTATTGAACCTCTCTATAAACTCTAAGTTATTCTTGAATATCTCTTGTCGTTTGGTTTTTTCTTCATTGTCTTTGTAGGTCCGGCCGTACAAGGTCATCCATTGTTCATGTTTCTGGACAATGGATGACTCATCATTGGCCGGACGAATGGATTTAACACGAGATGTGCAAGTCCACAGGAAGAGGAAGATGGCAACAAGTGATTTCATGACTAAAGCCATTATTGCTGGAAGCTAAGAACACAACGCAAGCAATGTCTTAAAATGGTTTGAGGGATGGGTGTGTGTGAAGAATTCAGCTTGCATTGCGGGTTTATATATACAAGTTCATCACAGTTTCCTGTTAGTTTCTCTGATAGGGTTTATATGGCTGAAAAATATCACGATTTTGTAGCGTCGAAACTGGGTTATCAGTCAATCTCCTCGTAAACTCTACGAAATAATGTTGCTTTGTTTCACATGATTTTTTCCTGTGACTAGAAAACTACTCTCTTGTTTTTTATTGCCCATCTTCTTTGACAATTATTTATTTATAATTTTTTATTATATTTTCTTTTAATTTAATTACATTTTGCGATAAAATAATATAATGGTCTATATAAGA
The DNA here is from genome assembly GCF_003086295.3 of Arachis hypogaea. Classification (NCBI taxonomy): domain Eukaryota; kingdom Viridiplantae; phylum Streptophyta; class Magnoliopsida; order Fabales; family Fabaceae; genus Arachis; species Arachis hypogaea. The sequence continues at coordinate 131,520,930 of NC_092048.1, forward strand.
ATTGCACAATATTTATATATAAATATATATATATTTTAATTTATTTTTAATATATATTTATATTTCAATATATATATATATATATTTTATATTTATAACTGATTTTAACGACTAATTTTAATATACACATAATATAATCATTATTATTTTGGGCTCACAAATATAATTTAGAACCAACATTTACGGTCATATAGTTTATCTAGTCAAATTGTTATTCATAACTAAAAATTTACACACATTTTTTTGGAACCACCAAAATCTTGAATTTAGACCTAAGAGTATTTTTGTTGTGTTTCATTTTTTGAGAAGATTATGATTTTACATCAAGAATTACATGTACTTAGTAATTCGTCGTTTCATTTTAAATTACAGTTTATAAGGACACATATGTAAGTTTTTTGGTTTTTCAAAAATCACATTTTTTTTTTAAAATAAATTTATTCATGTAGAAAGTCTTAATTATTATATTTATAAAGTCGAAACAGTTTCCGAAAATAATAAATAAGACCACTATTCAAATCTATCAATTATCAAATAGAGTTTATATATTTAATTATAATGCTTTTAAAATTAAGAGATAAATTATTAATTAATAATATAGTAATTTAATTCTCTAATTTAAGAATAAATAGTTCTGTATAATTGTAGTATAATTTATATAATTTACGTTTAATATACTAGTAATAAATAAGAATATTATCTTTTTTTTAATAATATAATCATATAGATTATTGTTACTATTAATTAATTTAAAATATTAATACACATATTTTAATTTTAATAATATATAAAATTATAAATATTATATTTTTTATAATCATATATTAATATGCACATTTCTTCCATAAATATCATGCTTTTAAGATTACAAATAAAGTTATTAATTAATGACATAATAAAGAGCATAAAAATAAAAAATTTAGAAAGATAGGAGACTCGAACCCGCAACCTCTTAAAAAAAAGAGAGTTATAATTCAAATGGCATAGACTCTCCATACTCAATTAAGAGGTTGGGGGTTCAAGTCTCCTATCTTCCAAATTTTTAGCCAATAAATAATAACTCAAATGGCATAGTCTCCTATCTTTGGTAAAAAAAAAAGAGCATAAAAATAAAATATCAAAATAACTACTTAAAACAAATTGATTACCAAATTTTTAACAATGAAAATTTTAAATTATTATTTTATTCTAAAAATTCAATTTAAAAATTATGCTTAATAGACTAATGTATTTACCTCTTAATTAGAGTATATGTATTTAATTATAATATTTTTAAATTAAAAAATAAATTATTAATTAATAATATAATAATTTAATTCTCTAATTTAAGAACAAATAAGTGTATATATATATATATATATATATATATATATATGGTTCTCGTATGTGCAATTATAGTATAATTTGTATAATTTATATTTAATATAACTAATATTAACTTAGTATAATTAGTATATATTAACTGATAAAATGAGATCAATTTTTAAATTTTTTTAAAATTAAACTAATCAAATGATCAAATCCTAATATTAAAATTAAGTTATTTAAATAATATTTAAGGTGATCATTTTTAGATTTTAGGCATATATACATTAAAATCATTCATAATGACAACTAATTAAATAATTTAATTAGATTGAATATGCAGAATTTTTTTTATTAAATAAACTTTATCATTTGTTATTTATATAATATAGCAAGATAAAAATAATTATATTTAGTTTAATAATAAATTTAACTCCCTTATAAAATATAACTTGACTCACATTCTATTAAATTTATCATAATATATAAAAAAAATATTAATTCTTTAGTAAAATAAAGTTTATTGTCTCTATATTGTGTTGAACTCTTACACATCTATATAATTAGCATCCGAACTAATAAAAATAATTTGAAATGAAACATAATAGAAGTAATGCATTGTAAATGATTGCAGTAACAAATAATTTAACTACAAAAACAAAAAAAAATTGAGTAATTAAAAATACTTATCATACAATTAAAAGAATAAAAGTAAAGTTATAATTATAATAAAATGACAAATTTTTTATTTATATCTTAAAAATGATCAATTTTGATAGAAACAAAATAGTACATTATATTATTTATTATATGAAATAGTTAAAAAAGAAAAAAAATAAAAAATAAAAAATAAGACAAAATTTTGACTCTAAAATTTATACTCATAAACGATAAATAAAACACTCTCTATATGTAGTATAATACTCATAGAGATATAAGAATCATTGTAATTATTAAAAAGATATGATATAAGATATTATAATTATTAATGAATTTTACTATAATTAATTATTAAAGACTAATAAATATAATTGTTTGAAATTGATACTATAATTTCCAGGAATAAGAAATAAAAGAGTAAAGTAAGCATACTGGTACCCGAATGCATCATGTTATTATGTTTAGTGCCATAATGTAACCTGTTGTAGAATAATATAATGATGATAATCTATAAAGTACGGACACTTTTCTGATTTATCGTGTTCGCATGTTGAACACATTTTGGATATGATACTCATCGACACTCATCCGACACGCGTGTTTTCTGTGTCCAACAATGTCTTAATAAAAGATAAAAAAAATTCTTCGAACACGCTTGGAAACACCTAAATATATACCATCATATGTCAGCGTGTCCAACCTTATTCTTAACATGTATTCTTGAAATGACTTTAGAAATAGTATATATTTTTAATTATTAAAACAAAACATATTTTAAATACTTTATATATTTAAAAAATATTAAAGATAATTAAAAAATTATATTTTAATATCAATAAAATACCAAAATATCATTATAATTTATCTAAAAAATATTTTATATTTTATATATATACCATCTTATAAGAGTTTTAAATCCGTGTGTCCGCGTGTCCCTTGTCATGTCGTGTCCCCTATTCGTATAAGTGTCCATGCATCATAGATGATAATAAATGTACATTCATCTTATCTTTAATAATTTTTGTAAGTGTTTAAACTAATAAAAAAATAAAACAATTTTTAAGTATAAATACAAAAGACAAATATGTCAATAAGTTTCAACAAGTAATAATATTGGTCATATTACTTTGATTCAAATAATGAATATGATACTAAAATATAAAATAGTTTAGGTAGACTTTAACAAAAATGAATTTTGAAAATATTTTTTTGCTATAATAATAAAAAATATGATTCAAGAGTAAATTTTATCTCATGTTATATTATATTTGACCAAATTAATTTTAACATACGAATAAGAGAATTTAAAAATTTTACTCATAAATAAAAAAAATGTCTACAAATTCAACTACTAATGTTATTTAAAAAAGAATCTTAAAAAAAAGTTTTAATATAAATATTTCAATTTAATCACAAACTAAATATTACTATTAATAAATAATTATTATACTTAAAAAATAAATAAAATTATTATTTATTAATTTTATTATTTTCAGTACTAAAAATAGTTAAATTTTAATTTTAATTAATTTTATAAAATTTTTGTAACAAAAATTAATATGTATATATTTTTTTTAAATACGTAAAAAATATTTTATATATTTTTGTATATTATCTCGTACAAGAACCAGATACATACATATAATAATATCAAATATAATCTCAAAATATCTCAAGACTGGTTAAATATCTCACACTATAAGACGCAAGAACCCTATGGTCAATGTCGTTTTTCTTTCTGAATCTCCTAAGCTATCAGTACAGTCAGAAAGAAAATTCAAATGAAGGAGATGAGCGTATGCATGTGATATCTTTCTTTTTTAATTTTAACATCGTTTTTTAAGAACAAATTAAGAATACTTCTATCACTAAAGCTGCTGCGTTTGTTTTTGAGGATAGGATATGACAAAACATTGATGGATAGAGATACAAAATTTTGTGTTTTGTATTCTATTTGGTGATAAACTATAACAAATTATGAAAATTTAATTTATTTTTATTTTTTTATTCAAAAATTTTGAGATGAAAAATGTAATAATAAAAAATATAATTATAAAAAATTAACAAAAATAATAAAATAAAAAATAAAAAAAAATTGTGTCTTTTGTTAGTGTCTTCGTGTTTTTTCTGTCAGGATAGACACAAAATACACTAATTCAGTGTCTCTAAAATACATTACTTTTATCTATATCTCATCTATCAAACACAATTTTATATTTTTATGTCCTTATTTCAGTATTTTATCTCTGTAAATAAACGCAGCCTAATTAACAGTTTCGGGTTTAATAAGATAGAGAAATGCATGCATAAGCAATAATATAATCTAACTTTGTTGATTCTTTTTTATTAAGAGTTCCTAAAATAGTACTATTTGAAAGGGAAAAAAAAAGTGATATGATTGTTATTTCCTTACAAATCCTTAAGGAATTTTTTTCACTTTTTAATTTTGGTATGATTATGAATTATGTGTTTTATTATAGTAGTGCTTAGAATTCGTCTCTATTCACTTTTTACCATTCATCTCGATAAAATTTATATTTATTTTTTTAATATTTTTTCAGAAATGGATTATTTTTTTCTCAAAAATAAAAAAAATGATTGCCTCATATAATAAAAAGTACAATTCATTCTATAAAAATCCGCCTTTTAGAAATTAAAAGAAATACAATTCACCTCTTACATTTTCTTACTTTTTATATTTGAAAGAAAACACGAAAAAACTCAATTTTTTAAATTATCACTTGGTTTTTTTGGTATTATCTTTGAAATATCACTTGAATTTCTCATATATAATTATTTTTGTAAGAAAAAAACTCTAACGGCCGTCGACAATTACTTCAAAAGATAATGAGACCTTTAACAAAAAAAGAAATATCTTTTTTGACTCCTAATTTTTATTTTTATGAGACTGATTAACTTCTCTATCAATATTTTTTCTCTATATTGATAGAATAAGTCTACATGACATGTTAAACGGTTGATTAATCCATTAAGAACCAAAAGATTGACAAATTCTTTTTTTTGGAGTTTCGTTGTCTTTTAAAAATAATTGTCAAGACCGTTTAGTTTTTTTTTAATAACTTTTTTCAAATACATTAGCTAAATTTATGGTGTAAAACTAAGAAATATGAGTGATTAACATATCACAAATATATTTTGAAGAGGGGAGTAGATTATCTCCAGTGGAAAACAAATTGGATGGTGTCCAATATTTAATCTCACCCTTCATTGCTTTCTCTCCTATTTATTTTTGGTCTCACTTTATTCTCTCAAGTGTTAAAAAAAATGAAGAAGATCCATTTTTTTTTTAAAAAGAGATCATTGACAAAGAGACTAATCAATTCTACAAAATTAAATATTAAAAATGAAAAAGAAATTTTTTTTTTTTTTGTTGGAAGTCTCAAAATCCTTCAAGAAACCGACATGGGTATTCATCCATATTTTTGCCGGTTTTTGGTCTGTATCTCAACAAGAGACCATAACAATAAAAGGGCAAAAGCCCAAAAAGGGGTGTTTTTTCCGGTAATACAACAGGACTAAAAGCCGAAGAGCTTTAGCTCAGTGGCATTTCACCCCCTCCCCATCACTAAGGTCTAGAGTTCAAACTCTAGAGGATATATTTGAGGAAAAAATGTGACAAAATGTGTGAGAAGTATGTGGGTGTGTTGTGTACCTAAGATTGGGAGTTGTCCAATCTATTGGGGTACCTAGGATTGGAGATTGTCCAATCCACCGACCAAAAAAAAAAAAAACAGGACTAAACAACTGGAAAGGAATTTTGTTTTTTAATAATGTGTTTTTATATGGAAATGCAAAAGGCCTATCAAAGTAGCATGCGTGGCAAAACAGCACTAAGAATGAAACACCGAAGGAAACATCAATCTTGAAATAAAAAATATAATCCCGTCCAAAAAAAAAGAAATAAAAAATATAAGAAAAGAGGCTTCTGATCTTACTTTTTTTTTTTGTGTCCTGAAATATAATTTTTCGGTTTTTCTTTTTCCTAAAGCCCATTTGATTTCAAGTACGAATTTATAAAATGGCATTGGTGGCTGAGGCTTGCCCAATTGGCAATCACATTTGCCTCCTAGAATTGCCACATAGATTCGAATCTCTAAGTGAAAAAGAGTATAAGAGGTGTGTGTGGGTAGGGTGCCTGTGCGGTGTGTTGTATTGACCGAAAAAAAAAAAATGGCATTCTTGTTAATGCATGGAATAAGCATGGTTTTGAAAACCGAACCGGACCGGCCGGTTCAACTGTAAAAACTGGGAACCGATCATCTAGCCGGTCCGGATAAGGTCAGAAATCGCCTTGCAAAAAATTGGTGAGAAAACCGATCGAACCGACGGTTAACTGATGAATCGAGAAAACCGTCCAGTTTTTTAGCGGTTTTTAGTTTGGATATTAAACTTCAAAACAGCGTCGTTTTGAAGGTTAAAAAAAAAAAAGAAAAGAAAAGAGAGAAGCTAAAGTGCTAAACGCACAACCCTAATCCTAATCTCAGTCTCTACTCTCAACTCTCAACTCTCACACTCTCACAAGAGACACCATAGCCACCACGGGCAGACCCACCGTCGCAGCCCCTCTTCGCCATCCCACTCTTCGTCGTCGTCGAGCTCCTCTCTTCCATCGTCGTCACCGAGCTTGCCTCCTCCATCGTCGCCCCTACTCGCCGCCGGTAATACTCTGCCTTCCAACCCTAACTTTCTCAGTCTCTCTTCAACCTTCTTCCTCCAAAGTACAAACACCACCGTCACCTCCAACAAACGCCGGAGCAAAGCATCACCGTCGCGGGTCGAAGGTCACCGTCGCGTCCGGGTCGAAGGTCGCCTTCCCGCGGTGAGTACTCAGTAGTCAGTACTTCAATCTTTTCCTTCTTTCAATTAATTTTGTTTATTTGGTGATAAAACTATATGAATTGGACAGATTTGAGCTCATGGTTCTTGTTCTGTTTTTCAATTAATTTTTTTATTTTGTTAATTATTCTTGTTTTGTTTTTCAATTTTGTTTATTTTGAATTTCGGTATATAAATTCAATTCTGCTATGTTGGATTTGGCTATATTGAGTTTTGTTTATTTCTGCTCTGTTGAATACTGCTCTGTTGAATTTTGGGGTTTAAAATTTAAATTCAATTCTGCTCTGTTAATTATGTTGAATGAATGTCGTATGAGTTATATGGATTAATATATTTTTATGGATTCTAGATTGCTGTCATTTTGAATTTAGATGAAACAGCCACAAAATGATCAGCAACTACAACATAATTCTGTGGGCATCTTCAAGGCTAGAAATTATGGAATTAGCCCTCTCTAGTTGCTTGTTGAGAACCATTCTATTTTGATTGACTTCATTTAGTGATTTTGTTCAGGTTCACTTTTCTTTTCAATTTGAATTAATTCTTTTGAAATAATTTTGTTAATTTTTTGTGGTACTTATTAATTTTGTTGATTGTTAATTGTTGATTTAATTGTCTAATTGTTTGGATTCTAACTTCTGAATTTGTTTTTTGAACTTTTAATGCCGAATGTAATTGATAATTTTCTGTTTTGAACTTTTGGTGCTGCATGTATTCTTTGCTTCTTGACGTGATTAGAAATTCTGTAAATCTGTTCAACAATCAATATTTAATTTGTGTAAATTTGTGTTTGTAAATTATAGTTGTTACTAATTAGAAATTTTTATTTTTGAAGATAGAACAACTAGATAGTGATCAAGCATTACATATATTAATTTTTAATAATTTTATTTAATATTTAATTAAACCGGTTGAACCCCGATTGAATCCCAATCGAACTATTGAACCAGTTGTCTTACCGGTTTATTAACCGATCCGGTTCTCGCAACCTTGGGAATAAGGGACTGTCTAAGAACCGCAACAATGATCTTCTTTGGAACTGAGCTGAATCAATGGCTAGAATTGAATTTATACAACAAGATATAGGAAGGTTCTCTGAATATCATTGGAAGGATTAATTCATCATGACATATTGGTGGGTGTGGAATTGGAGGTTAATTTTCAGGAAGCTTATGAGAAGAGAAAAAGCGGGATGCTGGGGCCTACTAAGTACTAAGAACACATGAAGGGTTATGGATTTCTGGACTTATGGCCAAGCCAGAGGGATTTTCAAAGCTTAATCCTAAAGTAAGAGACATTACGGAGTTCACTAATAGGCTTCGGAAACTCTTGCGTTGACTGAATGGCTAATAATATTTTGTGTATATTACTCTATCTTTTTATTTTTTTAATATCTAAAATTATAATAAATATGACATGAATTACGAGGCTGATTTTTTTTATATGATTTGGAGGTGTGAGTTATGCTGGGATATGATTATTATGGGTGATTTACCGATTTGTGTGAGGAAGAGGTTGAGGGGCATAAAATCGGTGCCACCGATTTCTGGGTGGAAAAAGACGTTAGCTGAAGAGTGCAGTAATCAGTGGGACCGATTACTGGAGGCAGAAAATTTTATTTTAATCCGGGATGCACCAATCGGACCCACCGATTTGGGGGTGCAGTGGTCGGTCCGTCCGATTTGTCCGTTAGTGCATACAAAAAGCGGATGGTGAGTTCACAGAAGCCCCATTTCTTCTTCGCCGGTCTCAGCTAATGTTCATCCTCTTCTCTTCTCTTCTCTGATTCTTCTCCTTCATGTTTGTAAAAGAAATTTCCGTGAGGTTGAGAATAGTCAAGTACGTGTAGTGTTATGGATGATAGAGTTGTATTGAAGATTTATTATTACGGACAGATCTTATTGCAAACATATGAGGGAGTTCAATTTGTGTGTGAAAATTCATTAGATGTTGTTATTCCGTTCACATTGTCATTTGAGAAGTTGAAAGGTGTGATTTGTGAGAAGATAGATTCTCAAAGATGTAGGAGAGTATCGTGTATTTTGTACAGGTATCCTTTACCTGTGTTTGGTGGGTTTGTTCAATTTCAGACCAAGTACGTGACGGACGAAGCGAGTATGCATGAAATGTTTTCAATGTACATGGAAAATCACCACCAAATGTCGTGCATCGAGTTATATATTGAGTTTGAGAAATCTGAAGCGAACCGTAACATTGAATTGAAAGATTATAATAGTGAAAGCGAAGATGAATTTGAAAGTAACTATGAGATCGTCGGTCCAGGTGAAGACGAAGATGAAGCTGGCGGCGCCATGAACGCAGATGTGGCAGAAGTTGCAAATGCACTAGCAAACTCGCATTCGTTTCAGGAGCCTTCTTTCATGCGGTCGTTGGATTTGGAGGCTATGCACGCACCGGAGTTTCCGCAATATATGAATGCAGGTGCGTAAACCTAGGTAGCTATGTGAAACTCTGAAGTAGGAGATCAATAAGTCGGATGAGTAATGTATGTGATATGTGACTAGGCATTTGTGACCATAGCGTTTGATTTTTTTATTAATTAATAGTTCTTTGTTGTGAATGATATTTAGTTGTTCTTTACGTAGATGGAATAGCGAAAAATAAGACTATAACGATCTTACATAGTAAAGTGTGTTTATTAATTGAGTTGTAATAAAAGAATTCTTACTGAGTACATAATGAAGCATTTATTACTTTTGATGTATGCAGCGCCTCCTGTTGTGGCGGATGGTGAGTTCACAGTGGGGATGGAATTCAGTTCAAGGGAGGCAATAATCAAGGCAATGAAAGATTATACCATCCGGAGAGGTGTGGACTATCGGGTATATGAGTCGGAACCGACGACATTCTATGCCAAATGTACAGAATATGAGAATGGTTGTGACTGGTTGATCAGGGTAACCAAAATGCAGAAGAAGTACTGTTGGGAGATAAGGAGGTACAATGGAAGTCACACTTGTACCAGGTCTACTATTTCTCAAGACCATTCGAAGCTGGATTCCAAGACAATTGCAGAAGCAATAAAGCCGTTGGTAGAGGTTGACCCGTCTATAAAGGTGAAATCAGTAATTGATGATGTCCTGTCAAAGTTTAACTACACCATCAGTTATCGCAAGGCTTGGTTAGCAAAACAGCAGGCGGTCGAATCAATTTTCGGAAGTTGGAAAGCATCGTATGAAGTTTTGCCCATATGGTTTGAGGCCATGTGCCACAAAGAGCCATCAGCAGTGGTTCACTTTGAAACAATGCCTGCTTACCAGGGGGATGATTTGGTTCCTGATATACGTGTTCTACATAGAGTCTTCTGGAGTTATTACCCCTGTAATAAGGGCCTTCAGACACTGCAAGCCAGTGGTGCAGGTGGACGGGACTCATTTGTATGGAAAATACAAGGGTTGTTTATTGGTTGCAGTCTCACAAGATGGTAATAACAACATCATGCCTATTGCATTTGCCATAGTGGAGGGAGAGACTTCTGATGCATGGTACTTTTTTCTGAGCAACCTGCGTCAACATGTGGTGACACGTGATGGTGTGGGACTTATCTCTGATCGACACGATTCGATTAGGTCAGCTATTGAATGAAGTAATGGGGGCATGGTCTCCTCCTAGAGCTTTCCATATGTTTTGTATCCGGCATATTGAGTCCAACTTCTTGAGGAAGTTCAAGGCACCTTACTTGCAGAAGCTTATCGTCAACATTGGTAAGTTTGAATAGAATGAACTTTGAATTTATTGTAAGTACGATCAAATAGAATGGTGTTCATAGTTGACTGAATGTTTTTCATAGGATACTCGAGGACGACCAGGGAGTACCAGATACGCTATGAACGATTAAAGGAACGGGGTGAGGCTTACACCAACTGGCTTGATCGGATCCCTCGTGAGCAGTATACTTTGGCATTTGATGGTGGTTACCGATGGGGTCATATGACCACCAATCTTGTGGAATGTATCAACTCCGTCTTAAAGGGTCCATGCAATCTCCCAGTCACTGCACTTGTTAAGGCTACATTTTACAGACTGAATGAGTTGTTCACTAGGAAAAGAGCCGAGGCTGAAGCCCGAATCAATGCTGGACTTGTGTTCTCTGAGATGGTGACAACCAAGCTGCATGCAAATCAACGCGCATCAGGTAACATACAGGTTAGCTGTTTTGATAGAGAAAATGAAGTCTTCGAAGTACGCGAGATGCCTAGTGGGGTTGAGTATGCAGTTGACCTATGCCACCATCGGTGCGACTGTGGTGAATTCCAGGTTGACCGAATTCCGTGTCGACACGTGTTTGCGTGTTGTGCAAATCAGAGGTTGGATTGGCAAGTGTACGTTAATGACGTTTACAAGATGGACCAAGTTCGAAGAGTATACAGGGCTAGGTTTAGACCACTGGAAAATCCGGCAACGTGGCCTGCTTATCATGGACCTAGATTCGTTGGAAATCCGTTTCTCAGACGGGTAGCCAAAGGTCGGCCGAAGATGACCCGCTTCTTGAATGAGATGGATACTCGTATGTTGCGTTGCCCGAGGCGATGCAAGTAATGTGATACCGAGGGCCATAGTCGCACTAGATGTCGTCAAAATGGTGGACCGAGTGCAGGTCCAGCCGAAGAGTAGTAGTTACCTTTTTTTACATTTCGTTTGAATTTACATTTATGTACAACGTTGACATTTGAATTGACCAACTGGTGCTTGTATTCATTTCAAACCTGATTAACATACTCGATAGAAAAATAGTCATAACAACGTAATTAACATATTCGATAGGCAAAAAGTAATAACAACCTAGTTAACATACTCAATAAGTAAATACTAATAACCAAATTAACATAGTCAACAATAACATCCTAGTTAACATACTCAATAAGTAAATACTAATAACCAAATTAACATAGTCAACAATAACTACCTAGTTAAGATACTCAATAAGTAAATAGTACAAATTATTTCTTAAATAGTAGTAAGAACCTAATTAACATTCTCAATAATTAAATAGTTACAACTTCACTTTTTCGGTGCCCACTTCATATCTTTGTATAACTTTTTGCACTTCTTTGCAATCCTGTTAAAAGCGGATAGTGTATACCGATTTGCACTCCAACGTGGAGGATCAGCTCTAAGGTTGTAACCTTTATCTTTTTCACTTGTGGCCGTACCTATAAAAACACAACAAATACAAATACAAGTTCATTGTGTAATACAAATACAAATACAAATACAAATACAAGTTCACCATGAAGCTACTAATAAAAATTCATAATCAAGCCCTAAATCATTACTAGCAGTTTATTTTACCTGCACTAGGCGCTGGATCCTCGTCAGCAGCATCGTCATCCTCATTCTCATCCTCATCCTCATCCGCATCCTCTGGATAGTCTACTAGGTAGTTATCATTCTCATCATGAACTACTCTATTACCAGTCAGATGATTACACAACAATTAATTCACTTAACAAGTTACATAAGGTACTTGTATTTTACAAAATACCTGTCCTTCTTGTAGATCATCCAACAACCTCCTGTAGTGCGCAAGCGTTTTATATTGGTAGGCATAGTTTTGACGGTCCCAGTTATGCCACCTGCCGACGGACAATCCATTAGTTAACTTATCTTACCCTAAACAAAATACAATTTCTATCAATTCTTTCAATGCATACTTTAATCAAAATTACCTGTTTGCAATTGGAAACACTCGGGGATTGCTGGGAATCGGCGCTAGAAATGGTAGCCGGATCCAAGCCCAAGTGACCAACAGTGTCAGTGGACCGTCCATCTCCTTGCAGTCGACACGAGTTGTCCTACACAATGATCTATACAAGTGTGCCAAGCATGCCGAACCCCAACTAAACTGTATGATCCCACCGAAGTTCCGGAGCAAAGGTAAAAATTTCCAGTGCACCGCTGCACCCGACTTATCTACAAACAGAATTGTCCCAAATAACAACATTATGTGACACTTTACATACATCTGCATGTGCACATCATCATTCAACACTATACGATCTTTCAAACCCCTAAACCACTTTAATTTTATAAAGCTCCCTCTACAATCCGTCTTCCTCGGTGCAATTCCAAATTGGTGCAAGCATTCGGCTTCCAATGCCTCAAAGCTACTCATGGTCGGACCTGTAACCGGAAGATCATTTGTCGGCGGACCGAGAATTACCGCCACATCCTCCAAGGTCACGGCACACTCACCAACCGAAAAATGAAAAGTGTGAGTCTCGCGCCACTATCTCTCAATCAGAGCATTAATCATTGCTGACTGACCTTTAATAACTCCAATTTGGGATACATAATAAAATTCAGTCTCGCGTAACTGTGACTCAACAATTTAGTTGTATGGATCCGGCGGGTGTAAATGATTGCACATCAACATCCTTGAAGCCTACAATATCACATTTCCGTTATAAGAACAAGTATAATATAACTATATTATTCAAAAACACAATTATCCTTAACATGTCCATTATAACTAATTCCCAGCATAATTGTATTTCAAACATACACATTAAATCTGTTATACAAAAATCCTTTAATCATATTCATTACCTTATAACAGAAATTAATTAACCTTACACAATAAATCAGTCTCTATTATTATTATTATTATTATTATTGTTATTATTATTATTATTCTTCATATAAAACAGCATACTAATTTTTTATTATTATTATTATTATTATTATTATTATTATTATTATTATTCAAACAGCATACATACTAATTTTATTATTATTATTATTCATATAAAACAGCATACTAATTTATATTTATTATTATTATTATTATTATTATTCAAACAGCATACATATTATTATTATTATTATTATTATTATTATTATTGTTATTATTATTCATATAAAACAGCATACTAATTTTTTATTATTATTATTCAAACAGCATACATATTATTATTAGGGTAAAGTATACTTTTTGTCCCTGAAGTTTGACAAAAATTTCAAAAATATCCCTAAGTTTTATTTTGTTTTAATTTTGTCCCAAAAGTTTTCGATTTGCATCAAATATATCCTTAGCGGCTAATTTTTCAAAAAATTTAAGACCAATTCAACAACAATTTCATAAGAACAACCCTCAACACAAGCAAATTAAGCATCATTTTCATGCATTATTGTTAGATTGGTCTTAAATTTTTTGAAAATTTAGCTGTCGGGGGTATATTTGATGCAAATCGAAAACTTTTGGAACAAAATTGAAACAAAATAAAACTTAAGGGTATTTTTGAAACTTTTGCCAAACTTCAGGGACAAAAAATAAACTTTACCCTTATTATTATTATTATTATTATTATTATTATTATTATTATTATTATTATTATTATTATTATTATTTAATACAGCATAAAATCTAAGTTTAGTTATTACTAATTTATTATCTAAATTTTACTGAATTAAAATTCAATTGTTAATGATCATAAATAAAATAATTAATTCAATTTTTATTATTAATCATAATAATTAATTAAACTCAATTACTAATACTGATAATAACAACAACAATATATCAATATCCACCTATTCCAATCTAATATGTATAGATTTCATTTTTTTTCTCTTTCATTCATTAATTTTTTACATGTGTCATTCATTTTTTCATTTTATTTTAATTAATATGCATAAAAAAAAATCCAGTTCACCTTCACTGATACAATTTACTAACTAACCATATCATTCATACATACATACATACAAGGTTTATTCCTATTTTAATTTCTATTTCTAACCACCTAATAATAAAATCATACATACATACATGCTTAATCTCTACTTAGTGCCATTATAATATATATTGCTAATAAAATCTAAAATTATCACTATTATTATCATTAAATCAGATTATTAAAAAATAAAAACTTACATAATTTGGATGTCCAAGATAATTAACAATATGAAGCTCTGGTTAATTTACTTCCTTAATTTTTTGTCTTCTTAGCATTTTTATTCAAATTTTTCACCAAGATCGTTGTGGTCCAACAATGGTGAAATGGTGGGGTTGAGAGTAAGCAGAAAGGGATAGTTTGTGTGAGAGCGAAAGAAATAGTGTTGGGAGGGTGAAAGAGATAGTGAAAAACGGGTTTTGAGGAGTGAAACACGGATAGAGTCACGGGCCACCCAGAAACCAGGTGCATGCGCGACGCGTGGCAAGGGGTCACCAATTGGTACCACCGATTTGTGCACCTTCTACGCCCTGAAATCGGACCCACTGATTTCCGTCCCCTCATTGGTGCCACCGATTTCTTCGACAACGCCGTCACATCTCGGTGAAACACCCCAAACTCCCATAACGCTGCAAAACTCCTTCACCGGCTCCATATAAAAAATTTGAATTACGATGATAAGTATTTTATATTTTTTCCGAGGGTTTGTTTGGGTGCTTTTAAGAAAAAAAAAATTTTTTGAGTTATTTTTTTTAAAAGATCTTATGAAAAAGTAAAAGTAATTTTATGTTTAGATATCTAATGCAGAAAGATCTTTTTATTTATCAATTATGTTTAGATATAATAATATAAAAATATTTTATTTATTTATTTATTATGCAAAAAATATTTTTTTTAAGAAAAAAAGATCTTTTAAAAAAAGATATAAATTATAACTTTTCAAAAAAAAGTATTCTTTTGATTTTTCTAATGCTTTTACTTTTATTACTAGAAATTTGCCAAACAAATTAGAAAAAAAAGGATTTTTTTCATTGAAAAAATATCTTTTTTATTAAGATAATGACACTCAAATAAACACTAAGAGATATTAGATTTGATATTATGTGCTTGTTTGGGCGCATTATCTTGATAAAAAAAAAATTTTTTCGTTGAAAAAGATATATTTTTTTATTTTTTAACGTGTTTGGCAAATTTTTAGTAATAAAAATAAAAGTAAAAGCACTAGAAAAAATAAAAAAATAATATCTTTTTTGAGGAGCTGTAATTTATATCTTTTTTTAAAAGATTTTTTTCTTTAAAAAAATATTTTTTATCATAATTGATAAATAAAAAAATCGTTTTACATGAGATATCCAAACATAAATTACTTTCACTTTCTCATAAAATCTTTTAAAAAAAATAATTCGAAAAAAATTTTTTTTTTAAAAACTCACCCAAATAATAAAAGGTATTTTAGAAATAAAAATTTGTAAACCAAACTTTTTTAATTCCAAATAAAAAAATACCCTTATTATTTTGAGGATAAAAAAAATATACTTATTATTATTATTATTATACATGAAAAATACTAAAAAACAAGGGAAGAGTAGAATCCAATAAAGATGAGTTGCATATTAAATAAATAAATAAATTTGCTTTAGATTTGTAACTTGCCACACCACAAAAATAACCAGTTATTTCTTTTCTTTTTAAAAACTCTAAATAAATAGTGTAACCGATGAAATAAAAGAGAAGCTAAGTGCGTAACCCTTTTGCAGGGTTTCTATCTATCTCGCTATCCTGCCTCTCGTGCTTCTCTGTCTTTCTACCAGCCTCGCTTCGCAGGTTACACTTCCAATATCTGAAATCCCTAGTTCCCAAATACTCTCGCCATGGATCTCTCCAAGAAGCGTAAAACGGAACAGAACGGGGACGCTGATTCCTCGCCTTCACAACAACCTCCCCCTTCCACCTCCCTCTCCGCAGACGACATCCGCAAGATCCTGCAACCCTTCACGCAGGAGCAGCTCATCGACCTCCTCCAGTCAGCGTCCCTCCGCCACCCCGATGTCCTCGACTCTGTCCGCTCCGTCGCCGACCGCGACTCCACACTCCGAAAGCTATTCGTCCGCGGCCTCGCCGCCGACACCACCACGGACACTATCCGCGCCATCTTCTCCGCCTACGGCGACCTAGACGAAGCCATCGTCATCTTCGACAAGAACACCGGAAAATCCAAGGGCTACGGCTTCGTCACCTTCTCCCACGTCGACGGCGCTGTCCTCGCCCTCAAGGATCCCAGCAAGAAAATCGACGGCCGCATGACCGTCACGCAGCTTGCCGCCTCCGGCGGACCCGGCGCCGCCTCAGCTACCGACGTAGCCGCACGGAAGGTGTTTGTAGGTAACGTCCCATTCGAAATCCCATCGGAGAGGCTCTTGAGCCACTTTCTTGCATACGGTGAGGTAGAAGAAGGTCCTTTAGGGTTTGATAAGAGTAGCGGTAAATCAAGAGGGTTTGCGTTCTTCGTGTACAAGACTGAAGAAGGTGCTAGGGCTTGTTTGGCAGAGCCAACGAAGACAATTGATGGCCACCAAGTGTTCTGCAAGTTGGCTGTGGATAACAAGAAAGCGAAGCCGCAGAATCCTGCTTCTGGTTTTGCAGGGGATGGTATGCATGCTCAGCAGCAACAGCAACAGCAACAGCAACCTTCTTACAATGCTCCTATGCTGATTTCTCAGTACGGTGGATATGCTGGCGGTGGTGGGCATGGCAACGGATATGGGATGCAGCCTTCGGTGCCGTCGTATGGGAACCATGTTCCAGCTGCTGCTGCTGGTGTTGGTGGGTATGGGGCTACGGTTGGTGGGGGCGGTTATGGGAATTCGCAGTATGGCGGACCGGTTTCCGGCGAGTATGGCGCGAGGTTGCCTCCTACGTCCGGTGGAGTACCCTCTGGTGGGTTTATGGATGGCTCCCATTATGGTGGTTTACCCTCGTCTGCAATTCCGTCACAGCAGCCGCAGCCTGTTCCGATGCCAAGACCTGCCCCTCCTGGAGGAATGTACCAAGGCGTGCCGCCCTATTACTGAGTGAGGTAAATTGTGGTGTTTGGTTTTAATTTATAGTTGTAGGTGGTGTGTATTGCTTCTGCTTACTTTTCTTGGCTGGTTGGTTCTCTGTGCGTGTAGTTGTAGTGGTTCAAAAATGTGATTTATGTCTTTATTTTGATTCAGTGCTCTTCTGAAAAAGTCTTGGGTCTCGGTTATTTGCTAATCATTCGTTTGCGAGTTTTGCTGCAATCTTCATTTTCTTGCTGTCTGACCCTTTTTTTCCCCTCTAAACAAAGAATCTATGTTTTGAGTTTGTAATCGGAATGACAATTCCCTCCTTGCTGTTTTGCATTTTTTCACATTTTTTAAATATGTATGTATTATTCAATCTTTGAGTGGCTTTTGCCATGTTACCAATTTGCATTTCTTTGGGTGTAATATCCTGTCATAATTGATGTTGAATCAAGTTTGTTTATCTGTTGGTTCTGTTTTACGTTTCAGTTATGAAAATGACTTAAGTTAAAATTTTCCAAACATGTTAATCATTGATTTGAGTTTTGAATAGGTGTTTCATTCAGGTTTGTGATGGCTTCTTGGGCGCTAATGCTTTAAATGGTTGTGCTGATTTCGTGCATGCAGACACTAATACTTGGTTTTGGTTACATGGACTGCTGTAAATTTGTTGCTGCTTCACTACATCTGCTTCTATGTGTTATGGTTCCATATGTGATTAATGTTAGTGAAAGCTTACGTGATCTGGCGTAGAATTTGAATGTAGTACTTATGTGGTTTTTCTGTAGAACTATTTATTCAAATTTTCCTTAGTTTTTAGTAAATGACAAGGTGTTTACCTTACAATTTGAAGTATCTTATTTCATTCTATGTTCCTTTGAAGTATCTTATTTCATTCTATGTTCCTATGTGCATAATACTCTGCGTGGTTGCTGTGGTGAGACAGTTCATTTGAAGTGCTTTCTCTTTTTTCTGCTCAGTTAGCTTCTGTTCCTTTGAAAAGTATTTGTTTTTGATGGTGACTCGTTATCTCTATGTTTTTCTTTGTAACACCCTGCAAATTTGTTTGTAGGAAAATTTAAACATATCTTTAGAAGATTTAGAAACAATGGAAGTAACGTGAGTAATGATGAAATAGGACTGAAAGATAAGGAATGGTAATGAGAGATATTTGTAACCTTCTTGTTTGATTGTTTACTGAAGGAAGGGAAGGGATTTTTTCAGAAGCTATTTCATATTCCTTTTTAACCCCCCATATTGGGTGGACAAAAAATTGAGAGCTTTGATTAAGTCAGGGACCTCTTCATTTTCTTTTGTTATTCCACCACCCAAAGAACACTTCAAAACGGACTATATATATATATATATGACAGATTATTTGTTGTTGATCCTTTCATTCCTTTGGAACATAGCCTAAATACATATCCCTCCCTCTTCCATGCATACCTTTTGGATAGGTGAGAGGTAAGAGGGTGGCGTCGAATTAGATTCAAAAGGAGTGAAATGGAGTCCAAGTGGGTGGGTTCATTACCCCATTGTTGGATAAAATAAGGTTTCCATCAAAATCTACAAATTTGGAAGGAACAGAAAAGGTAGGTGTTAACAAAAACAGGATAGGAAGGAAATTATTTGACTAACCATTACACTCCATTTAAAGACCCCCCCAAAAAAATCCACTTCATTACGATGTTATCAATCCATTAGATTCTCTTGCTCTGACCCTCAAACCTCTTATCCCAACACACCTTTTTTTTATGTATGTTTTGAATGACATCAAATGTAAAACATAATATTGCGGTAATGCTAGGGAGATGAAAAACACAATCCAAATTTGTCTTATTTAGCATTTATTAATTGTTACAACTTGGGGCTGTTTTGGCTGATTTTTTATGGTCTCCCAAACGCTGTTGTATTTTTGCCTCATCTTTTGCTCTGCTACCCGTGAATATTTTTAGTATCATGTCTTTGGTTGGCTCTGGGATACTTAGTCTTATGTGAATAAGCAACTTGTTTCGCTATGGTTGAATGCTTTTATTTATTTGCTTGTTTTTGGGAATCATCTTTTTTGGCCGTCTAATTGTTCTTGTTGGTTGCAAGTTACTTGGACGAAGTTCTTGTTTGTTTGCTTTTACTGAACGTTTCTACATTATTTTGTTGACTTTGGAATCAAACCTTTTGATTATTCATGTGCTACTATCTAATGATTTTTGAGGTGGTTTTCTTGTTTGGTTCTGAATTGACGTAGCTTGTCCAACAGAAAGTCACATGTAGTAGTAATTTGAGCGTAGGACTTGGGACATTCTAGTGATGTTGGGTGAAAGGGGTCAAGCTATCTTTTGTACTATCATTCACAAAAGGGGGACAATTGCTTTGTAATATAATAATTTTGTGATAGTGAAAAGAGAAGTATGAGATTAATGGGTTTGGAATGCGTTGCGGTTGCGCTTGTCTCATGATTTATTTTGACAGTAGTTTTGTTTTATACTTTTTTTTTTCTCCATTTCGTTTCAATTAGAAATGGTCAGAAAACATAATGTTGGTTAGATGATTCGAAGTGGTAAGATTTATTTTTTCATACAAAAGCTAAAACAATATTACGTTATATTTGCAGCAACATTCTAGTTGTTTATTATTATTCAAATTATTTCAATGTAAATGAATGATATACAATTAATCAAAATCTCAATTTAGTGAGGGTGGGTCAAGTGAAGTTGATAAATGAGACTTGAAATCGGGTTCATATTCCACCAGCAAATGATTCAATCCTATCAACTTCTTCTCTTGCCGAATGCCAAGATGGTATTGGCAGATTTTGAGAATGAAGAAGTGCCGATTTTACATGGCGCGTAATCAGTAATCAGATAGAATGGAACAAATGCCATTTCATTGTGCATATGTGAGTATGACCGCAGAACCTCCTTTTCGCATTCTGAGTTAAGTGGGATTCTATTCTCTTCTATCCTTTTGTTTTGTTTTGTTGCTGATGATTGAAAGTCAGCTTCAAAACTGTAAAATCGGTCTAGATTCACATACCAAAGTGAAGCTTCTTCATGCACGGGCTCCTTCTCTACTATTTCAAGCTATTCAACCTTGCTTTTGATGAGAGGATTAGCTGTATTGGAGGTGATGATGAAGAGGAAGAAATTTCGTTAGACAACTAATTTTCATATCAAATTTTGATTAAAAAAATAGATAATTTAGTTTTTATCGTTATTTGATGAAAATACAAGTTTTTATGAAATAAAGTTAAGTCTCGTTTTTATTAGTATACAACTATGCAAGGCTTCAATTTATTTCTAAATTAAAAATTCCATTACACACCAAACAGCTATAATTAAACACCAAAGACCAAACACTTATTTATACGTAGCTGCACATTAAATCCAAATAACATGCAAGCATCAACAGAGGCCGTGTTTGGAGTAAGCTCAGTAACATTACAAGTTTACCCAAAAAAGAAATTAATATGATATAATACAGCATGCTAATCAACACGAAAAGATTCATGGTTGGATGGTGAAATGAACTGAATGATTCAATTCTCAAGCAAGCAGATTCTTCTTCTCTTACATGGAAGTGAAGCTCTGAGTGAGTACTCAAGTGCATTAGAAGCCTTATCTATTACAAGACTCAGTGCCTTTTGAACATTTCTTGCAAGAGCTTGACATGCCTCGGTGTTATTATTGTCACCTTTCCCTTTGCAACATCTATACACAAACACATTTTTCATTCTTCCTTCTAAGGTTGATATCTCTGCCCTCACCAGTTGCAGTTCAAGGGCATCAAGTGTGTGTCGCAGGTCGAAGAGAATCTCCGGCCGGTAATCACAGCAGATGGATGCCTTGTATGACATGGATCTATGATCTTCATATGGTTCAACTTCAACTTCATCAAAATCTGTTGGGATTAGAAGACCTTTACTTGCTTCCATTGCATTCCTCTGCAATTCCTTCACTTGGCTAACCACTTTTGATAATATTGTTGCTTTGTCCATCTAAGATTAACAATTGAAACCCAAATCAAATAAATAAATACTCAAGTCTTTTTTTTATCCCTCTCTCTAACAAATCTTTTATCAATTGAAAATCCAAACCATGCCCACCCTAGGGAGGATAATATAAATAAGAAATTGCATTGCATCACTTTTGTTGTCACCAACCAATATATATATGTTTATGCTTTTAACTACTCAACACTAGTCTGACACATCTACAACAACACTTGATAGCAATGTCTTAATTGATCCAGTTCTACTTAATAGTTAATACATTTCTAATTTTCTCTTAGATACGACCATGAAATTAAAATATATAATCAAGATTGACATTCTATAGTTCTTTATGTCTTGTACTTGATTTCATATGATTTAATCAATAAAAAAACTAAAAAGCAAAATCATTGGCTGCTAACTTGATTTCATATTCTTGACTTCTTCTTAGAATGCAACTTGGTCAAATAAATGAATAATGGAAGCAGCTATTTGGGTACCATTCAGAGTTAAATAAATAATATATAAGTGGATAGTAATATTCAGCTAGTGCAGTGGGGCACAAGAAAGAAACAAGTGGTGTATGTACATTCATCTAACATACTGAATATAAATAGTAAATGAACTATTTTTATTTTCAGTGTCGATCATGGAAGATGAAGCCAAAAACTAGAACTTAGATGATTATGAAATATTTTGTGACGTTGTGTCACATATTAATAAACAAAGCCACCCTATGATAAAGTTATACAGCTTAATAGTTGACTTCTAGCAACTCCCATACCCAGCTGACCAAACAAGGACAAACAATGATGCAATCAAAATTAAACCCCTTATTTTAATAATAATTAGGTTCAATTATCAAAATGTTGTGGCTGTTATCAACTTATCATACACCATGAAAGGGCAACATACACACATAGCCATAAGCATTAAGACATAACTGCAAAAAAAAAAGTAAAAAACAATCATGTTACATTAAACCAGTAAATGGTTTAATTAGTTCTCGAAACATCATTTATTCTTTAAATTAGTTCTTGAAAGATACTTTTAATAACATTCATTCTTCAAATATTTTACGTTAGTCATTTTAGTTATTCTGTCACTTTCGTTGCTAACAGTGTCAAAATTTGTTGATGTGACACGTTAAGTGACACCACAATCATACATAATAGTCCTAATTGACGATTAGCATGATAAATTTATAAAATTAGATCAAATAAATCCCAAATTAAGAGATTTTAATGCCTCAAGTTCTCTTCTTAATTAGGTTTTGATTTGATCTAATTTCATATTAAAAAATTTTAGTGTTATGAACAAAGAAAATAATAGAAAGACTAACGCGATTAATTTAAAATTTTTGAAAAACGAATTGGATTAAAAAAACCTTCGAAAACCAATTTGGAAAACAAATAAATTTTCAAAGACAAATTTGACAATTTGCCCTAAATTCGACATATTAGATACTTCTATGTGTCAAAATAGACTCATGGTTATTCATTTATACATAAGTGGGGAATTCACTTACATAAATTTCCCTACTTATATAGTTATATGTATACATTGGATGCTAATTAAAAATATAAACAAGTTTTTCTAAAAGAAAAATTTATATTCACAATGTTGGTTTATCTTCCTTCAAAGTTATGCATACTGGTTTCCCCGGAAACTGAAGACTATTAAATCCACTCTTCCCATTTCTTAACACCGATAACAGAATATGCACTTTATTGAAACATCAGCTTGGTTCTTATGCACGAAAGAATTAGAATTGTGAATTTAGCATATCCATGTTTGTCATACTCTTGATGAACATGCTAATTAAACCCAATTATACAACATAAGCAAAATCATAAAATTCAAGAGGCCAAAAAGAATTCAACGCTGTTACAAACCACGAAAACATAAATAACAAAATAACTTTTGTTTCAAAAATAATTGTCATTTTGATCGAACAATGATCTCTCAATATATCACTTTGTTCAAACTAATTGTAAAAACTCAGCTGCAGTTAATTTCATGTGATGTTGATAGTTAAGAATTATTAAATAATTTGATAAATTTGACTAAATTATCATCTAAGGACTCTAAACTATCAATTTCAAATGAAGTTAACTGTATCAGAATTATTTCGAAACAAAAGTAATAACTTGCATTAGAAGGAAAAGAATAGAAACATACCTTGTCAGTGGAGGAAACAAGACCTCGTAGAGTTGCAAGATGACCATTGATTCTCTCCCTCCTCCTCCTCTCAGCTTCACTGTGATTCTTCAAAGCAGCTAAGGCTTTTGCATCAGAGTTCTCATAATTCTTTCCAACCCTTGCATCTTCTGATCCATTATTCACTTGCTCTATCTTTTCACTCTCCAAAATCAATGCATGTGATGGTTCCAAACCACCATAGGAAGCTCCATAGTCATGCAAAGAAGGACTAATCAACCTCGAAACATCGAAGCCGGGGGAAGAAGAATGATTGGAGTTATAAAAGGAGTAAACCATTGACTTGAATCTTTGTAGAGAAGACTAGTTTAGTTGTTGTCACTTGAGGAAACCAGGTGGACGAGTCGTTGGTGCAAACCAAAAAGAGAGTTTGTGGAGATGGAACCTTTCTGAAGAACCTGCTATGTTGCTTTGTTTGTTGATTATGATGATGATGATGGTGCTGGTGAAGAACATACCTTCCATTACGCAAAAGGAGAAAAACTTGAAGGGGTTGAAGAAAGGAAAGATCAGAGATTAAACATCCACATTCTCTTCATGATGTTCTTGAACTCCACCATTTCTAGCGTGTGCCAAAAAGATCAAAATTAAAAGAGAAAGAACTCTGGCTTGGAATTCAATTCACACAAGATTTTTTCTGATAGAAATTATTGTAGGGAACTATTTTTCTTGATACATATGTATCTGGTGTAATGTTGACTATATTTATAGTGTCAATAATTTAGTTCATGTCTATGAAGAAAATAATATAATAGTATTTTTATGAAAACATAGTAATATAATATCATCTATATATACTACTGAATTATTCATAGGTTGAAGTAAACCGACCACATGATTTTTTAAAATATATTTTTGCTTTTCTTCTTGGTTTGGGTGTTATTGACGTGCAAGGCTTAAATTAGCACTCTGATTATTATTATTAGAGATGAATTATTGGAGCAATAATGATTGAAAATTTGGAAATAATATAATTTAATATGGTTTTTCTTTTTATAAAATTGTGATTGGGTAGTTGAAGCGCCGTATCTTTGCCGCATTTCTTTCTGAAGCGTCGATAGACACTATTTGCTCTACACAACTTTTGCAAGTTTTCTTTTATATTCCAAAAGGTACCAAGGCAAAAAGAAAAGATTATTACTGTATTACTGTAGACTATGTTTGTAGATAAATTTTGTGTACGAAAGTAAAAAAAGAAAAATATTAGAAGGATGTTAGAACGTCAGTAAAATTTATTTTTTGATCTGTAGTTAATTAATAATATTTAAAAGTAAGTTAGCAGTATATTATTAGATTGTTAAACTAAAAAATTGAATTAATGATTGGTTAAAAATAATAAATTCATCTGGGTTTTTAGCTTTTCTCAAAAAATTATTTATAAATATTTTTATCTCATTTTCATAATAAAAGAATAGCTGGACAGAATGAGATTGGAATAAAATAAATGTGTATTATTATTATTATTATTATTATTATTATTATTATTGTTATTATTATTATTATTATTTAATCTGTTAGTTTTTTATCAACGCAACAACATACACATTAAACACCAGAGAAATAAACATTGGTATCATAATATGTAATAATGTAGCACAACTTTTTCCAATATTATGATTATTGATAATTTTACGGGGTTAGATCATCAACCTAAACAATTTCTTAGGGATTCCTGTTTCCTATAATTATAATACAAAAATATTATTTGTACACCAAAATCAATTACTAATATATTTATGTATAAATATATTTATAATTTATTTATTTTTAATATATATTTTATATTTTAATATACATTCTATATTAATAGCTGATTTTAGTAGTTGATTTTTTTATACACTTAACATAATTTATAATAATACTATACATCTAAATTTTTTTTATTAACTAAGTCTAATTAAATTAGTCTAATATAATAAAAATTAATTATAATTAGTATTATTCTAAATTTTATTATTTAATTTGATTAAACTTAATTTTTGAATGGGTAATATTACTCATTTATAATTATAATAATAATATCGTTCTAAAGAGACAAAGAGATTAAAGTAGTAGAGGAAAATGACACACACCTAATCGTATGTCGGGGAGACTTTCTTGAAATAGTAATGGAAACTTAACTCCTCATTTGGGTTACATGGACACTTCAAAAGGTCCCTCCTTCCTAAAACTACCTTTTGCAAGCTAATATACACTTTCTTTATTCTATCAAGGTATATAATAATAATAATAAAATTCATGCACATCATATACTATATATATAGCATTGCTTTGCTTGAAAATAGCGAGAAAATGTTTTCTTTTCCTGAACAAAAAAATAAAAATAAAAATAAAAAGGAAAGAGTCCCTCTGTGTTAGTCACATGGCGAAATTTTCATGCCCTAAAGTTCATAATAATAAATATATAAACGGAGTCAAAATATGTGACGTTGGTGTGTGGTGCTCTAGTAGTGGCAGGGCACTTTCTAATTAATCAACATTATGTGTTTAGTAGAATTACAAAATTATATTTAGCTAAGGATCTAAAAGAGAGATACAAGTCATTTAGATACAATAAGAAATTCAGTAGATGCCTATACAATAGCTATTACTCCAAATATCTTGGTGCCTAAGAATTATACTCAATTACTCATATAAAAGAAGTGACATACAAGTCCAAACTAATGTTACATTTTTCGTGTGCAGTTCACATAATATCATAATTTGTAGGAATTATGCAAAATGAAGTGTTGTCTTTGGTACGAATAGGTAGTTTCTTTTTATTTTTGTTTATTTTTTGCCTGGTCAGTATAGTAGTCTAATTATCTTAGGTTTGAAAAATAAATACTCATACAATGCTATGTGAATTACACTCGCCCCCAATAATAGAGAGCATTTTAGATAAACAAATATATTTGATAATAAAAATAAAAAAACTGTCAAAACGTATTATTTTTTACCTTATTTAATGCATCATATAATAAATAAATTTTAAATAAGATAAAGTCTAGATTTTTTTTTTCCTAGCATTACTGTTAGATAAAATTTACCTCTAATTCTAACCCATATTTTTCTTAAGCTCACTTGATTACACTCACTATAATGGAGAAGTTGATATAAAATTAAAGGGCATTTTATCCTTTTTAGGAAATATTTTCCACTAATACACAAAGGAATATATATCTATGAATAATGTTGAAAGATTAAGTTCTGAATAACAATATATACGTATTTGAAAGCAAGGGCTAAATAAATTACATGTGATTTAGCAAAGTCGGCTGGGAAATTCAACAGTATTGCAGATAAATTTCTTTAACCCACTGATTTGGACCTTCCACCTAAACCCTTATAATGTGGCATTTTTATTTGGTTCCATTCTAATCTGTAACTAACAGAACAGGTCAACTGACGCAAACAACTCTGACATGACAGATTAGTTCAATTGCAAGAAAGAACAATAAGTCAATTAGTTTAGCATTTTTATGTGTTGTAACTTGTAACTAGTTTTGTATCATTTTAATTTACGTGCTGCTAGGAAAGCAACGAATAGCTTAGTTTCTGATTTCAAAATTTTCAACAAGTGGACTAGTGGAGGTGCTACTTGATGACTTCAAATACAGATCATTGGCTAATCCTTCATTTTACTAATTAATTTCCATAATAATGCAAATCACACAGCACATATATCACCTCACATTTCCACAATTTTTAATACGACCTGATTACTCAGACTTTGCTAGAAAAATCTGATGAATTAGGTGATGTGTATCTAAAACATTACATTTACACCTAATATAATTGTTATTTTTATGTGACATATTATGCTGATGCTTCAAATTGACTTTAAAATTTTATAAGTTCTACAAATCAAGTTTACATAAGCTCCACAAGTTTAAATGAAATCTAGAGTCTGATGAACAATAGCTTCTTCTTCAAGCATCTTTCTTACTTCTTTCATTGAAGGATGATCATTTGGCGATCTGCATATCGCAACCTTCATGTAAATATTCGATTCCACGTGCCACACCAATAGCAATGTTATGATTTTCAAGGAAATCCTCAACCTCATCACATTCAGATTCATCCCTCATTTTGATCCATTTGTAAATCAAGAATGCTACCCGATTGCAAGTTTTGCAGCAAATCAGAACAACACTCTGTACACTGCACAATATACTTGAACATTAGCATTAGTAATAATATTTTTGTGTAGATGTTTAATTTAGCCAATGAAATTATGTTTTGTCAAGTATTTTAATTTTTCAAGTTAAATTTTACAAGTCATTTTAAGGATCAAAATAGTCTATAAAAATATAATTTCAAAGACTAAATTAATACTGTTAAAACTTTAGAAATTAAAACAAAACACGCTTATAATTTCAAAGAACAAATTAAACTCTTATTCTTTTCTCTCACTCATACTCTTACTTTATATTTGTAGCCTTAGTCAACCAAGATGTTAAAATTGCGTAGCTAAATAAGAAAATTGAAATTCATTGGTCAATTTAAGTAAACTAAAACTCAATTAAGGGGAGTTAGAGATCTTACCGCTATAAATTGGGATAACCATAACCCCTGAGCTACTGAAATTATAAAAGAGGGAAAAAGGATTAGAAAATGGAAATAGTTAAAAATAATGTCCACCACATATTAGCAGATTAAAAAGCTTTTGTTCAGGCGTACACAACAAAATAAGAATTTAGCTGAAGTTGTATACTTGTGCACCAACGAAACGAACGTAGATTAAATTATTAAATTGAACTCTCTTATTTAGTATTCATTAAAGGTCGCAACAATTAATGAATGTTAAATAAAATAAATTCTGACTCTTTTTGGCTAATTTTCTTTAGTTATCAAACATTTTATTAAATTAATTAGTATATATTCTTGTATAAATATATATTAATTAAATTATTTATATATTATAATTAAATTAAATTACGCTATAGGTTCACACTTACACTCACTCTACTACTGCATATGTACCAAGCCTCCTCTGCAAATTAAAATCAAATTGAACGTAATTTTGTCAGTGTTCGGGGCTAGCTATGAAAGCATTGGTTATAGTCTGAAACTGGGTGAGATTTTCTTTTTTTGGTTTGTCTGAAAATAAAAAAAGTTAGCATCCCAACCAAAAATATAAAAGAGTTAGGTGGAGGTTGACCCCAAAAAAGAATTATCAAAGGGTACCCAGAAATATAGAAAATAGGTGAGCCCAAATTTATTCGAAGTTGACGAAAACATTCAAGGGTATTTTTATCAGATGTCCCCGAAGGGTATTACAGTAATTCCATATTCGCCCACCAGCCACATTACCTCCAAACTCAAAAGTAAAGTACAAATTCGAGGGAATAGAATCCAATTTCGTTGGAACATTTCATCAAACACCATAGCTTCCATCCTTTTTCCATGCAAATGCAATGCAGCCACTCAGAAACCCGAATCTATCTCCACCACTACGTCACTTTCTCTTCAGATTCAGAGTCAAACCCAATCCTCATGATTCACCATCACTGTCACTGAAGAATCTCAATCCATACCTTCACAGAACTCTCTGCGCTTCTTCTTATACGACATCATCATCTTCTCCTACGCCTCGTGAATCCGATTCCAAAGATGTAAAACCCTCGGTTCACATCGATGCAGGATCGTCAAACCGCAAACCAATTAGTCTATGGCCTGGGATGTTCCATTCCCCTGCTACACACGCTCTCTGGGAGGCCAGATCCAAGATCCACGAGTGCCCCACCCTTCCCAATGGCAAAAGCTTAGAAACCGTTGCGAAATCGCCGTCAAGAAGCAGGACTAGCATATACTACAACTTCTCTTCGGATCACATACTTCGCGAGCAGTATAGGAACCCATGGAACCATATCAGGATGGGGAAGCTCGTCGAGGATTTCGACGCTCTTGCTGGAACAATTGCATTCAAGGTCTGCACTACACTCTCAAAATTAAAGTTCTTTCTTTTCTTGTTGTGTGGTAAAGCTTTTTTTTTTTTTTTTTTTTTTGTGGTGTAGCATTGCAGCAACGAAGATGGAGCTACGAGGCCTCTATTATTGGTGACTGCTTCTGTTGACAAAATGGTTCTGAAGAAACCGATCCATATTGATGAAGATTTGACTATCGCTGGTGCGGTTACTTGGGTTGGAAGGTCATCCATGGAGATTCAACTCGAACTCACTCAGTTTACAAAAGGTAACGTATCATCATTACCATTTACCGCTACAAATGGATTATGAGGACTCAATAATCAACGCTTTCAATGCATATATCAGTATTAGGTTTCTAAAAGTCTGCTGCTTTTAGTGTTAGTACTTGGGTTGGCTACTTGGCTGTGTTTATTTAATGCAGTATATGAAGTGATTGTCAAAGTGTATTTAGAGTGTGACAATTTCTTAACTTAGCTTCATTTTATACGTTACCAAGCATGCATTTGTCACTGTCAATACGTCCAAAACAACCGACTTTATTTATTCAATATTATTACTTAGTTGGATGAATTCGTGGCGTTAGTAATTACTAGTTATTGTGCAATGCATGCAGTACTGTTTGAGTGTTTGGTTATTATTTTCTTTAAATTTGCGATACAAGCCATGCAGGGTCAAACAGTAACTGCATCTTATTATTAACTTATGCATCATATTGTGCGATAATATGTCCCTTCAGAAAAGGGAAAAAAAGTATGAGAATGGAAACTTCCTGTTATAGAGAGCCCCTTTCGAATTTTTATGATGACATAGTTTTATACGCCCAAACCTGTCTTTAAAGTGTTGCATAAATAGGCTTGCTTGTGAATTTTAAATACAATAAAGTATAATACATAAATATGAAAATTTTACATAAAGAAACTAGTCACAAATTTATGTTTTAAAAAAAAGTATTTGTGTATCATAGTCATAGCCATTAGCCACTGATACTGCCCTCTTGATACTTCACTTGTTGCTAACAGGGAACGCGGAAATCCAAGAATCACCTAAACTTGTGGCCAACTTCACATTTGTGGCTCGGGACTCTGCCACCGGAAAGGCAGTCCCAATTAACCAGGTCTTACCTGAAACTGAGAAAGAAAAATTGCTATGGGAAGAAGCAGAGAAGAGTAGCAAGTTAAGGAAACAAAGGAAAACAGAAGAGAAACATGGAAATGATGGAGACACTGGAAACAGGCTCAGTGCACTATTGGCAGAAGGGCGTATATTCAGTGACATGCCAGCATTGGCCAACAGAGACAGCATCCTTATGAAGGATACTTGTCTCCAAAATTCTTTTATCTGCCAGCCACAGCAGAGGAACATCCATGGCCGAATCTTTGGGGGTTTCTTGATGAGAAGAGCCTTTGAATTAGCCTTCTCAACAGCTTATGCCTTTGCTGGTGTGGCACCTCATTTCTTGGAAGTTGATCATGTTGATTTTGTTAAGCCTGTGAGTAGCATACAGGGGGCGATTATAACGAACTGAACATACATAATCATCATTAACCTCATTTATGTTAATATTTCGAGAAGATGTTGAACTGAAAACAAGCTTGATGATGCAGGTGGATGTTGGAAATTTTCTTCGTCTCAAGACTTGTGTTCTGTACACTGAAGTAGACAATCCAACAAAGCCTCTGGTAAATGTTGAAGTTGTTGCACACGTTACCAAGCCTGAACTACGGTCCAGTGAGGTGAGTTTGGAATTCATATTTTAAAATGTCAATATCAAATATTCCCCACTATGGAATAATTAAAAGATATCCTCTGGTGAAAAAAGACATTCTTTGCTGTTGTATATCTCATAAAATTGTAGAGTATTATTTTTTTTTCTTTCTACAATATTTTTATGAAGAGGCGGCAAAGATTCCCTGCCATTGTTTTCCTCAAATATCTGTTCAATTCTATTTTAAAATTTCGCATGGATAATAAACTAGCACTACTATCGAAATATAAAAATCGAGTGCTTTATTTTTAACCATTTCACTTAATTCCATGTTTGTCTTCAAACAGGTATCTAACAGATTCTACTTCACATTCGGTGTTGATTCTGAGGCCATTAGAAATGGATTGAGGATTAGAACCGTTGTTCCTGCTACAGAAGAGGAAGCACGAAAGGTACTTGAACGCATGGATGCCGAGTGTGAGGACTCCTAGTTTTAGTTAATCAGGACATGAACCTCCTTGTGATTAAAGAGAACAAGGGTATACAGAAAAAAGAGAACCTGTTTAATTGTTTCTTGAAGAATTTTATTATGTCCGAAATGTCCGCTGTGTATTGGATCTACAACACCAATATTTATTAATTCTTAATTCTGTGGAACATGAAGCTACTTCTCCATTCAGGTTATGGAATTCATAATGAAGTTGAAGGGAATGTGATGGAACTGCTAATGAAATTAAAGAGTGCTTCATAACTCGCAGTGATCAAATTGCTATGGCCTATCATTTAATATCATCATTAGCACCAAACATATTAAACTTGGTTATGAGGGGCAACAATGTGTTTGACAGATATTGACATTGGCACATTACAGCCACATGGACCACTCTTAAGTTAGGTTAACCCAAGTAATGTCATTTATCTCCATAGTTGTGGATTTTAGGGATCCAGATTGATATTCCCTCAGACTCAGAGGCAAATGCCAGAAAGGAAAAACCAGGACCTTTTTCCACAAAATAGCTTTCAAGTTCGGATGATTCTTAACCTTAGTGCCCCCACCACTGCTACATTAGTAATAACTTGATTGTACTCGGAAATAATAATTCTCTACTTACATGGATGATAAAAACAAGGAAAATCCAAAATTTCTATCTATCATATCATTTATAACTACAACACTGTAACGCTAAAAAAGAAATGTACTCAAATTTATTATATGGTCTAGGCAGTAAACATATACAGAGTAATCTAGGCACGAGAAAAAGTGTCATCCATGATAGCATGGGCTTTGTCATCATTCAAAGAAGGGATATGCTTGTCTTCAGGTGAGAAATGTCGTAATGTTTGGATAGTAAAAATCTAGCGCATCAATGACCAAAACCAAACATGTATAGAACTTACTCAAACAGTTGCAGTTGGGTTAATCAGATTCAGATGAATCACATGGCTGCTTACCAGTAATAATAGGAAAAATTGCTGGCGTTACAGGGTTTGCAGGCATTACAGATTGTCTAGAACCAACTAGAGTCCTCTCATTTGCTTTCCCAACTTCCTTGCACACACCATCTAATATCGAAAGGAAATCCCTCACTACCATAAAAATCCTAAACGGATGAGCTTCTTCCTTTGCTGAATTCCCATGGAAATACTCAGTTATCTCCTTTACTGAAGAGAGAGCCCTTTTCTCTTGGTTCTGGATTCTTAAAATTTCTTCTCCTCCTTTCTCCAAGAAACATTTCATTGCCTCAGAAAACTTTTGGCTAGTGTCTTTCAAGGGTGACATTTCATTCAGTTTGACAACTTCCACAACTTTCTCGATCCCCTTAGCAAGTTTAGCAACATCGCTGCTAAGCATGTCTGAGTCCATGGTAGCTGTTTTTTTCACATTGGTGAGCTCACCACTCAAGCCCGAAACAACTTGCAGTCCAAGCTTCCGGAATTCAACCTCATCTTGAAGAGTATATTGCTGGTTGTTCTCGGAGGCCTGATGATTGTTAGAACCGGAAATATGAGATCCCTCGGTTCTGACGATTTCCTGTACAACAAAATGCAATAGAGTGGTCTTTCCATCAGTTCCTTTAATATCAACGAGCTTCAGAAGCGTGTCCAGCTTGAATGCATGCGCATCGCCCCGATCAGTGCCAACATTCATTCGGTTTCCAGTTCTGAGAACAGCTTCAAGTAACTTCAAAAACATTCTGCTGTTCCTCAATTCCTCACAAGCCACCTGCGGGAAAGATTGAAATATGAGAATTTATTGCAGTCTTCGTATAAAAAATCAGTCATGGTTGCAATTAGATTAGTAAGTTTAAGGTAATAGTTAAGTGTTTTCGCCTTTTTTGGCTTGATTGATACTGAAAGGTCAGAGATTCATAATATCATATCAAACAATAAGCACACAATATGAATACATACCTCCAGAGTCTCAAAGGACTTTTTAAGGTATTCTAATTCAGAATCAAAATTAGCAATGTAGAGCATAGCTTCCACTCTCTTAAATGCAAAAGGTATATCAAGCATGATCTTGAGAAATTTCTCAGCAGGTCCAAGCTTGAAGGGCGATTCGTCTTGGAACTCCCTCAGCTTAGTTTCTTCTTCTTTGGTTGGAGCCATCTTCAACAAACTCTCCAGAAGTTCTGTTCCCAGTGTATCACAGTTGCCTATTCCCAAAAAAGGAATAAAAAAATAAGTATTTCAAAATCTCACTGAAAAATAAAGGCCCTTAAATAGTAGTTTACATCTTATTCAGTTTTAGTTTCACCTTCCCTGAGAGCTTCACAAACTTCATCAATAGTTACATTGAGCGCCCTAAGCAAAATAGCAATGTTCTGAGACTTCTTGGGGTCAAGCACCCTATTCTCCGGCGGCACCGGTGAAGAATGAACCGTTTGACCACGGCGGCCATTATTATCTCTAAAAGCCAATGTAGGATTTTCCTTTGAGTTATTAACCATGAACAGCGTCTCAATCATGTCCTCGTTCAATCTGCATAACTCAGATCCATCAAATCATTATATAATTGAAACAACACAAACATATAATATAATATATAGAAAAGAATATAGAATCGCACTAAGATGTTGACTGATATTAATCAACAATGGAAAAAGCTAACTTAATTAATTAATAATAAAGAATAGGACGTGAGTTTAATGTGTCATACTGGAAAGAACTTGGTCTCAAGCGATCCCACACCGTTGCCCTATCAGAACTAGCTTTCACTTTATCCCAATGCAAAGCTTTTAACTTTGGCTTCGGAGTTTCCTCACTCTCATTCTTATCAACATTTGGCGCCAATTTATTCATCACCGGAGTCTCCCAGAACCTCGGCGGAGGCGGCGGTGGTGGTGGCGGAGGAGGAGGAGGAGGCAGTTCGGTGGCCGGAACATCCCAACTGGATCTCAACTCCTCTCTAGGCTTAGGAGAAGAAGAAGAAGAACACAAAGAAGACGGCGACTGCGACGCAGAAACTGGGTTCTGATTAGGTGGTGGCAGTGATTTGGTGCTTTCAGGGCTGTGAGGGGAACAAGAACGAGAATGAGATGGGGTTCTTGAGTTTAAGC
Source organism: Arachis hypogaea (assembly GCF_003086295.3). Classification (NCBI taxonomy): domain Eukaryota; kingdom Viridiplantae; phylum Streptophyta; class Magnoliopsida; order Fabales; family Fabaceae; genus Arachis; species Arachis hypogaea. The sequence goes on from NC_092048.1 coordinate 131,555,878, forward strand.
TTCTGCATCCGAGTTTCTCCAAAGGAAAAGCCTCCGGTGAACGAGAACTTGAATCTTCGACTCCAAGAACCGCAACAGGGGAAGGAGGACTCTCTTGTCTGTTACCGGAAGAGCCTCTCGGAGAAAAGAACTGTTCCTCTTCTTCGTCTTGATTCTCCTTGTGTTTTTCGTCCTTGTCTTCTTCTTCACTCAGCCATGGCCGGAAATTGTGGCGGGGCAGGGGAGGCAGTGGTTTCAGTTCCGGCGAATCATTCAGTTTTCGGTACGGCGGCACCATCAAGGTTCCGGTGGTGCTGCTGGAGCTTGAATCCGGTGGCTCTGAACTAGCCACCGTGCCGAGGTAGAGGTAATCTGTGCGCGGGCTTGAGGCGGCGCCGGGGCCGCCGCGGGGCTTGGGGTGGGTGCCGTCGGAGGTGGCAGCGTTGCGTGGGAACAGGCGGAGGCTATCTTGCCTGGAGGCCTTGTCGTCGTCTTCGTCATCGTCGGCGTGGAAGGATGACGAGGTGCGGGAGCGGCGGTGGAGTGCGAATGCGGCAGCGGCGGAGAGGAGGGCGAGGGAAACAAGAGAGAGGGTGAGAGCAAGTGCGAGAGCGGGACGGTGGTGGCTGGAGGTAGGATGTGGGAGGAGGAGGGAGGAGATGTTAGCCGGGAATGTGGCGACGACGGAGGGTGATGGAGGAGGTGGAGAGGGGCGGTAGGTAGGAAAGAAGAAATGGTTGTTTGGTGAGGAAGAAGAAGACGGTGAGGAAGGTGATGTAATAGAAGAGGATGGAAGCTTGGGTTGTTGGTGTTGTGGTTGTGGTTGTGGTTGTGGTTGAGGAGAGGGAGATGGTGGTTGTGTTGGGGGAATGGGGATGGGGAGTGAAGGCGCCGGGAAGAGTGGGTGGTGGAGAAGATGGCGGTGATGAGCGGCGAAGGAAGAAGAGAAGAGGAGTGATAGGAAGCAGAAGAGGAAGGTAAATGTAGTGTGGGACATGATGCAGAAGAAAAAAGGAGAAGAAGGTTTGGGAGTAAATAATGTTATTTGGGAGAATGGTAGGAATGTAGCTCAAGACTTGTAGTTGAGTGGCATGGTGTTCTCAGAATTGTCACTGATCATTTTGGTACAAGTAGTGAAGTACCATATGGTATTCATGGTTAAGAGAACAAACAAGATTTGATAGCGTTGAAGGGTTGTTGAGGTGGTGTATGCAGTGTGCAGGAAGTTGGCAGCAGTGGAGACTGGAGAGAGGTAAAAAGGTAAAACCAAAGCCCCATGCCACCCGCGCTTTCTCTCAAAACTTGTGATCTTTTCAATTCTCCTTATACTGTTCACACTCATGCCTCATCACCCCAAATTTCCATTTCTTTCCTTTCTCTCTTTTACCATCACTTACCCTTTTATTATTTCAACCATTCTAATTATCCATTTCTTCATTCTTCAACATTTTTTCTTCACAACCAAGTTATTTATTGTTTTTTTTTTATCGAAGACAGAAAGACTTAAACCCCTAATCTCTTACGTGAGCATAGAGAGATTATGGTATGTTTGAAAAAGTTTAAAAGTAATTTTTTTAAGTTTTTGACTTATAAAAAATAGTAGTATTAATGTTTGGTATAATTTTTAAAATTAAATTGTAATTTTTTAAAAAATTATTTAAGAGCTTATAGAGAAGTTACAAAAAATGACTTCTCTCGTAATACTACTATTTTTTATTACCACATTTTTATAAAATAAGTACTTTTAGAACTAAAAATCCAAATACAAAATAATTTATTTATAAACTACTTTTAATATCAGGGATGCTACACATTCATGTAACCATGTAACCAAGTTGCCCAACACCAAAAAAACCTAATACCATTAAATGAAACGTGAAATACACGCGCCCAATACATCGCCCAACGCTTCTTCTCCTCCACGCTTCTTCTTCTTCTTCTCCCGCGCTTCTTCTTTTTTTCACGCTCGTTTACGCACGGAGCGTCTTCTTCTTCTTCGCCTTCTTCTTCGCGTTCCTCCTTCCCCTCCTTCTCCTCCTTTTTCGCGTTCCTTCTTCTTCACGTGTTTTCTCCTTATCGTCATTCTTTTGTTGTTGTTGTTGTTGTATTTTTTTTTGTCTTTTCCTCTTTCTCTCTGGTGAAGAAACAGTAGAATGTGAGGAAGAAGAGTTTTGAATAGTGCAGAATGAACCGAATACAGTACTCATAGTGAACCGAACATAGTACTCATGGTGAACCGAAAATAATACAATTGTATAGTACTGAGTGAACAAAACATAATCCATTATATAAAATCAAATTCAAACAGCTTTCTGCAGAATGAACCGAATACAGTACTCATGGTGAACTGAACACAGTACTCATGGTGAACCGAAAACAATATGTATAGTACTGAGTGAACGAAACATAATCCATTATATAAAATCAAATTCAAATAACTCTGCCTACAATTTACATATTATCAATTCAATTCAATTCAATTCAGTATACCTCCGTCCATTTAATTCAATTCAAATTAGCAATTGCATTCCATTCAATTCGATTCAAAATTGAATAATCCAAACTTTGTCAGTTTGATTCGTTTCAGAAGAGTAATCGAAATCACTCTCCTGTTTACCAAAAAATTATGAACCCCTAAACACTGAACCCTAAACACTAAAACCAGAACCATGAACACTGAACCCTGAACCCATAAACCCTAAATCCCTAAAATCCTAAAACCTAAACTCTAAATCCTACACCCTAAAACCTAAACCCTAAACCTTGAATCCGAACCTTGAACTCTGAACCCTAAACACTAAACCTAAACCCTGAACCCGAACCCTGAACACTGAACTATGAACCCTAAATGCTAAACCCTAAACCCTAAACCCTGAACCCTACCGTAAACCCTAAACCCCTAAAACCATGAACCCTGAACCCTAAATTCTAAACCCTCAACCATGAACACAGTGAACCAAAATTAATACACGGGGTGAACCGAAAGTTTGAAACACACTGAACCCCTGTACACTGAACCCTGAACCCATAAACCCTAAATCCTGAAACCCTATCGTTATTTTTTGTTGTTGTTGCTGCTGTATTTTTTGTCTTTTCCTCCTTCTCTCTGGTGAAGAAGCAGTAGAAAGTGAGAAAGAAGAGTTTTGAATAGTGCAGAATGAACCGAACACAGTACTCATGGTGAACCGAAATTTTAGTTATGGTGAACCAAAATCTTAATTACAGTGAAACAATTATATAGTGCTTAGGGAAGAAAACAGAACATATTGGTCTAATTTTTGTTAGACTTCTTTTTGCAGACCGAACCGAAAATATGAAAGTGATGAACCACCTCTTTAGTACTTACCGAACCGAAAAGTTACTCACATTTACTCATAGTTACTCACAATTACTGACACTCACAATTACTGACAGTTACATATTATCAATTCAATTGAATTCAATTCAGATGTAGATCACCTTACTCCATTCAATTCACTTCAAAAGTGCAGATCGAAAAAAAAACGAAGAAGAAGATGAACGACGAAGATAATTGCGTTGAATCAATCCAGATCCATAATGTAGAGAAGAAAAACGCGAAAGAGCAGAACAACAAAAAGGAGGAGGAGGAGGTTTACGTTGTATGAAAAAGTTTGCATTGAGAAACGTTGATAACGCAAAATAAGGATTCGTTATATAGGTTATAAGAGGCGCGTGTAAAACAAATGGGGTGTGGGGCGTGGAGTGAAAGTTACTTGGATATCATCCATGTAATTTTTACATGGATGTAGAGCTTTTCCCTTTTAATATAGTCATTTATTGTTTAAGCTATTTTTTCAAAAGAAACTTAATTAAGTTGTTTACTCAAATTAAACCCAAAAATGTTTGGTAACCAAAGAAAATCAGACATAATTTGCCTTATTTAGCATTTATTAATTGTTGCGACAATTAATTAATGCTAAATAAGGTAAGTTCTGGCTATTTTTTTTGTCTATCTAGCATTACCCATTAAACCTATGTCATTTGAGTTATAACTCATTAGTTATTTATTTATTTAGTGTTAAATATGATAACTTTTTAGAATTTTATAAACATGTATGTAGATTTTAAAATTTTCATCCGATGAATATATATTACCATTATATCTTTTTTTTTTTGGTTTCCCACGGTATCCCCCAACCCGACAGGTCAAGGACTAATCCGTCGCGGTACTGAGCTCCATTTAAGGGTTTGCCGCTGGCCAATATTACCATTATATCTAGTAATGATGAATATCCACCAAACCAAAATCTATAAATAATGAACCAATTACTATTTTTGCCCAATAAAAATTATCAACATCTAATAATAATAGAAATCATTATTTATAATTGTACGGAGAGTTTAAATAGAAAAGATAGTGATAGAGGTAATTTGGACCCTTTTTTTTCCCATACATTTTTATTATGGCTATTGATTGTAATTTGTAGGTTTGTTTTAACTGTGTATTTGTTTGAATAGCAATTTCTAATAATAAAGAGTGGATTACCACATATCTTTTTAAGAATAAAAATACAAAAATAATGAGAAAAAAATATTATGTTTCTTCTACCTTATATTGAAACTATATATATCCTTTTTGTCTTTATTATTTGAAGAAAGAATTAAATATTTTTAATGTTTAATTTATATAATTTTTATATTCTAAGGGTTGTCATGGTTTATAAAGTCCGAAATTATAGCTTCGATTGTCTTAAGATAAAACTAGTTTAGTTTTTTTTTTTTTATATTATTTTGTCTTGGCTTTTTAATTGATGTTTGTAATTTTAGTGATTGATATAGTAAAGTTCTGCTGTTGTTATAATAGAGACTAAATGTATACTTCTTTACACTTTAAAATTAAACTATGATACATATTAGTGTAACTTTTTTTATTCTTTTGTTTTTAATTTTTTACGGTTGCAAAAGACTAAACTAAAAAAATCTTTTACCAACTAATAACTCGCTTTAATTTAAAAAGAATGCCTTACTTCAAACTTTCTTTTTCTCAAAACATATAAAATCTACAATCTTAAAATTATATGCATAATTTATGGGAATATTATTTGTAAAACTTACCCATAATTTTTTTTTTAAAAAAAATCTTGTTCTAATCCAATTGTATACACGTAACTTTGACACACTTATCAGAGCAGTTAACCTCAAATCTCAACCTCAAGTAAATGTTAGTACGTGCTAAGTAATGCAGGTGCCACCCAGGTGATCACTGCTCAAGGCAATGCCAAAACATGCCGCCAGATGTTGACAAATCTGATAGCATGCAATCATATTTAATAATCTTTGATAATGTCACGTATTATATATGTGCTAAATCTCTTTTACAGTAATAATTAATCACTACTTTGTCTTTCAGTTATATAGGTTTGAATATAATTATTCATACATAAGGCCTTTATAGTTATAGAGGGGATCATGTGCCCGATTTCCCCTTCAAGCATATGCTCCACTTTCTGCACTTATATTGTATACCATGACAACAAAGAATGAATGAAATCCCAACCTAAACTTTTTGATCAAACTTTTTCTCTCTTTTTTTTTTTCCTTTTCTTTTTTGGTAAAATCCTTTTTGTTTCGTGGCTATCTAGTCTACTTCAATTCGTTCGTCTACTACGACTGTTCCCAGCTTTGTGCATCCGACATTATTGAAGTTGGATTCTCAATCATTTTGTTGATTCAATCAATACAAACCATGAAACTAAGTAAAAATAATTGTATTCCCCTCATGATGAAGGCATGAATTATTATTTTTCCTCCTAAGGCCCCACCACCCTTTATTATCGTTGGTGCTGCTGCTAGCTAGGTGCCACCACTTTCATTCGAATCAAATTGAAATCAAAACAATAAGAGTTTCAATTTCATGTATATGGTCCTCAAGGTTTTACAACGGAAGACAAGGTGTTAGCTACTCTTTACACTTGGATCAAAATAATAACCTACTGTTATTATGTATAAGTATCTAATTTCGTACACGAAAATTTTTATATCGTTTTAATATTAGTATCTCTAACAATTTATTCACATTTTTTGTGTAATTTTTTTAATTAAAAAAATTATTAAAATATATAACTAAATTGATAACAAGGATATTGTTATTATAGTGACAAAACTATTTGATGTACTAATATATCTTTTTAAGAACTAGCACAATATTTGTTATATTAACTAGCAGAATATCAATCATTCAATAAGTTAAAAGACAATCACGGAGATTAACAATGAAATCACAAAACAAACCGCATAAGTGAATGAAATTACTAGTCATCATTAATTTTGTCCAAGTTATCATAGGACTAGCTGGACACGTTGAATTGGAGAAAGGGAAGTACTCCTACATTTGAACACTTAATCATCTCCCTCAGCGAGTAATTGTCACTGTGTTTTTAATAACTCCATGGTTATTTTTCTTTTGGGTGTATATCGTTTTGTTTTATTTTATTTTTTTCTAGTATTTATTTATTTTAGTTCAAAAAAAATTTTGGACTAGACATTTTAGTTTGTAACTAAAATTAATTAATTTGTTAGTCTCTAATATTTAATTCTCATATTAGTTCTTGGTCTATTTCGTTTCGTCAAATTTCTAACGAAATTGTGTTACATTTCATGTTAAGTTACATATTAAGTGCCACGCTATAAATAAGACAAATTAATTTCTGAACAAATTATTACCATTAATTTAATCTTTAAAATATTTTTTGTTAGACAAATTAATTTTTAAAATTATTTATTATAAGATTAATCAGTCCCTAAAAATATTTATTATCAATAAATATATTGGGCCTTTTGATAATAAATATTTTTGAAGAGTAATGCATTTTATAATGAATAATTTTAGAACTAATTTGTCAGATAATAAATATTTTAGAGGATCAAATTAATTGTAATTTGTGTAATGGTCAATTTGTTTTTTTACATGCCTGGTACTTAACATCTGACGGGATAAAGGATAATATAATATAATACTTAGAATAATTCTATTAAAAATTGACAAAACAGTGAATCAAGATTATAATATAATTTACGGAATTAAATGTTGTAGAGCAAAATTGATAATGGCTAATTTTATGGTGTTTATAAATTTTTGTCTAAATTTTACTTAATTTATTTTTTTGTAGTAAATTTTGATTTTTTAAAAATTATTTATTTTTATATCTTTTAAATTAAATAATAACTTTTAATTATTTTTAGTAAATAAACACCACCTTTTAGATATGATAGCATTCACCTATTGATAAATACTATCTACTTTTTCCGAAAACCTAAACATATATAGGGTGTGTTTATCTTGCTCAGCATTGAGAACTTCGTCCATCATAATTAATTAATGGAAATGCAGGGTCTTGTGACTTGATCCTACTTGCACCCTCTATTGCTATTTGTGTCGCTGTATATATGTCACCACATGAAATTTTATAGACTACAAATTATGGTCAAGATGCTACGTCAGGAATCCGTTAGCCAAATATAGCACTTGTGAATTGTGATGGATTTTTTTTAATATAAAAATATAATATTTCAAAAATAATAAAAAATATTAAATAACCTATTTTACATTACATCTTTTTATAATTTAGATCTGTTAAAAAATTGATATAATTTATTATAATTTAGATTAATTATAAATTGAATTGGATCAATTTAAATTAAACAAATGTCTCTTTAAAAAAAAAAAAAGAAAAGAGATTTTTCACGTTTAGGTTCCATGAGAGGGTTAAGAAGCTTGGATAATTGATCTCTCGTGATTCGTGTATTGGATAAGATATTGTATGTGGTTGTTTACGAAAAAATTAACTAGCTTTTAGAAAATAACAACAATTCAAATAACTACAAGCTGTATTATAATCTCTTCTTTCCTATAAATTTTAAATTTGAATAGATTCATCCAATCAGAATAAATTAAATTAGACTAAATTTAAAAATAAATTTAAATTGATATTTTTAAATAAAATTTAATTAAATTAATAAATAAAAAATAAATAAATACTATTTAAATAATAATAATAAATAATACCAATTCTACGAAAATCTATTCAGTTTGATTTAAATAGTACAGTCAAGAATGAATCCAAAATTTAAATAGTACCGTCAAAAATAGATCCAAAAATCTAAAAATAAAATAATTTAAAATTAAAATATTATATAATCAAATATAATATCATATATTTGATAATAAATATAATTATAATTAATTTTTTAATTAAAAAAATTAATAAATACTTGTCAAATAAAAAAATTATCTCAGTTTTTGTAATTTTTTTATAATTTTAAATTTAATAAAATATAAAATTATTTATTTTAAAATATTTTATTAATTAATTAATTTTATTAATTTATTTATTTATTAAATATTCATGTAACAATGAGTTATATTTTTATGTTTTATATAATTGAAAAATATGACACAAAATAACATAAATTAATTGCGCTAATAATTTTGTTATATGAATTTAAAATATATTAAAATATTTTTATATAATAATAGGGGTAAAAATTAATAGAAAAATAATAAAAAAATAACTAAATAAAATTAGAAAAAAATAACATTATTATAAATAATATTAAAGTACTTTTTATATGATTATAAATATTAAAATTAATTTTAAAAAATGTAAAAAATTTTAAATTAAATAAAAAATACAAATAATATAAATATATATAGAAAAATTTAAATTTTAATATATAAAAAATATCATTTTTTTTACTATCACTACATTATTAAGCTTTATTCTATACAATGTATCTTTTATATTAATATATGAGTTTAAAATTTGTTATGAGATGAAAGTCACTACTTGTCTCCTTTTAAATTTATTCTTTACAGTATATCATTTTATTATTTGATTCAAGTTATACTATAAATATTTTTTTATTATTTTGAGGGAATTATATTTTTATATTTATAAATACCGATATCTCGCTTATAAATATGGTCCCTCAAAATTTTAAATATATATCATTTGCACCCCAAATACCGTTTTAAAAAATATAACTTTTATTTATAATGTAAATAAAAATATGTATATTATACTCATTTATACCATAAATAAAATATGTAATATGATTTAAAAATATAAATACTCCTCAAATGGTATATATTGATAAATAAAATATTTAATTTGTTTATTTATTAAAAAAATCCCACTTGTGATTGTAACAGAGTCTCAGAGATTGGACATTGGCATGTTTGATATTTGTTTAATTTAAAATGAACTTTACTGACCCATCATCCAAGTATAGCAATATGTTGCTTCTGGATTTGCACATTTTTTGAAATGAAGGTTTCTATTGGCTCTATTTGGTTAATTAATGACAATCATTTAGGGTGTGTTTAGAAAATTCGTTGGAGGTGAAGAAGCACGTTTAGATTTTTCGAAAGTTTCAACTTTTGATTTGGCAAATTTTTTTCTCATGAAAGTATAAGTGATTTTGCTACCAAAATCACGTTTACAAGAAGCAACTATTTGTAGTTTCTGCGTTTTTCTAACGGACTTTTAGCCATAGATACTAACCATTTATTTACCTTTTACCAACTTTATCCTTTATGTATGTTATTGTATTATTTATAAAATTCTTGTTATTTCTATTTATATGAGCTCTATTTTTTTATTATTTATTTTTTTATTTTTTCAACTGTTTGTTTGACCTTATACACTTTTATAATTGTGATTTTTGTGTATTATGTTTGTTATTATCTTTTTATAATATAATTTTTTGATTCTATTAGGTAAAGTAAATTAAACAAAAAATTAACTGTAAATACTAATAATAGTAAAAAATTATAGCATACTAAAAAAGAGTACTAAAAATACTAAAAATATACTATATAAAAAGATCATCAAGAACTTTTAGATTTATTTCAATTATTACAAAATAAATATTTAATTTTTTTATTATTTTTAGTACTCTCTTTTATAATTGTAATTCTCGTATACTATGTTTTAATGTAATTTTTTATAATATAGATTATGATTCCATTAAAAAAATAAATTAAATAAAAAATTAATCATAGATAATAATAAAATTATAAACATTGGATTCTAAATTAATATTAAGAATAAGATTATTGAGTCCTAAAATAAGAGTACGATGTAAAAAAATACTAAAATAACATTCTTATGTTAATACTTAAAAAATGTAATATATTTGATTAATTGTAAAATTATCCCGAGAGAGAGTTTGACAACATAACATAAAGTGCTCGTCATGAATTTCTGCGTTGAGCAAAAATTGAGGAAAAGACATCATACGAAGAACCCAAGGACGAGGTAGTGGCAGATGAAATGTGAGGAACAAAGAAGCTTCCTAAGACAGGTAGGAGAAGAGGCAAAGTGGGATGGGAATGGAAGCGCGGAAGAGATGTGGAGGGAAATGGCATAAGTTATTAGAAGAACATCAAAAGAAAGCTTTGGTGAATCTAAAGGAATAGGACCAAGAGACAAGGAGTCTTGGTGGTGGAATGCAAGTGTACAAGATAAGATAAAGATAAAAAGGAAGTGCTTTAAAAAGTGGTCTCTATGCCGCAACGCAGATAACTGGAAAAAATATAAGGCGACTAAGAAAGAGACAAAAGTGGCTGTAAGTGAAGCAAGAACAAGAACATATGAGGGTCTCTACCAGTCTTTGGGCACAAAAGAAGGAGAAAAAGGTATATATAGAATCGCAAAGAGTCGTGAAAGAATAACGAGAGATTTGGATCAAGTTAAGTGCATAAAGGATAAGGATGGAGAGGTGTTGGCTCAAGAGGAGAAGATTAATGAAAGGTGGAAGAGCTACTTCTACGAGTTATTTAATGAGGGACAGAAGACTCTTCCAAGCCTTGGTCGGTTATGCACAAGGGAAGAAGATCAAAACTTTGACTACTATCGGAGGATCCGATACTTCGAGGTAAAAAAGGCTCTAAAGCAGATGAAAAATGGCAGGGCAGTAGGACCTGATAATATCCCGATTGAGGTTTGGAAGGGTCTTGGAGAAAAAGGCATCAACTGGTTAACCAAGCTTTTTAATGAGATTTTAAATTCAAAGAAGATGCCTGATGAGTGGAGAAAGAGCACCTTGGTACCTATCTACAAGAATAAGGGAGATATACAAAGTTGTGGAAATTATAGAGGGATCAAGCTTATGAGTCATACCATGAAAATTATGGGAAAGGGTGATAGAACGGAGGTTGAGAAAAGATACACAAGTAATAGAGAACCAATTTGGATTTATGCCAAGCAGAGATCTACCACTGAAGCGATATACCTTTTAAGAAGGATGATGGAGAGGTATCGTAGTAATAAAAGGGATCTACATATGTTGTTTATTGATTTGGAAAAAGCGTATGATAGAGTACCAAGGGAGGTCTTATGGAAGGTTTTAGAAAAGAGGAGAGTAAGGATCGCATATATTTGTGCAATTAAAGACATGTATGATGGGGCCACAACTAGTGTGAAGACTTAAGGTGGTGTGACAGAGGAATTTCCTATTGGTATAGGATTACACTAGGGATCATCCTTAAGTCCATACCTTTTCACATTAGTCTTGGAAGTACTCATAGAGCACATCCAAGAGCCTGTGCCATGGTGCATGCTTTTTGCCGATGATATCGTCCTTATGGGAGAGTCAAGGGAAGACCTAAATAAAAAGTTAGAGTTATGGAGAGAAGCTCTAAAAGTGTATGGTCTGCGCATAAGCCGTAGCAAGACGGAATATATGGAATGTAAGTTCAGTCTGAGAAGGGAAAATCCTAATATAGAGGTGAAGATTGGAGAAAACAGCCTACGGAAAGTTAAAAGTTTTAAGTATTTTGGGTGCATGATACATGATAATGGAGAGATTGAACAGGATGTAAATCATAGGATCCAAGCAGGTTGGTCAAAATGGCGGAGTGCATCTAGTTTTATAATTGACAAAAAAGTGCCTTTAAAACTTAAAGGTAAATTCTATCTCACCGCTATAAGACCGGCTATGCTTTATGGTACGGAGTGTTGGGTGGCTAAAGGGGAGCATGAACATAAGTTGAGTGTGGCAGAGATGAAGATGTTTAGATGGATGAGTGATCATACGCGATTGGATAAAATAAGGAACGAAGATATAAGGGAGAGAGTTGGAGTAGCACCCATTGTGGAAAAGATGGTTGAATCGTGTCTCAGGTGGTTTGGAAATGTGAGAAGAAGATCGATAGAACATCCAGTCAGGAGGGTGGATGAGATGGTAAATTGACAAGGGGCGAAAGGCAGAGGAAGACCTAAGAAGACCATCTATGAGGTGGTCAAACGAGATTTACATGTAAACGGTCTCGCTGTAGACATGATACATGACAGAGCACAATGGTGTCGTTTGATTCATGTAGCCGACCCCGCTTAGTGGGACAAGACTTTGTTGTTGTTGTTGTTGTATATATATATATATATAATTTATATTTTTTATTTTTATTTAAAAATATATTTTATCTATTTTTATATGTTATTTTATTTTAGTAAGTAAAGATTAATTTTATTATAAAATTAACTAATAAAATCTATTTAAATATTTAAATTAAAATGATAGGATAATATAAAAAAATTATTTAAATTGATGTCTATTTTAGTAATTTTTTATCTAAAAGTAATTTTAAATGGTATAAGCCAAACAACATTTATTTTACTATAATCAATTTTGATATAAAAATTACCAAACATAAATCACTTTAATACAAACTTATTTTTTATCAAAATCAAATTTATAAAATCAATTTTATACAAACTCCAGTTTGCCAACGATAATCCAAACACACAAAGTCACTGATTTCGGTCACAATTATTCTTAAACTTTAAACCTGGTCGGCGAAAAAATGGCAATACTTTTATCGCATCAGTTTACGCGTTAGAATTAGGATATAAGTTTATATTTTATACAATACAAAGGAAAAAGAATAATAGTCACGAACTGACGAACACATAGTAAAATTAAATAATAAAAATATAACAAATATAAATAATACCCTAAATATTTTCATAATGTAAGAATAAGAACTATGCTTCAAACATTATTCTGTGAGAAAAAATAAAGGCATTCAAATGTTCTTATTATTTATTCCTTATTAATCTAGTTAACCATCACACTCATGTCATGGTTGTAACTATCTGAATAGAAAAAGAAATGGGTTTTGTCGATTTTTTTTATTAAGAGTATAAAGTATATTTTTTAACTCTAAATTGTTTCGTTCTATTTATGAAATGAAATGTATAATAAAAAAACATATTTTACACTTTAAAGTAAAAAGAAAAAAAATTTAAGAGAATGCACTTTCAATAAAAAAACTATTTTAGTCCTTCATAATTGTTAGTTATTACCTTCTCCTGATTGTAACTATTTTAGTAGAAAACTACGATATCATAGTTATAGAAACTGGAAAGTAATTCTTAAAAGTAAGATCGATATACCAAACTAACATATAATACATTATATAGCATTAAATAAAAGCCTTCACTTGTATAACATTAAATATAAATATAGTACGACATATGTATATAATGACGTGGATATTGAAAGTGTCGTTTTCGTGCATGAGAGAAACTCTATTTTCATGCATCGAATTGAGGAAATATTGAGCAGAAATTATTTCTCGTGTTCAGTTCGGTCCTTGTCGTTGAGAGCGCTCAGCTCTGTACGTAGCCCAGAGTTTCCTCCAGAATTTATATAATATTACTATTATTTATTTTTGGACTTATCTAATATCATTTTTTCTGTCTAATAACTAGATGTTACTTTCTCTTTTCATTTGCAAAATATCCCTTTCTTACAGTCATTTAGAAATAGAATATTCCATGCAATTTAACTCATGAGTGAAATATAAACTAGTAATTTTTTGAGCATTTACTTTGTAAGGAAGGGAGAAATTGACATACAATAGCTTGACGCCTATCATCATACATACTATAGTTTGGTACAATAATTATTTATTTATTTATAGGTGCTTCACGTGGTGTTACTATTGGGGGGTAAAATGGAGACAAAACTATCATTTCATATTAATCACCAATGCCCCCACCACTATAACACAAGTAAACCCCACTTCTGTCTTCTTTTTGTTGGGCCTCTGATTCTCATTTAACATCAACATATATAAATATATAATATGTAGATTTTTCTTTTATTTCTCATGGAAATTTGAAAACTTTACACACAATACTCATGTCATGAGATTTCATTTTTTTTCCTTAATGATTTTGGTGGAATATTTAGGTTAATTTTTGGTCTGAGAAAAAGGTAGCAGTTGAAGAAGCCTATTGGGCTTCGAGGTATACTTAGGCCCATAAAATCATTGGGCCGGATCTGACGAATATGTGAGAATCCGACCCGATCATGTGGGTAATGTGATTATGTGAATCTGGAGATGGAGAAGGACAAACGAGAAAAGGAACAAAACAAAAGCCAGCTTAGCTGCGTTGCAATTTGCAAGCCATTCAGATTGGGAAGGAAGAAGAAACTGTGTCGATTCAAATCAAATTGAATCGAATCGAATCCCTATTTGTTGTTGCTGCTGGAATCGGAATCGGTTTGGAAGTGACAAGCAACGCACATCACATGATCAGACAACAGAAACAGTAGTAACAACAACAGAAATCTAAAGGGAAAACAATGGGGAAGAATCAAGCCTACAAAGCTATGCAGAGGGCCAGGCTCGGCGGCGCCTCCGCCGGCCCCGACGAGATTGAAGACGGCATGGTTTGTACCCTTCCATACCACCCATCTATTTAATTTTTCTCATTCCATTTAACCTAATCTTGCTTTTTTGTGGATTTAGGGTTCTATTTAAAAAAAAAAAAAAATCAGCTTGTGCTTTGTTCCTTTTATTTACTATATACTTTTCTGATTGTTTTTGGTGTATTCCCTAACAAAATCCTTTTCCTTATTCAAGACATTGAGTAATTTTGACCTTCATAGTTTATGCTTGGTTCTACACTCTCTAGACTGAGTTTGGTATGGTCTTATAATTAGGGAAAAAATAAATAATAGGTGTGATTTTTCGTGAAAATTTCATTTTGGGATTTAGTTACTTCGGGAGGCCGCCAAACTGGTCATTAGTGCCATCAGTTTAACGGTAAATTCATTATAAGTTGTATTAAAGATGCTAATAACATGATCACCCATCAACAATTTTACCTTGTGAATTTACTCAATGGACAACTTGATAAAATATAGCTGAACTCTACTACATTGGAACAGCAGGGTCATCAATGTTGACATGGACAAACTAAACCTTTTCAGAACTAAGGAATAAAGAATTGACAGTTAATGCATATGTGTCCTAAGTACACATGGATACCTAATATTAGCAAGAATCACACAATAGTACCCTGGATTTTTTATTTTTTCCTAGTAACTTTCAATTTAATAACACTGCATTAGAAATTTTGTTGAAAGGAATGCTTCTTCCCTTGGCTCTCAGTTTTTTATCTTTTTGTGTATTATGGGTTTTTATGCTTTGTAATACTTGAATGTTAGATCTCTGTTTTTCTCGTGGACCTTTATTGATGAGGACAGTCGCAGGTGGATGGTTCATTTCATTCACCAGAGTGGCATGCTGCTCGTTTGGCTAGCCTTAACACTTCTCACACAATTACCTGGGAGGAGTTCAAAAAGAAACAGAAGGTAATCATTCCAGCACCTTTACAGCACCGTTATTATTTGATCTTATAAAGGAAGTATAAATCTCATTTGTTTCTGGGGATTGAGGCTACCTACTTTACTTTTTTTCACCAGTGTTAGTTGAAAATAGGCCCATGAATTTTCTATGCTAATCAGTCTTTGAGCTGCATATGCTATAACTCTTTTACCGTTTCGAATCCGTGTCAGTGGTGAGGACTGTGATAATAAGCATGGGACTGTAATAAGATTGTATCTGGCCACTAGAAAGTTGAACTGAGGAAACCTGTGGGGCAGGTAAAGGTGAATTACTTCTCTGGCCTACTAACTGATTTGAGGGGGTCATAGGCAAAGTTTTCACTTGCTTTTATACGGTATTTCTGACCCTGACCAATAGTTTTGTTTGTGACTGTTGCTTGTTCCCCGGGGAGCTCTTCTGGATTTGCAAGTTTGTTTCTAGCATACTAGCTTATACTAGCTTGTGTCAATTTCCCAGGGCAATCACTCCATTAATTATCTTGTGTTTCTTTAATGTGTAATACATTTGATTTTATTAGAATTTAATTTAATAGGAAGAAGAAATGAGAAAAGGGGAGTTGGAAGCAGATGCAGATAGGATGATGAGAGAGTACAGAGCTCAACTAGATGCTGAAAGGGCCCGCAAACTTTCGCAAGGAAGGAACCATTCTGGTAGTAAGTCCAAACTCAAAGGTATGTGTGGTGAGGTTGCAGAACATGGTGACTGGCATGTGTTTCTTGTATTTCTTTTCCCCACTCCCAACTTCTAAAACTGTTGCATGTTCTCCCATGCAGTTAAGAAGGACAAAATTTCAAAGAAGCACAGCAGCAGAAAGCGAAAGGTGCTTTTTGATTTCTAAAACGTCCAGTTCTGAAATTTACTTTTCCCAGAGAAGAACTCGGTTTTTATGCTAAAATTGATGATTTTGTTTTCAATTCGAATAGTAATGTTAGTATGCTACTATCCCTTCAAATTTCGTAGCACTGCTAAGTAGTGGCTATCTCTTTCCTCTTAGTTTTCAGTAATGTTGATATTGGACCAGTTATAGTGTGTGTTTAATTATTGGCACAACAGGCATGTTGAAAATTTGGTGAAGCCTTGCATGTGTATCTCTGTTTTGAACTTCACTTTGTTCGAAATAAATTGATGTTACGTTGCTGCTTCCTTTTCCCTCGAGATAACTGAGAAAATGTTTGAATGGATTTAAAGTTCATTATCTCTCGGCAATCATTTATTTTTTTAAAAAGAATAAGTTTCTGTTAATGAAACGGATAATCATATATAATGTACTTGTAGTCTTGTACTATCATTTGCTTTACATCAATGGCTTTGTTTTAAGGTATGAAAGTGCTTTTCTGACTGAAGTGATTGATTATTTATCTCGTAGGTTTTTATTGTTAGATTTTGCAAAACGAATGTTAATTTTGAATAGGTTATATATCTGTTTACTTTTGTTATTGTATATTTTCTATGGTTTCTCATTGTAACTACTATTGTAGCATTCAAGAAGATCTTCATCTAGCTCCTCTTCATCCTCCTCCTCATATTCTTCCAGTAGCGATGAAGAAAGAGGGTCAAGAAGATCCAAGTCCAGGTCCAAGAGATCAAAGAAGGAAAAGAAGGCAAAGTCAAGAACAAAGGATTCTGGAACTGATGATGAAGATGGTGGCCCAGTTCGCCTTTCAAAATTTTTTGGGAATGTCAAGAGTTGATAGGTGATTTATTCAATACTTGGTTGTGTATCATAAAAATTGTTCTATGCAAATAGTAAATTCTGGTCTGCTGCTTTCATGATCAACGTATTCTTTCTCTACAGATTTGTAATTGCATGTCATATTATGTATTCTCTTTCAGAGAGATTATTTTATTGTCTTGGGTTAACCTGTGAGATTGGAGTGACCATTGAGTATCAACGACCAGACATTGAAAATCTTCTGATCTATTAGGAGCATCCTTAATGAAGACAAAGTGATAAGGGGAGATCTTTCGTTTTTTTTTACCCCCCGGAAGAAAATGACCTTTTTAAATATGGTAGGATTTTGTTACAAAATTAATTAACTTAAAAAAATGCTATTGTATACTAAAAATTAGTTATTATATATTTATGTATAAAATATATGTTTTGTTTTATAAATTCTAATGTGTATTTTATAATTCAACATATATTCAAGCAAGGTTGAATGAACTTTGTTGAGTTAATGAATTCTTCCCTAAGTTGAAACCAAAAGATTCTGTGTGTTCGTGGTAAACTGGGAATTTCACAAAAAAGAGTATGGTTAGTCAGAAGCTTTAAACTTCGTTTTTATCAGTTACCGTAAATTGTAGGGATCATTCTAGCAAATAAGGAAAAGAGACTTGGCATGATGCTGAATATCAGTCAACAATGTTGCTGAAAGATGAATAACAAGAAAGACCCCAACAGAATAAAGTAAAACGCTTTTAGAAAAATGGATTTTTGGTTCCCAACTCACTCGTCTCTCAAGACTCCAAAGGTCAAGCTTAAAAAGTTAAAATCCATAGAGAAATTCGACCACTGTTAAAACGGAAGCAGCTGCTATTAGCGTGCGCTCTCCTCTTTTCCTTTCCTTTTTTCTTTATCCTGAAAGAAAAACCTAACAATGGCAAAAGGCGCCTATAAGTTCAAAATGAAGAAAATAATAATTATGACTTGTTGATCCTTGATGCAATTTTCTTACAAAAATAAAACAAGATATAAAAACAAAAAACTTCTTTGAAAAAATTATCAAGTGGAAAAGAGTACAAAAATACATTGTTCTGCTTCAAAATACAAAACCGGCAGGAGCACAAATTTGACAAGCAAGGTAAAAGGATTTTATGGGTGAAGCCAATGAACTGGAGAATAATATGAAGCAAAATAAGCCATCCATGATCCATACAAGGTACATTGTTATGATTGTTGTTTGTTGCAGTCTGCCAATCATGCCTCTAATCCAAAACAATTTAACTCCAACAAAGGTCATCTGGTTTCAGATGATTAAATATTTTAAAATATATATACAGAAATCTCTATTGACACAGTCACCACACATTTTCTTTAAAACCCAAAGATAATATCCTCCAAATCACTATTGACTTTACTGATATTCAGGGTTAAATGCTAGAGCCTCTCTGTATATCAGTTCTTTCATCTGCTCCTCTGTCAAAGCATGCTGCTCAAAATCAAAGTTGAAGGGGGTCATGCACACCGGTTCATCACTTATGTCATGCAGCGATGTCAGATACGGGTGTGCCAGTGCATCTTCAACTGCAACACAAAGAAAGAAAAGTTAGTGCTAGCACAACACTTGGTAAGGTAAAGATAAAAAGAAACTGGGTTAAGAGCGCAGGACAAAGTTAACATAACAGAGAGACAACATGGGAGAACATCAACTGAGTTGTTAAATAATGGTTTCCTTAAATGACTTTGTCATTCAAATCTTCTGGAGAGGGAAACAGCTTATAATTTGATTTCAAATTAAACAAACAAATAACACCTTCAGTTGGTAAAACAAAAATGAGCCTCAGTGCCTCACTAAGCATCTAAACAGAACATGCCACAATTAATCCATAGTCAAAGCCAAGCTGTAGGTTTGGGATGTGTAAACATTGATAGAAGATGTGCATGAGAGGAAATGATATACAAACATTTGTCTGAACTCTGAAGGATACAAAGATCAATGAAAGTTTACCAATACCAAGAAGAAAGCACTTATGATGCAACATCTAGTAGTAAATGATCAAACAATGTTACTTTTAATAAGAACATTTGACGCCAAAAAGCATACAATTTTAAAGAGATATGCATCAACATTGTATACAAAAACCAAAGGAAATGAAAACATACCAGTAATCCTTTGTCGAGGATCAAAGGTCAACATCTTTTCAACAAGATCAATGGCAGCAGGATGGACCTGAGGAAACTTTTCTTGGAAAGATTGGCGTCGGTAAAGAGGGAGTTGCCTAATGTATCTCTTAGCATTTTCATTCAGAAATCCCAAATCAGCTTCTGATGGGGTGCCAATGAGCTGTACGGTATGAAGCATGTCAATTATATTGATTAATTGATATCAATCTAGGCTGTTGTCAAATTTAAAGTGCATAGATCAAACAAGTTTTAAAAAATGAAAGATTCCAGCACAAATTCACTGATTCAGTCAAGGGGTCAGATTATTGTCAACGATAAACATATTACTATGAAAATAAAATCTAGCTTAATTATATGCTCCATAATGACTGCAACGAATTTCAATTTGGTTTAATGTGTTAACCAAAAGTCTAAAAGGTTTTAATCATTTCAATTTCAACCATTAAAAAACCAATGTAGATCACTAAATGTTTAACTTCTTCAAAAATCAAAGACCTATAAATAAGTTACCTCCATAAGTAGACGCAGTTGATGCACGTGATCTCTGCCAGGGAACAATGGTTTTCGATCCATCAGTTCCATGAAGATACAACCAACAGACCATACATCAATTGCTGCGGTATAATCGGAAGAGTTTAACAGAAGCTCTGGTGCTCGGTACCATCTTGTAACAACATATTCAGTCATGAAATCAGTCTCAGAGGTGACACGGGCCAGTCCAAAATCACAAATTTTTAAGTCGCAGTTGGCATTCAGGAGAAGGTTGCTAGGTTTCAAGTCCCTATGCAAAACATTTGCTGAATGTATGTACTTCAAACCACGGAGGATTTGATACAGAAAGTACTGCAGAAATGAAAATCTTGGTGATGAAAGTTGATATAGGATGAAGGTGAGAGAGGGAACAAGGAGATATTATTTAAAGAAATTCCAATTTTCTCTTGGCATTAAAATGTGTACCTGACAGTGCTCCTCTGACAATGCTTGATTCGAGCGAATGATTTGGTGAAGATCAGTGTCCATCAACTCATAGGCAATGTAAACATCATTGAATGCCTCCCTCTGAGGTGGTGGCACTATATCCCTTATTGCAACCACCTGAAAAACAATCGCAACGCATAAAGAATAAAAGAAATATTCATAATGCTAATTCTAAAATTATGTGAAATTTCCACTCATGAGGTTATCTGGTCACCCCCTTTCACCACCTCCTTTCCAGACACCTCCTTCCCGGATATATACGACAACCTATTTCAAACAGGGCTTTAAATCAAACAAGATTTAAACCACACGTGCTTTCGTTGTTACCGGAACCACAACTCGACAAATGTTGGTAATCATGCAGTAAATGCGACATTCTTAACTGAATATCTAGAAAGCACATTGTTGTCACCTGGTGCCGCACGAGCAACAAATTAAATGAGAAACGCTTGTGTACATTCATTAAGACAGGGTAGTTATGGAAAGTAACGACACCGTGTTTGAGGATAAAACTCTAAGCTGTTCAATGATAACTACAGGATATCAAACAAGAACCCGAATCAACCAATTTGGATAAAATTCTGTCGTTTACTTGTAGCCATTACCCATTAAGAGTTATTATAACTAACTAGTAGCCATTTTTGAAAACATGGTCATCAATGATTTTACTACTAGTAATCTAAATACCAGCAATGAAAATGATGATGTATAAACCAATTGGATCTTTCATCTTTAGTTACACATCCAGTAAGAAAAGTTGTTCTGTGAATAGCTTCAACAAGTGAAAAATTCAAAGCATCAAGTCCAGAACACATTAAGCAAGATCTAATCGACAAGCAAATCTCAGCTGAATCTCAAACCCGAAACATACACACCCACACCAAACAACAAACAATAAAGGGGATTCATGTAAATTCACAGATGAAAAATAAAACTATCATTCACTCACGTTTTCATGATCCATGTGACGAAGCAGCTTGATTTCACGGAGGGTCCTCTTGGCGTCAATCTTGTTGTCAAATGCATTGGCAATCTTCTTAATGGCAACATGCTCATTCGTCTCCGAATTTAGAGCGGAACTACATACATATTACATTCACATTAACAAAACCCCGTGACACAGAAATGGAAAGAAAAGATCAGATTTTTAATTTTTCCGATTTCCATTCCGAACCCAATAAGAAAGACCAATTTTTTATGGAAGGAAAGGAACAAATCAACACAAAAACGCAAACTTTAAGGGTTGGATTTGCTTACCAAACGATGCCATAAGCGCCTTTTCCGATGGGCATAATGGGGGGTTTGTATTTGGCGGTGACTTCGAATATGTTCCCAAATATGTTGTATTGGATGAACCTACCGCCGTGGCTCAGCGTCGCCGGAATATTCTCCACACCCGTGGGCGCTGCCGGCTGCTGGTGCTGCTGTTGATGGTCCTGCGGCGGAGGCGCCGCGTCGGACATGACAGCGTCAGCAGGTGGGGCAGCTCCTCCTTCCATTCCTGTCTTTCTCTCTCTTCTCTTTCTCTCTCTCTATTTAGCTTCTCCTTCTTCTCTGCTATGCCTATAAATGGGGTTTTGGTTTTTTGAGACAACAGAAAACAAAACCAAAATAAGGGTTAATAGGTAATATCCCTTATGAAATGAATTGGTATATATGTATAACATATATATTAAGTATATACAAAGAATAAATGTAAAAATGGAATATGATAATATTAATATGTATTGGATTTTGATGAATATATACCGAGGATGATGCAACTGCACTTATAAAGATTGGGAGTTTGGTGTGAGAAGAAACCTGATTTTCTGTCTTGTTTTGTGTTTTTGGTCAAACAGATCTGTGATTTATCTCTCTCTCTCTCTCTCTCTCTCTCTCTCTCTCTCTCTCTCTCTCTCTCTCTCTCTCTCTCTCATATACCTTCGCCAACCTGTGTCATTTTTCTTATGTGTGATCTGCCCAAAGTTCTTCTTTTTATTGTAACGCATTGCTTAGTCCATGTAACACTTCACTAATATTGTGATAGATTTTTAGCTTAATATATTTATGATGTGCATTCAAAATGAAAAGGAAAACATTGAAGGAGCATTTTTTTTTCCACTGAAGTTTATATGGTGTTTGTAATAAATGAGCAGGAACTTGTATATTTGGTTTACTAAATTAGAATAAAATTTTAAAATATTATTAAATACAAATAAGATAATTAGATAAATATGCCGGAAATATAAATCTGCTAAATATGGCTATCTTGATTTATATGTAGATTCTAAACTTTAATGACTTACTAAAATGAGCAGGAACTTGCATATTTGGTTTTTTTTTTTGTGACTACTTGCATATTTGGTTTATTAAAATAGAATAAAATTTTAAAATATTATTTAATACAAATAAGATAATTAGATAAATATACCCGAAATATAAATCTACTAAATATGGCTATCTTGATTTATATGCAGATTCTAAACTTTACTGGCTTACTAAAAAAAATATCTTATTGCTTACCCAAAAGACACCTTACTAACCGTATTAAATTGTACTTCCTAGTACATTAAAAGGACAATTGCTTTGTAGTAGTTAACATAGTAAATACGTATCTTTTTTTTTTCCTTTTCTTTTCTTTTAAGTTAGATAAGTACGAATCATAATTGAACGCCATTAATATCCAAAATACTGTACTAAAATAGTAAACTTAAAAAAAAATAAAAAATAGACATCTAATGTTTCATGTAGTTTATGTCTGTTTTTTTTTTAAATGCATGAAGAGAATATTATTGGCTTTGATTTACTTCATTTTGCAACATATTTGTTGGCTTCAATTAAATTAGCCATACATAAAATTAAGTACATTGCATTAATAATAGTGATGTTTTATGTATAAGTATTTTTGATAATTTAAGTCTAATTAAATTGGTATAAATTTAGAAAAAAAAAATACAAAAGCACACGTTCATCACGTGGTTTTTGTTGTAAAATAAATAATTAAAAAATATATAGTAAATATAAAATAAAAAAGTGTAAATAGAAAGTTCTAATATTATTATTCACCATAATTAATTATTTTAATATAATAAAAATAATTCATATATATATATATATATATATATATATATATATATATATATATATATATATATATATATATATATATTACTAATATGTGTAGTAAATTATATATAATAGAGAAAGAAGAATGCGTGGCAATATAAAAGAGAGGAAGAATTGTTATTGGTTTTTTTGTGTATCCGTATTATCACAAATCCATGTTCTATTTATACTTGTCCAAGATTCCCCTTTTCAAATTACATTAATATAAAGTCTATCCTGAAAAAACAAAGCACCGCTCATAGTTAATAGGTGGTTTCTTCCAAACCCATGCCAATTTTGTGGGTAAGTTATCCTTACACATGTGTCATCATCTCAGCCATTGATCAAACAAATTTTCAACCTCTCATTAATTAATGTAATGTAAAAGTCAAAGCTCATAATGAATGTATAGGATGAATATGCTACATTGTAATGTATGAGTAGTTGTTATATATTGATACTGTATAATGTATTGGGAAAAATTTACAATTAAAATTTCTACACTCTAAATTGATTTCTTAACACTAAAGACCTTCCTTTTGTTCTTCAAGTTCAACATGCATTTCTGAGAAAAAGAAGACACATAGGCATTAGTGACCCAACCCTCATTTTTTGGCCTTCGTTCTATACTCTCCAACATGTTATTCAACCCCAGGACCTAGGCACATAACCACTGACCCAACCCTCTTCGTTTTCTATTTTTCACTTCAACCACAGGTTCATTCTGTTATCTGTGGTTGCGGGAGCCATCACTGGAACTCTGTGGTTGCGAGAGCCATCACTTGAACTCTGTTTCCATCGGTTGGGCTCCGCTGTCGACTTAGGTGACGCCGAAGGATGACCTCTGTGTGCTTGCATGTTGTGAATTTTGTGAACCTAGTAGGTTTACATCTGATCACGAAGAAGCTGTTGCAGGTGGAAGGGGTTTACCATCCCCATTTCTCAGCCGGCTACGAATCACATGCGGGTGTTTAATTAAGATTGTCTCCCTCCAGAAGTTCAGTTCTTTACTCATTGGATTTCAAGCTTCGGTTGTCATCAAGGTATCTCCGTTTCAATTTTTTTTTAATAATGGAGGTTAGTTTAATTTTAATGGAAGTCTCTGTCTTTTAAACATTTCTCTGTTTATGGTGTTGGGTTTGAGTTCTGGAATTAGGATTTTAATTCACATTTGCCAGTTGTATGCTGTGGCTAGGTTTGGGGCATTGAAATTAAAACGTTATACTTGACTCTTTAACAGTTGGCTTAGGTTAAGTAGACTTGGTTCCGGTGACTGTGGTTTTTTTTTAGTAGTTTAAGTTAGCTTTATGTAGTTGCTGCCATTGGTTCTGTTTATTCACATTTTGTTTCACCAACCTGGAATTTGGCAGGGGTAAAATTATGTCCAAAAACGAGGATGATGTGAAGAATGATTTTGATAATGATTTGGGTGATGATTTCGATTATCAACCGAATGCAGAAGATGATGCTGAAGACGACGATGTGGATTCACTGGATTCTACTAGCAAGAGTGAAGAAGTTTGTGGTGTAAAAAGAATAGGATTTAATGGTGGAGGATATTTGGAACCTGGAGTTTAGGACAGAGGATGAGGCTTGCCAATTTTATAATGCTTATTCTTGTTGGCATGGATTTGTAATGAGGAAGGACGACGTGGTTAGGGATAATCAAGGTAGAATCATTAGCAGGCAACTTGTTTGCAATAAGGAGGGCTGGAGGAATATGAGGTATCTTGATCTGGATGATAGATCAAGGGAGGCAAGGTCACTAACGCGAACTAAGTGTCCAACTCGGCTTAGGGTAAAGCTTGACTACGGCTGCGGTAGATGGAAGGTAACATGTTTTGTTGAATCTCACAACCACGATCTGACGCCACCCCAATTTGCGCATTTGGTTCCAGCCAATCGTCGTCTCACTGTCACTGATAAAGTCCAAGTGGAAAATCTTCATAATTTTGGTGTCAAGACCTGCCATATTATGGGGTATATTGTGTTCCAGAAGGGTGGATATCGTCATGCTGGCTTCACACGCAAAGATTTGTACAACCACATTGATCGTTATCATCGGTCAAAGGTTAAAAATGGGGATGCCAATGCGGCAATAAACTATTTGATTGGCAAGTCAAACAACGATCCGCTGTTCTTTGGAAAGTATACGTTCACTAGTGATGAAAGGCTCGAGCATATTTTTTAGGCAGATGGACAGTCAATTATCAACTATCACTGCTTTGGAGATATTGTTGCCTTTGATTCAACCTACAAGAAGAATAAATACAACAAGCCTTTGGTCATTTTCTCCGGATGCAATCATCACAGGCAGACTGTTATCTTTGGCTCCGGCCTACTATCCGATGAAACCACAGAGACGTATAAGTAGTTGTTGGAAACCTTTGTTGAAGCGATGGGTGAGAAAAGTCCTAAAGCAGTAATAACTGACGGAGACCTTGCAATGCGAGATGCAATCAAGAATGTTCTTCCTAATGCGACCCATCGGTTATGCGGATGGCATCTGCAGAGAAATGCATGTGAAAATATAAAGAATCCTAATTTCCTGCGCAATTTTAAGGGTCTTATATACGACAACAACGACCACAGAGACTTTGATCGGAGATGGGAAGCCATTTTGGATAAGCACAACCTTGTTAGGAGTACCTGGATGGAAAAAACGTATGAAACTCGTTCGATGTGGTCCCATTGTTTCCTCCGGGATAAGTTTTTTGGTTACATAAGGATGACATCACAGTGCGAAGGTATAAATTCTCTCATCAGCTTTTATGTTAATCGCAAGAACACCCTCATTAACTTCATGCATAACCTGGATAGGGCCTTAAAGGAGTATAGAAACAACGAATTAATCGCTGACTTTAAGTCTCAGTGCTCAGAACCAGTGATGATTACCTCGTTGGAGGTATATGAAAGATCTGCATCATGTTATTTCACTCGAAACATTTTTAAGGAAATTCGTAATGCGATTCAGAGGGCAGGGGCTTTGAATATCAAGGTACTAAGCACAACATTGGACAAGGTCGAGTTCAGTGTGACTGCTCTCGGAGACCCGGCCAAAGATCGACGGGTGGAAGTCGATAGAGGTAAGAATCTGTTCTCGTGCTCGTGCAAGCTGTTTGAATCACGTGGTATTCCCTGTAGTCATGTCTTCTGTGCCATGAAGTTCGAAAACATACTTGAGTTTCCAGATTCGTTGATCTACAAAAGGTGGACAAAGAATGCAAAGAACGAATTTATTAGCACACAAATGCCTGTGAATGATGACGTCGAAAGGGTCTTAAAGTTTCGAATTGGTAGATTGGCATCGAATTGCAACAAGCTCTGTGATATTGCTTGCAAGGATGTTGCATACTTTGATGAAGTCCAATCTGAACTTGTCAACTTAATTATCCGCCTGCAGTCACGCAAACAAGGAAACTCAATGCCTAATGTTAACGTGGAAGGCATCAACGATCCCTTTGTTGTGAAAAGTAAAGGAGCCCCTTCCAAGAGGTCTTCTTGGAGGAAGAAGAGAGCATGCTCTAATTGCCATAAGTACGGTCATTACTACAAGCGCTGTCCAGAACTGATGCAGCATAGTGTGGAAGGTAACCCCCGCGATCGATCAGACGGCAATGCATTAGCCAGGGACTCAGGTTTTAGTCCAGAAAGGTTTGCTAATTCTTCGAGGTCGTTCTCAGTTAAGTCCGAAAATCACTCAGGACCTAAGACCAAGGTACGATTTGTTTATTCTAACTACGCTAATGCTGTGAAAATCTTCTTCGGTAGGGTGTCCCTTTAAAAACCATTAAACTATGTGAATGTTCCTATGTTTGCGCAGCCTTTTAAAAATGCTGGAACAAGGAAGTTTACGGCGACAGGTATGAGGAACTGGAAGGGTAAAGACAACACTTTTGTTGAGGTAATTTTTGTGAATGTAAACCTCTAATATCTGTGATATGAACTGGGTAAATTAATGAAGATCTCCTTCTTCTTGTTTAAAAAAAATTATAAAACAGCGGAACCTCAATGAAAGCAGTGAATCCATTGACATCGCATCCATGAATGGATTTTTCAACAAAAATCTCTATTCGTTAACAAAGGTGCGATGCGTAAAACTCCTGTTAACCACTTTGCGATGAATGACCGTTACGCTTTTATGCATGATTATGGTTTCTTATTGGGGATTATGATGTCATAACCAGGTGAAGGAGTCACAGGAGGACAAGGGACATTCATTCACAAACTATGAATGCGTTAATGATGTCATGGATGAAAAATATGACACACCACATGTGCAGATTGATGTCCGAGATCCATCACTATCGTCAATGCCTTGTGGCAATAAACAAGGATCGTACATGGCATTGTTCGCATCGATGCATAGGACACTTTGACCAATTGGAAGAATTAGTCTTATGAATTTTGTGCAACCCAAATATTTGGTTCTATAAGCATGATTAGTCCTGATTTACTGACTGCAATGTATTTGGCATTGCTTGGTATTAAGGAGTATTAACCTGTTGTTATTTACGTTAACTGTGAATATGTCTATTATGATGATAATTATCTTCAAGAATATTTACATCTTTTGCTTACATTGCTGTATTCTAGCATCAGTTAATTGTGGTTGAATTTTGGGTAAGGAGTTGCTACCATTGTGATTATGCAATACAGTTGATCAATTAGAATTGTGTTAATTGATTTTTTTCCCCACTTAGTGCATTAGGATGATAATCATGTTCAATAATATGTATGTATTTTGCTTACATTGCTGTATTTTAGCTGCAGCTAATTGTGGTTGCATTTGGTGTAAGGACTTCCTACAATTGTGATTATGCAATACAGTTGATAAATCAGAGTTGTGTTAATGGATTTTTTTCCTACTTAGTGTAGTTGATTTACCAACCAAATTCTTAGATTTCATGGGTCGTATGCTCCAGGGTTGAATTGTTCATCGATGGTTGTACCAATGTTGTGTTACCTATGTTGTTTTACTTTCAGGTTGTGAATCTATTTTGTTATTATGGATTTCCTATTTTCGTCGGAAATTTTGTTTAGGGGAAGTGGCGCCCTGTATATGAAAACAGTTTCAAATATAGTGGGCGTTTCTTGTACCGTTTTAGCCGATTCGTTATTTGTCATGAATCTGTTATATATAAAGCAAAAAACATAAACACAAACACATTTATATTTGAGCATATCATACTTTTGATTATTAGGAACAATAACATTTTGAAGATGCTAATCTTAGATACTGACAGAAGATAACATTAGGAACAATAATACTTTGAAACCCTGCGGACATTTCCTTTAAGTTTAACATTAGCAAATCTTTCTATGTTTTCAGCTATTTGCCTACAGCATGACTTTGATAGGCAGGGTTTTGCTTCCTGGGATTTCTGCCTGAACGTTTCCAAAATATTTTCATCTGTCATATGTAACATTGTAGACTATTATTACCTGATATTAAAAATTAATAAACAATCACTGTAACAAAAGTATATGTGAAGACATTTCAAGAAAGCAAAGACTGTAATCATTATAATTACTTGATTCATACATCCATCTGATCATGCAACTCAGCCATGTTGTCACCCAAAACCCACAGTCGCCTCTTAAAAAAAAAGTTCAAATCAATTTACACACCACATTCTCTCTCATTGTATTGTCTTAAATAGAAACCGGAAAGGGCTATCAAAACCTATGGCATAGAAAGTTTTAGCGGAGATGGAATGAATGTATGGGATGCCTTGAATGTAAAATGTAGCAAGAAAGAAGATGATAGTATTTGGTTGAATGCACTCCAAAATGGACTTGTAGAGTTATTCGAATAAAAGTAAGTGTATTTTGTGATTCTAGAATACAAAGGAAGAGCTAGATTTAAGTTCTTGGTGATCCGTTTGATTGCCTCAGAGATAGAATACTCAAGTTTCAGAAGTTTCTATAATGCTCATCCCCATATGAATCGGAAAATTATTTCCCACATGGTTATGATCGTCACCATGGAAATTTGTCAAACTCGAATATTCAATTTCCGATTCACTCGAACGCCTCACTAAGATCCTAAATCTAGGTTCTCATTCATATTCTAAAACCACGAAATACCCAAGTTTTAATTCCAATCACTACACAAATCTGGACCAGCATTCACACAACCAAGCACTACCATCTCCCTCCTTCCCCATGTTACGTTTATCCCATACAAGACGACTGAAAATGCATTTGTCATACAAGTTTTTTTATCGATTTTGAAAACCCAACAATTATTCATTTTGATATGAACTATATACATAAAATTTATCTATTCCGTTACTAACCGATTTGTGAGAGGGCGTCGCCGTATCAATCTGACATACAGGACGCGTACCTCCAACTCCGGCTCCTTCTCATGCATGTAGATGAGAATGTGTCAGAATAACTTCCATTAATAAGTTAGAGTGTTAATTAATACTAAGCTACTAGCAGCATAACAAAATCAGTTGCTAGTTTGTCATTCGTAATGAAGGTCATAGACAACCGTTACATCCGATATCGTTGGAACTACCAACCGGAAATAAAATAAAAGGAAAATGGAGCATGAAAGAAGATATCAGTGTTTGGTTGAATGAAGGTTGGCACAGAATTCATGAGTTGCTAGAATTAAAGCATGAATATTTTGTGGTTTTTAAGTGTAACAGTTAATCCAAACTCAAATTCATGGTGATTCGTTCTAGTACCTCAGAGATCGATTATTCAAGTTTGAGAAATTTTCATACCAATCGCCACCGTTCGAATCGGAAAATCATTTCCCACACAGCAATGATCGTCATGGAAAGTACTCAAACTCGAATAATCGACCTCTGAGTCACCCCAATGGATCACAACGAATTTAAACTAGGATTTTTCGTAACACGTACATACCACAAAATACACAAACTTTAATCCCTGTAACTCGAGAACTCTATACCAAACCCTCATTCAACCAAATGCTAACCTCTTATTTCTTACTCCCTTTTTCGTTTATTTCATTTCTGGTTGGTAGTTCAAAGGAAATTGAATTTAAGAGTATGCTCCACTATCTACATAATTATTATGTTTTGTAGAGGACAACACCCAGTACATTAACCATCGATATGACCCACAATAAAATAAAACAAAACCCCTTTTATTCGGTTTTCTCCGTACAAAATTTGAACATCTTATTTTCTAACGGCATACACAAAGCTAAGTACAATAGTACGTACCGATTCAGCAGGAGTGGGCGGAAGGAATATGGCTCTAGGCACTGTTTACAGATAGCTAATTCATCCAACCCGAAGCAAGGAAGATGGTCATTTAGCATCATTTATTATCGTCACTATTGTTCGCATGCAGCCCCTCCGTTTGTGTTTCCGGATAGCCGGATGTCTGATCTTTTACCTAAGTACCAACCTGGTTGCACAAACAACAAAACGAAAAATCAAAAGGACAAAAATTCACAATCAATGAAGCAAAAATAACATATATTCACATACCCGATAAATAGGGATCCACCACCCTGCTACTAACCCTGTTGCGATTGGGTATTAGGGTTTCATCAATTTCCTTTCCCGGTGGCCACAACCTAGTTTGTGGTGTTACCCATGTTTCAACCACTGTCCATCTGATTTCAAGTAAAAAAAAATACATATAGCAAATGAGAATGACACATTTCCTTATAATCAATAACGTATAAAGTCAATTATCATAATCCAAGAGGAAAGGAATGAGTACTTACAATGAAGAGATGAATCTTAACGCCCGATAGGTAGTCACCACCAATAAACATGATAGGGCAGACGACTTAGGAAGATTATGTAAAATTATCAGGCGACCGACTTTGTTGATTAATATGGATCTGCCTCTGATGACATATGCTTAAGGTTTTCTTCGAATATAGCTGGTTTCCTCCTTCTGATGACATTTGGCTTTCTTCAAAGTTTTTTGGTGTGTGGATCTTTCTAGTTCACATTTACTGGGCTAAGAAAACCAGAAAAAAAGATAAAACCCACACCACATCGGACATTCAACCCTGAGCATATCTAAGCCCAACTACAATAAATTACCAAATATTGAATCATCAATAAAAAATATACATTAACAATAAAAACATGAGCTAATGGTTGTCTTTCTCATTTATTGGGCCGGATTTTTTTTTTTACATTATGTTCAATTACGAAAAAAAATTCTCATGTTTCCAAATTCCAAAATTTAAAAAAAAAATTTGTTCTCCAACGAAGAATGGTTTATAAATCGTAGTTTAAAAAAAAATTGTTTACCGGATATTAAAGCCCAACAAAAAAAATGTTTGTTCCCCAGATGAATAAACCCATTCTGGCAATTTTCAAAAAAAAAAAATAGAGGCTATTCTGCCATTTGATCTTAACAAAAAAAAAAAAAAACTTTCCAGCTAGTTACATTCACAATGCCAATTATAAACGTACGACAACTTACATCGTTGGCTAATGCGAAACTGATTCAGTTACGATCCAAATTTGTCTTCAAAATATACATACCAAAAAAGCAAATATAATTGTTCAACAAACAGCTAACACATAATTCAGTTTCATACTTCCTAAAACTAAGAGAAAAATTCTATCATGATAGATGGACAAACATGTCAAACACAGGCGCATTACGCCTTCAGTTCCTCATCGTAAGGCATCCTATCTGCATCGAACCTGGATGATCGTCACTGGCTCAGTGGATATCATCTCGAAGATCCCCAAACCACCTGGGTTGAAGTTGCACAATGAAGCAAAGTTCTCCCATCCTCCAGAAATAACGCCGAAGCTACCGTCCCTTTTTTCACTGTACCTTGTATATGTAGCTTCGACCTCTATGTGGCCGTGTGTAAGGATGATAGGGTGCC
Source organism: Arachis hypogaea (assembly GCF_003086295.3). Taxonomy (NCBI): domain Eukaryota; kingdom Viridiplantae; phylum Streptophyta; class Magnoliopsida; order Fabales; family Fabaceae; genus Arachis; species Arachis hypogaea. Next base: position 131,588,284 of record NC_092048.1, read on the forward strand.
TCTGACCAGTGAAGTGACTGAGATGAGGGACATTCGGCTGATTTTAACACAAGATATTTCAGTAAGTATCAGCTAATTTAATGCTTCTCAGTAAACATTATTTTAAACAACAGGTTGCAACAAGTTAACGCTTATCAACAATCGCGACGACATCATGCGAGCAGTGAGGTCCATCACAAAAAGGGACACTTGGTTTTTACCTTAGCGGCAACGGCTCTAGCACTGGCTGAAGGAGGAATGTTGATACATTTTGCAATTTGATAGTCACCAGTCCTTACATATGGTGGTTCTTCAGGATCACGGAGTTGGTATGAATTCTCAATGCCACCAAAATCAAAAATCCGGACTTGGAAATTGGAGTTTCCTTTGTGTGTGAAATAGAGCATGGAGTCCAGATTGATTTTGTACATCTGGTAGAACTCCTGCCAGCCACGAGTCAATGCAATTTTGCCACTTTGGAGTTCCGACCAAAAGCATCGAAAGCGGTTATTCCTTCCGTCAGGCACAACAAGGTCCAGGTACGGGGTACGGTTTGGGAGCTCATCCGGAGTTATAGGTAATGACTGTTACATATAGGTCAAGTTCGGTCAAAACATAGATAGCATCGCACAAACTAAAAAATTCAAAGGTCTGTAGTCAAGGGTGGTGATTTACCAGTTTGAACATTGATGGCCTTATTACTGGCTTCAGAAACCTCAACTTGTAGTTCTGTGTGGTACCCTGATCCATCGGTAGCTTTCTCTTACCCTTGTCCTTCGAAGACGTCATCTATGGCAAGTGTAACACAGAGTTCATGTTGAAAAACGAACTAAATCAGAGGCCATGTAAACAAACTCATACAATTGACACTTACAATTCAAAATCTACAGACATGCATATTTTTTGGTATTGGAAAGAAAGTGGTTCATTTTTTTCATAAACAGTGCAACTTCATTTTGTTGAAACAGGTGAATGTCGTGAACCATAGAATCTTTAACAAAACAATCTTAAGCAAACCTAAATGCATAAAATCCTTTTCAGATGAACAAATAAGAAATCCAAATCAGTCACCCATTCATTTAAAAAAACTTAACTGGCTTATATTGATTTTACTACGATTAAAGTTTTATTACATGGACATTGTGTGGAAATGATGATAATAACCGATCGCTATCAGGAGAAGAGTTAGCATAGAGTTTTACCTTGGTCGAGATTTTCGCGGAGAAGAAGCTCTTGGAGTCGAAACCTTCTTTAGCAAAGTGTGTTAGCTTGGGGTTACAAGGAGGAGTTTTTTACGAAGGAAGATGGAAAGTGAAAAGTGAAGGATACTTAAGTTGCACGCTTTTGAAGGAAAAAAATTAAATTTAAAATGAGGTATTAAAACGCGGTGTTTTAAAACAAAAAAAATGAAATTTTAAATGAGCAATTAAAATGTGGCTTTTTGATAATCTTCAACAAATATTCCGTTCTATCCCAATAACTCCCCGTAAATCCCCCTCCATCAATGCCTGTGATTTACGAAAACCTCAAAAAAATTTAATTTGCCTTCCAAAAAAAATAAACTCCTAGGAAAATTAAATTATTCAGTGTTTGCTATTAACCCAATTAATGTTAGCAAAGTTGTTGAAGCACAATATATAACTTAAATAAAAATTTTGAATTAATGAGTTTCTATGTAACTACTAGTATTTCATTTGAAAATTAAATTCTTCAACATTTGTTTCTAGCGCAATTAATGCTAAATTAAAATATACCCGGTTGAATGTTGAAACAAACTTTTTTATTTATTAATATTTAAATTAAAATTTTGAAGTCATTTGATTACTCGGTATGTTTTATTATTTTTTTAATGACTATTACTACGAATTTTGATAACTTTTTAGTGTTTAAATTTAAATTCTTTAATTTTAGTTATTAACGTAATTAAAACTAAAAAATCTTTCCTGGTTTAAGCAAATTTTACTGGGTAAATTAAAATTTTGAAATCATTTGATTACTTGCTTTCTAGATATCAAATAGTATATAACAAATAAACTAGTTTGCAATTCAATTCAGATTTAAAAATAAATTAGTTATAAGTTATAACACTTTCTTTATCAACAACGTGTATGAGCAAGGGATAACAATTTTGAAAACATTAGTGATTCAATTAAAGGGAATCTCTGCACATTTATAAACGAGACATTTCTAAAACATTTTGATAATCAATTAAAGGGGACTTTACGTTTTCGAAACATTAGGATAACACAAAGAATTGACTAACAATAACTACCCACTACCACTGATTAGACGTTTGGATTAATTTCACATTAAAAAGTTTAATAAATTCTCAACTAACATAGTAACATAGCAAAAAAGAAAAAAGTTACACTCATTAATAAACTATTCTTCGTCTGTAACACTTCCTTGGCATCTCCCTCCCTTCAACCACAGCCATCTTCGCAGTAATTAAACAAGAATGGAACCTGTTTTCCAGTAAGCATCTTCTTCAATCTTCTACTACCTCCTTTGATAACAGCTATATCTGTAAAGAATTAAACCGATCATATTTACATAACTGCATGCAGAGAACCAGTAAATAAAGAGTCACGTAATGTTTTGCTATATATCATCCCTTCTTTTAGGTTTCACTCCCCTGTTTTTCATTTGTCATTGTTTCTTCATGTTGGTTAGGTATGTTAATGCATTAAGGAACATACAACAATCGTACAACTAGTTTTATGTCTTCGGGCTCTTCGCAACAGATGTACGTTAATCCACAACTTCTCCTTGTTTTGTTGTTATGCTTCTGTTAAAAAACCTTTGGAACACTAACTTGCCATGTTTTTGTCTTGTTCCGCCACATGATGATATCGAATTCCCACCTAATATCGTGAATCTATTCAAGTGGTACAGTACCACGGATCTTTTTCTAATAGACACTCAAGACAATTGCCTCTACATAACGCCCAAGAGAGACGGTGACAGGTTATGGATTAAGGGAGCTGATTTAGGGAGGATACGACGCATGTATAGACGATCTTCTTTGCTGAGTGTGGAGCTTAGGTACGTTGGCTGGGGAGTATTCTACATGATCGTCAGGGACATCAATCGGATAGAGGAACCTCCCTGTGTCGTTGACGAAATGTATGCGTCGAAGGTTTTGCCTGAACAAATTATACATCGCTTGTCATCGGTGTCCGGTGCTTACTTCAACAAAGAAGCCCAACTAAGAGTCTACCACACCGAGATGTTCCTTAGGAATCACCGCCGGAGCCAACAACAGCATCATGTGGATACTCAGCAGTCAGGGTGAGCAACATCTTACCACTGTTATCTGCTCTAATTTCTCACGTTTTTAATTTTTATGCCTAAATTTTTTGAACTCTACTACATTGTCAACAAGAGGCAACAAGGTGGGGGGGGCTGAGGCAGGTCCTAGTGAGCGGCAGCGACCAACAACCTTCCCTGACTCGTCCGTCAACCAGGGGTCAACCTAGCAGATTTATGCAGAGCTTTAAAAGTTCCTGTGTTGTGTAATTAATCAAAATGTTATCGTGAATGTGTTATTTTGTCTGTGATGTGCTGTGTTCAATATTTGGTGAACATTTGTGATCTTTTTTGGTTTGTATATATGGCGCATATATCCTGCTTTCTATTTTATTGCGACTACATTTGGTTATAGGTAGTATATTGACCTAATAGTGATTGCTACTGAATGCAAATGCAATGCTACTGCATGCAAATGATACTGAATGCACATATCAATCGTGAATAATAATCTATCGGGAACAGATTCGATTAGGTTAAGTATTTAACAAAAAAAATGACATGTTAACTATTAAACAATAAGCTTGGCCATGACAAGAATTTTAGAATTTTAGTTATTCTTCTTGTGCAAGAATTGTTTGTGGCCGTAACATCATTCTCACAATGTTGTAACCCTCATGAATGTTGGGTTTATTTGATTTCTTCACTTTGTTATTTGTTAATTTGGGCACTCTACCGGTTTTGGGTTTTAAAAAAAATGAAAAATGAAACGTAATGGAATTCCGAACAAGTACATTATCAATGGCCCATTTAAATTTCAATTGGATTTTTTGGTCATAGTGTATAATCCTTTATGGTTCAGAAAGATTCTATTTTTTACTAACAACATCTTTAGGGCCCTTGAAAAAAATTAAAAATTTATACACAACCAGGCAGCCACATACACCAGGCCGATTTCAAACTGTCACACTAAAAAAGGTGATATTTAACGTGTATAGTTCCAAAAAACATTCCTGGTATGCCCCCTACGTTAGTCCCAAGAAGTTCAACTACATCATAATATCTTATCTTTAGAAGGTGGATGGTGAAGGACTCCAAACGACATGAACTTAATTACTGGTCATAGGGTTTCTGATTTCCAATTTAAACTTCATGACAACAGCCGAATAAGGAACCAGAATGAGCAAGATTTTAGGAACAAAATCCGGTAACATATAATGGAACGATAGTTTAAATTGGAATTAAAAAAAGGAACATTTGTGCTTTCGTGGTATATCCCATGGTGTTTTAATTCCATCTAACGTATAAATCAGCTCCCTTAACCAGTAAATATTCTGATGTAACTAAATTAATTTGAAAAAATGACACTAACCTTGATCGTGTATTGTAGACTAGTCCACACAGCAATAATGTGTTCCTGTCCACCATTTGATCCAACTTTTCATGCCTTGTATGTTATGATGAACAACATTTTTGTCCCCCATGATAATACGCAAGATTGAGACGTCGTTGAAAAGAACGAAAGCAAAATCACCGGAGTCTTTGTCCCTCCGAGGCATGACTGTCACTCTTTGAACCACATGACCAAACAAGTTGCAAAAAAACTCAGCAATTCCATTTGCAGTGGGCATAGACTCTCGACTGAAGCATACAGTCAGTGTTTTTAGACGTTCCGCGTCGTCCAGCTCCTTGTAGACGTACTTCTACTTTCCCTTTTCTTGCTCAGTTTGCCTTCCTCCTTGTTGCATATACATTTGTCGGCCATTGTTATGTCTACTCAATTCCTCTGGTGCAACTGATATGCCCTCGTCCTGTGTGTTGAAACTCAATAATCTTGCAGGATTCCTCTGATACTCCAACCACACGGCATCCATTGTTACGTCGCCTAGAATTTTAGAGCAAATATTTGAGAGGGTATCAGGAATTATGGTTAAGAGGACGAATCTCATCCTATGAACCTGGTATAAGGTGAGCTCAGTTTTCAACGCGTGTCCGAGGGTTTCTAGTTTTCTGGATTTGTCCAGAAACCCTGAGAACTTGGGAGATAGTAGGCATTGCAAACAGATGACACAATCCTCGGCAAGACTGTTCATAAACCAGCCTTCATTTTTTTATTGAAGTTTGCAGAATACCGCTCATACCCATGGTCTCAATTGAAAGTAGAAATGCGATGACCATCAAGGACTGTGTAACTTCACAGTTAAGGACTTGTGTCAGCATCCTGAATGCAGTTCGATCGATTCCATGGAACATTTCCAAACATTCGACTGCCATGCTTGAGGGCTTCCTTCTAGTATCCATGTTGTATGGGGAAGAATTTGTAAGCATATAGTTTGTAGTTTTCGTGTATAGTCCACCCACTCGTAGCCTCCTTCTTGTAAGCATGCAGCATGGTATCCACTTTATTGCACCATGTTGTTGCTCGTAGTCCTAGACTAACCATTACCTACCTTGGAATATTAATTAATGGCCTTAATTACGTGGTATATGGTATTATGGATACCACTAGGTGCGGTTTAGAGTTTCTTCTTGATATAGAACATGCAATACCTTTATCTAATACGGAGAAATTGAAGTTAAATTTGGTAAACCTCCCCGTATTTTATGAATCATGCCAAATTATTTAGCTTAAGCAACTGTATACCAACACTTAGTTTTAGTGTTATCGATGTGTTCGGCTTAGGGTTCACGGTTCAATGCGTATGGTTCAATGTGTACGGTTTAGTGACTAGGTTTTAGAGTGAATGGTTTTGTGGGTATGGTTTAGTGACTTGGCGATTTCTGGTTCAATGCGTAAGGTTCAATGTGTACGGTTTACTGACTAGGTTCACTACGCTTTATATTCAATGGTTTCGTGCATATGGTTTATGGTTTGGCGGTTTCCGGTTCAATGCGTACGGTTCAATGTGTAGGGTTTAGTGACTAGGTTTTAGAGTGAATGGTTTAGGGGGTATGGTTTAGTGAGTTGGCGGTTTCTGGTTCAATGCGTACGGTTCAATGTTCACGGACCAGTGACTAGGTTTTAGATTGAAGGGTTTCGTGCCTATGGTTTACGGTTTGGCAGTTTCCGGTTCAATGTGTACGGTTTAGTGACTAGGTTTTAGAGTGAATGGTTTAGAGGGTATGGTTTAGTGAGTTGGCGGTTCCAGTTCAATGCGTACGGTTCAATGTTCACGGACCAGTGACTAGGTTTTAGATTGAATGATTTCGTGCCTATAGTTTACGGCATGGCGGTTTTCGGTTCAATGTGTACGGTTCAAAGTGTACGGTTTAGTGACTAGGTTTTAGAGTGAATGGTTTCGGGGGTATGGTTTAGTGACTTGGCGGTTTTCGATTCCATGCTTACGGTTCAATGTGTATGGTTTAGTGACTAGGTTCACTACGTTTTAGATTGAATGATTTCATGCCTATGCTTTACGGTTTGGTAGTTTTCGGTTCAATGCGTACGATTCAATGTGTATGGTTTAATGACTAGGTTCACTACGTTTTAGATTGAATATTTTCGTGCATATGGTTTATGGTTTGGCGGTTTTCGGTTCAATGCATACGGTTCAATGTGTACGGTTTAGTGAATAGATTTTAGAGTTAATGATTTCGTGGGTATGGTTTAGTGACTTGGCGGTTTCCGATTCAATGCGTACGTTTCAATGTGTATGGTTTAGTGACTTGGTTCACTACGTTTTATATTCAATGGTTTCGTGCATATGGTTTATGGTTTGGTGGTTTCCGGTTCAATGTGTAGGGTTTAGTGACTAGGTTTTAGAGTGAATGGTTTAGGGGGTATGGTTTAGTGAGTTGGCGATTTCCAGTTCAACGCGTACGATTCAATGTTCACGGACCAGTGACTAGGTTTTAGATTGAATGATTTCGTGCCTATGCTTTACGGTTTGGCAGTTTTCGGTTAAATGCGTACGGTTCAATGTGTACGGTTTAGTGACTAGGTTCACTACGTTTTAGTTTGAATGATTTCGTGCCTATGGTTTACGGTTTGGTGGTTTCCGATTCCATGCGTACGGTTCAATGTGTACGGTTTAGTGACTAGGTTCACTACGTTTTAGTTTGAATGATTTCGTGCCTATGGTTTACGATTTGGTAGTTTTCGGTTCAATGCGTACGGTTCAATGTGTACGGTTTAGTGACTAGGTTCACTACGTTTTAGATTGAATGTTTTCGTGCATATGGTTTATGGTTTGGCGGTTTCCGGTTCAATGCGTACGGTTCAATGTGTACGGTTTAGTGAATAGTTTTTAGAGTGAATGGTTTCGTGGGCATGGTTTAGTGACTTGGCAGTTTCCGGTTCAATGCGTACGTTGCAATGCGTACGGTTTAGTGACTAGGTTCACTACGTTTTATATTCAATGGTTTCGTGCATATGGTTTATGATTTGGCGGTTTCCGGTTCAATACGTACAGTTCAATGTGTACGGTTTAGTGACTAGGTTTTAGAGTGAATGGTTTAGGGGGTATGGTTTAGTGAGTTGGCGGTTTTCGGTTCAATGCGTATGGTTCAATGTTCATGGACCACTGACTAAGTTTTAGATTGAATGATTTCGTGCCTATGGTTTACGGCATGGCGGTTTCCGGTTCAATGCGTACGGTTCAAAATGTACAATTTAGTGACTAGGTTTTAGAGTGAATGGTTTCGAGGGTATGGTTTAGTGACTTGGCGGTTTCCGGTTCCGTGCATACGATTCAGTGTGTACGGTTTAGTGACTAGGTTCACTACGTTTTAGATTGAATGATGTCGTGCCTATGCTTTACAGTTTGGTAGTTTTCGGTTTAATGCGTACGGTTCAATGTGTACGGTTTAGTGACTAGGTTCACTACGTTTTAGATTGAATGTTTTTGTGCATATGGTTTATAGTTTTGCGGTTTTCGGTTCAATACGTACGGTTCAATGTGTACGATTTAGTGAATAGGTTTTAGAGTGAATGGTTTCGTGGGTATGGTTTAGTGACTTGGCAGTTTCCGGTTCAATGCGTACGTTTCAATGTGTACGGTATAGTGACTAGGTTCACTACGTTTTATATTCAATGGTTTCGTGCATATGGTTTATGGTTTGGCGGTTTCTGGTTCAATGCGTACGGTTCAATGTGTAGGGTTTAGTGACTAGGTTTTAGAGTGAATGGTTTAGGGGGTATGGTTTAGTGAGTTGGCGGTTTCCGGTTCAATGCGTACGATTCAATGTTCACGGACCACTGGCTAGGTTTTAGATTGAATGATTTCGTGCCTATGCTTTACGGTTTGGCGGTTTTCGGTTCAATGCGTACGGTTCAATTTGTACGGTTTAGTGACTAGGTTCACTACGTTTTAGTTTAAATGATTTCGTGCCTATAGCTTATGGTTTGGTAGTTTGCGGTTCAATGCATACGGTTCAATGTGTACGGCTTAGTGACTAGGTTCACTACGTTTTAGTTTGAATGATTTCGTGCCTATCGTTTACGGTTTGGTAGTTTCCGGTTCAATGCGTACGGTTCAATGTGTACGGTTTAATGACTAGGTTCACTATCTTTTAGATTGAATGTTTTCATGCATATGATTTATGGTTTGGCGGTTTTCGGTTCAATGCGTACGGTTTAATGTGTACGGTTTAGTGAATAGGTTTTAGAATGAATGGTTTCGTGGGTATGGTTTAGTGACTTGATGGTTTTCGGTTCAATGCGTACATTTCAATGTGTACGGTTTAGTGACTAGGTTCACTACATTTTATATTCAATGGTTTCGCGCATATGGTTTATGGTTTGGCGGTTTCTAGTTCAATGCGTACGGTTCAATGTGTAGGGTTTAGTGTCTAGGTTTTAGAGTGAATGGTTTAGGGGGTATGGTTTAGTGAGTTGGCGGTTTCCGGTTCAATGTTGACGGACCAGTGACTAGGTTTTAGATTGAATGGTTTCGTGCCTATGGTTTACGGTTTGGCGGTTTCCGGTTCAATGTGTACGATTTAGTGACTAGGTTTTAGAGTGAATGGTTTCATTCGTATGGTTTTTGGTTTGGCAGTTTCCGGTTCAATGTGTACGATTTAGTGACTAATAGTTTTTTTTTTATTTCGTATTTTTTTCCTTCATGGAATGAAGTGATTTGCGATGAGGGATGGGAAGGTTAGTCTCCTACGAATTAACTATATAGGCGACGGCCAAAAAGTGGAATGCACAAAAGTCATTACGCAATAAATTAGCTGCTGAGTGTCCATGACAAAGGAAAATTAAAGAAAGAAGAGTGTGGGAGACAGGTAATGTAATACACATAGTTAATGAAAAGGAATATAACTCATAGAAAATGAGAAAAAATATACCATTTTTCTCGAGTTATTGACCTAGTACGTGTATAAGTTTTTCAAACTAACATTTTCGAGTGTTTAGCCATCTCATTAAAGTCTGTTGTGGACTAAATCTTTGACCGGGTGTGTGATAATGAGAGATAGCAACAAAGACAATTCTGTTATGAGTATACTATTATGAGAATTAAGTCAATTAATTGATTCATGGAGACAAGCATTAATTACGAAAATTAAAAGAAATCCTTAAGTAACTAACTGGCTTTACGAAAATATAGTCAGTTACTAGAAAAATTTAGATTTGACTATAAGAATGTAAATCAAGTAATGTATTGAGCTGAACAACTTCAATTAGTTCCAACAGATAGAGACTTCGAGTCATAAAAAAAAAGGATGCAGCCTTATCTGTTACCAATCAGAAAATAGAGTTTCAAATAAATTAATCTTTTGCAAAACGTACGTAACCTGCCTCATATATTAGAGGTCTAATACCAAATATCAATCAGCTGTCAGAACTCATCTGAATAGTATGGACAACCTACCATGTTTGTTATTCTTTTAAGAAATTGTGCTTGGTAGTCGAGTGCAACTCATTAACTGTACATGTTGCAATATTTTTCTTTTTTTTTTTTTAAATTTCAAACAGCTAAAACACCCAATGGCTGCTAGAGGAAAGCGACGCTCAACACAAAAAAATAGAAAAGGGAGACGACGAAGCCAAAAAGGAACAAAATAGAAAAATCTCAAGAAAATTCGTCGAGAAGGAAGTCATAGAACTGTCATCCAGGTTAGAATTAAGTTATATTTCAACAATTTGTGAGTGTACTTTTAAATCGATTCCGAATACAAAGTATTCATATTTTATGTTTTGTTTTTCATAGTATCCGCGTAAGCACCATGAATGACCAGCGACTACATGTAAATTTTAACGATGGATCCGGTAAAGAAATTGGCGAGGACTTGGGTAAAGCAACAGTACTAGAAGGGTCCCTAAAAGATGTGGTAACGCGACGATGATGAATACACTTTCAAACCTGATTGCTTCCCAGACCAAGACGTGTTATCCTGAGTTTGGAACAATGCCACAGACTATTCATCTTCGGAATGGTCCGCCCGATAACTTCAACCATGCAGTAATGCCTATGATCATGAGCGGATTCATCATGCCATTGGGTACTCTTGAGAGGAATCTAGATTCATCCAAGAAGATTAGATCCAACATGTCCAGTATTCATCAAGCCGCGGATTCAATTTCGCATAAAAATACAAAGTGTTGTTCAATGTCTCCGAAGTGTGAACAAACAACGCCAGTTGATTATGTTATTCGCCGCAATTTGTTCAGTGATGATGGTATTGGAAAGAAGATAGATACAGAACCAGTTATACCGAGTAGCTTAGACAAGGTGGTATATGTTAGCTACTTCAACCCGGCTGATAGAAAGTTGCCACTAACGAAGGAATCCGCAAAGATACCTGCGGTGGGTTATCTACTGTTAAGGAATTGTTAAATATTTGTTGTTCTAATTAAGTATTAATAACTAATGCGTAAGTTTTCATTTTATCAGTGGATGCCTATTCTGTTCCGCCCCCAGCTGATATGGCATTGTGCAAGGACAAAGTTTCAGTCGTGACCTACGTATTTGGTTCAGATCTGGAGGACGAAGAATTAAATTCGGAGGTAATTTCACAGACAAACTTGTGGCACGCTAATAGGAGAGTCATGTATACTCTACTGCCAAACAAATCATTAGTGGACGAGGTATGGATTGTTAAGTCATGAGCATTTGTTACTTTCATAAATGAAATTTCAAACATCTAAAATAGTTCTATTAATGGAATATCTGTATATATTTGTTCTTATTGTTCATCAAACAACGAACGATAAAGCAGATCATAAACTTGACATCAAGCATGCTCATGTGTGATGCACGCAAGGACACCACGTTTCCCTGCTTGTGGTTTTTACCCACTACATTTTCGATGAGTCAAAAAACAATTAACAGATTGTCCATCGCATGGTTTCCATTGATCTTATACATGTTCCCCTAAACTGAAATTTTAGCAATTTGCCCTTAATTGGACTCACTCGCCAAAGACTTTGAAACGCTATTACACTGAGGAATACATGGGAGAGTTTGAATCATTATGCAAGGTAAGTTTGTACTTTACGTATCACAATATATGTTAATGTCAGTAAAGAATACTTATTCCAATATAACTTATTTATGTAATTTTTGTTAGATTTTCGTTCCAATGAATGAGGATAACATGCACTGGTACCTGCTTGTAATTGACATTGAAAAAAGACACCTGATATTACTAGATTCTAAACCATGCGTCTCGAGCAGAAACAGGGGCCGTCGTTGCGCCAAGCTAATGGTAGTGTTTTAAAATTGATAAGACTCAGAAATATCACCTTCTAAATTACTTGAACACGCAGTGGACTTGACACATGAAATAAACTTTACTATGATTACAGGCATTGTTTATTGAGGAGATGCTTGATGACTCGACCTTCTATGTTAACCACACAACACACAGACTAGTAATTTCAGAATATCCTATAATACACCCTGCAGAGATTGGCGAGCAAAATGATGACTCGTAAAAAACCATAAAAATTGTCGTTGAAAGTTGAATTCTAAATTACCGACAGACATCAATGATGTTGCTAACATGTGAAGAAAATTTTTGCTTTTGCACAACTTCAAGAGACTGCTAAGATATTTATTGATGTTGTTATTGTGATATACACTGATTTTCCTTCCAGCATTGCTTAAAGATGATAAAATTTTTTACAGTACCATTCCATCTGCTATGATCATGTACCCTAAGAAATTAAGTTGGGTATATACTATAACAAACTTTTTTTAATATGGAAGGAATGATTGTGGAGTTTGGATGACAACCTGGATGAGAGAGTGCCAATGGAGGAATAACTACAATATTAAGGTAATTATACAATAAAATTCCTTTCATGGTTTCCTATATTATCTTAAAATGTTAATCTAACATATGCTGACATTCTGGCTTTTTTTTTGCGCTTAGGTAAATGAAAGCACAAGATTGCGGCTGGCTATTGATCTGGTCATGAATCCGTTCAATTTGAAATCCCAGGAAGTCCTTCAGGCAGCAAAGATATACTACAATGAAATATCTAAAAAGGAAGAGCGATTGATTCAGGGGATAGGAAATATGCTCTGAGTTATTTATACCCAAGGCATTGAAATAATTGTGTTAATTGTTTAGACTTTTAATCCTTTAATGCTTGCAACAACTTATTAGGATTATGTTATTCGCCATACTTTACGTTAATTATGAATTTAGGTTTTATATTGCGCATATTGATTGAGAAAAAACTACTGGGTCATAATAAAATCGAACTAGTTGGCCCGGACCCTTTTTAAAAAAACGAAAAAAAAATTTTACCTGATATTATGATATTTATATATTAATTAATGGGATATTTTAGTCCATTTTATAATGGAATACCGCATCTTGGTATGTTAATGAGAAAATCGTTTGAATTAGTTCTGATATTTTGTAAATCAATTAACTAAAAATGATTTCAATAATTTAACTAACTATAAACACAAGATTATACTTATTATAATGTTTTTTTATTCTTTTTTGTGTAACCTTCGTTATCTTTATTATGTGTATTCATTTAGTGATACGCAGACCAACGAAGGGTTATTAAACTTCATTTACATTTTCCAAACAAGAGGAATACCATTCAAAGAGAATTTAGTGTATGTATTTATTATTCAGTTTACAATTTCGAAAAGGTTTGATAACTAATGGCGTTTGAATCCAAATGGATGGCTTCAAGATATCCATTTAACCCTCCTATGCAACTGGTGCGACGTTTGGTTTAACTCCCTTTAAAAGTTAATCTTGAGTTCCTCCAAAAATCATTTGATAACAACATTTTAAACCCTCTTCTAAATCACTCACCGCGCCTATTACCTGCAGCAACTACTAACAACTTGTAGCAAACAAAGATGGAGCCACAATTCCGGTAAGCATCTAACTGTTATCTGCTTTTTTATCATGGTTTTTTTCCACACACATGACTGTCTATCTTTGCATGGATTGTGCTTTACAACTTTGATGATTTTACAATTTTTTGGTTGTGTGATTGCATGGTTTGTTCTTATTAATGTTGCTGCCTATTCAATTTTTGGTTTGGGTTGGCTAGTTACGTGAATGCATTTACGAACGTAAGAAGATGCCCTGACCAGACTTTCGTCTTAAACCTATTCGCAGTGGATGTAAGTTTATGGCCAACACCACAGACGTTTCTTCTTTTTCTTTTTTGTATCTAAACTTTTTGCAACATCAGTGTGACATGTAATTATGTTTCTGTGACTATAGGAAGATATACAGTTTCCACCACACATTGTATGGAACTTCTCTTTCTTCACAACCACTGATCTCTACTTCATAGACAGACAAGACAACTGTCTCCATATCAACCCAAAGAGACAGGGTGATAAGTACTCGATCAAAGCATCGAACATAGGGAGGATAAGATCGCTCTATCGACCAATTCTGTTGCTTATTGTGGAACTGAGTTACGTAGGTTGGGGGATCTTCTACATGCTTGCATGGGACCATACTCATGCGGAGGAAAAGCCCAGAGCGGTTGACAACATATACACGGCCACCGTGTTGCCTGACCAAATCATTCATTGGCTGGCAGACCGATGCAAGGTACACTTCAACAAGGAAGAACAGCTGGCTGCGTTTGAGACCGAAAGGTTATTACGCCTGCAGCGTCGGAGGCAACAAGGTTCACCACTGCGTTCCCAGGAGTAAAGGTAACAATAATTCGTTTAGTTAAGAGATTATATTCACAGTCTTTTTATATTAATTGCTGTATAATAAATTTTCCAAAAATATTACAGGATCAACCGCCATCAACAGGGGGAGGGGCAGCAGCAGGACCTAGTAGGAGGTATCGAAGAATCTCGTCATCTGACTCTTCCGACTCGTCTGTGAACCAGAGAACACCATACTCGTAGGACAGAACATGGCAACGTTATTAGTTTTTGCTTTTATGGTGCCCTTATGTTTTGTAATAATTTTCGGTGGCCATGTGTATATGTACATATTTACTTTTGTGGACATCTTCGATTAGTATTCTGTATAATAACTTTGATTTTCTTAATGTAAATTATCCTGTTGGAAATTGTTATTTTGTCAATATATATGTGGGTCATATATATTGTATAATCTATTGGTTTTATTTTTATTAACTGTCACACAATTCTACCATGACAAGAATTTTTTTACTCCAGTAATTATTTTGGTAACAAAAGATTTTTCATGTGGAACACTTAGATTGTTGTTTTTCTGTGGCTACATGGATGAGGGTGTGGCAGTGGTAACATCCTAATTAGTGATTGGAAATACTTTATGAAGAATCTGCGGAAATGATTAAATTGGAAGTGAGATGGTGTTCTTAGAAACATAAAACTTAGAAAGATAAGGTAAATACACATGCAGGACACATGGATTTGGTTAGCAAGTATTTCCATTCTAGAAGGAAAAATTGGAGGCTGCTTCTAATTTCAAACTAAATTAACAAAAAATCAGAGAAAACTTAAACTAGTATGTTGGAACTCCTACATAATTTATTTGCAAGCATAGCCAAAACTTTGGTAGACGAGACAAGTTTAATGGTGCATAACACCTAGTTCAAACTGGTTACAATTAACATCGGTAAACACAATATTCTTCCATATCAATTCTCATTGGATGCAACATCTCACACAATTAATTAGTTAGAGAAAGTTAAGTTCATTACTTATAAGCGAACAAGAGACTTCAACCAAACAAAAACGACAGCATAAACCTACCCAAAACCAAGACTACAAAATGTGCCTCTAGAAAAATGACTAAATGCAAACTAATTTATCTTCCGTTGCCGGTTATACCGGATGAACTTCTGCAAGAAATCTTTCTGTGAAGTAGTGCCAAAGTTGTAGGGAGATGTATGTGCTTGAATAAATTCTGGAACTGACGCCTACGCCAACCAGAGACATGCATAGAACACATACGAAGGCAGAAAGTGTTAGATCAACATGTCTTGTTTCATGTTGGATACTCACTACTGTTAATGGGTTCGGATTCACTATATATAGTGAATGCTGCTTCCGGAGAAGAAGTGCATGTTCAGCAACCTTTCGGAGTTGGAATTCATGGGTGGTTTTGTATTGTGGGAGTGTCAAACGGGAACATATATTTCAAGTTCTCCCGTGGACAAGACGACACAAGTCTTTTGGTATGGAATCCAACAGCACAACGCTCTAGAGAAATTTCCGACCCCCACAGGGACCACGGTAGATCATATTTCCCAGTATATGGTTTCGGTTATGTCCCAAACACAGATGCATACACCATCATACATATGTGCAAAAGGGACATAGCTGATTCCTTCGTTTTTTTTTCTCTAGATATTATTCAAGGCGTTCTACATGGTTTCACTGTGTTGATTGTCTCCCTGGTGTAGAAAAATTGACTCTAATTCTGTTTTTCTTAATGGTCATGCATATTGGATTACTGGTATAGGAGATAGTTATGCTACACCCAAGTCTGTTTTATGTTACAGTGTTGAAGATAAATCTTTTAGCGAGGTGTCTATTCCAGTAGGTGCAATATATACCGTTCACAGTTTACTAACCCACAAGGACAAGGTTGCACTCCTCGCTAAGACACACAATGAATTTGGTTATGTCGCATCAATTTGGCACTTGAATGAGGACGCCGGTGGAAACAAAATATTAGAGCAACACTGCAGGTTTGCGAGTCGAAGCATCAGAGAAAATCCAATACTATTCGTGGATGATAACCTAATTCTGTTGGTGAACAATTCAAAGAAAATAGAGTTACTCGTCAGTTATAGGTACAGAGAGCTTGTGTTGACGGAATATGACATTGAACATGGCACTAGAAATCTATTGGTGAGGAGAGCATGGCGAGACCCAGGAATGCCACACCCGATCACAGTTAGGTCTACACTCAAGTATTTTACAGGGATGTTTCCTGTCTAGAAATAATTGACATTTAGATCTACTCTGACTAAATGTTTTGTTGAACTTTGTTGAACCTCTATGTTTAGTATTCGGTTGATGTTCTTTATGTTTTTTTTTTGGTTAAAAGAAACCCCAGTTAATTGTTATGCTGTTGGTTAATGCTAATTTTTTTTATTTCAGATTATCTTAATTGTGTATGTTTAACATTGGTTTGAAAGGCCAAAAATTAAGAGAAATAGTTGCATAACAACTTCATTCTATCTAATTCGATGTGTCATGTAGTGTTCCTCATGTATAAGAGATTTATAATGGTGTTATTCTATTTCTAACCATCTTAGTATAGAGATTATGTGACTAATCAGTTAACCTACTAACATTTTTACGAGAATATTCAATCAAAATATCCTATTCAAAAAAAAAAGATTGAGCAAGGTAAGGGTAGACAGACACATGAATGGAATAAATAGTTACCTGGAAAAAGTTGTTTTGCCTTAAAATTCCAGAGAAACTTGGGCTTAACCGGTTTCAAGCCACTTGCTGCATTAATCCTCAGCTGAATTATCTACTAATTATTTTTGTAGCTGGCCCAATTTGATTGTTAGCCCACTTTACTTTTAGAGAGACTTGAACTACCAAAAAATAAATATTTTTCCAGGTTAGTTGACCGAGCCCAATCCCAAGTGTATCAGACATACTAAATATTCAGTTATTTATACTAACTAACACCGGGAAAAAAAAATATCGATGACATTTGATTATCTAATATGTTAAACCTTAATACCTAACCAGAACTCAACCGGGATGATCGTGAATCGACACATGCATACAAAATTCGACCTATAATTCGACCAAAAAGACGACATATAAACGGGCAATGAAGAAACTACTTGAAATAAGTTAGAAGATAAACTTACATGATGGCCCTGGGTTTCAGGAGTACAATTGTAAAGGATTCAGCAATAATGGCAAGCTACGGTTTTTTGAAAAATCAGATCTTTCATTTGGAGCATTATACATCATCTGCAAGGGGATAAAGATGATGATCTACAACTTCAATACCTGATGAGCTGAAGCCTTTGAAATCCATTACGTTTATAGACAGGCTAGCTTATTTAAAGCATCATACCTGGTCTCCGTTGCTTTACCCCAGTCTATGACATATACAACATCATCTACAATGGAAAATTAAAAATAATCAAAGTTACAAAACCTGAGAATTAATAAAAAATATCAATCCACTTTTTGCTGAACAATTGATGTATATTAGAACAAAGCAGTGGCCTTTCATCATGGTCAGATAAACTACAAGTGATAAGATTTACTTAGGTTCAATGGAATAGTAATTTGAAAACCTATGCAGGAAAATTTCTGAAAGGAAAGCAATTAAACTTGACTAACACGTTGCAATTCACCAATTTTTCCAAGCCTAACATAACATTCTACTTGAGTTTCAACTTCTTCATTCTCTCATTTGTTAAAATTTATGCTGCACACTAGTATATAAGAAGAAAAACAGATCTTGTCAAATATCTATTGTGGTGGCTGCATGATTTGTCATGGAAGTCAGCAAATCATCTGTCTATATTGCCATGCCCTTCTCCTTCCTACTCTTACAGAATTGCCGAAGATTGAGTTATAACATGACTGCAATCTTAAGCATTCATGTCACTAATAAAGATGTTATTTTCTGGTATTCGGACTGACTTACTACAACATATTAGCGTTCATATGCTACTGAAATTAGTAGGGAACTTTGATAACTAACTCACAAAAATAAATACCATAAAACATATACGTATGTATAGGTAAAACATAATCAACTTCTAACCATGTTACCCATATCAAAAAAAAGTCATCGACAATTTTTCCTTTAAAAGTTTCAAGCAATTGTGTGTCTACATTCTAGTATAAAAATTCAGAAAGAATGCAATTATTCTTAAGTTTCTAAACCTAATAGAGGTGTTTCAGGTTCTGGTTTTCATCTAATCGTTAGACTTTGTTGACGAAGCCTCCATCTCTCCTGCAGCTGCTTCTCTAGTCTTCTTCCTCAACTCTGCTTGTATACTTTTCTTGTTCAGCAGCTTCTCTAGGTTTACTATTCTTTCCTCTACATGTGCTATTAGGTTATCCATTCCCAAATGTTCTTCAACATGATTCTACTTCCCATCACCCGATCCCCTTGTAGCCTTCCCCGCTCTAACCCTTACAATGTGGTCATCAACCCAAAGAAAGAATTTGCAGTGTGCTTCTGTCACCTATATCAAATAGAACACAATGAATGTATGGTGGTACAAAATACTCCAATTAAAACTAATCCACATATGTGAATGTAATTAATCCCTAAAGGCTAAATATTAAAAATCCTTTCAAATTTTAAAGCCATTTTTTATATCAGATCAGGTTCCATGTGAATTCATGTCAAAATCAACATTTTTAATCTAGGTACATCTATTTTCAAGAAATCAACTTTTTCCCAGTTCTCAATCATTCTTCAAAATTAACCAGCACCAATATCAAATCATATACAATATCAACCCAATTTAACAGCATATCGCTTACAAAATCAAATCATTTTCATAACCAATAGGCATGCCATTCTAAACAACTAAAAATCACATCCACAACAACTTGAGCTAGGGAAAATAACCAAAGTCTATATTCTAAAACTCCATTCCAAAAATTCTAAATTAAGCCAATTTTAGCATAAACTTAGTGATCATACATGAAGAATTGGGTGCTTACCTTTAACAATGGGCATCCAAAAATTAGCCTATTCGGGTTGGTGTCTGTCTTTGACATGTACAGATGGCATATTTTCCGTAGAAGCATTTTGGGACAACACCATCTGTTACATCCATAGGTTACAGTGAACTTGAACTTTCATATCCAGCTATCAGTTCCTGTTGTCTGCCGGCTTCGCCTCTGCCTCGTCTCGTGTTTGAGGAGCATGCATCACTGGCCATCAATCTGATTAACATTAAACACCACCATGAACAACTATTATCAACTATTGCATTCAAAATTGAAACAATCAGATTCGATCAATGGTGATTAAAGAAAGTGAATAACAGAACAAATCATGCAAATTTGGTTGTGAAAATCGACAACAAAAAGAAACGAATCAGGTATAAGAAGAAGCAGTAGGCCTTACGATGGTTTTTCGAGAGGGTTTTCCACGTGGGTCGACGGAACCGTTCCCGGCAAGGGGATGAGTTATGTTCTTCGACGGTTTCAGAAATACTTCACTCCGCCTGTGAGTCACAGAAAAGGACACCCGCGTAACCCTAGACGAAGAAGTAGTAGGTAGGGTCTTCGACGGGGTTCAGAAAAATCTGTCACTAACGATGAGTCACCGAAGAAATTAGATGAATGAGGTAGAAGAAGAGGCTGTTGACATTACACGGGTATTTGGGGGAAGGTTTTGCGAGTGGGTCGCCGGAAAAATCAAACGCTTCAACTACAGGAACGGTTGGAGGAACAGCGAGGTAGAAGAGGAAGCTCTGGACATTACACGGGTATTTGGGGAAGGTTTTGCGAGTGGGTCGCTGGAAAAATAAAACCCGTCACCTATAGGAAGGGTAAAGAAAGCAGTGAGGTAGTAGAAGAAGAAGCAGTGGACATTACAGGGGTATTTGGGGAAGGTTTTGCGAGTGGGTCACCGGAAAAATCACACCCATCACCTACAGGAAGGGTAGAGAAGAAGGAGCAGTGGTCAGTAGGGGAGAAGAAGCATTTCCTTCGAAGTGTATTTTGAGAGGTAGAAGAAGAAGAAGCTGTAGACATTCAAATGGTATTTGGGGAAGATTTTGATTTCTTTGGTATTTGGGGAGGGATTTGTAAAATCAACTATTTGCACATTATACACAGTATAAATACGTTATGTGGTATAATGTAAATACTATAAAATACAATGTAGTGTGAACACATTTATTGAATGCATTAATGCAAGGTTGAAAATTTTACTTGATCAATGGCTGAGATGATGACACATATGCAAGGATAATTTACCCACAAAATTGGCATGGATTTGGAAGAAATCACTTAGTTAATATTGTACCGCCCAAAATTAACTTGATTGGAGGAATGGACATTCATACTTATCATAACACTCTCCCTTGAATGTCCATTTAGGAATATGTCTCATTAAAACCTTACTAAAGAAAAACCCAGTGGGAAAAATCTTTAGTGAAGGAAAAAGAGTACAATATCCTTTGTGATGAGGACTGCCTCATTAAAAACCTTGTCAAGAAAAACCCAATGGGAAAAAACCTTACCAAGAAAAAAAGAGTACAGTCTCCCCCTCTTGTCGACATCATTTAATATTTCAAAATCAACGCATCCCAATCTCATGCACCAATCTTTCAAAGGAGGATTTTGGGAGTGACTTTGTGAATAAATCTGCCAGATTGACACTTGAGCGGATCTGTTGGACATCAATTGTCTCTTGATTTTGAAGATCATGAGTGAAGAAGAATTTGGGAGAAATATACTTTGTTCTATCACCTTTGATGTATCCGCCTTTAAGTTGAGCAATGCATGTTGTATTATCTTCAAACATGACAATTGGAGCTATTTTATGATTAATCAGTCTACATGATGACAGAATATATTGGATCAAACTCCTTAGCTAAAAATACTCGCGACTTGTTTCATGAATCGCTAGTATTTCAGCATGAATAGAGGATGTTGCTGCAATTGTCTGTTTCGTGGACCTCCATGATATAGTTGTACCACCATATGTGAATATGTATCCTATTTGAGATCTCCCTTTATGTGGATCAGACAAGTATCCAGCATCTGCATAGCCAACTAATTGTGACTTGGATCCATAGGAATAAAACAATCCCATATCAACCGTTCCATGAAGATATCGAAAGATTTGTTTGATTCCACTCCAGTGTCTTCTAGTTGGAGAGGAACTATACCTTGCTAATAAATTCACAGCAAATGATATATCGGGTCGTGTATTATTAGCAAGATACATTAGTGCTCCAATGGCACTAAGATATGGTACTTCATGACCAAGGATATCTTCATTTTCTTCTTTATGACGGAATTGATCATTTTTCACATCCAAAGATCTTACGATCATTGGGGTACTCAAGGGATGTGACTTATCCATATAAAATCTTTTCAAGATCTTCTCTATGTATGTTGTTTGATGAATAAAGATCCCATTTTTTATATGCTCGATCTGCAGGTCGAGACAAAATTTAGTCCTTCCAAGATCTTTCATCTCAAACTCTTCTTTTAGAGTTTTTATAATTGTTGGAATCTATTTAGGAGTCTCAATGATATTTAAATCATCAACGTATACAGCAATTATAATTAATCTAGATGCAGATTTCTTTATGAAAACATAAGGACAGATATCATCATTTTTGAATCCATTTTTGGCCAGATACTCAGTAAGACGATTATACCACATTCGTCCAGATTGCTTTAGACCATATAAAGATCTTTGCAATTTGATTGAGTATAACCCTTGCAAATATTCATTGGATGGTTTAGATATCTTTAGTCCTTCGGGGACTTTCATATAGATATCCCGATCTAATGAGCCGTATAAATAGGCTGTTACCACATCCATTAAATGCATATACAGTTTATGATATGCAGATAAACTGATCAAATAACGCAATGTTATCGCATCCACTACAGGGGAATACATTTCTTCATAATCTATACCGGGTCTCTGTGAAAAACCTTGTGCTACAAGTCGAGCTTTGTAGCGTACAACTTCATTTTTATCATTTCTTTTTCTCACAAATACCCATCGGTATCCAACAGGTTTTACATCTTCAGGTGTACAGACTACAGGTCCAAAGACTTCATGTTTTGCAAGTGAGTCTAATTTCAGTCTTCATGGCTTCTTCCCATTTTGGCCAATCATTTTTTTGTCGACATTCTTCGACTGATCTTGGCTCAAGATCTTTACTTTCATGCATGATATTTAATGTCACATTATATGCAAATATTTTATTGACAATTGTCTTATTTCGGTCCCATTTCTCTCCTGTAAAGATATAATTTATCGAGATCTCGTCATTTTCACAATTTTCAGGTACCTGAACGTCTTCTAGCGTTAAAATTATATCGGAATTTTGGACAACTACAAGTGTCTTTACTATGTCTTTTTCAACATGAATGGTATTTACCTCTTATATTAAGGAAGATATAATAAATATAAAATAAGAAAGTGTAAATAGAAAACTCTAGTATTACTATTCACCACAATTAATTGTCTCAATATAATAAAAATAATTCATATATATATATATATATATATATTACTAATATGTGTAGTAAATTATATATAATAGAGAAAGAAGAATGTGTGGCAGTATAAAAGAGAGGAAGAATTGTTATTGATTTTTTTGTGTGTCCGTATTATCACAAATCTCTACTCTATTTATACTTGTCCAAGATTCTCCTTTTCAAATTACATTAATATAAAGTCTATCCTAAAAAAATAAAGCACCGCTCATAATTAATATTACACCGCCCAAAATTAACTTGATTGGAGGAATGAACATTCATAATAATCATAACAGTTTTTTGTTTTTATGCTTTTTTAGCACAAACATTATTACAAAGAACAAAAATTTTGTTATTGAATATAAATTCTTACACACAACACGAAAAATTTTATACATAACATGTAAACTTTTAAATATAACAAATTTTTGTACATAATACAAAAATTTATTAATATAATATATAAATTTTTTTATGGTGTGTACTAATTTTTTTGTATTGTTTATTAAAATTATGTGTTTATTATATTTGTTGAATATATATAGAAAAAGAAAAGGAAGAAAAAAAAAGAAGATAATAATGATGATGATAGATGAAGAGAAAAAAAAAGAAGAGATTAAATCAACAACAAGAAAAAAATAATGAAAAAAGACGATAACAGTGACGACGATGATGATAGGAGAATAGGAAGAAGAAACAGCAGCGACAATAACTTACTTATTTGATTGAGAGCAATGCTAGGGAACCAAAAGGGTATTAGCCAAAAACCAGCCAAAATATTTTTGGTGAATCCAAAATTTCTACGAATTAATATATATGGATGTTTCTTCTGCTAAGTATCAGAATGTTTCTTTTCCATACTAAATGGATGTTCTTTTATATATTTTTTGAATTTTTTTTGTATTGCAAATGTGAATGCCTCTATTTCTTTAAAAATTTTATATTTTTTTAAATTTTATAAATATTTAATTATTTTTGCTAAAATATAATTAGATATTTCTTTTGTTAAGTATTAGGATGTTTTTTTTATATTAAATGAATATTTTTTTTATATTTTTGTTTAAATGCTTGTAACATCTACGAAAAATTTTGTTTATAACCTGGTTGGTGACATTTAAGTCTAAGATTACAAAGGAAGAGAAGTTTGTTGTCCCTAGCAAATCATCTACATAGGATGATGATGGTATTTATGTGGTAACAGAAATCAATTAGTGAGAAGGTGGATCTGGATTGAACTTGATAGATTTCCTCCATATGAGCTCCTTGACATCCTCTTCAGTGCATGTTGGATGCTCAAAGTCAAAATTGAATGGCCTCGGACAAACCGGTTCATCATTGATGGCCTCCGTCGCCTCCTTAGATAGCACAATCGGCCTCAGACTTATGCCGGAGCTACTCGGTCTCGACGCGCCTGTTCCTGTCGCTGTTGACGCCGGCTCCGAGGGGGAAGTCACGTGCGCTAACGCGCGGAAACTCCGAGATTCGAACCCGAGTCCGAACATAAGGTTCACAAGCTCCCGATCTGGTAAAGACAGTTCCGACTAGAAGCGGAAGCGATCGGAGGAGTGGGTTGCGGTGGGGAGGCAGAGAGAGCCTGCCGGTGAGAAAGAGAAGGAAGGTATTGTTAGAGGTGGGTAGATTAATGTGAGAGAGAAAAGAAAGGTTTTTATAGGTTTTAATTAGGTTTAGTTAATCAATTTTTAATTTTTAAAATTTTAAATTTAAAAAATTTAAAATTAATTATTAATATAAATTAATGTGGTTTTGTTTAGTTTTTGACCGGTAACCTTTTGGTTCTATATACTTTTCCTTTGATTGAACTATTGAAGACTTAATTTAAAAAATATTTTAGACACTTAATTTTATTGCATTAATAATAGATTTGAAATGAGTAAGTGAAATACAATTAAATAAAGCGTCATTAACTCAAATTTTATTTTTGTCACTCTCATAAAGTGAGCAGAATAGTTTTACTTCTACTAGGGACATAAATGTACTTCAGGGTAAATCTATTAGGGAATTTGGTGTCATTATTTTTTAAGTTTTTTGGCGATCATGACACTTATATTTGTTGATAAGTTGACTAGATTTTAGTAACAGAAATATTTCAATTTCAATCATCTTGTCCTTGATTTTAAGGATTATTATTAGTCAATTTAACATATTCTTTTCTAGTGTATTTTTTTAGATTTGGCTTCAGCTACAAGAGGGCAACTCAACCATTCTTTCGACGCCTCAAATGCATGCATTCAGCTTCAAATGAACAAATGATTCTTATTATTTTATATCATCTACTCCTAAATATGTAGAATTGCGAATTGCTCAAATATTTTAAAATGTTTACCACAGAAGGGAGTTAGTTTGCATTTTTTTCCAATTAAAATATTATGTTACTTTCTAATATTTAAACTAAATATTAATTTTACTTGAATTAAATTTAATTATATTTATAATATTTAAGATATTTTATTTTAGCCTATTTTTTCTTTTAACCAAAATTAATATTTTTTCTTTTAAAAATATATTTTATCCGCTATTATTATATTCTTCTTTCTCTTATTAATTATTGTTTTGTCACTTTCACTATTAAATCACTATACTAACACGATCATCGCAATTACGATTGCTGCCGCTATTTAGAATAAAATGATAATGGAAGAAAAAAGGTATTTTGGAAAAAAAAATTTAACTAGAAGACTAAAATAGAAAAAAAATTAAAACAAAAATAGGACATTAACATTCAAGATAAAATTCAAAAACATCGAACACAACCAATACTTTCTTTTTATCTTTATTATTAGGAAATCGAACACAACCAATACTTTCTTTTTATCTTTATTATTAGAAAATCGCTTTGATAAAGATACTAAAAATGTCTTTTTTTTAAAGACGTTTACATGTATCATGATATTATTAGACATCTTTACTAAATTGGTTAATAATTTATTTTTTAATAAACTAGAACAAAATCAGTTTTTTATAATAACAATAATAAACCGAGTTGTCCGCATTATAATTATTAGGCTCGATTTGATCTGATAGATTTACACAATTTAAATCTAATCATGTTTAAATTTTTTTATAAAAAAACAACTATTTCTCTGATTTTTGTTTAAAAAAAAATGATCCAGTGGGTTATGTAAATTAGTCGGTTCGATCAGATCTGATAACAATTAGATTTATTGTTATTGTTATAAAAAAATCGATTTTATTCTAATTTCAGTAATTTGTTAAAAAATTTAAAAATAACCGATTCATTAATACGTCCAATAATAATGCGATATAAAAAAATTAGTTTTACACGTCTTTATAGGAGCATCCTCTTTATTATTATTATTATTATTATTATTATTATTATTATTATTATTATTTTGGGAGGCAAGTTTAGTTACAACTTTCAAGTTGTAATATACGTTTGTGCATGACAGGGAAAAATCTTTGACAATAATGATTGATAACACTAATTTACAATATAATGTTGGAGTACATGAAGTTTTGTACTTTGTAACAATGGTCAATAAATCATACAAAATCTAAAGATCACATTTTGCGACTCTGATAATTGGAACAATAGTGGTTCAGATTCATTTGCCATGATGATCTTGATCTACCATGAGAATGAAGGCAATACATAAGATGGAAAAGCACCATATTTTGTTGCAAGTGCTTCCACAGAAGATGAATCTGCTACCTCCCCAAACCCATCAAGTCCAAGTTCGGTCGCGTGAATACCACCAGTGATGAATACTGATTCGATTCCGGCGGCATTGGCACCCTTTATGTCGTGATGGAGAGAATCACCCACGGCAATACATTCAGAAACATGTGTGCCAGCCATTGCCATGGCTGCTTTGTAGATTATCTGATAAAGGATGTATATGTTATGTGAATGCTAAACAAAAGATGATCTATTGAGGTCAACAAAATTGTTAATCCAGTTATCATATGCATGCATATGCTGAAGCTCAAAAAATTAAAATAATGTTAAGTATTTTCAATTATCTGTGAAACAATGTGCAGAAACGAGGTAAACTAGATTAAGAGAAGAATAATGTAGATAATTTATTCGATCCAATTAAAGTTAATGAACACAGCTTAGCTTGACCAAAAGATTATTTAACACTGAATTCACTTTTGCATGTTAAGACTGCAAACATATTGCAAGGACTTGTATATTTGTAATAACTGGATACAGTTAACAACTTAACATGAACATCGCTGTCGGATTAAACGTGCTGTTTAATCAATTTGGGAAGTAATTAACATTTTTGTTTGATACTTGTGTGCATGCAATCTTTAGCAGCCTAAGTGCTAAAAAGCATTAATAACACAGGAGAAAACAAGAATCACAGTGAATTTATTTTGGCAGAAACATTGTCACCTCGCCAGGTTTGCCCATCCATTTCACTTCACCCCCAAGCTTTTCATATTTGGCCGCTAGTGTACCTATTAAGTTTAAGATACACGCAGAAGTATTGGTATCGAAAAGAAGGAAATGAAGAAACCCATAGCAGTATCAAATTAAGAAATTTTACAGAAAATAAGCACTATTCAGGGGCTATGCTAGATTAAATACAAAGGAAAAGGGAAAGCAAAGTCACCCGGCATCACACGCAAGTCCCTTGCTTCAACAGTTACATAATCTGGATTGGCTACCACCATAGGGATTCCTTTGGAAGCACAAAGCTCCAATATTTTCTCGAGATCTTCAAGTTTCATTGAATGCGCATCCCCATGGGGACTCCCCAAGGCTTCTGTGCCATGAGCCAAAACAAACTCAGCATCTTCAATGTTTTCCACAACTTGCAAATCTAAGCCCTACATGAAGTTATAAAACACACAAAAGGATTTGAAAACCTTTGATGCATAGTATACCCTTTTGGCCATTATCTTTATATATTACATAATATAAGCATTTTGTACAAAAAATATACAATACATTATCCCTAGATTTATATTTTTAACAATTTGACAAGAAAAAAAAAGCTGACCTCAGTAATCTACTACAACATCAACAACCAAAGTATTTACCCATAAGGTGGGATTGTCAACATGGATAGTGCAAATCAAATTCTCCTAACTCTGCACACCTTCAATGAGGTTAGAAGAAAGGGAAACCTCTCTAAGCAGACTAATTAATTTACATTGCAAACATGACAGCTCAAAAAAATAAAAGAATTAAAAAAAACAACCACTCCAAGAATCATACAATGTTATATTGAATAAGATGACTGATATTTTGCAAGTAGCTACTGAATATGGTGAATAGCGAAATGGAAGCCAAAATGCATTTTAGTTCAAACATACCTCAAGAGATATTGCTCCGCGGCCCTTCCATGTGAAATGAATGCAAGACCTTCCCAATGCCGCAAACCAAGGATCATCTCTCCTGTTTGAAAGAAAATTTCAACAGAGTTAAAACTGCATAAATAGTTAAATACATAAGCATGAAACTGTATATGATGAATAAGCATCTTTGAAGAAACTTAAAATCTGACTGCAAATGACTACAACAGGTATGAATTAATGAAAGAAACTTTTCCCAGTGATGATGATGTAGCATGCTACAACCTTTGCAAGTACTGATGAGTGAGCTCTCCGCTGGTGATGGCTCCGGCAAAAAGCGAGTCATCAAAGCCGAGACTCTTCACTTTTTCCATAGTGACAGATGAGCGCCTTGAGGAGTTGCTTATGATCACCATCTTACCACCACTCTTTGCTATATTTTCTACTAAGAAACATTACAATTTAAAAATAATAAGAACACATAACATACAATACATACACCATATTTGAACACCAAAAAGGTTGAGGTGTATATACCTAGCCCAATTCAGTTTCAATAAACATAGAATACAAGAATTCAAGTGTTACAAAAACACAAAATGCATGTTGTGTGTAAAGTAGAGGAGAATACATGTAGGGATAGCAGTAGGATAAGGTTGTTTTCCATCGTGGAGGACTCCGAACTGATCCAACAACCAAACCTAAAACACAGCATAAAACAAAACGCTCATCAATCAAATAACGTGGAATTGAAACTGAGACTGGGGAAGAGTAAGGAGTGAGGAGCACCTTAAAACGACGCGTTTCAGCGAGCTGTCGGAGTCCATTCAAGCTCTGAAACTGAATCTGAGATGGCGGCACTGCGCATTTGGGAATCATTCTGTGAATCGATAACTCGCTACTTCACCAAACCTGCACAGTGCACACCCTCATTTCATCTGCTTCGCTTCTCTCCCTCTGCTTCAACCAAATATTCCTCCCCTTTCTTTTTTTTTTTTTTTCCATATCATATCTTATATAGGCCCAATTAATTTTAAGAACCTCAAAAAAACTATTTTGGGCCAACAGTTGAGTTTACATTTTTACTTAATCTTTAGGCGTCTAAAAGAAAAAAAAGATCTTTTGATTCAATTAATTGGTGATCGTTTATTCAGGAATTAATGAAATGTATGTAACAGTTCACCTTGGATTAAGAAAATTGGTGAATTACATGCCAAGTAAATATGTAGTTTGGTACATTCAAATATATGGAATTATGGATCAAGGATGAGAGGTCATGACGTCCCAACGAACCACCATCACATCATGTTGTACCTTTTATTTTCTTAGAATGCAAGCACAAAGAAAGAACCGAGTTTCTACTTTCTACATCTGCTTTCATTAAGACAAAATTAATAAAGAGACGTTTGAATAATTCGTATGAAATCATAATTTTAATTTCAGCACTATATATTTTTTCTTAACGGTTGCTTATGTATTAAGAAAGATAAGGGGCGTTAAACTTAAAATGCGTAAAAATGATAATTAAGACGTATTATTTATTATATTGAACATCTCAAACCATCAAATGATTTTCGATTATTACATAGTGACCTTCAACTATATTACAGGCGCGTTGATGTTGAATTTCTAACGTAGGGAAAATTGTAAAACGATAAAATGAGTAATTAAATTAAACAAGAGAAGTAATAGTTGACAAGAACAGGATGAAAAAGGGAAGGGGTTAACATTTTGTAAAGTATATTTATTCAGGTTGAGGTGCAGGTGGTGGTGATGGCTCTTTAATAATGGGCTTTCCTCGCTCTCTAAGCCTGGCCACTTCTTCTTTCATGGCTTCTTTCCTCCTCTTGCTAGCCAACACTTTTGCCTGAACACCACTCACGTTTGGATCCTTTCTCTCCTCTGGCGGAGGCGGCGGGGGCCTTCTTCCGGCAGCACTTGCTACGCGCTCGTCGCTCAAACTCAATCCCCCCAACACTAGTGCGCCACTTAACCCCATCAATGCCCTGCATCACCAACCGTGTAGTCATGCGATACTGCATTGTATAGAGGAATTTAGCTGATCAGAGAAAATATAGATAGTTACCTGCGCCGAAGAGAATGGTGGTCAGAGGAAGAAGGGAGTTCATGCTGTTCAGAGATGAAGTGGCAGCACACTCGTCCCTTCTTCCAAGAATTTGGGGAGCTTTTCCGGGGTTTTGAGGAAAGGCCTATTGAGGCGGTGGTGGTAGTAGGAGCAGGTGTCAGCAAATGAGCCATGATTTGGTCGGTTTCAAAAACCAGAAACCAACTACAAGTTAGGCAATATGACTCTTTTTTTTTTCCCGTTTTAGGATTAAATTGGAAATTAATGTTTTCCGTTCTTAGGGGTTATCTCATGTGTCAGGAGTCACGACACACACAACAGAAATGACCAAGCAGCATAGCGGGGAGTAGGAATAGGAGTGGATATCGTTTGGAGTATCGGAAATGTGATTTGATTGTGGAAATTCATTGGTTCGTTTCGGATAAGGTTCAATCAACTTCTGTACTGTGGCCCCTCCTCACAGGCATTCGCTTTTGCCTTTGTATATTGTATATATGGCTAATGATTTCTTGTTTTTGAGCATCCAAATGGAACATTCCCCCCTTTGGTAGCCAAAACCACCAATAAAACATCATATAAGCTCATTTAAGATCGATAACCTCATCCATTATCCATTCCTGACCAACTTTAGATAATTCTTGAATGAGAAAGGATTGTATGATCAAACAAAACCACTGATAAACTGAAGATGTAAAGGGATTTTCTTTTATGATTAAGTGTCTGGAATGTTGCCAGTTCCACCATGATTAAACGATAAACTCAAATTGTAAAGAATCAAATTACACTCCATAATCAAAAATGAAATTCACCATTTTGGTAGACTAAGTACTGAATTTGAACCTTCGAACTCACCTTTCTGCCTAGTTGGTTACAAGCTAAAAGAAAAGTGGGTAAATAGAAAAATAAAATCCATCAAATACCAAGCTACTAATGCAATGTACTAACAGTAGAATCCTACACTATAATATTACATAAATGAATGGACTTTACATGACATAATACAACAAAATTTGAAAAAGTTTACAAAATCGATATCAACAACCGAAGCACACTATCGTGTAATTAAACTGCTGAGAGGCTAGCCCATTTCCCAAGCTCATATGGATCGGCATAGTAATACAGCTTAACTCTGTTGGACAAAGATAAGCCTGCTGCCAAAGGAGAAACTCTGTTGCCAGAATCATCTTGTTCTGAAGGGTCATCTGTATAAGCTGCAACGTCTCCAAGTAGTTTGAATGAAATCCTGCGAGTTTGTATTGTCCTAGGGAAATCAAAGTACATTGGTGTTCCCACCTTGGCCTCTGGTAATCGGTACTCGCCAATGGTCACCATGCTTTGATAATCCTGCAATTAATTCCAAACATTAGACTGTTTTCACCCAACAATACAAATCGCATGCTAAGACAAAATAAATAAATATAACAGTTCTATCTTACACGAAAAAGATGCTATCTTACACGAGGATAAAATTAATGACGATATTGACTGCTATCCTACCAGATTCTCCAGTTAGAAGTTCATGTAAAACAGAGTGACATACTTTCAACAGAACAAGTAAAAGAAAAATTGAACAGAAAAACAGAATGCAAACCGTATAAAAAGCAGTTTCTGCACATAATATACATATATGGAGAGAATCTGATACACAATGCATAAAAATTGATGGAAATTCACAGAAAATGAAAGTTATAATCCAACCCATCTTGCAAATGCATAACTCCCTTCTTATACGACTTCAGCTTTTGCCATCCACCCAACCCCCTTTCAAACTGAAATTAAACAGTCACTTCTTTTCCTGCCTTTCCTTCTACATTGTACTTGAGAAATAGTAGTATCATCCTGGTTATACCCAGGCAAGAGAAAGATGACAAAATCAGTGTGATGATGTTTCAGTATATACCTGAAGAACAGACACTTGTATGTATAACACTGCAGGTGCAATGTATCTATCATCCAGAAGTGATGAAAAACTTTCACTTTGAACATCTGAAGCAGGTGAATGGGTGACCCTAGGCTTTATTGCACTAAAGGCATCTAAACGGAATCCAGCAAGCAAGGGAGAAGCAGCAGATAGATACTGCTCCAGGACAAGATCATTGTCCATTAATCTTTCAGCCTCAAGTGGAACCTAAAAAGAATCCAGGGTTCATCAATTATGATTGTGAGATGAAGTAAACAATTTACGAAACATGGCTGTAAGGATTAGGCAAAATTGGAAAATTTTTACCTTAAATCTATTCAATTGTGGAGCTCTCTCCAACCATCCTTTCAGGTTCAACTGATCAGGGCTTTGCTGTGGCTTGAGATCAACTTCCTTTCTGCTGGGGCTACCGATGACTAAAATCCTCTTGGCATGAAGACAGGGTTCACTTTCAGCGGATCCTCCAAAAGAGGCCCGTCGAGTTTCTTGTGCAAAAGGATTCTCATCTAGAGACAACATATTGAAATCGTTTCCAATATTTATAGAACTTGAACCCGGCCGCTGAAGGCGTAAATTTATCCAAATTATGCGGCATCGAACAGAATTCTTAAAGGGAAACTTTAAATGTCTAGGAACTTTATGCTCTGTTCTTGATGTCTCAGGCCCACATAACTCTGAGGAAGACTTGATCATAGATTGCACATCCCATTTTCCCATAAATGATCTTTCTTCCTTGTGTATTTTATCACTTGCCCAAATTTGCACCTGTACCAATATATCATTGAGTTCATATCATAGAGTTCATTTCTTAATTCAGGGAATAGCGGGGAAAAAAAAAACAAATATAGAGCACAAGGAAAATTATAATGAGCACTCACAAGAGGAGCATCGGCCATAGAGTAGCCACATGAACTGACTATTAACATAACCCCTCTAACATCGGACATATTACCAAGGACAATACCAAATTCAACAGAGGTGGCACCAGATGGAGCTTTCCAATATGATAGCCGTGAACCAAAATTAAATGGAGCAAGCAACGACAAAAATGGAGCAGAGTTTGATGCTGTTTCAACCTGCAATAGCATTGCCAATGGTTGGTAACAAAGACCTTTTTTTATCTTGGAAAAAGAAAGATATGCAAAATAAAATGTAGTTTATACACTACAACAAAATGTGCATTTTAAGGGTCTCATTCTAGCACCGCATAACATGCACTCTGTCTACAAGGTACAAACACAAAGAACCACCCAGAAGCAAAAGTTGATTGAATCAGCAAAATAGGCCAATATTCGGTAGAAATCTTCCATTAGAACTATATATAAGTTCTCCTGGCATTTGCGAATATTTTTAATCTTTTCAATACACACAGCTTCTATATTATTTCAAGACTATGTTGGATGTCATATCGCTTGAAAATCAAATTTTGACAAAGTAATCTAGCAAAAAAGAGACCATCTAATAGTATTTATGCAGGAAAATCATTTAAATTCATGGAGTGTGTGCGGGCATGCATGCATGTGTTTATAGTCTTCAAATGCCAACTTAAGCTCAAATTTTAAGTGTTCGTTATATCCGGTGCTTCCTTTGCTCTGCTCGACTGTCAACGGATCATCCAATACTGCATTCATAACTTATTTAAATATTTTAAATTTAATCCCACAATTGCTTTGTTGATACAAGTATTGCATCACAGGATAACACATTGTTGATAGAAACAATGGCAAGTGGATTGTTAGCTGCATTGATACCCCATGTCCCAAAAGAAAAAAGAAAAAAAAAAAACAAAACAGAATGCTGCAGGGCCCAAAATCAAAACACATAGTTTAAAAAATATACCGGATGTAAAAAGCTGGCAAGAGGAAATTCAGCCACGGATTCATATCCATTTGGTATCAGCTGCATTGATTTGTCTGCAGACAGATTATCAGAGGCCTTATTCTTTTCTAGAAGACAATCCCAAGATGACCCAATGATTTGCTTCAGAGCATTGTAAGCTGCCTTTTCCACACGATCGGATCTTCGTAAGCTAATCAGAACTCTCACATAGTCCAAGATCAATGCATCAAGCACAATATCCTGGCAGCACCGCTTACAAATTATACCATCACGTGCTAATAGACGGTTTACAGGGAGGTCAACTTGACCACCATAGCTTGATGCACCATTATAACTCATGGGGTCTCTTGAGTTATAACCTGAAAGAAGAAGTGCGCCTCTCCCAGCACAGCAAACTCTGCAAACTTTCCTTTCACATTGAGAACACAAGAATACAGGTTCTGAAGGCCCGTCAGATGAATAAACTGACTTTTTAATCTCAGCACGCACCTCACACTTGCCGCCAGAACAGATTTCCCCATTTCTGATAATATTCCAGAAATCTATTGCATTGTCATCAACAGTCCCAAGACCAATAGCAGAAATACGTTTATCTTCAAGAGAAGCTTCACCAAGCAGTGTGAGAGTGCTTGCAACTTTAGACAATCTCCCTATGTAAACTTCGTCGAGCAATGTATTTGGATTTATAGTTGCAGGATCCATTCCAACAGATAGCAGTGCTCTATCCCTTTCAGCAGCAGAGAGATTCAGCTTAAGACGCTCAATTTCAAGTTTCATGGCTTCCATGAAAACTAGTTTCTTTTGCTGAAAAACCAGGCAAGATAAATCAAGAAGTATATGTAAGTTAAAGATCTTACAACCAAAACAAGCAATCCATTTATGAGCTGACAAATCCAATGAAAAAATCACTTCACCCAAGAATGCCAACCAATTTATTCCAAACATTTCGTGCCTACACATATGAAATGAAAAATGGGGAACTTAAGCTAGTCATGAAAACTGTGAAGAATCAGATCACACACAATAATCCTGAGTGAGATTTCAGTCCCCTTTTTGGGTATAAGGTTAATAGAAAAGCTAAGTTCATCTAAAAAAAAGCAATGACTAAATCAAAATAATGGTGTGCAATGAACTAACTATCTTTGGCCAAAAGACAACAACAAACAGATGGAAGATTGTGGAAACACTCATAAAGTAAAATAAAGTCTAGGAGGTGATGGGAAAACAAGAATATACCAAACTTGGCCCTGCAAGAGATTTCAGGCATTTTAAATATTGTGCAGTACTAGAATCTGAATGTGTTGTCTCTTTTGAAGAAATTTGACAATCACTTTTAGCACCGTGATATTCAACAGCTTGATCCAAAAACTCAAGGGGGTCACTTTCATAATGGACATGTTCAGTAACTGGTTGAGCAAGTGGGTGTGGTAGTGGGTCTTCCCCAGACAAGAGGTCAATCAAAAGGTCAGCAGAATTCCCTCCTTGCACAGGTGGTGACACATTTTCTGTAGATGAAGAGTTGAATTGATTCAGCTCTGAACCAGAGGAAAAGGGATTAAGCTCCTCTTGATACTTTTTGACATGCTCAATTAATCTTCCACCAAGGCCTTCATTTGTAAAGACGCTCTTCCAAGGAAGAGAAACTCCAAGGATCTCAATCTATAGCCAAATCATATCTCATTAGCTGAAAAAGAAGACTTACATTGAAACAGTATTTACATCTATGTTGAAAAATACAATAAAAAAGTGAATTGAAAAGGTGAGTTTCCATTACTATATTTATTACAAATAATTCAGAATCTCAATTCATCGAAGAGAAAAATCATTACAGATACATAAGGATGATAGAATTTTAACTACAGTTCCAAGATTTTAAATTGATTAAGAATGTTAGCTTTTATATTTGGGTATATAAAAAACTAAGATATAAATTCACAATTCTGACTTGAGCAGGAATTTTAGCTTTGTTTCGCACAAAAATTTCTAAGTTCAAATAGTAAGACTTTAAAATTTAAAAGTTCTAACTCCTTTTATACCTCCATGAATCACACTGGTCTCTAGTGAATTATGATTCATAACCAGGAAAAACTCCAAATAGATCATTTTTTATTGCAGCCTAAGCCAAATGACTAACAAATATCCTGGCTACAAGAGGAAATGATTTTTTCTTTAATAAGTAAAAAGGGTTATCTGAAATATTTCAAACCATAAATATTGGTTTAGTAAGCATATTAAGATTCTATCCCCAGGATGGAGCAAAAGAAAATGCAAACCTATTAAGCTACACTATACACCATACTTGCACTATATTACTTTTACTGTTTACAAGACAAAACAGTACACCCATGCATATTACATCAAAAAGTAACAAATAACTGCCATACAATATCATAGCTAGTCAAGCCATCATCAGTGTGAAATATCATATGCTTAAAAATATGTACCTCACCAAGAGTGAACGGGTTCCTTCCAGAAATGTTAGGATAAAAGGTTAACGCCACTACACGAGTAAGGAAATCCCACTCTCCCTCGAGTTCCTCGAAATCATACAGTAATGACAACGGTGATGCATCTTGGGCATGCAGGCGAGAGCTTGCTCCAGTTATAGCCATGTCTTCTGAACTAATTGCCCCAGGCAGGGGTATTAATAGGTTTGTTCCACTAGCGCACCTTGGTATAGAAGCACCCTGCCATTAGATGCCAGGTGGGATCAGATTATATAACTAGATTTTCTAAAATCTTATATTTAAAGATATCACAGTATAACCAGAAAAGTGCTCCTTTTGGAGGGGGACAAAAAAGGTTTTCCTCACAACATAAAGTCATAAATAACCCTCTTACTGTTCAGCTAACATTATTAAGATCACCTCTTACTGCCGTACCATCAAAAGCATAAATGAACATATAGAGTGGGGCAAAGTGAAGTTGTGATACAGACCTCCAATACAAGTTTCAGCCCATCCAAATTGCGTCCTGTCCGCACATCAACTGTTGATGGATAAGTTGAATCATCTGCACCATGGGATATTGTGAGAAGAAGCTGACAAACATGGCAAGGCTCACCAAGATAAATAAAGATTTCAACTACATCTGCAGGCTGTGGACAAATCTGTGAAAGGAAAAGGTGTATACTTTTGTAAGAGAAGATATTTAAAACTTAACAACTTAAGAAGAATATTAATAAAGAATTCAAACATCAGAGAGTGTTTATAAGTAGTATAGGAGTATCCAGAAAATAGAAGGAAATATTTAGCATACCCAAACTAGGTTTTTTCCCTTGAAACTTAGAAGACTAACTTCACCACCCGCAACAGGAAATAAGTTTGCAACTGGTTTGAGACAGAATCCAGACGGCCGAGATGATACCTATGGTGATCACGTAGCTCAGTTATTGATAACTATTTTTGTTGAAAACGCAAAGTTCAAAGGTGGAAGCAACATTATCTAATTCTGATGTCCTAACACATATTACATAGACAACATTTAGCTGTGGAATCATTAAAAAACATAAATCAAGAAACAAAGTAAAGACAGAGGCAGATTTGACATAAATTAACAAGTCCTTAAGACAGAAAGTGGATACAATTTAGTCACCAACATGATATTAATTATGAAACTGCAATCACTAGGCACTTGCTGTATGAAAAGAAACACAAAGCCATCACTCATTTAACTTTGGCAGTTGACAAGTCACATACTTGTAGAGGTTGAAGAGAAATTGAGGGAAGATGCTTGAAAAGCCTCATTCCAAGAAACATTTCTAACTGCTTTTGACGAGAACTATCCACAACGGCATTCTTATATCTTCTTTGCAAAGTGATTTTCACATTCTGTGCAGCAGAAAACTGTTTGAACTTCCCTCCTGTATCTTCGTTGAATATGCTCAGAATCTGACTGTGCATTGCTTTAGACCCAGTGTAAAGAGTGGCATGAATATCCCCAGCAAGAAGAAAAAGATCAGCTAGTTGAGATACAGGAGATAAAATAGTTGATCTCTTGAACTCTTCAAATGTCATATCAAATCTCTTCCATGGTTTATCTGGACATGGATGCATCCATGTGGTAGTTCTGGTGTTATGGTCAATATAATATGTTTTTCCTGTAACTGCATCAGAACGCTTTTCCCACCCAGGTGGTAGTGGAGCAGTATATCCACCATAATGATTATTGGTTGACTGATAGCCAAATGCAATATCACTGTCAAGTGATATTGCCAGCCGTCTACATTGCTCCATGAAGACTTGGAGGGAACCAAAAAAACTAGCAGCATTGGTTCTATCAAGAGAATCAGCACAATTAAAACGTATTACCCCATTTTGACGTGTTCTTAAGCAGAAGGCACCATCAAAATCATCATTGTATATGACCTCACCTCTGCAATCATTTATTCGTTGTCGTGAGGGCAAATAATCTCCTTCAGAGATACCTATTAATATAGTGGGTGCTTTTAAAAGCTTCCATAACCCTTCAATTGTCTGTTGTTCACCTTTTAGTTTTATGCTTTGATGCCAGTCATAATGTATCAAATGGACCCGTGTATATGGAAGCTTCCCAGTTGATCTAATGAAGTTTAAAGACTCCTCAAAATGCTGAACCAAAATGGACTCTGATTTTCCTTCTCCATATCGAAGCAGGTTAATGCATACAATGGGAACCATAGCTTTTCGGCTTGGATTCTCACCAGCACTTGTATTTAGATTCCGTGTATCATACCTCTTACTCAGTCTTTGATAATACTGCACACTTCCTTTATAAGGATCAATATCGGAAACATAAATTTCAGCTTCTGCAGCAGTGATTTTCAGCTCTGCACCCCACCACATAGGAATTGTACCTCTTCGCCATACATATGTGTTGAAAGGTACACTTTGACCAGCTCGTTTAGGGACCCATACGAGTTGCTCACATTCCACTTCATTTCCTGTCAAATGGGACGTGATTATTTCATTAATGTTTTGTGCAGAGCTATATGAGGGCAAAGTTTCACCAGAAAGTTAATTTTGATTTGATGACAGATTGAAAAACTTCTTTTTGCAATTTTTGTAATTGTACGAAGATGCTGCCTGATACTAATACGTGTAAATTGGAAACAAAAGAACGTTCTGTGAATAAAATATAAAAATGGAAGTGGTAAAATCAACAGAAAAAACCATACTGGACGTGACTGAAAGCATTTTAATACTAAAATCTTACATTGGCAAAGCAAAGACATAATGAAACAAGGTTTAATTAAGATAACTGATTCCCTTGTAGTTAGCCTGATTAGAATTGTTATGTTCATAGTTAGTTCAATGTAGATGGAAAATTCTAAGTTCGATACTTGTTGGTAGGTTTCTTACCTGTACTGTAACATGAATTTATCCCCCTCGCCAAGTAACGAGTACCGGGGTGTAGCCTGCTCCGCCGTGCTATGAGAGCAACAATACCTTCTAGTTGACCAGAGCTTCCAAAACTCCGACATTCTGCAAACCCCTACACATTAAGACCAAGTAAGATAACAAAATGCACCAATGCAAATTATTTCTCTCTCTCAAATCCTTCTCCACATTCACATTGCCAATCCATTGGCAATGCTGCTAGTGCACATAACCAATACACAAACAACCACACATTACAAATACAAAAAGAAATCACGAAAATGGGAAGGGCAGCCATGAAAAACGCCAAGCACAAAGAAAAACCTGCAGGAGTGTGACACAATGCCTTGGCAATCCAATGTTCGCAAAAGGCTGCGAGAACCACCCGTTCCAAACGAACTCCTGGTCGGGCTCCCCGACCGGAAAGCGACTCGGAAACGGCCTAGTGATATCCCTTGTCTCGCAGAAGTAATGCTTCCCATCAATGTCGAGCTCCGTCAACTCCTGGATGTTCTTAACCTCCCCTTTCCCCTGCAGCTGTGCATTCTGCAGTGAAATCTTGATCCACTGGCTCTCTGTCACCGTGTAAATGCACCCTCCACCGGGCAAATAGGATACGCTTGCAGTTACCCTCGTCGCCAGAAGCAACAACGCGTAGTTTCCCAACGCAGCATAGCCTAAGATGGCCCTAGCGTAGGTCTTGCTCTTGAATATGGAACGCAATCCGTTTGTGACGAATTCGAGAGCTTCGGTCTGAGACCTGAAGAGATCGAACCCTAACTTCGCAGTATAGCGGAGGGAACCGGTGGTTGGATCAACGTAGATAACCTGAGTGTCCGTTCGAGTGGAGAGGCTCGCAATGATGTAGACCTCGTCAGAGTCCAATGTCAGCACGATCACCGACGTGTCCCTCGGGGTTCCACCAGCACCTGAAACGATCAAAGAATCAAGAATTAAAACAGAGAGAAGGAAATAGTGGAATCGAAATCGGAGCAAGATCGATTGGGGAATTTGAGAGTTGGAGTGGTGTATTGAGCCAGGATTGATATAGTATAGATTTGGTTAGTGGTGAATGTTGTCACCAGATGATTCCATCAGTTAGGGATGAATCGGCGGCAGCGGCAGCGGCAACGGAAGCTTGAGCAGCGTGGCATAAAGGGAGAACGGAATTGAATTGAAATGGAATTGCAGAAGGAATTTGTGTCGGGAGAGAGAAGGATGATGATAATGATGATGGAGGATGGTTCGGACCCTGGCGGATCGGGTCCGTCCTGAAGGTGGTGCTTCCTGTGGGGAAGGAGGAGGAGGAGAAGAGCGAGGAAGTTCCGTGACCGATGTTTGCAGTTTGCTTTTCCTCTCGACTTTGGAAATTTGGAAAACGAGTTTTTTTTTTTTTTCGGCTTAATCAAACAAAAATAGTACAAAAACATGAGACAAGTTTTTAAATTGAATAAATGACCATTTGTATCCATCAAAGTTTAGAATGTTGACATTTGTATTATCGTAGTTGAAAATTGACTTTGTAATAATGAAAGATGAGTTCCGTATGACAAAAATAACTTGATTTTGGTTGGCACTTGCTTTAGATTTGTAGGACCCTACGTGACTCTTCGAACCTCCTAAAATTCTGTCTACGTGGATCAGGCATAACCTTGTGCTTCCTCTTTGCCTTTTCCTCATAGTTAAACATAGCCAAAGCACGCTTATCCTCAGCACTATAAACCTGGTTCTCCTTTTTAATACGAATAGCATTCATCTTCTGATGCCTGCTACCACTCATGACATAACCAAGGCTCTCAAACTTCTGAATCTCCTCAGTTGAAAGACCGACTTCACCTCTTTGTGGGATACGCTTCCTCTGCTGCACATACTGCGCGATTGCATCACCTTCTCCCGGTCTAAGGGCACCACCATAACTTATGTGACCCTCTGCCCTTGGCAAGGGCATTGGCCCTACTGCAGGTTCGTTATTTAAAGCTGGTGTCTTCTGAGATTCAAAGAGTTCCTTCAATTTCGAAGCCTCAGGGTTCACCTCTGTTTTCATCACCTCTTCCACTATTGCTTTGTTCTTTGCATCAGCAGAATCCTTTTCCTCTTCTGACTTAGAACCCTCGCTTTCTGATTCAGATTTTTTGCTTCTTTCTCTTCTGCTTACCTTCGACAGCGAAGAATGCTTCTTCTTTCTCTTGCTGCTACCATCGGAAGAATAATTGCTTTCACTCTCTTCACTCTCATCAGATTCGTTGTAGTTTCTCTTCTTTCTGCTCCCTCTTCTCTTACCACTCTCCCTCTTACCCCTTCCTATTTTTGCGCTCCTCTTCTTCAGTATCGCTTTCCTCCGATTCAACATCACTATCAACTTTTCTCCTTCTCCTTCTCCAACCTTCGACTTGGAACTCCTTCTTCTCTTCCTCCTTGAAATTGAATCGTCAGATTCGGATTCACTATCATCAGATTCGTTATCGCTATTCGACTTTCGTCTACTGCGCTTGGAACCATAACTCTTTCTTCTCTTTCTCCTCGAGCGCGAACCGTCGGATTCCGATTCAGACTTTGAAGAACTCTCTGAATTGGATTCAGATTTTGATTTTTCGTAATGTTTGATCTCTTTGTCGCTCGAATCGTTATTATTCTCGCGCCTAGGAGGGCTCGGCGTGATGTTCCAAATACAGTGCCTCAGCGACTTCCGCATCTTCTGCCTCTTCAGCCTCCGATACCCTTCGAACGGCAATCCCTTCAGTTCCTCGTCGGACTCGGAATCAAAGCGCCGTCGCCAGTCACCATTGCGACGGTCGCGGTTGTGAAACAAGCCACCGTTCTGGCGGCCGAAGTTCTTTGGAAGTTCATCGCCGTTAGGATGTCCTTCGTTGGTGGTGACGCGCTTGGGGCTTCTACGTTTGGATGACTCGGGTCGGTGGCGATCACGTCTGCGGTCTCTACTGCAGTCGTATGAGTCATGTAAACCTCGGTTAAATTAGTAGATAATTAGTCAATAAATTAGTTTTTAATAAGGAGGATTAGAAACGTAAATATTATATTAAATTAGGATATAGCTCATTGAAACAATAATTTTGACACCAATTTCGAAGAAAACGGTCTAAAAGTGGACCGAACAGACCGAACCAGTTGAACCGGACCCGAACCGGGATGTTGGTCCAACCGGACCAGCCCTTTTAAGTGAACCCAAGCCCTTCATCCCCTTCATTCCAACAGAAACGAAGCTTTCAGCTTCCAAGGGAGGGAAGAACGAGAAAAATCCCGTAACCCTCACGTTACTTTCCAAATCACGTAATTCCTCCGTTCGAGCTCCGATCGCCGCACCGTTTGCGGCCACGCGTTCACTGCGTCGAGCTCTACGTTTCTACTGGAACAATTTCATAGGTAACTCGTTATTTTATACTCAGCCTTCATTTCCCCCAATTTTCGAGTTTGTTGAATTTCTTTGATTTCTGATGTTTTAGGATCCAATTAGCTTGAGAGAAACGTTCACTCTTGCTTATGTGAAGCTTGGGTAAGGTGAGGATACGATAATTCTATTTTATTTTCATTGAATTTGAGTTTTGAGTATTAAATTGGATATATATGTGTTATGAATGTGTATTAGGTTGTGAATAAATAATTGGAGCTTGAAATTGTGAATACTGGAACTTGGAGGAACCGGATTAGTTGAGTTTTGAGGGGCTGCCTTGGTTTTGAATAAATAGCTTTGGTCGTTACGTGGAAATCGGCCAAGGTATGGTTTAGGTTTCTTGCATTTAATATATAATGTTCTGTGAAAGCTTAGGCTAGATGACCATTGGATAAGTTGGAATGCAGGTGTATGTTTAATATTTAGTAAATTGTCGATGAATATATTTGGTTGAAGTTTATTGAATAATTAGTTATTAATTTTGAATGGTGAATGTTGTTATGTTAATTTGGAGAGAATTATGGTTGAATGTTATTGTTGATGAACATGGTTGGTTTGGTGCTTGTTGATTAACTAATGATTTGGTGAACTATTGATTTGAGGTATAACTATTGTGGAGGTTGTTGTGATAATGAGGTATTTTGTGTTAAAAGTCTAGGATTTGTGAACTATGATTTGTAGTTGAATTTTGGGTTGTTGGATTTGAAAATTGTACGAGTATAATTATTTATCTAAGGTAGATTTATTGTGGTGATTGTTATGATGATGAGGAAGGGTATGTTGAATTGAAAAGGAAGCAGGTTTGGACCCGAAAAGGGTGGTAAAGTCCGAGTTTTAGAGGAGATGCTGCCGAAATTTTATAAAAATTAGAGATTTTATTTAGATGATTATTTAAAAGATATTTAGATTTAAAGGTTATATGGTTTGATTTTGAGTTATTAAGAAAATGAGTATGTTTTAAGTTTGAAGTTTGATTTATTTAGAAAAGAATGAATTATGTTTTGAATTGGAACTATTGATGGACGGAATGGGAGGTGTGATAATGAAGGATAAGGATTGAATATGATTGACGTATAATGATGAATGAGATGCAATTGAGAATGATGTGGATGTTAATGAATTATAATTGAATTATTTATATGGCTTATGAATTTGAGTAATCTGAGATACGAGATTCCCTTGATTAAGTGCCGTGGCTTGCCATCACGTGTACCAGGTTGAAAACTCGATACTCTGTTGACCCTACGACGTAAGTGTGACCGGGCACTATATAAATTCCCGGGAATGTTATCCCCATTGAGCAATATTGATTATTTGAGAAAAATATATGCATAGACTCTTGGGGATGCACGTCGGGGGACAGTCTAAGGACAATTCAGACTTGTCGGGTTGGCTGGATAACCGACAGATGAGCCTCATCAGCCATAGGACAGGCATGCATCATATACATATTACTTGAATTACTTGCTTGTGCTTTAATTGGGTGTGCCTATATGTACTTGCCATGTTAAATGTGTATTTGTTACCTGCAGTATTTGTAACCTTCTTGTGCTTGCCTTTATCTGTTTATATGTCTGTGAAATATATGATGGAGTTGGAGGTATAGAGGAATGGCAGAATGTGATTTAGATTTAAGGTTAAGTTAGGTTTAAATATCCTTAGTAAACCACCTTTTATGGCTTCTGTTTAATATTTTAAGCTCTGTAATCTGAGTGTCGGCGTTCTAGGATTGCCTCTGGTATTCCCAGGACCTTATATATTATGTGTGTGGCACATTTACCATACTGAGAACCGCCGATTCTCATTCCATACTATGTTGTTATTTTTCAGATGCAGGTCGAGAGGCAACTCGTTAGGCGTCTGGACTCTTAAAGCAGAGTGGTTATTGGGTTATTTTGTTATGCTATGTATATATATATATATATATATATATATATATATATATATATATATATATATATATATGTACTTGGTTTTCTCTCCGCATAACTTGTTATTTTGATCCTCTTAGAGGTTTATGGAGAGGTAGGATTGTGTATATGTTCTTTTGGGTTTTGGATATGTATATATATATATATATATATATATTCTCCGGCCAGTCTTGACTTCGCAGACTGAGTTAGGAGCTTGTTATTTTGTATCTTTGGCACTCTATTCCTACTTCTGTTATCTTATGTTTGATAGTTATGGTTGTCTTAGCACGCAAGTTAACTCGTTCCTTGAGCGTTGCGCTTCTATCTTGCGATTTTTATTTTCCCTATTCTTCAAGGCTCCTAGCATATTATAATTCTTTTG
The DNA here is from genome assembly GCF_003086295.3 of Arachis hypogaea. Taxonomy (NCBI): domain Eukaryota; kingdom Viridiplantae; phylum Streptophyta; class Magnoliopsida; order Fabales; family Fabaceae; genus Arachis; species Arachis hypogaea. The sequence continues at coordinate 131,633,276 of NC_092048.1, forward strand.
CTATTATATGTACTCATTCTATTTTAGAGGTCGTAATACCACACCACCTCTGTTTTACGGCTTAAGCGTAAAGCTTAGTGTGTTAGGGTGTTACAAGTCATAGCCGGGGTTTCGGCGGCGGTGACGATAATCGACGGAGAGGTCGGAATCCGGGGTGGTGCGACGTTCCCGGTCGAAAGGGCGTCGTTCAGATCCACGTAGACAGGGCTTTGGGAGGTTCGGAGAGCCACGTAGGGTCCTACAACCCTGAAGCAAGTGCCAACCCAAGCCAAGCTACTTTTGTCACACAGAACCCATCTCTCATGGTTACAAAGTCAGTTTCCATCTACGATGGGTACAAATATCAGTGTTCTAAACTCTCATGGGTACAAATAATCATTTATTCTTTTTAAATTTTTTTCCCGTAATTTTAAAATTAAAAGAGTCAAGTGACAATTAGATCTTCGAAGATATTAATTTTAGACTAATTTATTTTTGAAGAAAAAAATATTAATTAGGTCCTCCAAAATAGCAAATAATGAACAAGTATGTCCTTCTGTCAATAAATAATGCAAAACGAAACTAAATTGTCTATATATTTCGTTATTTACCGTGGTGCATATCTCGTTACTATCATACGAGTAGAAAAATTATGTAGTTTTGGACTCATCTTTTGAGTTTTCATATATCATTTATCAACTATTCTCTATTTATCACAAATTCTATCAAAATAAGTGAAGTTTTACTCCAAAATTTGTTATCTACATGACTATCTTTCATAGATAGATCAGAGTAATTAACAGTACATATAAACATCACCGTTAGATTTTAGTTAATAAATTGATAGAAAAATATCATGTGTCCACCGTTTGCTATCCTGGAGGACCAAATTAGTACTTTTTTTTCTTTAAAAATTAATTTATTCGTAGTTAAAATTTTCAAAAACCTAATTGTTACTTTACTCAAATTAAAATATAGATCAAATATGCAAACACAGATTTTATTTTATTTTATTTTTTAAACAAAAAAGTAAAAAACATGAAAACAGTGATAATACCGGTAATTTGAATGTGGTAATAATGGATTTTTTTAATAAATAAAATAACTGTTTTAATTACGAAAATAAGTAATTAATAGAATTTTACTGATATTTGTAATTTTATTTATTTTATTTACAGTGTAACGAAATAAGTATAGTTATATCTCATTTACACAGTAAATAAGATAAGACACAAATATATTTACACATATTATGTTTGTATACATGTTATGACACGGACTTTTGTGGCTATATTTATTTCGTTTACAATGTAAACAAAATAAGGTTAGGCCGCGCTTATAAATAAAACTCGTTCACAGTCTCTCTTCACTCCGTCTCCATCTCCTTAACCCCCTATTTCTCTTTTTTTTCGCACGTTTTCTTGATATTTGTGAGTTGTTTGGACGTTATGGCACGTGCGGACGCACGGACCGTGACATCAACCATCTGAATGGTAGTTGGCACATTGCAAGAGCGATCGATTTTTATAGTTAATAAGAGTATGTGATTATACTATTATAGTTATGGTACTTTTATAAATTTATTGTTTTAACACACGAGGAAGTTGGATTATATTTAGGTAGAGTAATTAACCATTTCTGACCATGAAAGATTGAGGCGCTGATAATACTAACCATGACTAATTTAAATTAACTTTGTAACCATGAAAAATGTACTCCGTTTGACATTTCTAACCAAACATCAATTTTTTAAATTTGTCATTAGTAAGTCTTCCTACGTGGCAAGTTTCCTTCCAACTTGGCTTTCCAACATGGCATTACGGCCTAATTTTACCATAATGACCCTATGTTCTTCTTCTTCTTCATAAGTGTGTGGGTTATTCCAAAATCTAAAATCCTAGTTATGAAAAGTTGAGAATGTAGTTATAAAAGTAGAATATGGATTTATTATGATAGCTATCATGCTTCTTCTTCTCCGTTTATCATGCTTCTTCTGCGATTATGACAAGACTACGTTTATCATGCTTTTTTTCTGTGTTTATTATGAAAGTAGTTATGAAGATAGAAAAGATTAAAGGAGAAATTATAGAAATTAGGATTTGGATTTTGTCAATTGTTATAGGACTTGTGTTGTGCTTCCTTTCAATCATGTTTTGTAGCATTTAAAATGTAGATCATTGAGGTTTGATTTTATTATATTCTTTTCCTGGGTTGATGTTGAATTGGAATGGAAAGGGGAATATGGCGTTGAACCAATTTCTGATTTGTCAAAATATTTGTTGACAAAAGTAACCTGATAAGTATATATTTGTTGACATATCTAACCACGAAAAATTGAGAATTTGACAAAAGTAACCACTTAAAAATTCGAAATTTAACGTAGTTGGTTATATTTCATATCACAAACACTGATTTAACTTTGACATAACAATATATGAGTTGTGACAATTAACAGTTAATGAAAATTTGTGAATCGAATGAATGTAAATTTGACAAAAATAACCTTTAGATATTCGAAATTTGACATAGCTGCTTATATTTCAAATCACAACCTCTAATTTAACATTGACATAGCAATATATATGAATGGTGATAATTACTAAATGAAAATTTTTGTACCAAATCAATGTGGGACAAAGCCAAATATGTAATCATCTCCCATTAACATAATAGACATATAAGTTCATGCTAATTCATCATAGTTGTTTGATGAGAATTAAGTAACAAAGCAAACCATGATTGATGTAACTCTAAACCAAAACATTATAAATAAGTTTCCAAAAAGATTGAAGTGCATATGGTCTGTAACAGCCATATCTAAACACTACAACAAAAGTTCCTTAATCCAATTAATCTTAGGCCCTAACTAGGTGTGGAATTGCTACTGCCACTAGAGAGTCCAGTTGTTGATGCTCCAAGTCTTGGAGTCGGCATAAATTGCATGAATCTGGTGTTGCTGATGCTGCCGGTGCTACATCTGGGACTGCTGTCGGTGCTGCTTCTGGGACTATTGCTGGTCCTGCTTCTTCGGCTAGCACAGGAAGACTAATTGGATGCTCAGTAAATATGTCCATCCGCCTATTATGATTTGTGGCAGCTTCATACATCTTAATTATATCAATGTCGGTCCTCAATAACTTCAACCCATTTTTGAGTTCCTTACTGGATTTCAGCCAATAGTACTCATTCACAAGAGTATATCCAATATCCCTTAGGAGACTCTTGATGAAGAAGTTGTTTAGTGTGTCGACGTTAAAATCCTTCTAACTTCGTTGACATCACCTCCAACATATTCCACGTTTTCATCGCTGCATCTTACAAACCTTCCACCATAGTGTAGGAATAGAGTTATATGAGTTGTTGCTGCCATCTAACTAAATATGACACAATATTAAAACTCATGCTAGAATTAACATGATAAATTGCTAAAAACATTAAACTAAATATTCAATTAAAATAAAATAAAAATTAACATGCAAAAAGGCATATTTTTTTTTAATATTCTTCAGAAGGATATCCAGAGGTTACTTGCTGCATGAGTTGGAATCAAGAGACACAGGATGAGTACACCTAGGAGCAAGAGCCGAGCAATACTCTCATGTTAGAGAGGATGAAGAATTTCTATTATTTTCAATCAAATTCTTCTTTTGTTGACCTTAATAATGTGATTACCAGTATAGAGAAGTCAAGTTACATGTTACTAGCAAATGCAAATAAATAAACTGATAAGGCTTATGGGTATAGATTATACATGATTTAGCCACAAATGTACCAATCCCTTAAATTAAGTCAATTTTTTTTTACATAAGTACTCATTTTTTGTTGTCACAAAAATGCTCTCTTTTGTGTCATGTGAACATAAGTTTCAAAGTTACATACTTACATGCATATTTAAAAATGTGATTGATAATTTAATTGTGCAGGCTCTAAAGTGTCGCATAAAATTAGTTAAAAATCTACTAATTCCTTAATGGATTTTAATCCTCAAATGATATAATAACTTATAAATGAAGTAATAATTAGTTCAGGAAGTCAAATCAATCCAATATATTAACAAAATATTAAACTTAAAGAAAACTTATAGGAAACATTGTTCACTAATACTTTGAGTACAAAATATATTTCACCAAAGTTTCTTAAAAATAAATAAATAAAATAAATTCATTGGATTAATTCATGCTTTTGACCAGATAGATGAAAGAAGCACATTGTATTATGAAATCACGTAAGAATATATCATATTTTTCATTTTGAACAGGTGCCTGTAATAGTGCTATAGTCTGCTACATTTTTCTCTTTAAACAATAACTCTCTCTCTATCTCTCTCTCTTTCCTGCACATGTTTAGGTCCCCCTTCCTTCCTTCCATGTTTTTTCTAAAGTCTTGAGAAGATGCCTAAAACTAAATTATACACATGTTGCTAATTGTATCACACCACAAATAACTAAATATTCCACCATTCTAATTAAGATCATTAGGAACAAGACATTTCAAAGTGCAGTGATTCTTTTTAAACTAACAACAATCAATCAAGAACATTCTAAATAGGAATTAACAACAAACAAAAATTACTAAATTAACAATGAATAAAGTATTGAAATTAACAACTTAATCAGCAATCACCAACAATCAATAACCTAATTAGTAAAATCTTTGTCACATTTTCAAAGAAAATCATTAGTAAATTGAGAATTCTACAATGGTAGCATTTGCCCTAACTTAAAAAATGAAAACAACAATGAAAAAAAGAAAGAGTAGAAGCAGGCACCAACCGAAACACAGACAACGAGGGTGACGATGGGAAGGCGACGGCGAATACTTTGAGTGCACGTAAACGCGATAACGACGACTGAGACGGGACGTCCAAGCTCTGAATGTACGACACAGAGGACCTCCACGACAGCAACTACACCAGCGACGCTCACAAACGATGAACGCCGGTGAAGAGCGACGACGTCTGTTGGGTTAGAAGAGGGTCGACATCACCATTGATGAAGAACCTTTACTCTGCGTGCGAAATCCTTGGTGTTTCAATATGGTACAAGAGACTCTGAAGTGATTAGTTTAGTAACATATTATTTTATTATTAAATTAAAATAAAATAATGACACATTGGATAATAATCTGCCACGTAGGAAGCCTTACTAACGACAAATTTAAAAAATTGACGTTTGGTTAGAAATGTCAAACGGAGTACATCTTTCATGGTTACAAAGTTAATTTAAATTAGTCATGGTCAGTATTGTCAGCGCCTCAATCTTTTATGGTCAGAAATAGCTAACTACTCTATTTAGGTAACATAGAATAGGTTAGGTTAGCAAGTTATTAATATTTGTTAGGTGTATAATTTATTTACGAGTTAATAGTCAAATTCATCCTTAAAAGATCACCTATTTTTCAAATTAGACCTCAAAATATTTTTTTAGTCATATTAGTCCTTAAAAAATAAAACGTAAATCAAATTGGTCATTCTGTTAGTTAGATGATAACGGCTGATGACGTGTCACGTTAAGTGACACATGGCATGATGACGTGGCAGGTTAATGCCACGTGTCACTTGACGTGTAAAAAATTATTTATAATAAAAAATAGTCCTTGAAAGTTTAGACGTAAGTCATTTTCATCCTTAAAATTTTAAAAATTAATCAAATTAATCCTTATATAAATTTCTTTTATTTTTTTCATAATATTAAATTTAAAATATTTTTTATAGTACTAATTTTAATATTATTCCTTAATAAATAAAATTTTATTTACATAAAATAATAAAAATAATTTAAAATTTTAATATTTTAAATCTTACTATATAACATAATATTTATTTTAAAATTTAAATCTTTTAAATTTTTAAATTTATAATTTTTATTATTATTTAATATATATGGTAGAAATCAATAATTGAAAAACTGACTTGCGGGATCACTTGTTGAATTTTAATATTTTAATATATATTTTTTTAAATAACTACTATATTTATAGAGTGAGATATAAAAGATTAAAACATTTAAAACAACTACTATATTTATTTAGTGAAATCCAAAATATAGTTTTAATATTTTAGATTTCACTAAATAAATATAGTAGTTATTTTAAATGTTCTAATCTTTTATATCTCACTAAATAAATATAGTAGTTATTCTAAAATATTAAAAAATTAGAGTTTTAATATTTTGAATTTCACTAAATAAATATAGTAGTTATTTTAAAATATTAAAAAACTAGAATTTTAATATTTTAAATTTCACTAAATAAATATAGTAATTATTTTAAATATTTTAATCTTTTATATCTTACTAAAAAAGATAGTAGTTATTTTAAAAAAATTATAAACTTAAAATATTAAATTTTTAAATATACGATCAACAATAATTTGATAAACTCGTTTAAATAAAAAAATGTCACTATAAAAAATTATAATTTGAAAATATAAAATTTAAAATACAAATGACAAAATAAATTTATAATAATTTATTTATTTTTATTATTTTATGTAAAAAAAATTTTATTTATTAAGGTCTAAAAAATAATATTAAAATTAGTATTATCAAAAAATACTTCAAATTTAATATTATAAAAAAATTATATAAGGACTAATTTGATTAATTTTTAAAATTTTAAGGATGAAATAATTTACGTGTAAACTTTCAGGGACTATTTTGATTATAAATAACTTTTTTACACGTCAAGTGGCACATGGCATGCTACGTGTCACTGATCTGACACGTCAACCAATCATCTTGTGACACGTAGCATTAACCTACCACGTCATCATGTCACATGGCACTTAACATGACACGTCATTATGCCGTTATCATTTAACTAACGGAATGACTAATTTGACTTATGTTTTATCTTTTAAGAACTATTATGACTAAAAGTCTTTTGAGGATTAATTTAAAGAATGGGTGATCTTTCAGGGACGAATTTGACTATTAACTCATTTATTTATGCTAAAAGTTAATTTACTAATTAATTTGGTTTAATTTACGTGAATTTCGCTCTTTTTCATGTAATACATATACAAACGTAATACGTGTAAATGGGTTTCTGTCTTATCTCGTTTATAGTATAAACAAGATATGGCTATATTTATTTCATTTACACTGTAAATGAAATAAGAAATGTTACGAAAATTGATAAAAACTCTATAAATTATCTATTTTCGTAATTAAAATATTTATTTTATTTATTTAAAAGAAATTCATGGTAATAACATAGCATACAAAATAAATAAATAATCAAAATAAAGTAAAATAAGTAACAACAAGAAGATATAGAATTTTATTTTTTGTTATGTAGTACACAATATAATAATATAATAAACAGTAATATTCTGATACAAAAGAACATAAAACTTAATATTATCCTTTTTAGGAGTTTTATATCTTTTTATTTTAATTTTATTAAAAATACTAATATCATTTAATTTTAACTTTTAAGATAAATAAAAAAATATGACATTTTATGCATTAGATAATTTAAAAATTGATTATAGAGGAAGTTAAAAATATGAGAGAGAGAATTTTTTAACCTATTAAATTTGAGTTATATTAAGTGATGATTAAAAAATAAATTAAAATTATAAATTTAAAAAGTTTTTTGTTTCTCTGTATATAATATTTTACTTTAAGTAACTATTTTTTAAGGATAGTATTTAAGTGACAAATAAAATAGTAAAAAGATTCACAAATAAAATAGTAAAAAAATTCACATTAGATTATAAAGACTAATGTTATCTTTATAGTACGATCGCATGATTTCAAAACATGCAAAATAAAATAATAAACTATAGTTTAATTAATTTGCATAATAAAGCAAATGTAAAACTTATATAACTGGAGTCAAATGTAAAAAGCAATGACAACTTTTTATTCAAAGGGATTATATTAAATTACAACTTAAATTTATAATTATTAGTTAAAAATTTACAATAATATACTATATTTTATTACATTAGTTAAAAATAATATATTTTTATATTAATTTTAATGATTACTGACATCAAATTTTGATAATTTGAGCAAGAATTTTAAATACTTGATGTCGTACATTTTTTTAATAGAATAATAAGACTACTTAACACGCGCATCAAGAAAAAAACTATTATTTTTATACATCTAGATATTTAAAAGACACACAAACAAATTTTGTTAACAATACTTTAACCACTCATAAAAATTAATACAATTGATGGTTAATGGTTATAGATCGAATGAAGAGAAAGTGCGAGAAGAATAAAAAAATGAGAAAGAAAAATAAGGCAATAATAGTGTGTGATAAAAAATAATAATATATAATACAATAAGAAAATATAATAAAAATATAAAATAATAATTTAAAAAAAATAATAAAATTAAAGATCATTTAATACATTGAATATAAAATTAAAAAAATAAAATAGTTTTTATCTATAAAAATTATGCATAAAAATAAAAATTATTTTGAATATAAATTTGTATCTTTGTTTTAAATTAAATATTGATAAAAAATAAATAAATAAACTTTGTAATATTTATAAGTAATTATTTTGTAAATATTTATCCATGGAACTTTGCTTAGCGGGCTACAGAGTAAGCAAGCCATATATGAATAACTTCTGTCCTAAGCCTTAACTCTTCAGCCCAAGGTCATTTTGGTTGAAGGATACCCAACTTTGTTTAAAAGAAAAAAAAAACAACAATAATAATAATAATAAATAAATAAATAGATACAATGATACATTAAGGGTTTGTTTGGATGCAAGAATGGAAATAAAAAAGAAAGAAAATGGAAAAGAAAGATTAAAAAAAAAAAAAAAGAATTTGGATGGATTTTAATTTTCTCTTAAATGTTTGGATGAAAGAAAAAAAAAACAATAATTTTTTTGCCTAAAGACTTACTTGATTCACTTTTAAGATTTTATAAATGAAAATAATTTATACGTGTACTTGCAAGAATTAATTTAACTTAACATAAATTTATAACATGTCACTAGCATATCACATCAACTAATTATTGTGTCATTTGGTATTAAATTGTTATGTCATTATATTACGTGGTACGTTTACGTCGTCCTCTAATTGATAAAAGAATTAATTTAAGTTATAATTATATTGATTTAATTATTTTGTTAATTTTTATAATTTTATTAAATTTATAATAAATATTTTGTATTTTTTTTTTTTAACTAGGTCTCTAAATTATTTTAACTTTTTTAATTAAATTTTTACCGTAATAAAAATATTTGAGTTAACAAAATATTTCATTTTTATATTAAAAATACCATGAGTTATTAGTAAATTCCTAAATAAATAATGTTGTTTTGTCAGTTGTGAGTTGTGGCAGCCAAAGATACAAGTGGCCTTAACACATTATGTGAACTTAGAAGTTAGAAAGATGTTAGAGTAAAAATTATTTTAGGTATAGGTGAGTTATAGTCTGCACCGAACCAACTGAAGAGAAGGATGTACCGATAATCACTGCATAAGTTTTTGTTTTGGTGTCAGGTTTTTTTATTATTTAGGCAAAGACTTCTATAGTTGTCATATATTATATATTGACATTTTAAAAACCTAATATTTGCATAAATACCTCATTTTGAATAGTTGGACTGTTTGCTTAGAGGAACAAAAACTGAAACTTTTGCTTAGTCATACCCAGCTATCAAGCCCAAAAAATAGTGTCATATCCGAATGTTCCTTTGGTTTTTTTATAATGAGTAACATTCATATTTTTTTGAGTGACTATTAGTACATTCATATGGTCCAACAAAATATAATATTATATATACTTTTTATAAATTTGATTAATTGAGACATGAATTTTATATAATTAGTTAATGGCCTTCAATTTTATCATATCAACAAATATAATTAGTTCTTATTATTTAAAAGTTCGAATATTAACTAATATATAAAAGAGATAATTATTTAATTATACCATAACTATATTAACATCTTCTAAAACTGGTGGGATTATATATTCGTATTAGAATTTAGAAAATCGTCATGTATGTATGTATGTATGTATGTATGTATGTATGTATGCATAGAGAAATTTGTTAAAATAATTTTTATTTTCAACCAATTTTTGGAAAAATAAGTTAAATGTATACTTGATTCTAATATAATATTAAAATTTATTATATATTACTAATTTTATAATTAAAATATGTTACGTGTCGCTCTTTTATTGCAATTGAAATCAAATTTTTTCTTCTAAAATTAAAAAGTTCTCCCTCATCTCATTCTTTTTTTCTATCTCTCTCATTCCTTCATTCACTTTATTTTTCTTATATATCATTATCAATGACTAATTACAAATTTGACAATCAAAATATACAACATGATATTCTTTAATTACATTCAAATTAAATTAAAATTAAAATTAAAATATAACTACATTATATATTATATTTATATATTACTAACTAATTTAATAACTAAAATGTATCACACAATATTCTCTCATTAAAATTTAGAGAAAATATTTTCCTCCAAAATTAGTAAACCTTCTTTCTAAATTTTTTTATCTACCTCTCTCTTTTTTTTCTATTTTTCTCTATCATTTCCACTCTATATAATTTATAATTTATATTTTATATTAGTAATCTGTCAAATCAAAATGTTATTAGATATTTTTATTATAATTAAAATAAAAAAATTTTGTAACTTCTAAAATTAACAAACCCCCTCTCCCATTCTTCTTATTTATCTTTCTCTCTCTTTTCTCTTATTCTCTACTTCTTTCTACCTTTCTGTTCTATAAAAAATAAAATTAACAACATAATATAATTTAAATAAAAATATTATTATTTGCATATTTTTTATTTAGTTTCAAATTTTACTGTTTATCTTTTTAATCTATATTTTTATTTTTTTTAAATATTTATTACATATAATTTAAAAAAAATATTAATATTGTGATTAAAAATTAAAATTAATATTTAATTATTTTTTAAAAAAATAAATTTAAGTTAATTTTATAACTGTCAATATCCAAAATCAAAATTTTAAAAAATTTAATTATCACTTTACCGTTATGTTATTTAACTTATTTGGGGACATGTAACATAGTTTATCTATACCATGGTTTAAGATCAACATTATCTTATTTTAATTTCATGTTATACACCAATATATCTTAAAGAAAAAGTATACTAAAATTGAATAGTCGCTTTACCAAAGAAAAATGGAAAATATAGTTGGCCAACTGGTAATATACTAGTGGTGATTGCACGTGCAGATTGTAATATTGTATGGATTCATATATGGACCATGCATAACTACTTCACTATTGGAAAACGTCAACTGCTAACTACTTCACTACCGAAATGGATCATCTTTAGCATATTCTTTCTTTATTTTTCATTTTTTAACAGAAAATCAGAAATTATTTATATTTACTAATTAACAAAATATATTATTATTTTAACGTACTAAATTAAGCTATTTAAGATTTGATAAATTTGCAAGTCACGTTAACTAAATTCAAACGAAGCTTATACAGTCATAACTCTGCAATATATTTTTTGGGCTGATGTAATGTTTTGGTTAGTGTTTGGTGTCAAAAAAAAGGTCCAGACCAAAACACAAAATTTATGTCCCGATCCGAATGAATTTGATCTTCCTTTCTCAAATCTGCTGGCTGCAGTTCTGCTCCATTTCCATGGCCGATGCTTCCAACAAATTGACACTGCGATATGCCTCTCCCATGCGAAGAAGACGCAGCTTTCGTACCTCATCATTACTGTGTCGACTGACTTCATGCGTTGCTGTAACGCGAACCGCCATTGTCGTTAGGACTCATCACCATCTTTTTTTCACCGTCACTTGTTATGATTCCGTCCTGGCCCTGACGAGGAATTCTTGATTTCTCTCTGATTGGAATAGCTGTGAATCAGTGACGGACCCAAAAAATTTATGTTGTGGGGGCAAAAATAATATACATTACTATCATAAGATATATTAATCTAAATTAAAAAAAAAATACACATTAATTATTCGAATAAAAAAAATAAAAAATTACATATAATAAAATAGAACGAAAGATATTTTTTAAAATATTTTTTTATTATTATTTTTATAAATAAAAAATATATATTTTAAATTAGTAAATTGATCGATTGACTTTAGAAATTTATATGCAACATAATTACATATAATAAAATAGAACGAAAGATAAACAAATAAATAATAAGGATCACTAAATTGATAATAAAATAAAATATATAAATTTATAAAGAGAATAAAAATTAGATTAATACCTAAATTATAATTGCTTGAATTATAATTTGTAATCGAAAATATCAAAAAGAGAAACAATGAAATTGAAAGATACATAGAGTCATAAAGAGTTATATTAAAAAAAATAGAAAATTTAAAATTTACCTTTTGATGAAGAAAATATGACTACTAGAAAAGGAATAGAAAAAGAAGGTTAAAACTAAGAAGAGGATTTAAGAGAATAAAAGAGTGATGACGGCTGAGATTTGAGAATGAGAGAAGACTAAATTTAATTAGGTTAACTGATGAGTTTGGAAAACTCTAAATTAATATTTGTGATGACTAAACATTATTAAAATTAATTAATTGCAAAATTAATTGATCTGAATTTTTATTCAATATATTGATGTTATAATTTTGCTGCAGGTTTTAATAATGGGCCGAAAACAAATTTATTGTGCTAGCCCAAATTACTCTCAGCCATTGGTTTTGATAATATATGATGAATATGGCTAAGTTGATGTTACTTGGGCCAAGAATGAGTTTTAATGCTATAAGCCCATGTTTGCTTCCTATGCTTGATCCGCTACACAACTCATCAGGAAAGCAAATGTTAACCAATTGGGCCAGCTTTAATTTCAATATTACAAGCCCAAGTCTTACAAAGTGATGAATGTTTTCAAGCTTGGTCCGAAAACAAAGAAAAATGAAAGCCAAGTGCTTCCAACGGAACCAAGTTTCAACCATGTGATGGATTTCAAAATCTATTACATTGGTAATTAATGCATGGGGAACATGAGAGAGAAAGTTCAGCTGAAATTGATTGATGGTTATTATGACTTACACGCCACTCTATACTAGGGAAGTAAAAGCAAGCTATTCTTATTCAATTTGATTAACCACTTTGCTTTGCTTTTCTTTCAGATTTCTTTTACTCTCTCTCATCATTCTCTTCTTCTTTCTTCGGTCCTTAACCAGAGAACCATGGAAGCTACACCAAACTACTATCACCAAAAAGAAGGAGTTGCATGCATCAAGACCATCAAACTAATGATGGCAAGAAAACATACTAAAATAAAAATGAGCTGTGGCTAAGATACTTACCAAATGTGGTCAGATTTGGTGAGGTTATCTTGAGCTTTGCATGCTCAAAAAGGAAGAAGAAGATCTCGGCCAGCAAGGGAGATTCTTGAAGCATGGCTTGTCTTTGATTCTGCTCAACCACCACAGGGAGTAGCTAGAGTGGCGAAGTGATGGTTGAAGGCAGAGATTGAAGCAGATGAAGTCATCATCATCATGAAGCATCAAGGGCCAGAATTCCATCTTGGAGAGCAAGCCAAGGATGGAGAGCTCGGATTGATGAAGGGTGATGATCAAGAAAGGACTAGAGGTAATTGCATGTTGGTTAATGCATGGTTATCTCTTCTCTCTCTTTGTGGCCGAACCGGTTTTGTTGAAGGAGGAAGAAGTTGGTTCGGTTTTGAGCTTCAATAAGTGGAGGCTCCCCTCTTCTATATTAAGGGTGGACAGCCACTGTTTGAAGCAAGGAGAAAAATTGAGAGTGCAAGGCACAGAGTTCTCAGAGCTACCTGAGCTAACAGTTTTCTCTTCTCCTTCAATGTATTCTGTTTTGTATTTTTCTGTTTAATTTTGTCATGTCTTGAGTCTCATGGTAAAAGGCAAACAGTGAGGTTTGTAATGAAAAAGCCATAGAGCGGAAAAAGGCAGAGAGTACAAAATTAAAAGAAAAAGCCATAGATGTCTTAGAGTTCCTTTGTTCATCTATGTTGTGTTTCATGATTCTGTGGGAATCCCCTTGTAAGTTGGGTTAGCACTTTACAAGTTGTAATCAGATTGATTATAGTGAAATTCCATCATGTTTGTGATGGAGACTGGATATAGGCTGCACTGCACATAGCAGCTGAACCAGGATATATCTGGGTGTAATCTTCAACTCTTCTCTCCTACATTTCTATTTCTACTGCACAGGAGCAAAAACTAATATTATCTCGTGCCAAGTGACGAGACAAACAGAAAAGTCTCGTGGCTAGGGACGAGACAAAACAAAGTTGCTCGTGTCCAGTAACGAGCAAAAACAGAAAAGTCTCCTCTGAGTTCAGCAAGTGTTAGCAACAAAAAAAAGAGGGCTAAGATTCAACCCCCCTTCTCTTAGTCACTGAAACCATCATTAACTAATAATCAAAATGATAGAAAGATAAAATAGATTTGAAACTTTAAATAATTAGGCTAAATTTATTTGTAATGGGGTCATTTAAATTTTAAAATGGGACAATATTTTATATATATATATATATTTATTTATTTATTTAAAAAATAAAAAGAAGAGTGGGGGCAAATGTCCCCTTGAGTTGGGATCAATGGGTTGATTTGGACTTCAAAAAATAGAAGCCAATATTTGAACAACAAAGACCCCAAATGATGCTGGAAGAAATGTTTTTAATAAATATGTATTTTATACAATACTAAAAAAATATATTTCATATTTTCGAATTTGCATTACAACTTTTTTATTATTTACAAAATAAATACCATTAGACTAAAAATAAAATTTTCATATAAAACTTGTACATCCAGAACCGATAATAAAACAACCTGCACTTTGTCACATGATAACATTTTTTTATTCATGTCATCTATATAAAGGGGATAACAAAATAAAAAGGACAAAGTGCTTTCTTCTCTTTAATTGGACCGGTGTAGATTATAACTCATCTTTAGATATATAGACTTATTGATACACTGAAAAAAGCCTTAAAAAATGCTATCAAAATTTTGTTTCTAATATCTATATTACAATCATCTACTGCAGCTTGTGTAAGCAAATTTTGTCGGAACTGTGATGAAAAAGTTACATACATCCACAGTTTTAGATTCTTTTGGATTTTATTGAAGGGCAGTGCTACGGTGCGAATACTTATTTTTTTTAGTATGGACTGAAGAGATGTAGCTGTTGACAGACAATAATACCTATAAAAATTGTTCCATTGAATGAGACAGCAGTTGCAAGTTTTGTCTGCTGATTGATTTTTAATTATATGAAATTAGTGATTATGATTAAATTCTTTAACATTTTTAGTGTTGACTTTTAAATTTTGGTAAAGGAATGAGTTTGGGTTGTTAATGGACCTTATAAGTTCATAAAATAACATAAAGAAAAAAGTAGGGTTTAGTGAAAGTGTTATTTAGTCTCAGAAAATAATAATAATAATAATAATAATAATAATAATAATAATAATAATAATAATAATAATAATAATAATAATTTAGCAGCAAATTACAAGTTAAAACCACTTGAAAAAAATTTTGAATAAAACGAAACAAGTCAAAATCCAAACTTTTTTTTTTAATTTAAAATATGAAATGAAATTTGAACTCATGACCTTTAAATGAGTATGAAAAGACTATACTATTTAAACTATAGCTCATAGATAAAAAACATGAAATCAAAACTTTCATTGAACATAACCAAATATGTTTATCGTATAATTAATTAGATTAATGATTATGATAAATAATACTTTTTAATTTATTTTTTTTTTGAAATTTTTAATTTATATTAAATAGACATAATTGATTTCTGTAAGGTTAAAATTTTATTTTTATTTTTTTAAGTGGTTTTAACTTTTAATTTACTGTTAAATTGTTGTTGTTGTTGTTATTATTATTATTTATTAAAATATTTTTTTTATGGTATTTCTCAATCCAACAAACTAAAATTAATCTGTTGCGGATCTGAGTTTTATTTAAAGGTCTGCCGCTGGATAATGGATTGCTGTATGCACAAGATGAGGTTCAAATTCCCTATACTTGATTAAGCGGACTAGTTATTATTATTTTTTTTGGTCTATCATCATCATCATCAACTATGCTACATCTACACAAAAATTAGCCACCAAAGTCTCAGTATAAAATAAGAGTTAATAGTCAAATCATCCATTCTTCAAATTAGTCCTCAAAAAATTTTTTTTAGTTATATTAGTCCTTAAAAGATAAAACGTAAGTCAAATTGGTCCTTCCGTTAGTTAGATGATGACATGTCACCTTAAGTGTCACGTGGCATGATGGCATGATAGGTTAATACCACATGTCACAAGATGATTGGTTGACGTGTCAGGTCAATGACACATAGCACGCAACGTGTCACTTGACATGTAAAAAAATTATTTATAATCAAAATAGTTTCTAAAAATCTAAACGTAAGTCATTTTCATCCCAAATATTTTAAAAATTAATCAAATTAGTCCTTATATAAATTTCTTTTATTTTTGTTTATAATATTAAATTTGAAGTATTTTTTACAATACTAATTTTAATATTATTTTTTAAACTTTAATAAACAAATTTTTTTACATAAAATAATAAAAATAATTAAATTATTATAAAGTTATTTTTTAATTTGTATTTTAAAATTTTATATTTTCAAATTATAATTGTTTTATAGTGAAATTTTTATATTTAAACGAATTTATCAAATTATTATTGATTATATATTTAAAAATTTAATATTTTAAATCTTACTACATAATATAGTAGTTATTTTAAAATTTAATTTTTTTAATTTTTTTAAAATTATAATTTTTATTATTGTTTAATATATATGGTAGAACTCAATAATTGATGAAATATCGATTTATGGGATCACTTTTTGAATTTTAATATTTTAATATATTTTTTTAAAATAACTACTATATTTATTTGGTGAGATCTAAAAGATTCAAATATTTAAAATAACTGCTATATTTATTTAGTGAAATCCAAAATATTAAACTAGTTGTATACTAAAAGTTTTAATATTTTGGATTTTACTAAATAAATATAGCGATTATTTTAAATGTTTTAATATTTTAGATCTCACTAAATAAATATAATAGTTATTTTAAAAAAATTATAAATTTAGAATATTAAATTTTAAATATATAATCAACAATAATTTTATAAACTCATTTAAATAAAAAAATTTTCAGTATAAAAAAATTATAATTTAAAATATAAATGACAAAATAATTTGATAATAATTTAATTATTTTTATTATTTTATGTAAATAAAAATTTGTTTATTAAGGTCTAAAAAATGATATATTAAAATTAATACTATCAAAAAATATTTTAAATTTAATATTATGAAAAAAATAAAAGAAGT
The DNA here is from genome assembly GCF_003086295.3 of Arachis hypogaea. Taxonomy (NCBI): domain Eukaryota; kingdom Viridiplantae; phylum Streptophyta; class Magnoliopsida; order Fabales; family Fabaceae; genus Arachis; species Arachis hypogaea. The sequence goes on from NC_092048.1 coordinate 131,650,619, forward strand.
TTATATAAGGACTAATTTGATTAATTTTTAAAATTTTAGGGATGAACATAACTTGAGTCTGGACTTTCAGGGACTATTTTGATTATAAATAATTTTTTTTACATGTCAAATGACACGTGACATGCTAGGTATCATTGACCTGACATGTCAACCAATCATCTTGTGACACGTGGTATTAACCTACCACGTCATTATGCCACGTGGCACTTAACGTGACACGTCATCATCTAACTAACGAAAAGACCAATCTAACTTACGTTTTATCTTTTAAGGACTAATATAACTAAAAAAAATTTGAGGATTAATTTAAAAAATTGGTGATCTCTCAGGGACAAATTTAACTATTAACTCTATAAAATAAATATTAAAATATAAAAATACATTAAAAATAAATTAAACCACATATATTTATACATAAATTCATTAATAGCTTATTTTTATATTATTATTGTTATTTTCGAGGCCTAATAACACCTCTACTAAACCTAACTCTTTTTTCTATGTTATTCTATGGACTCATACTATTAATAACCCAAACCCATTCTTTTACCAAAATTGGTGAGTCAACACCAAAAAATCCAAGAATTTAATCATGACCACTAATTTCACATAATTAAAAATCAAACAGCGGATAAATTCTACAGCAGCTGAACTTAATGCAGCAGCTACCTCATTCAATGGAATAATTTTTACACATATTGTTGTCTATCAACAACTACATCTCTTTAATACATGCTGAAAAAAATAAGTATCCATACCGTAGCACTGCCCTTTATTAAAAGGTGTTTATCTCACAATGAGAGAAATTGTGGCTGACCTTTTATTATCCCTGCAAAGCTGAGTCTTAAAATTGTTCATAAATGGTATTCTAGGATGCAAGAAATAAATATTATAAAAACCATCAAACCTTTAGAACCTTTGGAATTTTTTGTATGCTAGAAGTGTTTTTTTTGAACTTTTGAGACAATCTAATTTTTTCATGTTTTTAAAAATTATAAATTTATTAAAATAATTATAAAATTATATATATTATTTAATATTTAATAATTTATTAATTAAAAATAATTGACAAATTTAGCCCGCCAATTTATCATTAAACAAGACGGAAAAAAAATTTAAAAATGTATCCCTAGACGAGACAAAGACCGGTTTGATTATTAATCCGTTTCCTATATATTTATATATTAGATTTGATAGTTAGCGTTATACTTTTTGCTACTTTGGCAATTTTGGCGTTTGTTTGAGAGAAAGTGCATCTAAAAGAGATGTTTTGATGATTTAATTCATATAGAAAAATGAGTAGAGTTTGTAATGGAAGAAAAGAAAAACAAAAAAGAAAGAATGAAAAAATGATATTAAGGTTTTTTTATTTTGTTAATTTTGTGCAATATCTTATAGGTTAGGACTTTATTGGAAAGATAAAGGCACCACATGCTTCTTTCTCTCTTCTTTTTTTTCTTCTTTATGAAGTCTAAGTTCAATATTTTAAGGGTATTTATTTATGGAAAAGTCTAGGGGCCAGCAACTTTGTTAAATTCTGGCCAGCATATAACCAGCAAAGAAAAGTGAGCCATTGGATGAAATCTCACATCAATCTCACACCATTAAAACCATCATTGATGGCTATTTGATGGCTACAAATCACAAAAATTGCTGGCCCCCTAGCATTCCTCTTTATTTATATATATTGTGCCACAATCCTAATCAGATTTTGGAGTCAATTTGAGAAAAAGAGAGTAACCACTAAAGAGAGAAAGAAGAGAAAAAACAGAATTTTCATTTTTATCTAAAGCAGTAAACTTTAAATATCAGTATCTCATTAGTTCACCGTTGGATCGGCTTGAAATTTGAACTGCGTGTTTCTATCATCTTGTTCTTCATTCTGGATGGTAGAGATGTTGATTGAAAGTCATCAGTGAGAGAAATTGGCTTCACAAGAGAGAAATTAGGTTTCCCGTTTTTACACAGAGCAGCAATCTTTGAACGGCCGTTTCTCATTTTTTCACCATTGGATCAACGTGAAATTTGAACTATAGATTCTTCACATCTTGTTCTTTATTCTGAATGGTGAAAATTTTAATTGGAGGTCTGCAGAGGGAGAAATTGACTTCGACAGTAGCTCTATTTTTTGGGTACTTTTCATCTTCTTGCTTTTCATTTATGAGCTTTGGTGCTTTGATGTTTTGGCTGGTTATATGCACATTTTTGTGCTTTGTTTGAGACTCTCTTGTACCTCATTTGATTATAGTGGAGCTATTTTATTGGTCTGGACGACCCGTGATTTTTATCTCTCACATTGAGGGGGTTTTCCACGTTAAAATCTCGGTGTGTTATTGTTATTACTTTACTTGCTATATTTGGTTGTTATAGTTTCTGCCATATTGTATTGTGAGTGCTTCCATATTGTTCTTGTATTAGATATTTGTGTTGTTTTCGCTGTTAGGCTCTTTCATACTGGCACATCAGAGCTTGTTGGTATTTTCTGGGCTTATGATTCTGTGAACAATGGAAGCTAATACTAATACTATTAGGATGATTACTCTTAATGGTCCCAATTATGATTTGTGGAAGTCAAAGATGAAAGATTTGCTTTATGTCAAGAATTTTCATCAACCAGTTTTTGGTACAAAGAAACCTAATGATAAATCTGATGACGATTGGACTTTGTTGCATAGACAAGTTTGTGGATATATTAGGCAGTGGGTTGACGATAATGTGTTGAATCATATTATTGGAGAGACACGTGCTCGAACCCTTTGGATTAATCTTGAACAGTTGTATGCTCGAAAAACTGGGAATAACAAGATGTTTTTGATCAAGCAGTTGTTAGCTTTGAAGTATACAGATGGGACATCAATGACAGATCACTTGAATAATTTCCAAAGAATGATGAATCAGTTATCTTTCATGGGTATCAAGTTTGATGAAGAGGTTCAAGAATTGTTACTTGGCTCCTTACCAGACTCGTGGGAAATTCTCGGAATGTCATTGTCCAATTCTGCTCCTGATGGTGTAATCTCTATGGATCTTGCCAAGAGCAGTGTTTTAGATAAAGAGATGAGAAGAAAGTCACAAGGTACATCGACTACACATTCAGATATTCTCGTTTCTGAGTCTAGGGGGAGAAACAAAAGTCGATATCCTAAAAGTAGAGATCAAAGCAGAAGCAAGTCTCGAGGAAAGTATAAGAATATTGAGTGTCATCATTGTGGTCAAAAGGGACATGTGAAGAAATTTTGTTGGTAGCTAAAGAAGGAGAAAGCCAAGGCAAGTAAAGAAAAGAGCACAAATAAAGATGATGGTAACAAGGAAGTCAAGGTTAATGTAACTCATGATGATTTTCTTGTTGTTGAGGAGTTTGAATATGTTAACCTTGTTGATAATAGCACTAGTTGGGTGATTGATAGTGGTGCTTCTATTCATATTACATCTAGGAGGGATTTGTTTACATCTTATACTCCTGGTGATTTTGGTGATGTGAAAATGGCTCATCAAGGTGTTACAAAATGTGCCGGTGTTGGACAGGTTTGCTTAGAAACCTCCAACGGTACCAAGTTGACTTTGAAGCGTGTGAAGCATGTTCCAAATATTCGATTAAACTTACTTTCTGTTGGTAAATTGTGTGATAAATACTTGGATAGCTCATTCTCTCATGATAGTTGGAAGTTCACCAAGGGTTCCATGGTAGTTGCTAGAGGTACTCGACATTCTACTATTTATTTAACTCAAGCAAAGATTGTGAAAGATGTTGTTAATGCTGCTGAGTTTGTTGATGAAACTGATTTATGGCACAAGAGATTATGTCATATGAGTGAGAAGAGCATGAATATGTTATCCAAGAGGAATCTTTTATCTGGTTGTAAGGTTGCTTTACAAAAGTGTAACCATTACTTTGCTGGAAAACAAAACAGGGTTTCTTTTAAGAGTCAGCCACCTTCAAGAAAGCCGGAGATACTTGACTTGGTGCATCCTAATGTATGTGGGCCGATGAAGACAAGAACACTTGGAGGGTCTATCTATTTTGTAACCTTTATTGATGATCATTCTAGGAAATTATGAGTTTACACTTTGAAGATCAAATATCAAGTTTTAAATGTGTTCAAGCAATTTCAAGCTTCTGTTGAAAGAGAAACTGGAAAGAAGTTGAAATGCATTCGTACTGACAATGGTGGTGAGTACTCAGGTCCATTTGATGCTTATTATAAAGAGCATGGTATAAGACATCATAAGACTCCTCCAAAGACTCCTCAGTTGAATGGCTTGGCTGAAAGGATGAATAGAACATTGGTTGAAATAGTTAGGTGCTTATTGTCACAATCTGGATTGGAAAATTTCTTTTGGGGTGAAGCTTTAAGCATTGTTGTTCATGTCTTGAGCCGGACACCATGTGTTCCCTTGCAATTTGAAGTGCCAGAGAAGATATGGTCAGGTAAAGATGTTTCTTATGATCATTTCAGAGTCTTTGGATGTAAAACTTTTGTTCATATTCCCAAAGATGAGAGATCTAAGCTTGATGTAAAGATTAGGCAATGTATTTTTATTGGCTATGGCATGGATGAGTTTGGTTACAAGTTTTATGATCCTGTTAGCAAGAAGGTGATTCAGAGTAGAGATGTTGTCTTTGTTGAAGACCAAACACTGAAGGATGTTGATAATGTAGAGAAGCCAATGGTTCAGCCTAGTGATGATTTTTCTGACTTGGACATTACTCTCTCTATGTCTATGGTAGAAGATGGTAGAGTTGAAGTTCAAAATAATGAGCATGATACAAGTGCAGGTAAAAATGGAACAGTTGATCCGATACTTGATGAAGTTGGTGATGATGATCAAGATGAAGAACCAGCTTTGGAAATTCCTGCAAATGCACTCAGAAGGTCTACAAGAGAGAGGAAGCCTTCGTCAAGGTATTCTCCACATGAGTTTGTTTTGTTGACTGATGGGGGAGAACCTGAATAATTTGGAGAGGCTATTGAAGATGAAAGCAAAGCTCAATGGCTTGAAGCTATGCAAGAAGAAATGAAGTCCTTACTTGAGAATGATACCTATGAGTTGGTAAAGCTACCAAAGCGTATGCGAGTTTTGAAGAACAAATGGGTATTCAGAATCAAGAATGAAGAACACAATTCTAAGCCTCGGTATAAGGCTAGATTGGTTGTTAGAGGTTTTAGCTAGAAAAAAGGTGTTGATTATGAGGAGATCTTTTCTCCTGTTGTGAGGATGTCATCCATTCGTGCTGTGCTTAGATTAGCAGCGTCTCTTGATTTGGAGATTGAGCAAATGGATGTGAAGACAGCTTTTTTTCATGGTAATTTAGATAAAGAGACTACAGGGAGCAACCGGAGGGCTTTGTTGTTAAAGGAAAAGAAGATTTTGTGTGCAAGTTTAAGAAGAGTCTTTATGGGTTGAAGCAAGCTCCAAAACAGTGGTACAAGAAGTTTGAATCTGTTATGGGGAAGCATGGTTATCGTAAGAGTTAAGACAACTTCAGATCATTGTGTATTTGTGCAAAAATTTTCTGATAATGATTTTATCATTCTTTTACTTTATGTGGATGATATTTTGATTGTGGGCAATAATGTTTTGAGGATTAATGAGTTGAAGAAACAGTTGAGCAAATTCTTTGCTATAAAGGACTTGGGTCCTGCCAAACAGATTTTGGGCATGACTATTACTCGTTATAGAGATTTCAAGAAGCTTTATTTGTCACAGGAGAAGTACATAAAGAAGGTGCTTCAAAGGTTTGGCATGAATGATGCCAAATGTGTTGCTAGTTCTTTTGCTCCTCATTTTAAGTTGAGCACCAAGCAGTGTGATGAGCGGATAATTTATACGCTTTTTGGCATTGTTTTTAGTATGTTTTTAGTAGGATCTAGTTACTTTTAGGGATGTTTTCATTAGTTTTTATGTTAAATTCACATTTCTGGACTTTACTATGAGTTTGTGTGTTTTTCTGTGATTTCAGGTATTTTCTGGCTGAAATTGAGGGACTTGAGCAGAAATCAGATTCAGAGGTTGAAGAAGGACTGCTGATGCTGTTGGATTCTGACCTCCCTGCACTCAAAGTGGATTTTCTGGAGCTACAGAACTCGAAATGGCGCGCTTCCAATTGCGTTGGAAAGTAGACATCCAGGACTTTCCAGCAATATATAATAGTCTATACTTTGGCCAAGAATAGATGACGTAAACTGGCGTTCAATGCCAGCTCTCTGCCCAAATCTGGCGTCCAGCGCCAGAAAAGGAGCCAAAACCAGAGTTGAACGCCCAAACTGGCACAAAAGCTGGCGTTCAACTCCAAGAAGGACCTCTACACGTGCAACACTCAGGCTCAGTCCAAACACACACCAAGTGGGCCCAGGATGTGGATTTATACATCAATTACTTACTCATATAAACCCTAGTAGCTAGTTTATTATAAATAGGACCTCTTACTATTGTATTAGACATCTTTGGATTACCTTATGATCCTTTGATCACGTTTTGGGGGCTGGCCATCTCGGCCATGCCTGGACCTTCACTTATGTATTTTCAACGGTAGAGTTTCTACACTCCATAGATTAAGGTGTGGAGCTCTGCTGTTCCTCAAAGATTAATGCAAAGTACTTCTGTTTTCTATTCAATTCATCTTATTTCGCTTCTAAGATATCCATTCGCACCCAAGAACGTGATGAAGGTGATGATTATGTGTGACGCTCATCATCCTTCTCCCTTATGAACGCGTGCCTGACAAACACTTCTGTTCTACATGAAATAAGCTAGGATGAATATCTCTTAGATCTCTTAACCAGAATCTTCGTGGCGTAAGCTAGAATGATGGCGGCATTCAAGAGAATCCGGAAGGTCTAAACCTTGTCTGTGGTATTCCGAGTAGGATTCGATGAATGAATGACTGTGACGAGCTCCTAACTCGCGATTGCAGGGCGTTAGTGACAGACGCAAAAGGAGGGTGAATCCTATTCCAGCATGATCGAGAACCGACAGATGAATAGCCATGCCGTGACAGGGTGCGTGAGCATATTATTCACTGAGAGGATAAGATGAAGCCATTGGCAAGGGTGATGCCTCCAGACGATTAGCCGTGCTGTGACAGGGCATTGGATCATTTTCCCGAGAGATGACCGAAAGTAGCCATTGACAGTGGTGATGTATCACATAAAGCCAGCCATGGAAAGGAGTGAGACTGATTGGATGAAGATAGCAGGAAAGCAGAGGTTCAGAGGAACGAAAAGCATCTCCATTCGCTTATCTGAAATTCCTACCAATGATTTACATAAGTATCTCTATCCCTATTCTATTATTTATTATTCGAAAACTCCATAATTATTTTATATCCGTCTGACTGAGATTTGCAAGGTGACCATAGCTTGCTTCATACCAACAACCTCCGTGGGATTCGACCCTTACTCACGTAAAGGTATTACTTGGACGACCCAGTGCACTTGCTGGTTAGTTGTATCGAAGTTGTGACAAATTATGAATGCGTAATCACGATTACGCGTACCAAGTTGCTCACGTGCTAGGAATAGTTTGAGCCTGGACATCACAATTTTGTGCACCAAGTTTTTGGCGCCGTTGCCGGGGATTGTTTGAGTTTTCGGCAAGCTTTTGGTCCGGTAACATCAGTGCCAAGTTTGATCCGGCAACAACACCAAGTTTTTGGCGCCGTTGCCGGGGATTGTTCGAGTTTGGACAACTGACGGTTCATCTTGTTGCTCAGATTAGGTAGTTTTCTTTTTATTTTATTTTCAAAAAATTTTCAAAAATATTTCTAAAATTTTCTCATCTGTTTTCGAAAATAATAAAAATGTTTTCAAAAAAATTTTTATTCAAAATTTTTAAGAATGAATTCTAGTGTTTCATGAAGCATGTTGAAGCCTGGCTGGCTGTAAAGCCATGTCTATTCCTTTGGGAATGAGTATGTCAGGCATGTCATATCTGAATTACATGCTGAAGCTTGGCTGGCCATTGGCCATGTCTAGTGTTTTGGACCGGAGCTTTCATTGAAAGCTTGGCTGGCTAGTGAGCCATGTCTAATTCCTGGACTGAAACTTTAGACTAAGAATGCAAGATTCCTGGAATTCATATTAAAAATTTTGGAATCCTTATTTTCCTTTTTCAATTAATTTTTCGAAAAATCCAAAAAAAATTAGAAAATCATAAAAAAATCAAAAATATTTTTCTGTTTCTTGTTTGAGTCTTGAGTCACATTATAAGTTTGGTGTCACTTGCATATGCATCTAGCAATTTTTCGAAAATATCATGCATTCATAGTGTTCTTCATGATCTTCAAGTTGTTCTTGGTAAGTCTTCTTGTTTGATCTTGATGATTTTTTGTTTTGTGTCTTTTCATGTTTATCATATGCATTCTTGAATTCTTAGTGCCTAAGCATTAAAGAATTCTAAGTTTGGTGTCTTGCATGTTTTCTTTGCATTAAAATTTTTTTCAAAATATGTTCTTGATGTTCATCTTGACATTTAAAGTGTTCTTGGTGTTCATCTTGACATTCATATCATTCTTGCATGCATTCATTGTTTTGATCTAAAAATTTCATGCATTGCATCTTTTTAGTGTTTTTCTCTCTCATCATAAAAATTCAAAAATAAAAAAAATATATCTTTCCCTTTTTCTCTCATCAAATTCGAAAATTTGAGTTGACTTTTTCAAAAATTTTTAAAATCAAGTTGTTTCTTATGAGTCAAATCAAATTTTCAATTTGAAAATCTTATCTTTTTCAAAAATCAAATCTTTTTCAAAAGTCTTAGTTATTTTCGAAAATAACAATAACAATTAATGTTTTGATTCAAAAATTTCAAGTTTGTTACTTGCTTGTTAAGAAAGATTCAAACTTTAAGTTCTAGAATCATATCTTGTGATTTCTTATGAATCAAGTCATTAATTGTGATTTTAAAAATCAAATCTTTTTTTCAAAAACTAATTTCTATCATAACTTTTCAAAAATATCTTCTTATCTTACCTGTTTCAAAAAGTTGGTTTCAAAATATCTTTTCTAACCTCCTAACTTCTTATCTTTTCAAAATTTGTTTCAACTAACTAACTAACTTTTTGTTTGTTTCTTATCTTTTTCAAAACCACCTAACTAACTCTCTCTCTCTCATTTTCGAAAATATCTTCCCCCTTTTTCAAAATTTCTTTTTAATTTATTAATTATTTTAATTTTTAAATTTTCGAAAATTACTAACATTTTTCAAAAATCACTAACTCCTTTTCAAAAATAATTTTCGAAAATTCCCTCCTTCTCTCTCATCTTATTTTATTTATTTATTCATCTACTAACATCTCTTCCTCACATCATCACCAAATTCGAACCCCCTCCTCTATCTGTGTTCGAATTTCTTCTTCTTTTCTTCTACTAACAATAAGGAACCTCTTTACTGTGACATAGAGGATTCCTCTTCTTTTCTTTTTCTCTCCTCTTTCTTATGAGCAGGGACAGAGAAAAAGGCATTCTTGTTGAAGCTGATCCAGAACCTGAAAGGACTCTGAAGAGAAAATTAAGAGAAGCTAAATTACAACAATCTAGAGACAACTTGATTGAAAATTTCAAACAAGTAAAGGAGATGGCAGCCGAACCCAACAACAATGCAAGGAGAATGCTTGGTGACTTTACTGCACCAAATTCCAATTTACATGGAAGAAGCATCTCCATTCCTGCCATTGGAGCAAACAACTTTGAGCTGAAACCTCAATTAGTTTCTCTGATGCAGCAGAACTGCAAGTTTCATGGACTTCCATCTGAAGATCCTTTTCAGTTCTTAACTGAATTCTTGCAGATATGTGATACTGTTAAGACTAATGGAGTAGATCCTGAAGTCTACAGGCTCATGCTTTTCCCCTTTGCTGTAAGAGACAGAGCTAGATTATGGTTGGACTCTCAACCTAAAGACAACCTGAACTCGTGGGATAAGCTGGTCACGGCTTTCTTAGCCAAGTACTTTCCTCCTCAAAAGCTGAGCAAGCTTAGAGCTGATGTTCAAATCTTCAGACAGAAAGAAGGTGAATCCCTCTATGAAGCTTGGGAAAGATACAAACAGTTGACCAAAAAGTGTCCTTCTGACATGCTTTCAGAATGGACCATCATGGATATATTCTATGATGGTCTGTCTGAGTTAGCTAAGATGTCATTGGATACTTCTGCAGGTGGATCCATTCACCTAAAGAAAATGCCTGCAGAAGCTCAAGAACTCATTGACATGGTTGCTAATAACCAGTTCATGTACACTTCTGAAAGGAATCCTGTGAGTAATGGGACGCCTATGAAGAAGGGAGTTCTTGAAGTTGATACTCTGAATGCCATATTGGCTCAGAACAAAATATTGACTCAGCAAGTCAATATGATCTCTCAGAGTCTGCATGGAATGCAAGCTGCATCCAACAGTACTCACGAGGCATCTTCTGAAGAAGAAGCCTATGATCCTGAGAACCCTGCAATAGCAGAGGTAAATTACTTAGGTGAACCTTATGGAAACACCTATAACTCAACATGGAGAAATCATCCAAATTTCTCATGGAATGATCAAAAGCCTCAACAAGGCTTTAATAATGGTGGAAGAAACAGGTTTAGCAATAGCAAGCCTTTTCCATCATCAACTCAGCAACAGACAGAGAACTCTGAACAAAATACTTCTAATTTAGCAAACTTAGTCTCTGATCTGTCCAAGGCCACTGTAAGTTTCATGAATGAAACAAGGTCTTCCATTAGAAATTTGGAAGCACAAGTGGGCCAGCTGAGTAAAAGGATCACTGAAATCCCTCCTAGTACTCTCCCAAGCAATACAGAAGAGAATCCAAAAGGAGAGTGCAAGGCCATTGACATAAGCACCATGGCCGAACCTGTGAGGAGAGGAGAGGACATGAATCCCAAGGGGGAAGACCTCCTGGGACGTCCAGTGATCAATAAGGAGCTTCCCTCTGAGGAACCAAAGGACTCTGAGGCTCATCTAGAGACCATAGAGATTCCATTGAACCTCCTTATGCCCTTCATGAGCTTTGATGAGTATTCCTCTTCTGAAGAGAATGAGGATGTTACTGAAGAGCAAACTGCCAAGTTTCTTGGTGCAATCATGAAGCTGAATGCCAAATTATTTGGCATTGATACATGGGAAGTTGAACCTCCCTTGTTCATCAATGAACTAAGTGATCTGGATCAACTGACATTGCCTCAGAAGAGACAGGATCCTGGAAAGTTCATATTACCTTGTACCATAGGCACCATGATCTTTAAAGGCTCTGTGTGACCTTGGTTCAGGGATAAACCTCATGCCCCTTTCTATAATAGAGAAACTGGGAATCTATGGGGTACAAGCTGCTAGAATCTCATTAGAGATGGCAGACAATTCAAGAAAACAGGCTTATGGACAGGTAGAGGACGTGCTAGTAAAGGTTGAGGGCCTTTACATCCCTACTGATTTCATAGTCTTGGATACTGGAAAGGAAGAGGATGAATCCATCATCCTAGGAAGACCTTTCCTGGCCACAGCAAGAGCTGTGATTGATGTTGACAGAGGTGAAATAGTCCTTCAATGGAATAAGGACTCCCTTGTGTTTAAAACTCAAGGATCTCCCTCTGCAACCATGGAGAGGAAGCAGAAAAAGCTTCTCTCAAAGCAGAGTCAACCAGAGCCCCCACAGTCAAACTCTAAGTTTGGTGTTGGGAGGCCACAACCAAACTCTAAGTTTGGTGTTAAACTCCCATATCCAAACTCTAAGTTTGGTGTTGGAGAGTTTCAACAATGCTCTGCACATCTGTGAGGCTCCATGAGAGCCCACTGTCAAGCTATTGACATTAAAAAAGCGCTTGTTGGGAGGCAACCCAATGTTTATTTTATCTAACTATATTTTTTATTAGTTATATGTCTTTGTAGGTTCATGATCATGTGGAGTCACAAAATAAATATAAAAATTGAAAACAGAATCAAAAACAGCAGAAGAAAAATCACACCCTGGAGGAGCATCTGTCTGGCGTTCAGTGCCAGAACAGAGCATGGTGCTGGCGCTGAACGCCCAAAATGGGCAGCTTCTGGGCGCTGAACGCTAGAACAGGCATGGTTCTGGTGTTCAACGCCAGAAATGGCACACAAATGGGCGCTGAACGCCCAAAATGGCCACCAACCTGGCGCTGAACGCCCAGAGTTGGGTACAAAGGCATTTTTACATGCCTAATGGGTGCAGGGATGTAAATCCTTGAACACCTCAGGATCTGTGGACCCCACAGGATCCACTCAGGATCTGTGGACCCCACAGGATCCCCACCTACCTCCACTCACTTCTTCTCACCACTCTCTTTCACACAACCCCATAAACACTCTTCCCCAAAAACCCTTCACCAATCACCTCAAACTCTCTTCCCCATCACCTCTTCACCACTCACATCCATCCACTCTTCCCCATAAACCTACCTCATAAACTCCACCTACCTTCAAAATTCAAAACCAATTTCCCACCCAAACCCACCCATATGGCCGAACCTTAACCCCCCTCCCTTCCCTATATAAAGCCCTCCATTCTTCATCAAATTCACATAACACACCCCTCTACACTCCTCTTGGCCAAAACCACATCTCCCCCTCCCTCTCCATACTTCTTCTTCTTCTTCTTCTATTCTTTTGTTTATTGCTCGAGGGCGAGCAATATTCTAAGTTTGGTGTGGTAAAAGCATAGCTTTTTTGTTTTTCCATTACCATTGATGGCATCTAAGACCGGAGAATCCTCTAGAAGAGGGAAAGGGAAAACAAAAGCTTCCACATCCGAGTCATGGGAGATGGAAAGGTTCATCTCCAAAGCCCATCAAGACCACGTCTATGATGTTGTGGCCAAAAAGAAGGTGATCCCTGAGGTCCCTTTTAAACTCAAAAGAAATGAGTATCCGGAGATCCGACATGAAATTCAAAGAAAAGGTTGGGAAGTTCTAACAAATCCCATCCAACAAGTCGGCATCCTAATGGTTCAAGAGTTCTATGATAATGCATGGATCACCAAGAACCATGATCAAAGTAAGAACCCGGATCCAAAGAACTATGTTACAATGGTTCGGGGGAAATACTTAGATTTTAGTCCGGAGAATGTGAGGTTGGCGTTTAACTTGCCCATGATGCAAGGAGATGAACGCCCCTACACTAGAAGGGTCAACTTTAATCAAAGGTTGGACCAAGTCCTTATGGACATATGTGTAGAAGGAGCTCAATGGAAGGTTGACTCCAAAGGCAAGCCGGTTCAACTAAGAAGATTGGACCTCAAGCCTGTAGCTAGAGGATGGTTGGAGTTCATTCAATGCTCAATCATTCCCACTAGCAACTGGTCTGAAATCACTATAGACCGGGCCATCATGATCCATAGCATCATGATTGGAGAAGAGGTGGAAGTTCATGAGATTATACCTCAAGAACTCTACAAGGTGGCTGACAAGTCCTCCACTATGGCAAGGTTAGCCTTTCCTCACCTCATCTGCCACCTATGCAATTCGGCTGGGATTGACATAGAGGGAGATATCCTCATTAAAGAGGACAAGCCCATCACTAAGAAAAAGATGGAGCAAGCAAGAGAGCCCAATCATGGAGCTCAAGAGGCGCAAGAAGCTCATTTCCATGAGATCCCGGAGATGCCTCAAATGCACTTTCCTCCACAAAATTATTGGGAGCAAATCAACACCTCCCTAGGAGAATGGAGTTCCAATATGGGACAACTAAGGGTGGAACATCAAGAGCACTCCATCATGCTTCATGAAATAAGAGAAGATCAAAAAGCAATGAGGGAGGAGCAACAAAGACAAGGAAGAGACATAGAAGAGCTCAAGGACATCATTGGTTCCTCAAGAAGGAAACGCCACCATCACTAAGGTGGATTCATTCCTTGTTCTTATTTCTCTGTTTTTCGTTTTCTATGTTATGTGCTTATCTATGTTTATGTCTTCATTACATGATCATTAGTAGTAGTAATTATGTCTTAAAGTTATGAATGTCCTATGAATCCATCACCTCTCTTAAATGAAAAAATGTTTTAAATCAAAAGAACAAGAAGTACATGAGTTTCGAATTTATCCTTGAACTTAGTTTAATTATATTGATGTGGTGACAATGCTTCTTGTTTTCTGAATGAATGCTTGAACAGTGCATATGTCTTTTGAAGTTGTTGTTTAAGAATGTTAAATATGTTGGCTCTTGAAAGAATGATGACTAGGAGACATGTTATTTGATAATCTGAAAAATCATAAAAATGATTCTTGAAGCAAGAAAAAGCAGCAAAGAACAAAGCTTGCAAAAAAAAAAAAAAAAAAAAAAAAATATATATATATATATATATATATATATATATATATATATATATATATATATATATAGAGAAAAAAATAGAAAGAAAAAGAAAAAGCAAGCAGAAAAAGCCAATAACCCTTAAAACCAAAAGGCAAGGGCAAATAAAAAGGATCCCAAGGCTTTGAGCATCAGTGGATAGGAGGGCCTAAAGGAATAAAATCCTGGTCTAAGCGGCTAAACCAAGCTGTCCCTAACCATGTGTTTGTGGCGTGAAGGTGTCAAGTGAAAACTTGAGACTGAGCGGTTAAAGTCAAGGTCCAAAGCAGAAAAAGAGTGTGATTAAGAACCTTGGACACCTCTAATTGGGGACTTTAGCAAAGCTGAGTCACAATCTGAAAAGGTTCACCCAATTATGTGTCTGTGGCATTTATGTATCCGGTGGTAATACTGGAAAACAAAGTGCTTAGGGCCACGGCCAAGACTCATAAAGAAGCTGTGTTCAAGAATCATCATACAGAACTAGGAGAGTCAATAACACTATTTGAAATCTGAAGTTCCTATAGATGCCAATCATTCTAAACTTCAATGGATAAAGTGAGATGCCAAAACTATTCAAGAGGAAAAAAAAAAGCTATAAGTCCCGCTCATATGATTGAAGCTCTGTTTCATTGTTAGTTTGGAATTTATAGTATATTCTCTTCTTTTTATCCTATTTGATTTTCAGTTGCTTGGGGACAAGCAACAATTTAAGTTTGGTGTTGTGATGAGCGGATAATTTATACGCTTTTTGGCATTGTTTTTAGTATGTTTTTAGTAGGATCTAGTTACTTTTAGGGATGTTTTCATTAGTTTTTATGTTAAATTCACATTTCTGGACTTTACTATGAGTTTGTGTGTTTTTCTGTGATTTCAGGTATTTTCTGGCTGAAATTGAGGGACTTGAGCAGAAATCAGATTCAGAGGTTGAAGAAGGACTGCTGATGCTGTTGGATTCTGACCTCCCTGCACTCAAAGTGGATTTTCTGGAGCTACAAAACTTGAAATGGCGCGCTTCCAATTGCGTTGGAAAGTAGACATCCAGGGCTTTCCATAAATATATAATAGTTCATACTTTGGCCAAGAATAGACGACGTAAACTAGCGTTCAACGCCAGCTCTCTGCCCAAATCTGGCGTCCAGCGCCAGAAAAGGAGCCAAAACCAGAGTTGAACGCCCAAACTGGCACAAAAGCTGGCGTTCAACTCCAAGAAGAATCTCTACACGTGCAACACTCAGGCTCAGCCCAAACACACACCAAGTGGGCCCAGGAAGTGGATTTATACATCAATTACTTACTCATGTAAACCCTAGTAGCTAGTTTATTATAAATAGGACCTCTTACTATTGTATTAGACATCTTTGGATTACCTTATGATCCTTTGATCACGTTTTGGGGGCTGGCCATCTCGGCCATGCCTGGACCTTCACTTATGTATTTTCAACGGTAGAGTTTCTACACTCCATAGATTAAGGTGTGGAGCTCTGCTGTTCCTCAAAGATTAATGCAAAGTACTTCTGTTTTCTATTCAATTCATCTTATTTCGCTTCTAAGATATCCATTCGCACCCAAGAACGTGATGAAGGTGATGATTATGTGTGACGCTCATCATCCTTCTCCCTTATGAACGCGTGCCTGACAAACACTTCTGTTCTACATGAAATAAGCTAGGATGAATATCTCTTAGATCTCTTAACCAGAATCTTCGTGGCGTAAGCTAGAATGATGGCGGCATTCAAGAGAATCCGGAAGGTCTAAACCTTGTCTGTGGTATTCCGAGTAGGATTCGATGAATGAATGACTGTGACGAGCTCCTAACTCGCGATTGCAGGGCGTTAGTGACAGACGCAAAAGAAGGGTGAATCCTATTCCAGCATGATCGAGAACCGACAGATGAATAGCCGTGCCGTGACAGGGTGCGTGAGCATATTATTCACTGAGAGGATAAGATGAAGCCATTGGCAAGGGTGATGCCTCCAGACGATTAGCCGTGCCGTGACAGGGCATTGGATCATTTTCCCGAGAGATGACCGAAAGTAGCCATTGACAGTGGTGATGTATCACATAAAGCCAGCCATGGAAAGGAGTGAGACTGATTGGATGAAGATAGCAGGAAAGCAGAGGTTCAGAGGAATGAAAAGTATCTCCATTCGCTTATCTGAAATTCCTACCAATGATTTACATAAGTATCTCTATTCCTATTCTATTATTTATTATTCGAAAACTCCATAATTATTTTATATCCGCCTGACTGAGATTTGCAAGGTGACCATAGCTTGCTTCATACCAACAATCTCCGTGGGATTCGACCCTTACTCACGTAAGGTATTACTTGGACGACCCAGTGCACTTGCTGGTTAGTTGTATCGAAGTTGTGACAAATTATGAATGCGTAATCACGATTACGCGTACCAAGTTGCTCACGTGCTAGGAATAGTTTGAGCCTGGACATCACAATTTCGTGCACCACAGTGTCCAACCACTGATGAGGAGAAACAAGCAATGAATGAAATTCCTTATGCCTCAGCTGTTGGAAACTTGATGTATGCTATGGTGTGTACTAGACCAGACATTGCTCATGCGGTTAGTACTGTGAGTCGTTTTCTCTCTAATCCAGGAAAAGAACACTGGAGTGCTGTTAAATGGATTATGAGATATCTCAAAGGTACAACTAACTTGAGTTTGAGTTTTGGTGGTGAGAAACCTTTGCTAGTTGGCTTTACTGATGCAGACATGTCAGGAGATATTGATTCTCGAAAGTCTACTTCAGGTTATTTGGTCAAGTTTGCAGGGGGAGCTAATTCATGGCAGTCAAGGTTACAGAAGTGTGTTGCACTTTCTACCACAGAGGCAGAGTTTATTGCAGCAACTGAAGCATGTAAAGAGTTGTTGTGGATGAAGAAGTTTCTTATAGCACTTGGTTTCAAATAAGACCGTTATGTGTTGTTGTGTGATAGTCAAAGTGCTATTCATCTTGCCAAGAATTCTACTTTTCATGCAAGATCTAAACATATTGATGTTAGGTATCACTAGATACGGGATGTGTTAGATTCCAAGTTGTTAGAACTTGAAAAAGTTCACACTGATGACAATGGGGCTGATATGATGACAAAAGCATTGTCAAGAGATAAGTTTGAAACATGTTGTTTGATCGCCGGAATGGCGAGGGCCTCCACCTAGTCGAGAAGGGGGAGATTTGTTGGGTTTTTTGTCTCTCCTTTGTAAGGACCAAGCCCAACATTTTGAGGGTGTTTCTTTGCACCCATTGTGCCATAATCCTAATCAGATTTTGGGGTCAATTTGAGAGAAAGAGAGTAGCCACCAAAGAGAGAAAGAAGAGAGAAAACATAATTTCTGTTTTTATCCAAAGCAGTAAACTTCAAATGGCAGTTTCTCATTAGTTCACCGTTGGATCGATTTGAAACTTAAACTGCGTGTTTCTCTCATTTTGTTCTTCATTCCGGACGGTGGAGATGTTGATTGGAAGTATTTAGTGAGAAAAATTGGTTTTGCAAGAGAGAAATTAGGTTTCTCATTTCTGCACAGAGTAGAAATCTTTGAATGGCAGTTTCTAATTTTTTCACCGTTAGATTGATGTGAAATTTAAACTATAGATTCTTCACATCTTGTTCTTCATTTTGAGTGGTGGAGATTTTAATTGGAGATTTGCAGAAGGAGAAATTGGCTTCGACAATAGCTCTATTTTTTGGATACTTTTCATCTTCTTGCTTTTCATTTGTGAGCTTTGGTGCTTTGATATTTTGGCTGGTTATATGCATGTTTTTGTGCTTTGTTTGAGACTCTCTTGTACCCCATTTGATTATAGTGGAGCTATTTTATTGCTCTGGATGACCCATGGTTTTTATCTCTCACATTGAAGGGGTTTTCCACGTTAAAATCTCGGTGTGTTCTTGTTAGTGCTTTACTTTCTATATTTGGTTGTTATAGTTGCTACTATATTGTGTTGTGAGTGCTTTCATATTATTCTTGTATTAGATATTTGTGTTGTTTCTGCTGCTAGGTTCTTTCACTTCTTCCCCTTTCTCTTCCTCGTCATCCTCAAATTTATCAACATAAACGATGGTGATAGAAAGATAAGAAGAACAAAGGTAGCAGAAAATAAAAATAATGGTTAGAAAAGAACCAGAAGCCTTCAAAGGAGTAGAACTGCAGAAGAGTACTCTAACCTCATTAGTGACAATCTGACAATGAAGTTGAGTGTAATAGTAAATTCAGAATTTATATTTTTTTTAATGCTTGCCAATTATAAGAACTACTCGATTAATTTAATTATATATTTTATGGACCAATTTAAATTTGATTTTTTTCATTAACTTGATAATTGTATAATTTTTTTAGATGATTTTTATTATTAACCCTAATTTCACAATTATATATGTGGCTCATATTGACTCGGTGGTTGACTACTGCAAAACGTAAGATGTAAGTTTTTTTTTTTTAAACAAAGAGCTCAACACAGTACAGTGGAGCATTCAAACAGAAACAAAACAAGCAAACAAATTATAATAAACGTAATAACATTAAAAGAAGCTCCCTTGTCATCTCCGGCATTGTCATCAACAACTAAAGGGGTCCACACCACTCTATTCGTTGTGGCTCAACACAGTCATGTCGGTGATTTCTTCAACACCTTTGCTTTTATTCTGGAATATCCTTCTATTCCTCTCTAGCCATATGTTCCAAACCACCGCACAGAAACATCTGAATCGTTGCTCTCTCTTCTCCCTCCTCCTTGGCCCCTCCGTCCAACACAGAAAATGTTCCCTCATTGTCCCTGAAATAGACCATTGTTGGCCAACCATCGATAACCAAGCACTCCACACCTGCTAAGCAAACTCGCAGCATAGAAACAAATGGTGCACATGTTCCGCATATTTATTACATAGAACACAGACGTTATCTTCCTGGTTAAGGATCCCTAGCCGGCTTAGCCGTTCTTTTGTATTCACCCTACCTATCAGCACAAACCAAGCAAATAGCTATACTCTCGGTGGAACCAACCCTTTTCAGATGGTCTTTGTGAAATTGTAGCTTGTCACCTCCTCCGGGAGTGTCGTCTCCTGCAAAAACTGAACAAATGAGTTAGTTGAATAAACTCCTTGTCTATCATATTTTTATACTATCCTATCCTCTCTGTTAACTACTAGTTGCACAGGTCTCAATACTTTATGTAATTGACCCAATAGTTCCAACTCCCATTGAAAGAACTCTCTCCTTCATTGAAAGTTCTAAATCCGGTCAAACACATCCCAAAACCTACAATCTCCTATAACAAACTCACATTGGTTTAAAACACAGAAAAACCTCAAAAATTATAGTTAAAAGAGCGGTTTCCCACGCAAGATGTAAGTTGTAAGTAATGTTTCGTAAGTTTTTAGTAGTTTTGAAAATTATAGTTAGACTCGTGCAAGACTCAAACATCATGGGAAGTAGGAACCAATGGAGCAGAAAGTGTGAAGAGGCCCACAACCCAAAAGTCACCACCAATGTGAAACAAGATGAGCCATTGGCACTCTATTGCTTCCACAAAAGGCTTTTCAGAAACCCAAAGGTCGGAAAACAACTAAATTAGAAATATATTTTGATAAAAATTTCAAATAATATTACATTTTCAAGTCTTCTTATAAATCAACTTAAATAATAAACTTACAATAATGTTAATCATAATTAATTATTATTATTATATTAAATTAATTTAATTAATAAAAAAATTTAGATATATAACTTTATTTAAAAAATTCTACAGCGAACGCCGCGCTGCAAATTAGGAGAAGACAGAACTTCGTATCGCACTACAAGAAGGCCTGCGTTAGTTGCTATGTTTTACACTTTTACCACAAAGTACATTTGATTATGAGCAAGTGTGATGTATATATATATTTTTGAGAAAATGATGCTTCGTAAACTTTTTGTATATTTATAAATATTTTCACAAAATGTTTATTTTGAAAAAGTCAATAGGTCCCTTTCTTTTTTTATAAGTCAATGTCTTATTAGCCATTACCACGCTAGTCACGATAATATCATTTTGTTAGTTCCATTTTATGTGGCAACAAGGAGCACAATCAATCAATTATTCATTGAACTTGGACATTTTATTGATAAATTATTAGTGACCTAAATTGCTTCAAGATATTATAAATTTTTGAAAAAAATATTTAGATAATTATTTTAAAAGCTTACAAAAAAATTAGACTAAATTTGTTCTCTTTTTATTTAAAAAATATTTTAATTTTTGATAAAAAAATTACAAAAATATTCTCTTTATATAAAATTATCTAATTTTAAATATTAAAAAATTTATTATTTAAATGTATTAAATTTTATTTTTATTATATATTTTAAATGATAAAAATTTAAATGAGAACAATGTGTACAATGAAGGTTTAAAAAGTATTAGAGATATGATTATTAGTGTTACATTATCCTGTCAGGTTACGCTTTTGGGATGAGTCATGGTATTAGAGTTCTAAATCCGGAAGGTCAAGAGTTTGAATCTTGGTGAATCCAAAATTAGCTTTTTATAACATGAGATGATTATTATCCTGGTATCCAGATGGTTATCCCTACACATTGTATACTTAGGCCATTGACTCTACTACTCAATTTAAATACAGTTAACTTTACCTGAAATTTAATGGTGAAATTATATATAAATACTTTTTACGTGGTGTTTTGATAATTTTCATGATCTGAAAATAAGATTATTACAGTGAGTGAGTGTGAGTTGGAGTTGGAAAAATCCAATGAGGTCCCAGCGCAACTGATTCGATTTCCACCAACAAATATCTTTATCATCATCATCATCATCATCGTAATTTCTTATTCCACTACTTCTGCTTCTCCTCTTCCTCATCATCATCAATGGCTTCTTCTGCTTCCCTATTCAACTCGTTGACTTGCCCTTCCCGTTCTCCTCTTCGCTACTCTCTTACCCGCACCGCCGCCACCCCCACTTTCCTCAGACCGGCTTCCTCACCCTTCTTCTCCACATCCACAAGCCTCTCTTCTTCTTCTTCTTCTTCTTCTTCCGTTATCTGCAAAGCTGTCTCTGTTAAGCCCCAAACCGGGATCGAAGGTCTCAACATTGCCGAAGATGTTACCCAGGTTATTGCTCTTGTTTTTATATTTTATTTTCTTTCGATGGTCAATTGGAATATCTAGAAGATTTGATCCGTTTTATTTGGTGTACTCTCTCAATTTGGCGTATTTTGATAATCTAAATGTGTCCGTGGATAAGTTCTTGTTGCAAATTTTGACTCCTTTATGATTCACCTTGTTTATTCTTTATGCGTGAGAAATAAGCATTCTATAGCATCTTGATATATATATATTTTTTTGAAATGCCACAGCTTATAGGAAAAACCCCAATGGTTTACCTGAACAATATAGTGAAAGGATGCGTGGCCAATGTTGCTGCCAAGCTTGAGATTATGGAGCCATGCTGTAGTGTCAAAGACAGGTGAGAACTGAGAACCTGAATCATTGCTTGTGAGGTCTAAATATCATATGCTTGCATGTTTTACTTGTTTTCCATTTTCATGAAAATATCTGGTGAAGGATGTGACTCTGATGAAAATGATTGTTGTGATTTTTCCAGTTATCTCTTTGTCAGATTATATTGTTTCAATCTTCTTTTTTAACATAGATGAAAATTATTACATAATAAGATGAAGGTGACAATAATGCCAATTAACTGTTAGCTCTATAAGAAACTACGAAAATAATGAGGTTGATGTTAATATTTCTGTAAGACTGCATTCTGTATATGACCTTATGAGCTATGCTTATTTGAAATTGAATCTTTAACCATTTTTTTTAAAACACTTTGTATTTTTATTCTTGCAGGATAGGGTATAGCATGATACTTGATGCTGAGCAGAAAGGAGCTATAACACCTGGGAAGGTAAATCTATTATAGAAATGATTTGTGTTCTTTCCTTGCAGATTAGCCATAAAAGCTATTGCTTCAAACACACTATTTGTTGTTCTCAGTTAACTTGTTTCTTGTGTGCTTTCAGAGTGTTTTAGTCGAACCTACTAGTGGAAACACAGGAATTGGTCTTGCCTTTATAGCGGCTTCAAAAGGATATAAACTCATTCTGACAATGCCTGCATCAATGAGTTTAGAAAGACGAGTTCTTCTGAAAGCTTTTGGGGCTGAGCTTGTTTTAACTGAGGCAGCAAAGGGCATGAATGGAGCAGTTCAGAAAGCTGAAGAAATTTTGAAAACTACACCTAATGCATACATGCTTCAACAATTCGATAATCCGTCTAATCCTAAGGTAAACAGTAACAGTCCATTTTATGGTAAAATATATTAATCCAATTTTTAGGCCGTGTGTTGTACTGAGCATTTTATCAAAAACCATGCTTCAAGCAGCAGTCCAAACTATAGGTTAGAAGAAATACAAAAGCAAGTCAAGTCAAAAGGTTAGGGATAAACATTCTTTGCTGTTCGTTTTCTGAACATATCCCCCTTAATTGATTACAAGTAAATGCTCATGGGTCTGAGGGCATAACCAAGATTCCCCACATAATTCAAAGAGCTTACTTAAAACTCTAAAGTCCTTATCTAACAGCTGGATTATGAAGCTTTAACTATTAACTGTGTAGCTGTTTTTGAAGGTTGGTATCCCATTACACAAAACTATCTTGAATGAAGTTTTGATTAGTTTATGCAGCTACAACACAGGATTAGGGTTAATCCTATTGAGAACTGCTTTCCAAATAAATGAACTACCTTTGAACCCTAGCTAGTGGCAATGAGGACTTAATCGAACCAGTCCTTGGGTTACTCTCTCCCTGGGAATCATGACCTTAAACTTAGTTTGTTAGGTGTTAGCCTCTAAATTGATATTTTTTAATGGAAAAGGGGGTAATTGTTCAAATTGTAGTTTGTAAGCTGATATTTGCTTACCCCTGTTGTGTGTAGTTGAATGGAAGATGTTGTACGACATGTCATAAATTGAATTCTGTCTCTACCATAGTGAGCTGTGGTATGATCTGATATATGAAGTTGGATTCAACTATGCAGATACATTATGAGACAACTGGCCCTGAGATATGGGAAGATACAAGAGGCAAAGTTGATATTTTTGTTGCAGGAATTGGAACTGGTGGAACCATTTCCGGTGTTGGTCAATTCCTAAAACAGAAAAATCCAAACGTAAAGGTAACCATCTCAATTGGCATTATCAAATTGATGGTATCTCTCAGTTTTTTTAACTTCAATAAACAAAATGACTAACATTAATTGTCCCTAAATTTAAAAATACTTGATGTACATGGTTTGATACGGAAATAAAAGATAAATAAGAAGACAAGAATTCAAACTGAATAAAAAGATTACATTGGAATTGAAATAACAATAAAAAGGATAGATTGAAATTGAATACAAAGAGAATCACTCTACTTTATACCCAATTTCTTGACGCAACAAGAAAGGGACTCCTCAACCTAACTTGTCAACGCCATAGTTTGGAAATTGAATCGAAGGGACTCCTCAACCTTCTACCCAATTCCCCGATGTAACAAGAGAGGGACTCCTCAACCTCAATTGTCCACACCATGGTTTCATCACGAAACCAAAAAGGGGTTTTGAAAACCTCTAAATCATTCTATCCTACAACTACAATAGCTAAGGAGGTATTTATAACCTCTTATTAGGTTAAAACAAAGAAAACCCTAAAGCCCATAAACATAAGGCCCAATCTAGTAATTAAATAAACAAAATCAAAATACATTAAATAAAATATTCTAAAAATGTAAACTAAAATATCTTCTAAATAACTCTTGAACTCTTCATATCATGAACATTTGAAGCACGTATCATGGTTCTTTTTACTCAATCAATGAACTAGTCATGTCTTGTTATCCCTTGGAGTAATAATTTGAGTTTGAGGGAAGCTCTCTAATAAGTTGGGTTCCATTTAGCATTTTCTTCGTTATGTATCAGGTTATTGGTGTAGAGCCTACGGAAAGCAATATACTTTCTGGTGGAAAGCCTGGTAAGAAAGCAGAACAAGTTCTACATACTGAGTCCAATACGCTAGTCTTTAAGTAATCCCTTAATTGTATGTTGTTTCTCTTTCCTCTTAACCACAGGACCTCACAAGATTCAGGGTATTGGGGCTGGTTTTGTGCCCAGGAATTTGAACCAAGATATACTTGATGAAGTTATAGAGGTCTGTTGTTTTGTTTTCCCATCTTCTTTCTCCTCTCTTCCTTTTTTTGTATAAAAAAAATAATAAACATAAAAACTTTTTGGAGTTATAATTCAATATGTCCTGTTTAGTACTCTCCATAACTCGGTTTATAAAAATAAAATAAATTAATTAATTCTTTTATCAAGACATGGCAGTTGCATGACTTTGTAATGAGTCATTATGCTTCATTCTTTTAGTACAGGGTTCTTTCTTTGGTACGGAATTCCCTTCTGCCTACATCCATATCTAATTACCGTGTCCTTGTTGGGTTGATCATTTGCTATCAAATTGGGTGGATGTTATATTCTGTTTAGAACTGGATCAGTAAATTCGGGAACATACTAGGGTATTGATGGAATGATTGAACAGTGTTTCTAAAAATCCTAGAATCATGTATTAAAAGTTTGAAACACAGGAAGTTTGAAGGCTCTTCTCTCTCTTCTCCAAATCTTGTTGAATATGTAACTGACTGATGAATCCCCTGCTCTCCACATTTATATTCAACTAAGCATTATATCATATCCTTCCTGTCATTTTTTAATTTAGATGATGTTTAGCAACTTTCGGCTTTGATGGGGAATGAAAATGTCACTTCTGTATCTCACATACAGCATTTAATGCTCTGATTTGCCAATTGTTTTTGTGGCAATATTTTCATAGTTGATATTTATATTCAGCTTCAGATTCAGTTTTATCGTTGGTTACTCTTTAATAACTTTTGTCATGTCTAACGACATGGGGAAACCATATTGACCAGTAGTAAACCTTTCTTCATACGCTGGTTTATTGTTCCTAGTTCTTGCCATTGCTACTATTTTTCTCAATTCAATGCACATCTGAAGCTTTTTTGGGTGGTTTAGTTTATATGTATGTGGCATAGGAACAACCTAACAGGATAAATAGTGAATAATTGAACATCCATTTTTCTTTCTGTTCTATAATTGATTCCTATCCCATGTGAATACGGCAGGTATCGAGTGATGAAGCTGTTGAAACTGCAAAGCAATTAGCACTCCAAGAAGGCTTACTGGTTAGTGCCATGTGTCATCTTTTAACTGTTTCTGTCATTTTAGTTGCATGATTATTTTTAATTGTTCATGCAATATCCCATGCCTTTTGCATAATAGGGTATAATGACTTCTTTTGATCCATATAGCTGATCCCACCTAGTGGGAAAAGGCTTTTTCAGTTTTTTGTTAGTGTTGTTGTACATGCAATGCCGACCCCACCTAGTGGGACAAGACTTTGTTGTTGTTGTTGTTGTACATGCAATATCCCATGTACTGACGCAGTTACACAACTCATGCCAAAGTAGCTTGAAAATTGAAACGATCTAGCACAAGATAATGGAATTTGACATGGTTACTGTGTTAATTTAGTTGTATCATGTGCATGAAGAGTCCTATTATGTGGACATAAAATTTAATCTTCTTTGGAGTGCTTGTCAAAGCTAACTCTTTAAATCTTACAACACCCCAGTAATTTTCTGGCCCAAAATGAAGAGCAAGATCTGTTGATGTTATACTTTAAAACTTTCATGCTCACTTCAATTGGAATGCAGGTGGGAATTTCTTCTGGAGCAGCTGCAGCAGCTGCAATAAGGGTTGGAAAGAGACCTGAGAATGCAGGGAAGCTTATTGCGGTAAGTGCATTCCCTCAAATAATAATAAAAAGCAACAGATGGATATGTTACAAGGAATTTAATCCGCCTCAAATAGGACGTATGTTTACTGAATTTACAAACATCATACAGATTTATATACGTATGATTCCTTTATTGGAACGTAGGGTTAAGTGTCCATCTGCTTGTACGGTAGCATAATTTTTTTTTTTTTCGCATGGGAGAATATGCTTTTGTCCTGCTATTTTGGGTGACCAAGTTTCTTTTATATTGCGTTGTGTCTCCACAACTTGGCAAGCTGCAATTTTTTAGTCTTTAATTTGGGTAGAACCTTTCTACATCATGTTTTTGTGATGTTTGTCTCTTTCTCACCTTTTTTCTTTTGGTTCATATTACAAATTTACAACTCCTCACCCACACTACACACTTACACACTTACACACAATCCTATAAGGGGTTCACATCCATTTTATCTCTTTCTCACTTTGTTGCAAACCTTTTACATTGCCGGTCCCAAGCTCGAAGAGAAGGATTGTGTTGGTCTTTTAGGAATCAATATAGAATTTTGTTGAATTTTTATCTAGGGACAAGACTTTATTATTGTTGTTGCTGTGATCTCATTCCCACTTTAAGCTAATTACATTTCACACACTGTTTATTTATTGCAGGTTGTATTCCCAAGCTTCGGTGAAAGATATTTGTCTACTGTTCTCTTCCAATCAATTCGAGAAGAAGTTGAGAAAATGCAACCAGAGCCCTGAAAAGAACAACTTTGCTCTTGTTATGGCTTAACTTTCATCATCATCCACCTTCTTGTAAAACATGGCAACACATGTCAACGTGTAGCTCTTTTTTTTTCCCTCAATTTTTTACTTTTAAGAATTTAGAGAATTCTGCACGCCATTTTCTTACTATTTTAAATTTTAAATTTTAATTTTAGGGATAAACTTTCCAGATGTGTATTACTATTCACTATCATTACTCTTCTAGTCTTCTTCATGTATTTGTATTGACTGCAAATAAGTCTCTCGATCGTGTTCCTTGTTTTAAATAAAATAATCGATCAAACAAACCTGTTCTCCTTGCCCTTGTCAAATCATATCGCAAGTGAAATCATTTAGTGGCCCACAAGTTCTATGGTCAATGATCTTTGAACTTAAATGTGACAATATTGCTAATAAGTCATCTGTGCTTGAACACTTGAACCCGTTGCAATAATATAATACACTGGGCCCAAGAATGATTTAGTTTGAAAGATTCTGACTCTAGTTTTCTCTTTAATGTAGTTTTATTAGTGCAAAACTATTCTTTTGAAATTCTGAAAGCTATACTTAACATGCTGTTTATATCGATAACAAAAAAAGTACCCAACAGGCCAACTGGGGTTCGCATATAAAATTTTTTTTTCCGCAAATGTCAGTGGGCAGTGGCCCTTCTTTTGTATTTTATATAAATTTATTACGTCGTTATTTTTATTAAAGGATTAGAATGTGGCTTCCATCAGTTCCATAGTTATTGTGACTACTAGTATTTTTTATTTTTATTTTAATAATATATATATAACTGAAGATAACGATTAATAAGACTTATTCTTTATAAGATAATTGAATATATTAATATATCAAAATATTTAAACACAAATATCTCAAAACTAATATCAAATATTATAGAAATAAATTATTGTATTTAAAATCTACAAATACTAGTATTGATATAATTTTAAATTACTTTATTGAGGAGTTAAGATGTTGATGTTGGATATCTTTAAGTATTAAAAAATTTGGTCTTGATGTAATAATAATAGAAATATTTTTATCCTTTTGGCCTGTTTTTTTTTTTAATATTTATTGTTTTCATTTTATCTATTGTTCAAATAAATTTCTATAATTAAGATTTTTTAAATAAATATTATATAAGTTAACTAAATCCTAAATTATATTTATAATACCACTGATTTTATTGGTTGAAAATTAATAATATAAAAGTCACAAACAATTAATAATGAGATAAAAAATTAAAAAATATATACTAAGTTAATATTATCATTATATAATTATCATTTTTAATAATTTTCAAAAACTTAAATTGTCATTATAAACTAGATAAATAAATAAAAATAAATAAAAATTAACTCAAAATAAAAGGAGAAAAGTGACGTGAATAAGAGAGAAAGAGAGAAGAAAAAAAAGATTTTTTTTTTATATTTGGCTTTATAAAAAAAGGTTAAACTTTCAAATAATTGTGTATGAATAAGTATAAAAAGAACATTATTATCCTTTGATTTTTCTTATGATGATTAATTGATCAGACCCATGCTCATAGGGTCTAAAGAGGGGAGCCATCAATATTTTTTTGAGAGGCCACTCTTAATTATTTTATTTTTTCACATAGGATAATTTTCTTTTGGGACGGCCACTGTCTCCTTATGAATACATAAAGCTTCGCCCCGTGATTGTAAGGAAAATAATCCATATTGTATATGATGTTTCATTTTTTATTTTTTATTTTTATTTTTAAATATAATATATCACAAAGACGCTTTAATTAACTCATGTAATTTATCTCACCTAATAAAATAAGATGTTATACTTTTTTTTAGTTATTTATAATATTTTTTAATTTGATATTTATTTAAACAAATAAGTGAGTTCACTACTCGAACAATTTAAGTTGGTTTGTTATTGTTGTAATTGAAAAGTTATGTATGTGGATAGAAATTAAATAAAAGTGCACGCAGTTGCATTTTTCTTATTGACATGCCCAAGAAGCTTGTTAAAAGGCAGTCTTTCTTCTTCCCATTCACAGAGCAGTGTAAGCAGAAGAGAATAATATGAGGTTCCCTTTATAGGTGCGAAGCTATCTATATATAATAACGAGTTAGGTATAGAGGCATGCTCGTATACATAAAGAAAAGAAAAAAGCACACACACCAACAAGTAATAAGAGAAAACTCTCTTTTCTCTCTTTCATACAATCATACCTACCTTTCTTCCTATTATATTGCATGTAAATATATATATAAGTCATGCTTAGTGTGAAGTAGTGGAGTACAATTTCTTCTCTAATTTAAGTATATTGGTAGACTGGTATTTTAGTAAAGAGAAAGTATAGGGAGTCAATGGAATATCTGTATAATATGTACAATGGAGATTTAGATATATCCGATTTAGTATTAGAGATATAACTATTAATGTTACTTTTTTCGATCAGCTTAACCTTTTGAGATGAGTGGTTGCATGACATGGTATTAGAGTTTTAGATTCAAAATAAAAATGTATATGTATATTTAGAAACTTTGTTAATATATATACGCTTTTCAAGTATGAAAGGCTAAACGCACTACTATATCATGTTACTGTGGATTCCAACTATGCAACGCATAACCATGGAAGATGTAGGGGACCATCACCCTATTATAGATTGTTGTATTATTATTGCCTATAATGATCAAACATATCATTAATTAAGTACATACTATTATTGGATATTGTACATGAGTCAGCATTTATATATACTTTATATAAAATTAATAATTAAAAATTATTAAATAATATTTTAATTAAATTTTTTAAACTATTTAATAATTTTTAAATATTAATTTTATATAAAAATAATTGCACATTAGTTTATATCTTGTATATATTTTTATTTTAAGAACATTAATAACGATAAAATTAAAAGTTAAAGAATTATAATTTAAATAGTATAATTTTTTTATAATCACTTAAAGATGCAGGTTTGAATATACTTATTTAAAAAAAAAAAAACTGTAAAATTTAAAAAAAAAAAAGACAAGGATAAGACATTTTGCATAAAAAAAAAGGAGGAAATTTAATACATTATTATGAAAAACGAGACTTTGCTTTATCATCGTTGTCACTTAGCTTGTTTGATTGTGAGGAAATGACAGAATATAGGACTAATTAAAGGGCTATATATATTATTATAAGGTAGCTATTGCAATGAAGATTTAATGATTATCATTATGTGAAGATACATTATTTTAATCATTGGATGATAGATTATAAAACTTGATTTTATTTGAAGTAAAAGTGTTACCTTTATTTAAAGTGTTACTAAATAAATAAGTTATATTTTTTAAATAAGAATCATCGTGAAAAGATGTTTTTGGCATCTTCGTGAGAGTAATTGCCTTATTATAATGTAGACATGATAAAATTTCAACTTGAAGTCTTGAGTCCTTGGTTCTCTACACCGTTAAATAAATTGAATAATTCTTTCTCTACTCACATGTGAAATAAATAAGAAGTTATTTCTTATTCCAAGAAAGAATTTCAGCAGTTTATCCCCCTTTTTTTTTCTATTTGTTACTTTTTTTTATTTACCAAAAATAGGGAGATTCGAATTCGCAACTTCATGTGAAGATTATGCTATTTGAATTATAATTCGGTGATTATTATAGAATAATGCTAGATAGACAAAAAAAAACAGCTAGAACTTGTCTTATTTAGCATTAATTAATTGTCGCAACAATTAATGAATACTAAATAAGATAAATTTGGTTGTTTTTAGTTGAAATAAAAAAGTCTCTCTCAAAGTCTTGCATTTAAGTTGGCTGTATGAACAAATTTCAGCTATCATATTCGACCGGCAAAAATAATTGACTTATCGATCTCCTAGTTATTTTGTTATTTATTTTTTAAATTAATTACAACTTCAAATTTTTTTTTTACCTATATAATTTTATCTTCTATTATAATATATTTCTATTAAACCCTATGCAAGAAAATTTTAGAGCCTTTTTAATTTATTTAATTTTCTTCTCTTGATTTTTTTCTTCAATCCATATTTCAATTCAGTAACTTTAATTCCTGCATCTATCTTTGAAAAATGAAACTTACATTCTTAAAATTTATTAGTTGAACTGTTAAATTAATATATATTATATATTTAATATAAATGCTGAACCCAACATATTTAGCTTGATAAGCACAATATTATTTTACGTATTTAAAAAAATATCAATATTTTCATAGAACAGTATTAAATGTGATTGAAGTCTCACCCAAAGTTGCTAGTTTTAAAAAAAAAAAAAACCCAGTTTAAAGAAGAGCATTATATGTTTCAAGACTAGAAGCTTCTCAAAGTCAATATATGTTCTTTCACCAAGAAATGAAAAAGTCAATCTATATTCAGCAAAACGAAAGAAAATTGAAAATTGAAAACATACTTGCATTTTAGCATATCATTCAACAACTCATGTTCTCAATGATTAGACTTTATAATTGGAATGATAGCTTAATAAATTGCTTGAATCACCAGGTAATTCAAAAAGCATAAATACAAATTCGAATAAAGGACAAATTGGTCCCTGACCTTTTTTTTTTCGGACATTTTCGTTCATAAGGATTGAAAAATACATTCATGTCCCTGACTCTTCCAAAACGCAGACAAATTTACCCCTCCGTTGAAGTGACTCCGTTGGACTCAACGGAAAATGCTGACATGGCTCCCGTGGCGCTGACGTGGCCGTTACGGAGCACATGTGGCATGCAATTTTTTAAAACAGGACATATTAATCCTCTCACACCAAAACGTGTATCTTTTTAAAACAAGACATATTAGTCCTCCCACCCCAAAATGACGTCGTTTCACCCAAATCCCCAATCTTTTACATTTATGAGCCAACTTTGTTTTTGCCTCATTAGCTTCTTTCTCCAATCGAACAAGCCGAGTCCTATACTCCTCAGCCTTCTCTGCTTCAACTTTGGCAATTTGCATCTCTTTTTCTGCAGTTCTGCTCTTCTTCGCTTCTACTGCCTTCAAAGCTTTAGCTGCTTTTTTTCTCTCCTTTTCCAAATTTTTCTTCTTCTTATCCACCTTTTTCTTCTCTGCCTCCAGGAGCTCCTTCAACCTACACAAAATCACTACCAGAACCACTACATAAGTAGTTAGCTAGTAATTGTGGCCTCAAGAATAATGTACCTAGTACAGAATACCAACGTTTCTCAAAAGATTGTATATATTATAGCAAAACTTTACACAATTCAATTATTACTTACTTTATAAAGCTGCTTATGAACATATTCCATTCACCGAGTACCACTTTAAAAATAATATATACAACTAAAATTCAAACTTCTTTGGAACAAAATAACGTCCAGCAATAATTGATTATCACACTTAAAATCGTTGTAATAAGCTGAATTCGTAACCAAAGCTACATACTTCATTTTCTAAAGATACTCTAGCATTACATTTTTTAAGCTTCTCCTCAGCGTCTGCTTTGGCTCGTGCCCGTTCTTCTTCACATTCTGCAGAAAATACAACATTGCAATGTCTCACTAATTACAACTTAATCCAATCTGTTCAGTGAATCCACTCGCAGAAATTCTACTACATATGCATAAAATTCTTATTCAGATTCGCTACTCACATCCCAAAGAAAAAGGCAAAAATGAAAAATTGAAAATAAATAAATAAATAACTTTGGTTGAGCTTCACATTTTGAGCCTGAACTTCATTGATTTTGGTTTCTAGAAGCTTCACAGCTTGGCGAAGAGCGTTTCGTGATTCTTGAAGCTTCGAACACTTCTTCTTCCATTGCCACAGAAAAGGAAAATAACTAAAGAACTCGGCTTTGAATGACAAATAAAGTGAAAAAGAAAAAAAGAGAGAATTTTACTGCTTCACAGTGGGAGCAAGCAGTGGCAGAAATAGGTTCGAATGGGTGATTTGCAAAGAGAGCCATTGGCGGCCAAGAGGGAATGGAGAAATGTGAGATTATTCAATCCATAGCAGAGATTCTACACCACCGTTCTCTTCGTCCTTGGGGTAAGCGAGGGAATGGAGAGGGAGGGGAGTAGAGTGTGTTAGGGTAAGCGAGGGAGTGGAGAGAGAGGGGGATGGGGCAAGGAGAGGAGGGGCAGCGTAGGTGGTGGTGGAAGAGGGACTCAGGGGCAGGAGGTGGTTGGGGTTGGAGGTGGCTGAGGATGGTGACCCACTTCACCGTTTCTGTGGAAGGATTAGGTCTCATAAATGTGAAAGATTGGGGATTTGGGTGAAACGACGTCGTTTTGGAGTGGGAGGACTAATATGTCCTGTTTTAAAAAGCTACACGTTTTGGTGTGAGAGGACTAATATGTCCTGTTTTAAAAAGTTGCATGCCACGTGTGTTCTGTAATGGCCACGTCAGCGCTACGGAGCTATGTCAGCGTTTTCCGTTGAGTCCAACTGAGTTACTTCAACGGAGGGATAAATTTGTCCGCGTTTTGGAAGGGTCAGGGACATGAATGTATTTTTCAATTCTTGGGGACGAAAATGTCTGCAAAAAAAGAGTTAGGGACCTATTTGTCTTTTACTATACAAATTTAAATAAAGCCTCAATGAGTATTGATTTTTAATAATTTTATTATATTCATTTTTTTTTTCAAAAAAAAAAGGTCCTGGTTATTGGGATGGAATATTGGAATTTATTATATATCCCATTCAATAGAAATAATTGTCCGCCATTTAAAAAAGAAAACTGAACGATAATTTTTTTTTCATTAATATAATCATGAATAAAGGAGATGTCAGATGTGGTAAGTAGATAGGGAGAATATTTATAATAGTTATATAATATAAAATATAACAGATTAAATTATATATAACCGCTTCATGCATGAAATAAAATATATTAATAAATATTGTAAGGGGATGAGGTGAGATATGAACTCGTAGTGCCCACAATGGTAGACTTAACTAAATTATGCAAAATCACATGTTGCATGTTGCCACTCTGTTTTAGTTCTTGTTAATTTATAACTTATTGGTTAGCGCGCGATAAAAAAATTATTTTTATACACTTGTGTATTGGATTCATTTTCTAAATTCTTTTATGTGAACGCTCGTGTATAGATTGATAAGTTGCGGCTACGAAGTTAAATAATTAGGTAAAAATTCAAGTTTAGTTAACTTCACGTAAAATTGATAATTGAGAATCATTAGATGATTTAACTAATTTGACTAAATTTTTATCTAACGGCTCTCAACTATCAACTTTACGTGAAGTCAACTGCACCTAAATTTTCACCAAATAATTAATATTCGACAGTTATACAAAGTATTTTATTTTTATCCGTGTCACAAATATTTAAAGTAATAATAGTGCACACCCTATTTTGCATATACAAATAAAAATGTTATTTATATATTAAAATTAATTATTATGTAATTTAATTTATTTTTATTTTAATATATATTTTATATTTATAACTAATTTTAATAATTAATTTTAATATATACGTAAAATAGTTGTTGCATATATATTATGGATATAATCGTAGAATTAAGTAATAGACAATGTATGTAGAAGAGTAGAATCTTTTAATTGCATCGTCACCAGCCACAGCACCATATACACTTTTATATATATATATATATATATATATATATATATATATATATATATATATATATATATATATATATATATATATATATATATATCTTATTTATTATTTAAAAAAAATACCAACTCAGAATTTGTCCAAGTGATAAGTATATTCTTTATTTAATCAATAATTTTGAATTCGAGTCCTAAAAATAAATGAATTTTTTATTGAGAACCAAAAATATTATACATAAACAAATTGACAAAATAAATTATCAAGTGTTTTAAATTTATTTAGATGAATAGTATGATGAAGTAAAAATGTTTCTGAACTAAGTATTTTAACCAAGTAATGAAAACATAACATATGACATGCTTTTCTTTTCTGGTTAAATTTGATTTTTGCTTTAATATAAAATGATTGAATTTAAATGACTAAATCAATCATTTTTTTTTAATAAAATCAAATACTTAATATCAATTGAGAGTGCTTTTGTCATTAACTATTTTATTTTTTTTTATTTTAAAAAATCAATTGACCAAATAATTTAGTCATTTCCATTTCAACTATTTTCAATTAAAAAAAAAGTTGACCAACAATAAAATTATGTTACATGTCATATTCTCGTTATTGATCATAAATTCATAATGTTTCATCCTAAAATATTTTACCTCCATTATTTCATTTGAAATTCTCCATTTATTTATTAAAACACTATATATTGTCTTGATGGGCACAACAAATAAAGTAAACCACATATTTGTAGCAGTATTTTTTTTTTCTTATTAAAGAAAGTTATGCAGCAGTATTTACTATATCAATACTATTGTATAAGAGTGTTTAAGATTTGGTATCATCCTACACCCAAAACATATTTTATAGGATTCAAATTTATTATTTTTAGATTGGATTCGGTTATATTTCGAATCATTTCATTCGAAATTTTGTTTAATAAAAATATATATTTTAAAATAAAATTAATAATATTATATTATATTTTAATTTTTAATTAATATTTATTATATTATATAATATTATTTTTATTTTAAAATAATTTATTTTATTATAAATATGATGAAATATTTATTAAATTTAATTTTTAAAACAAAATTTTATTATTTAATATATTATATATATATATTAATTTTATATTAAATTGATCCAATTTAACTCAATTTATTTTAAATTAGATCAAAATAGACCGGATAACTTTTTAAATTATGTCCGAACTCAACCATAAACGCCCTTACTGTTGAAATAGTTTGTGTGTGTCCGTTTTTTTCTTCCTACTATACTTAAAGGTATTAAAGATATATAAACATTTAAGTAGCGTTTGGCAGAGAAATAGAAACGAAAAGACTGAAATTGAGAGACAGAAATTGAAATAAATCTCAGTATTTTATTTAGTGTAAAATGAGAGACAGAAATTGAAATAAGAATGAAATTTTAATTTAATTTGTATAAATAATAAAATTGGAATTAATTAATTGAAATGAAGTTATTTTAGGTATAAAATGTTATTAAAATTTCAGTTTCCATTTCTAAAAATTTTAGTCTTCTGTGTCCCCACTTTTTGGAGGTACTGAAATTTTAGAAATAGAGACAGAAATTTTAATATCAATCTCTAAAGCAACAAATATAATACTGAATCTCAGTCTCATAATCTCTATTTCAGTACCTCAAAACAAAAACTACAATAAAGATCATCAAACAAAATTCCTTCATATATATATATATATATATATATATATCCTTTTTGATATTATATATGAGTAGTGTTTCCTTAAGAGGAATGCTAGGGACAATAATTTTTGTGTTTTATAATTATCAATTGGTCATCAAATAGTATTTTTAATGGTGTGAGATTACATTCAATGGTAAGAGATTACTCATTTTTCTTTTAATAGTTAAATAATAGCCACAAAATACAAAAGTTGCTGACCCTAAACTTTCTCTTTCCTTAATCCCAATAAAGAATGCCAAGTGGATACATAGATAGCATATATATAATCTTATTCTTGTCTGTGTTTTCATTCATTCACCATTCATTGATAAGCTACTAGCGAGTCCAAAGTAGTACTATAACATACATTTTGTATATATGGAAGCGGAGCATTATTTTCCTTCTCCTTCTCTCTGCTCAACCAGGTATAAATACATTGTCATTGATAATAATTTGTGTGTGTACTGGAAATGAATGAATCTAATTAATGTGTTGATTTGTATGGTAATGGATGAAGATGGTGGTCAAAGGAGACGGTGGCGGTGGTGACGGGTGGGAACAAAGGCATAGGGTATGCGTTGGTGAAGCAATTTGCGGAGCTTGGACTGAGCGTGGTCCTGACTGCGAGAGACTACCATAAAGGGGAAGCTGCTTTACAGGCCCTTGAAGCACATGGTCTTGCCAATCACCTTCACTTTCTCTTGCTCGATGTTTCTGACCCTCTTTCCATAAAAAATTTCGCATCCTCCTTTCAAGCCAAATTCGGACCCACCTTGGATATTCTCGTATGCATTCCCGCTTTTAATAATCCAAATATCAACACAATTCCTTCCTAATTATGTGATTTTATTTTTAATTAATTAGGTTAATAACGCGGGTGTGTCGTTCAATGAGCTAGACGGGAACACGGTGGAGTATGCAAAAACGGTTATGGATACTAACTTTTATGGCCCTAAGTTGTTGATTGAGGCTCTCCTTCCACTCTTCCGTTGCTCTTCTTCTTCTTCTTCTGTCTCTCGTGTTCTCAACATTAGCTCAAGGCTTGGCTCCCTTGATGTAAATTTAAATTCTCTTTCTTTCATTCATTCATTCATTCATCACTTTATCTAATTATGTGATGCCATGCAGAAATTGAGGAACAAGAAGATGAGAGAAATGTTGGAGAGGGGGGAGTTAGGGGAAGAGGAAATAGAGGGAATGGTGAAGAGGTTCCTTGGAGACGTGAAGAGTGGAAGGTGGGAGAATGAAGGGTGGCCATTGCAGTGGACTGACTACGCGGTCTCCAAGCTGGCTCTCAACGCATACTCAAGGCTGCTCGCTAAGAAACAAAGTGGCCTCAGTGTCAACTGTTTTTGCCCTGGCTTCACACAGACCGCCATGACAAGGGGAAAGGGCACCCACACCGCCGACCATGCTGCTGCCCTTGCCGCCACACTCGCCTTGCTTCCCCCCTCCCACTTGCCTACCGGCAGGTTCTTCTTGCTTAGCCGCAACACCACTCCTACTACTACTATTACTTCTAAACTTTGATCCAATTTCTCTGCCTAATTTTATATATTTTTTTTCAGAAATTCACAACCAGTATTCAACCAATTTCATTATTATAATTATTTTTGTTGGTTGAAAAAATATTTATTAGCTCCTGTATCCGATGATTTATTTTATACTGGTTCAACAAAAAGGTTACAACTTTGCCTAATAACAACAAATTGAGCTAGGCTAATATAACATGCTTATAAGGTAGTTTCTTGTTTTGTAATTATTTCTAATAGAAAAAGTATAAGGAGCAATGAAATATTTGTACAATGTGTACAATGAAAGTTTAGAGATGTCCGATTTAGTATTAGAGATATAACTATTAATGTTATCTTTTTTCATCAGTTGAAGTTTTTGGAATGAGTGGTATCATGACATGATAATTATTATCCTAGTACCCAAATAGTTATTCTGGATAGTATAGATGTTCATTTTTTAACTCATATAGCCTATTGTACACACTCTCTAGTAGAACTCCAAGTAACTGTAACCTATCTAAAATATGATCTCAATACGTTAATTATTTATCAAGGTAGATTTATTTTTTAAAAGGACACTTTATATGATATTTAAAAATAGAATAATATTAGAGAGATAATAATTTAAAATTATCTTATTTAATTTAATATATATAATTGTATGTATGTAACATTCATAATTATATATTTATTTATTTAATTTTAATTTTTATAAAAATATTTAGATAAATATTTAAAAAATATACATAAAAAAATGATAGTAAATTTCAATTACTAAATCTCTTTTTTCATGTTTAGAGAAAAATTGGATATTCACAACAAAACAATTGTTTAGCATTTCCAAATTTCAATGATTAAAAGGTACTATTTATCTAATTATACTTGAAAAAAAATATGAAAATTTGATCTTTAAAATATTTTTAAAAATATATTTATCAATTGTTTAATTGTTTTTATCACGACGTTTTTAAATTTTTTAAAAATTTATTTATTTTTTATATTTTTTAAGATTATTTTTATCAATAATATAAACTTTTGGATAATATTTATTTTAATAGTTTAGCAGTTGATATTTAAATGTTGCTAACTATATGTCTAATTATATTTTCATTTATGGACCTAAAAATGAAATTACTTTATTTGTCCCGCCAAATGAAGTTAGTAATAGGGCTTATCCATTTTTGTCATTATTTTTAATTATTAACTCAATTTACTTAATTTAATAATTTATCTTAGCAAACAACAATTATTAGTAATAGGATTTATTACTCAATTTAGTAATATGTATGAAAGCAAACAACAAAAAAATAATCTATCTTAGCACTTGACGTTTAAAGACAGCAATTAAGAAATCGAAGTAGAACGAGTAACTGAATTTTCTATTGATATTGTAATTGAACCACCCCCTAATCCCTATAAACAAATAAACCAATTTTTTAGTTGAGTGGCAACATAACACATACATGAAAAAACTGTTGTTAATTAATGATGAAGCGTCATGAAAGATCCTAGTGATAGGTGAATGACAAAAAGGCAGTTGGTTTTAGTTCCATGCATGGTCTCCTGACTCAGCAGGGAATTATATGATGAACACAAGCAAGAAACAAAGAATCTTTAATTTCGTTTTGTGTGTTTGAAACTTTGAATCAAGAATAATGTGGTTGATTCCAAGCATCTCCCTCGACGTATGGGATTCCTTCCAGGACCTCCCATTCACAAGCAGCGCCTTCTGGAGCAGGGAGAAGGAGGATGCTGGTGACACGTAGCACCGCGTGGAGAGGAGCAGCGGGAGCTTCATCAGGCGCTTTGACAATAAATATATGGAAAAGTATAATATAATAAAATATTTTAACTTTTTACGAAAATATTTAATCTAAAATTTTAAAAATTTCATGATTAATAATAAATAATTAAAATAAATAAAATATATTATAATAATATTAATAATTATAATATAAAATATATATTACTATTAATGTAATAAGTTTTAATTATTTTCAATATTTTTTCATTAATCGATATAAAAGTTTTGAATTTAATATCTTCATAACAAGTTAAAATATTAAAAAATAAAAACTATTATAATAATAATAAATATATATTTTATATTTTTTGATACATTAAAATAACTATCACTAATTTATACATAAAAATAATTATTAAAAGATATTTTAGCCAAATAAACTAACATGAATGTTATTTAATTCTTATAAAAGAGGAAAGAAGAGTATTATTTTTGGGTCTTGCATTCTTCTATTATCATTTTTATATAAAAAATGTTATATGATTATTATTATTTTTGTTAAGATACACCCTTGCACACACAACTCCTTTTCTCCATGAATTCCATATATCAATTTCTTAGTCATTGCTAGAATTTGAATCCACTGTACCTTCTAGCAAAGTAAACATAGTTGTCACTTACGATGCATGGACACTGACACGGACACGGGACACGACACGATACGGGACACGCTGACACGCGAATTTTAAAATTTTATATGACATGGGGACACGCATATATATAAAATATAAAATACTTTTTAGATAGATTGTAATGATATTTTGATATTTTATTGATATTAAAATATAAACTAAAATTTTTAATTATTTTTAATGTCTTATTTTAATTATATCAAGTATTTAAAATATTTTTTGTTTTAATAAATAATAATATATACTATATATAAATTTATTTTAAAGATATATGTTAAGGATAAGACTGGACAGCAGACACGTGATGGTATTTAGGTGTGTCCAGACATGTCCGGAGAATAATTTTTTATTTTTTATTAAGACACGGTTGGATACAGCAGACACGCGTGTCGGACAAATATCGGTGAGTATCGTATCCGAAATGTGTCTGACACGCGAATACGATAACTCAGCGAAATGTCCGTGCTTCATAGGTTGCCACTAAAGAAGGCCTTTCTCTATGTGTATACTCCAGTCTTCTTTGGACATTAGTGCAATCTAGTCATTTTCATTCAAATTCGGTTTTTGAACAAGGCTTTTCATTGAAATTTATTCATTACCCTCTAAGTATTAACTATTAATGATGAATGTGTTAGCCCATACATTATTGGGCTACGCTGTAACCCAAAAACTGTAACCAAGACCTGAACAAAATATGAAGCCTTTGTTTGCTACAAATGTTATAGCCGAACCAAAAACTATCTTCCTGTACATATTATTGACCAGAATTAATTTAACTATTCATTTTAATTACTTTTATTAGATACGGCATTATAAAAGGTTTACTCGAGGAAAGATCTTATTATCCGTATAGAGTACAAAACTTTTACTCTAGATTTTTCTGATAATTAGATTTATCTTTTGTATTATACTGGTCTCATTTTTTTAAGGGAACAACTAGGGAACCAAAAGCATATCAGCCCAAAATGTGTTTAATTGTATTTAATTAAACATATTATCTCCCTATTATCACCGCACTAAAAATTACTCAATTAGGTTATTGGCAACGGGTGTTTCAATTTGTTGTTTGGGACAAAGGGCATTCCTTTCTTGTCTCTTCGTTATTCTGATTATAGAAGCAAGATGCCTCTCCTTATGTTAGGAAATTAAATGACAACTCTATCTTTGCAATCAACAAGAGCAGATATAACACTTTGTTAACATTTTAAACAAAAATTAATATTAATAACACTAATTAATACAATGAGTAATAGAACGCAGCTCTTATACAGCGTATAATTCCAATATGCCTTTAATGATAACTCATTAGCAATTCTCTTTAATTAAAAAAGGATAAATTATTAAACATTTATTGATGTTTCTGTCAAAAGAAGAAAGCGCGATTACTTTTTGTAACTTTAATTCATAGATTGGTAGCTGCAAATGATGAAGTTGGTGCATGCCAGTCACTCGGATAAGGTCAGTTCAGCATGCATAATAGACGCCACTAAATAAACATTAACCCCCAAATAAAAAATAAATAAAGAAAAAGAAACATTTACAATAATGCAATCTATACATATCGAGATTATGTGTCATATAATTGGTTATGACTTATGGCAAATAACTCATCAGGTCAACCATTAGTTGGAATGTTGGATTTGGATAGGGAGGGGAAAAAGTGACATGATGTTCATTAATTGAAATAAACGCAACCAAAATAATAGTCATTAGTCATATGAAGCATACATCAAACTTATATACGTAAATTAATATCCCTACGATTTGATAGCTCATAGTATATCTTCAGTTCGTTGTTAATCTAAATAAACAATGGTAATTAAACTAAAAAATGGTATTCGAATTTCAAAAAGTTATATCTGTCAAATATATTTTCAAAAGACATAAGGTCTCAAAAGGTAACAGACAAATCTTTTATTTGACAAATAATTTGTACACTTACTTTAAATTTTTGTAGAACAATCTTATAAATATATTAAAAGATGCATATAAAAAAGTGGAGGAAAATTCGATCGCAAAAACTCTTTTTTAATTTTTTTTTATTAAAAAACGATTATTCACAAAAAAAGTCACTTCATTTTTATACAATTAATATTTTGGCATTTTTATTTAGAATTGTACGGTTAGTCGGTTACCAAACGGTTTAGGATTGTTTGTCGGGTGTGAAGGTATGTCCCAGCCTTGACATGGATCATGGGAATAAGAAGCGTGAGCGGTCGATTTTTCGAATTCTTCGCGAGTTAAGGGGGGTGCTACCTGCAAGGACACTCCAACACTCAAGTCAGCAGGTATACAGGTGACAAAGAAGAAAAGTTATGATGACGTACTGTGGGGGAGGGGTAGGACCCTCCCCTTATATACCCTGTCAGTAGGGCGGGCCCTACGGAGGAAGGCCTCCTTCCAAGAAACTTCATTTCCCACAACTGTCATGCAGCTGGTAGTAAGGGTACGTGTCTGGATCGCAGACCGAGCAGGTTATGCGAGTTGACCCGGCCGCACATATCGGTTTGTTCGTGGGCTGGGGCGACAATTGTGCTCAGCTAAGTTGGACCGTAACAAGAATATAGCACCTCAAGTTCAACTGGAGGCACTCCAATGTTGCTCACATGCTTAATAACCCCACATGCCAAATAAAAGTGTTCAAAGAAAAGTAACCTAATTTGGTTACGATAGTATTAGGAAGATAAAAAAAATTGTCGGAACTTATCTTATTTAGTATTTATTAATTGTCAGAAGATAAAGAAAATTGTCAAAACTTATCTTATTTAGTATTTATTAATAACCCCACATGCCAAATAAAAGTGTTTAAAAAAGGTAACTTAATTTAGTTACGGTAATATTAGGAAGATAAAGAGAATTGTCGGAACTTATTTTATTTAGTATTTATTAATTATCCCAATAATTAATACTAAATAAAGTAAATTATAGTTATTTTTGATTAATTTTTTTTATCAAATATTTCCGTTTGGTTAATAGTAACTAGGGTATGGCATAATGGCAATATTAACACAACAAAAATCTTCTCGTAAGATAAAAATTTAGTACTCATGTTACCAATATTTTAAGATAAGAGAATATAATGTCCAAAACTATCGAAGGAAATAATACCTTTTCTAATTTTCTTTGGCAGTAAACAATATAATTTACTAATGAGTTGTTACGTACACAAGTCAAAATTTGAATTTCTAATATTTATTTAAACGAATGAGTAAATTGACCATTCGACTAATTCAAAATGGTTTAACCAATAGATTGCTTGCTGTGTGCACGAGATGGGATTCAAACTCTCAATATTTAATTAAACGAACAAGTAAACTCTCTACTTGATCAACCCAAATTAATTTAAGCAATATAAATATTTATAATAGTTTTCCTCCTCTTCGTTCTTATGAGATTTTCTAGAGATGGATAAAATTGAGGTACAAAAAGTTTAATGGATTTGGAAATGGACTAGGGTCCAAAACGGACCTCCTAAGAAACGTAATTCACGGCTAACTATGGGCCATCAAATTAGGAGGTCTAAAGTCTAAACCCTATCCAAACACTCCCTTTGAAATCAAAATACAAATCTCCCCATGAAAATAAAATTAATTATATGATATAGATGTATATTATAAATTAAAAATAAGTTAAATAATATATATATATATTTATATACAAATATATAATGACAGATTATAATAGTAAATTTTAATATACAAATAATATTTTTGAATAAAATAGGGTTATCGTATGTTAAACTTTGAAAATAAATCTTACAATAAGGCAAATTTAAAAGAAAATATTAAAGAGTTATTAGAATTTGTTATTTTTTTTCTTCATTTAACTATTAATTCTATTTCTTTAGTCTATTAAATCAACAAAATACTTTATCTCATATTTTTAAATATTATAACAAATAATTAATATCTAAAAATAATAAATTTTAATAGGGCTCTAACATTTCTGGGATTTAAATTTCCTCTGTTACTATGGGAGTTTCTCTAATCAATGATCTCATGAGTGTAGTTGATTGACTGCTGATCTCTAAAGTAGATCCTAATCTAGATCGATACCAAAATCACTTAAACTTTAAAACATATATTAAAAAAGAAAATAATAATAAAAATAATAAGCCATGATAATGTCACAGCTGCTACTCATAATAAGTCACAACAGCAATGTGACCCTCCACGTGTTGACAGCACATATCTTATTGCATGTTACTTGAAATTATTTTGCAGTCTTTGCTAGCTATGCTTGGTACCTTACTAGCAAAGGCAAATCCATATCCATATAATAGACAGAGTGATCAACACAAAGGAGGAAGCCTTCGATCTATTTCTTTCTTCTCTTTTAAAATGGTGGCCCTTCAATCTTCATAACCAAGAAACCCTAAATGGATAGCTTCCTAAGCCTATATGGGCCAATGTACAAGATAAAAGAGGCAATCAATAAAATTGGTTGAGATTCCTAACTTCAACCAATATGTATATACTTGGTTTGATTAACAGTAAAATCAACAGATTGAGGTTGGTATAATGGTTAATTTATTAGTCTGTTTAAG
The DNA here is from genome assembly GCF_003086295.3 of Arachis hypogaea. Classification (NCBI taxonomy): domain Eukaryota; kingdom Viridiplantae; phylum Streptophyta; class Magnoliopsida; order Fabales; family Fabaceae; genus Arachis; species Arachis hypogaea. The sequence goes on from NC_092048.1 coordinate 131,695,325, forward strand.
TAAGTGTTATTTATTGACCAACAACAAAATTTTAAATAGAGTTTCGATCTGACGAATTAATTATTAACTTGCTGAGCTGAAAAAACCGTGAGAAACCAAAATACAATAATTAACAGGTTAAATACAATGCAATAATTGTCTTTTAACGGCGGCAGGAATTCGTTGCTTAACATCCATCTATTATTTGCTTTGATTACGAAGGCAATCAATAAACCAAACAAACAAAAAGTAAACTAATGGCATTCACTTACCCCCAACCGATACCATTTTGTTCTTTCACTCTTTCAGACGAACTGTTTCCTACCCCATTACTAGATGATTCATTCATTAATGTCTACTATGTAGAATTCTAGAACCTAGACCAATTGGACCGATTTGTATAAATTAATAATTAAGTACATTAAAATTATATTATTTAATAAAAAGCAAGGTACTAATAAATAGTGGAACTGCTTGAATCTGACAAAACTCTCTTGGATCCTGAAAAGCCTAATAATTATTGTGGTCTTTCTCTTATTCAACATTCCGAGCCCAAAACCTTAACCAACAGCTGTAATTTCTTGCTTAAGTAACCGGAATTGAACAAAATAGATAAGCTTCCAATAATAATGAAATTAAGGTAGTAGATTTGATTTAGTTGGGGGAGTAATTGATGTTATGTGAAGGAGGCACACGTGACGTAGGGTAGATTTGGTTGCATTAGCAAAACATACAAAATGAATGAAGGGGGACCGTACAGCGGACTCACATGCACACGTTCCATAAATCCACCACTGCACCACCACCATAATAATCATCGTCTCTGCCGTCAAAACTACTTTATAGCTGTAGTCCACTTTCACTCACTGCTACCAAAATATTTATTTTAACATTGACACTTCTACTTCACTCACTAGTCACTACTCGCTCGCTGCTTTTATGCTTCAAACAAATTGAACCAGTATTCATTATTAGGGCTGAGCACGGGTACCGGATACCCGATTACCTGTTTGAATTCGAATCGAACCAATTAAATTGGTTTTGGAATCAATCGGTAATCGGGTTCAACTCGAACCAAACTGATAGTCTTTATTAATAATTGGTTCGGGTATTAATTCTGATGGTGCAGAACCCAAACCAATGCGCAAACCCGATCATATATTAATTAAATAAAAAAATTAAAAAAATATATATATGACTTTTTCGTTAGACACTATTAATATGTTTGGATTTTAATGAATTTAGTTTTTAATGTATTTGATGTTTAACATGTTTTGATTATTTCTATTGATGTTACATGTTTATTGTACTTATTGAATTTTTAAAATAAAAAATTGGTTTTTTTTTTTTTTTATAAATTTCAAAGTTATCGGGTACCCAATTATTCGAACCGAACCAATCAATTCTTAATTGATTTAGTTTGGTTCGGGTATATATACAAAAGAACACAAATCCAAACTAAACCAAATCAATTATATTTTGATCGACTCGATTCTAATTTTACCATGAACTCGAACCAAACCAACCCGTACTGACCCTAATTCATTATTCTCAATCTTTCTTTACCATCAATTGGGGGTGTGTTTGAAACTCTTAGAAATTCAATTACCTTTTTAAATAATTGACTATATATATTTAGTTAAAAGTAATTTTTAAAAAAGAACTTATTGTGTTTGGAATGCATGCAAAAAAAAAAAAAAAAAAAAAACTATTTTTAATTGGTGTGATTAAAATAGTGATATAAAATAATTATTTACATTATTTAATATTTAAAATCAAATTGCTTAGTTGGTATAATTAAAAGAATGATATAAAATAATATTATTTTTGGTGACAATTTTTTTAGTTTAAAATCATTAGTTTCGTTATTTTCAATTATAACTCAGACAAGAATACTTAAAATATTTGCAGAAAATCTTTATAGATTCCCAAACATACTCTCATTCGGTTTTTTGTAATAATAATGACTGGGCCATGGCCCATGGGCAATTAATATTTTTTTAAAATATATAGAAAACTAAATTTTAAATAATTAGTAATAGTATAACAAAAAAAGTAATTAATATTAGTTAACTTTTTTTTATCATAAAATTGTTTTTTAATTCTCATTTTAGAAGATATGAGATTTTAAATTAGAATGTAAAATTTAAAATTGAAAAAAGGAATTCCTTAGTTCAATTCTTTTAAGAAACAGCCTGAAATTATCTATTTAGCCCTTGAATGGGCAATAGTTATTTAAATTTGATGACGGTTCAATAGAAAATGAGATCTGAGTGGCTCCGTTTTTAATCCTAAGGTCAAAACATTGGATTCTATAGTGAAAACATTGGTAGAAGCAGGGAAGCAGTAAAACCAGGAAAAGTATACTGGGTGGACGTCTCGATTACATAAAATCTCTACAGACTCATAAACAATGAGGGACCAAGCTCATGTACCCTGCTTTATACTTTATACAAGTCAAGACACATTCAGAAATATTAGGGGGGGGAATTCTGAGGAAATCCGTAAAATAATAGAATTGAAAAATTACAATTCTTATTATTTTAATTTAAAAAATGAGTAAATATTTATTTTCTTTAGTTTACTGAATCTCCTCATACTCGAAGAGCGAAGGGTATAAAGTAGCAGGAGAAGAGAAGTTTGACCGGGTCAAAACCAGAAATGGTTCCCTCCAACCAAACTCCAAAATCAAATCACGACTTTCGAAGAGTCCTTTGTTAGTTGCTTCTTTAAGGAAAAAAATAAAGGCGGGTGAGGATACAGTTGGAAGAGAGAGATAAATGGGCCCCGCACCAACTAGGCCTCAGGATAATATGGGGCCAAAATTGTACCCATCAAAATTCCAACCAAATACGTACACCTAATTCCATCTCTCACTTTGCTTCAAAACATAATGCCTAAATAGGCAAACCATCAACGTCTATCACCTTCTCAAGAACCATGTGTTACTCTTATTTCCCATCACTTTAATTCTTCGGACATAATTAACATAGAATATAGAGAAATAAAAACTAATTATTTTCCCTTGATTCCACCAAGGGAAATTAGGCAAAACAGTAGAATTCAAGAATTACACAAGAGATATTATTACATAGTATAAATTATTACATATACTATAACAAGCAAAAGAGAGGGATTGTACATAAGGTATGGGTAAAACCTTTCATCAATTCCTTGTTAGCTTGACTTGGAACACTTTTTCCAATTCCATACACCATACCATACCTTGCCCCTTAGTATATTGTTGCCCATATGAAAATGAACCGCGTATCTTATTACAACTAATTAATAATACTAACAAGTACCAAAAAATATAGAATAACCTTCTTCCCTAAACTATTTCTTTAACTATTGCTTCAAACTAGAAAACAGAGATCCCAGAAGCTACAATCCGTTACCCTAAACCTGGATGTTTTATTGCAACTAACTACCCAAAACACATTCCTTGAATCCCATCATTCATGGGACAAAAAAAAAAACCAAAACAAAACACCAAGTTTACTAGCACAAACCAGTGGCCAATTTTCACTATTTTTCATCTCCATGGCCTTTTAAAACTAGAAAAGAACAATTTTTGTTTTCAAGTCAGAGTCAATAAGTCCACTCCTGCGGGAGGCGAACTTCGTAGCTGGCTGCCTCTTCCCGCCGTGCCCTTAATCTGTTCTGCATCAGAACAGCGTTTCTTCTTGCAACCAATGCATCTAAAACAGAAAAGAAATATCTGAACAAGGAAACCCTTAAATAAAATGTCACAGACATGAGAAACAGGGACTAGGCTTACCATAATCAGTGGCAAAGGCGTTGGAGAAGCACGGCTGAAGTGATGGACCATTAAAACCCTCAATGTTTAGGTTCAAAGCATGAACAACCTTAGCCGGAACCACAACAGGTGCAGAACCTGATGGAATAAACGATTAAAATTAGATACAAGTGGACCAACCCTATAAGAAATTAAACGAGCCAAGAGAGGGGTTTACCAGTCTTCTTTCGAGGCTCGGCGGTGTTCCCATAATGGCGAGGCAAGAACACCCCTGTTCCACCAGAGCTGGCTCTTTTGGCGGCAGATCCAACCGGAACCGGAACCCGATGCCCGGATCTGCCATACTGCAAGTTGTTCTGATTCTGGTGAGGTTGGGGCCATGCAGATTGGAGACGGTTACCACATTTTACACTCTCGTAACAAACTTCACGCGCTCTGTGCTGCTGTTGGAGGAGCCAGTATGCTTTATTACCAGCCCCCAGACTTCCCCATGTAGAACCACACTGTTGATTCAACACCTGCTCTTGAGAAACCTGAACACAATGGAAAAAGATTATTAGATTCAAGTTTTTCAGAAATGCCTTCTTCCCAAAGACCGTTTTGTTACCTGAGGAGCGTGGTTACAGAACGAGGGGCATACGGTGGTGTGAAGGTTCTTCGGTGCTGCTGCGGTGGCGCGTGCAGAGTTAAGAAACCCTCTGTTGCTCTGAGACACGTGGTCGTTCAGCTTCATCCTGGCCACTTGTCCTGCGGCTTGGTATATAACCTCCCAAGGGTCGTTTTGGTCGGCGAACGGCGTCGTCGAAGGGGAAGGAACACGGGAAGATCCGTTCGGTGTTCCTTCGCCGGAAACTAAGCTACGGCCGGACCAGCTTCCGATTCCGCTAAGGGTAGACTGAGGCGAGCCAGCCATACCGCGAGTTTTGCATGCCTGTGAGAACCAAAACGAAAATAGAGAGTTAGCTTCAGAAGGAAGAGAAAGTGTGTTATTGTGGCTTTCAGAATATTCTATACCTCAGGTTTCTCAGTGGCGAGTTGTTTGCGTGAGTCGTGAATCGTCGCCTGACTGAGCCGGCGAGTCAAGCCGGCGAAGAAGTCTTCTTCCTCGTCGCTGCTCTCCGTCTCGGTGGAGCCAGCAACGGACTCCACCGGAGAGGACACACCAAACTCATAGGGGAACTCGGAAGGAAAGCAGAAAACGGCGTCCGGGTCGGCTTTTGGGGAGCCCTTAGCTCCGTCGAGGAAGTGCGGCGGCGGAAGCCAGAGAGCGGCGTCGTCAAGGAGCTTCGCCATGGGTGGTCGGAAAGTGGTAGAATATTGAGATAGAAGTTGAAAATAGGAATGATGAGAGAAAGTAGGAAGTAGAAGAAGTAGGGTGGTGGATCATAGAATGTTGAAGACAATGTTGCTTTTATTAAGGTTTCAGGGTCTCCTTTCACACACTTCAAATTCTTATTTTATTGTATTAAAAAATAAAAAGAAAATGAGGGGGGAGAGAGAGGTGCGCAATTTGCAAACAACTGGAAGAAGGGCCCAGTGGTTGGAGACATTTGTCCTTGTTTTTGTATGCAACTCACCTGCCATTTGTCCACTCCACCCCCTTAATAATCTCTTTCAAATTAAATCAAATTAATTAAACACCACCGTTTTCATTGGAACATGCATCGTTACCAACTTACCATACCCCGCATTCTTTTTCTTTTTAGTTTCTGTTTTTATATTCCACATGCCTTAATTTTAATCTTCACAACTTTCTGAGTTTTTTTTTTTAACTTTTATATACCTTAAAATCAAATTTCAAATTTCAAATTTCTTACACTTCTACACTAACCAAGGGTTTACTATTCTATTACCATACGTCTCAATAATTGTTTTTCAAAGTCTTCTCTCTTTTTCTTTGGCACTACTACTCTCTTTTCTTTTTAGTAGGATTTAGCTTATGGGTACTCATCTATGTTAAGGTTTGTAATTATAAAAGTATTTATGAAAGACAACAAATAAATAAATCTTTAATGTACTTGTTATATATTTATTGAAATTTTAATGTGTCCTAACCCCTACCTAAGGCACATTTGGTACATATTACAATCTAAGAAGTAAGTTTTTCCTAAGGGTGTTTGCACTGCGATTTTGTTTGATTTTGAAAAAATAAAACTAATTTGATCCAATATATATAATTTATTACGATTTAAATTGGTTTGGTTTATTTGATTTTTAAAAATAAAATTTTAACGTTTTATTCTTTTTAAAAATAAAAATAACTTTAAATTGATAAGCCCAATAAATGAATAAATCTTATTTTATATTCACAAAATAATAAAATACTTAATAAATAATAATAATACATAAATAAGATAAAAATTAATTTAAATTTTAACAGTGTTATTTGAATTAGTTTAAATTTTAACGCCCCTAATTTGTACATATTTAAATATATTCTCTTTGTCATAAATTAATTTAAGAATGGATAAAAAAAAATGGTATAATCCATCTTTACTGTGTTATTATGCAAAAATGTATATCTATTATGTAATAGACATGCAAAATGTAGGTTATGCTTTGAAGAACAATGCTAAAAATTGGATTTTTCTTACCCCACAACAAAGAAAACGGCAGCTAGTGATACACAGAGAAAGGTTAGTATTTTATACATTTTATTAGTAGTTAGTTAGGGTTAATCCTATTTTTTTGAGTTAAAATTTCTAAAAACAAATAGTATATAATTTTTTTAAATTAATTTTTTGTTAAGTAGATAAATAAATTAATTGTTAGTTAATTAGGAATAGTTAAAATATATATTTTCTTCATTATAGTTATATTAATAGTATTAGTTGTTAGTGTTGATAAATTGTCGTTAGTGACTTAGTGTATAGTATTAATTGGATGTTAGTATATATTTTTTTTAATTTTAGTTTTAGTTTATTTAATTTTTTTAAAAATAGAAATTTTATTAATTTTAGTTTCATTTTATATAATTTTTTTGAAAAACAGCCCGTTTTAGCAATTCTAATTTTTTTTTAAAAAAAAACAGCCCTGCTTAGCAATGTTGGTTATATTTTAAATAATTTATTAAAAAAATATATTTATTTAGTAATTTTAGTTTTATTTAAAATAATTGATTTCAAAACAAAATTATTTATTTAATTAGGATATAATTTTTTAGTGATTTAGGTTTTTAGGTTAAAAGTTGACTAAAATATATTAGCCTTGATTATTATTTAATGAGTATGGGTTATTTTTAGAAATTTTTTATATAAAATGTTAAATATTTCAGTGTTTTATTAAATTCTAAGTTAATTTATATATGTAGTGCGTTTAATTTTTAATAATAAAACTGAATTATTATTAATTATTAATATATATACGGTTAGATTTTTTATTTTAATTATTTATTGAAAAACAGGATTATTGTTATTAAATTTTAGCTATGTTTACTAATTTCAGGCTTTTTTTGCAATATATATTGGAAAATAATGGAAACAACTTTAGATCGGATAATTATTAATATTTAGGATATGTGTTTTTTTTGTGTGACTATTTAGGATATGTATTTAGTAAATAGATTAAGAGTTATTATTATTAATGTTTTCAGTAAAAAATAAAAAAAGAAAATATAAGTAACGTTCACATTTTTTTTTATTATAGAGTTAAAGATAAAGATGGAAAAATATAACATCACACACGAGTATATATCAAAATATCTTTAACATTTTGTATATAGAAGTAATTTTTATGTTTACTATTGTGCTTAATAATTAATAATTCAATTAGTAATTATAAATTATTTGGATTTTGTATGGGCATCTAGGTATGATTGCAAGGACATGGATAGTTCTTTGTCGTTGCTCCTTGTATGGGTATGGATACGAATGCCGCTAATAAAACCGTTGTCGATGGATACTAACTTTCCACTCGTTCGTAGGTAAAATTTAGCTAAGACGTGGATTTAGTGATTTTTGCTGTAGTAACTGAAATTACGAATAAGTTATGATTTAATTTGATGATATTGTGATTGATGGTTGAAATGATTTATGAATTGAGGAACCCTTAAGGGTGGTTAAGTCCACTTTTAGATGATCGATGTTATGTCCGAATTTTTATAAAAATATGGGTTATTGCAATATGGCAGGTGGAATGATCATCAATCAGTTATCGAGCAGTATAAAAATTAGACAACTGCTTATGGTTCTTTTGCAGCCATTGCTTCAAACCATGTTGACAAAGCTTCATAAGAAGCTTCCCACCCACCAAATATTTTTTCAATTGTTTTTTGTTTGACCAACCATGCTTTGCGATAACTTATCGTATAGTTAAACATCGACTGCACTTCAGCAATTACAGATTTCACCTTTAGGAATGGGTCGACTTCAACCAATGGTTTTATCGCTTCTGCAATTGTACCAGAGTCCAGTTTGATATGATCTTGAGAGATGATAAATCTGATGCACGTGTGATTACCGTTATATCTCCTTATCACCCAACAATACTGTCTTTTTATAAGACTAACTCTGATAAGTCAATCACAACTTGTTCCGTATTATACGCATTTAGTATAGAATGTCGTCGATTTTGATTCATATACCCTATAATCAACGCCCCTCTAAATGGTATACTCTTTAACTACTGCAATCACAAGACAAATAATAATAATAATAATAATAATAATAATAATAATAATTTCTAGAACCGCCGGCTGCATAACAAATTAACAAGACAAATAATAATATAAATAATAGTTAGTAATGATAATAATAATAACGTAACAATATTAATAATAATTCAAATAATTCTAACAACAATAACAACAACAATAATAAAATTATCTATATTGCATAACATCAAGATTTAAAATTAACATAAATGATGGCTCTTCAGATGGATGTTTTGATTCACTAGTACGTTAGCAACATCTGTCACATTTTCCTCAATTGATATATCATCTTCTTTTACATCTTCAGTTGGATTAACAATTTGATAATTACTTTTAAACTCTTCATTACTTTCGATATTATAACCCATCCAACCTGTATTAGGTTCTGGAACATTAACATCTTCAATTTCTTCGAACTCAATGTATAACTCGATAAGTGAGGTTCGTACTCTAATTTAATGGTAGGTCGAAAACGTTCCTTGTATACCAGCTTCATCAGTCACATGCATTATTTGAAATTGAACGAAACTACCAAATACTAACACAGGCTGTTTGTACAAAATATTTTTCACTCTCTTCAAGTCTTGATGATCTACACTCTGACAAAGTACACTCTTAAGTCCTTCATATGTTATTGAAAGAGGAACAACAATAACACATGGATTTTCACACAAAAAATTCACACCCTCATGTGTATCATGCAAAATATGACCATTGAAATATATTCTTAAACTAACATAACTCTCCATTTTATACACTTACTACATTTACCTTCAACTTATTTCATTCAACAAATGAAGAACAACTTCAAATGCTAAAGAACTAAGGCTGCATTTGTTTACAAATATAGGACACTGAGACAGGGACACTGAGACATAAAATCGTGTTTGGCAGAGGAGACATGGACAAAGACAATGTGTCCAGAGACACTAAATTTAGTGTATTTTGTGTCCATCCTAACAGGACACGGAGACACTAACAAATGACACAACTTATTTTTTATTTTTTCTTTCATTATTCTTGTTAATTTTTCATAATTATATTTTTTATTGTTATATTTTTCATCTCAAATTTTTTGAATGAAAAAATGAGAATAAATTAAATTTTCATAATTTGTTCTAGTTTATCACCAAACAGAATATAAGAACACAAAATTTTGTTTCTCTATCCATCAATGTCTTGTCCTGTTCTATTCTCAGTGTCTTGTCCTGTCCTGTTCTTAGAAACAAATGCAGCCTAAGAGCTCTGAACTCTCTCAAAATTTAAAGACGAAGAACTTTGTATTGCTCACTTTCTACTCTGCTCAAAGTGTTTCCAGCATAACATCAACGTACTTTTTATAGTTAATTTTATATTTGTTTGTTCATAATACTAAACGTCGACGATGTTTTCGCTTTTTTGCAAAGCGTCAATACCGTTTTGACCATTCTCTCAACGATAAAATTTGTTTCAACACAAAACAGCATCACCGTTTTCTATCTTTTAAATTAAAAAAAAAAATTACTCCATTACAAAAAGGTAGCATCATTTTCCATTTCCATCTATTTGTTATTATTTATTTCTATATAAAACGGCCGCGCCGTTTTTGTTTTGACCATTAAAAAATTGTAATCACATACAAAATGTCTCCATCATTTTGTGTGTTTTGACAAAAAAAAAAAAATCTTTTTCATAACAGTGTCAAACTCACTTATACACAAATATTAAAAAAATTACACATATTCTTACAATATTTAAAAAACTCAGCCTCATTATGTAGGAGACATTTTATTATTTTGGCTTTTTTTAGAACCACTAAAACATAAGTTGTGTTTTTCATATTGCAGAGAAAATGAAACTTACGTTTTTGCAAGTGAGCCGAGAGATACATGTTTGATACATATGAATGAGGTTCTTTATATATTGTCCACTCCATCTAAATTTTGTGCAAGTGAAAAGCATAGAAAAGAGAAACAAGTTTGAAATAGAGACGAGAGGATAAATATAAGTGGAGTGAGTGAGAGGTTTGTGAAATATTTTATTTTTGTGTAAATTAAATTTTATTAAAATGGTCCGTGATCTTACATTTACCGACAAAAAGTATATTATTAAACATCTGGATAATCCTTAATGTGTAAGTATTTGTCTATGCATTGCCTGCATAAATCAAACGCGAACAATCGTTAGTCATTTAAGGCTAAGTAAAGAAATAGTAACAGTAACTTTATTGAAAAAACATAACATCATCATACTCGCATGCTCAAAAAAATCCAAAGCATGCATAGCTTTGAGATCCAGAACTCGTATAAAAGACGGAACACAGAAAGAATGCTGCTTGACAACTGTATCTACTTCATTTTACACCGCTAGATTGTTTGCCTCATCCCTATCATCATTTTTGTCATTAACTTTTTAGATTGTTTCAAATTCCTTTTCACTATCATTTTTATATTTTTCCCAAGTTATGTCCATGATTTCATTCATATTCAACTTGTCATCAATTACATTCACTCACATATGTTGTTCAAATTCAACATACAACTCTATTATTGGCACGTAAAATCGGGTTTGTTAATAAATATAAAACATATATTGCATACATGCGTCGTTCGTGATGGGCATTTTTTGAAATTATATTAGCCTACCAAATACGATAATAGAATTTATGTATAAAATGCTGCTCACTTTAAAATATGATACAGAGATCGTTTTATAACTCCACAAAGTTCATGATGCATGGAATGACCCAAAAAAAAAAAAAATTCACACACAAAAGACACTTCATAGTCTGTGTGGAATATGATTTTACCGTTATAATACATTCGTAAATTTGCAGTATCTTTCATTGTCTTAACTTAATTTTTTTGACACCACTACTACTTGTCATAAAATTCAAAAGTATAAAAAAGATAAACAACAATAGTATTTATAGACAAAATTTTCGGATTAAAATATTTAAATTAATCAAAATATAATTTACGCTTTTAAAAATACAATCTATGTTTTATAATTTTTAAAAGAAAAAATACAAAATATAAAATGCAATCTCTATTTTGGAGACTGCATACAAATAATAAAAAAAGTATATTAAAATAAAAAAATATTAAAATGCAAATCATAGCCTTCATTTTGCTTTAACAGTATATGAACAGAGTTACTTTACAAAGATCTATTTCAACGTGTTACAACAAATCTTTTTTATATTGAAAAAATGTAGCCTCTCTCTGCACTATGCTAATTGTAGTACATGTCTTTGTGGTTTAGTAACTTGCAAAATGATCTACCATAGTGGAGCAGAGTCACAAACTGGCTCATGAATTAGTGTGATGAGTCTACAAACTTGTATAACGTATGAACACTTTTTGTTGGGTTTGAATTCCTATTTCCTTTTTTAGTTACTTAGAGAAAAAATAAAGACTTCTCCATAAGCTCCTTGAGTCTTGACTCACTCTATGACATGAGCCAGCACCATTCTTATTATTTATATTATTAAGTGTTAATACATCAAAATCAAACTCAAATAGTAATACCAAATATTTTGACATTTTAATTGTTTTAATTTATTTTTTTTTATAAATTTCGCACTTATCATTTGAAACATAAATAAAGGATAAAAATAAATATTGTGCATCCTGAAAGAACTGCCGTTATATTTTTCAAAAATTAATTCTATTGTTACGTATGTAGGCTATAGTTTGCGCCACACACAAAATATCCATCTTAATTAGAAATAAAAAAATTATTAAAAACTAAAAGTGTCAATTTAATTACATTTTGTATATTACTTTAATCTTGAATTGTTAATCATTTTTATTGTTTCTTTATTTTTCTCAACATTATTATTTGTTATAGTGTCATGATTAGAAGACCATTGGCAAATAATATATATATATACATATATATATATATATATATATATATATATATATATAGTAATAATTTACTAATGGTTGATCATTTAAAAGAGTTCACAACAAAAATTGTTTTTAAATTAAAATGACATTTTTAATAAAACATAAATTGAAGTATGATTATAATTTTCGAAATTAAGATTGCAAAAATAAAAATTATGTAATTCCTAAACATATTTAATTCATGCTAAAAAAATATTAACATTATAAATAAAATTAACCATGACAATTTATCCTTCTAAGTTCTAATTTTATATACAACTCCTAAAAGTAAACTCCATAATAAGAATAAATGGACAAAAAAACAGGTTCAAATCATGGAATAAATATAATATATATACAAGAGTATGAATGATAAAAATAGAAAGCAAATATGTCAAATATATAACAGCAAATATATAACAGTCCAGGTACTGTGATTTGTGAATAATTGAATATACAGAAAATAGATTGGGTGTCATTACTGCTGTTAACATGTTGCAGTGCATTGTTGTTTTAGTTAGTAAATGAGTTGTATATCTGAATATATAGAATATGGATTGGGCGTTATCATTGCTGCTAATTTGTTACCATTCATTGTTATTTTGATTGACAAACGAGTTGTGTATTCAAGGATAGCCAATAAGATTCGAGGATAAGGGAATAAAAGATTTTGACCTGAAAGACATAGTAATATGGTCCAGACACAGTAGAATGAGAATACAGACATTATGACTCATCCAATATTTAGCCAATAGTGAGCATAGTTTTGAATTACAACACAAGATTTTTTTATTTGGAACGTGTATGAAAAGGTACCATTTCAAATAATAATAAGATGATAACTATATTTTAATGTTGGCAGGACCATAAATAGTTTAAAAAAAAATTATGTTGGATTTGGCTTAAATTTACAATGGAATTTACATTGTAATCTAATGACTTCAGCGAGAATAATAAATTTTATTTTAAATACTAAATATTGAGTACATAGTACTTTATAATCTAATTATTTACATTTTATAATTTTAAAAATTTCACTAATTATTAAAAAAAAGAGTACTACTGAGTTATAATCGTCGACCAATATTTGTTATGTTAGAAATTATTTTATTTTATTTTATTTGAATTTGAATGTTGAAAATTTAGTTAAATAAAGTTGAATTGGATTTTGTAATGTTGAATGTGTTTAAATCACTTATGATTTGATATATTTTAGTTGAATTTTTTTTATTTTTTTAAAATTTAATATTCACGAATATGATATCTACAGTAGAGAAAATAAATGAAGACTGTGACGGAAATAGAACGGCATGGGAAGCAATTTTTTAAGAGGAGTAATAGGGACTAGTAAATTTTGTAATTTATAGTTCATTTTTTTTTTATGGTTAAGTTCCTGACCAGATTTTAATAAAGTGTTGATCCTAGAATTTCTCTTTTATAGACGGCGAGTGGGCTACGAACGAGAAATGTTTCTACCTCTGTAAATATTCATCGTCATTCTTGCGCATGGATAAGATTATTATTACAATTTTACTAGGTAGACAATAAATTTTGTAAATGATGTAAATAATAAATTTTAAATAAAATATTCAATAAAAAAATAGAAATGGTTCATACCTCTAAATTCAATCCATACATATTGAAGGTGATTAATATATATGATTAACACAGGGTAAAATATACTACGTTGAAAACATACACATTGAGAAAAAGTAACTCTGGAGTTAGTTGATTGTTATTGTTGGGAGGGTGGTGATACAAATGATTTAAGGTTTAAATAGTTGATGATGGTAGGGATAAATTAAAAACAAATAATTGATTAACGACTAATTGTTTAATGGCTAAAATATTAACTATACAAGTAAAAATATAAAAAAAAAATATAAATATAGTAGTATTTTTTTTTCAAAAAAATATAGTTAACATTTATTTCTCTCTAAATTTTGGTTGATGGTAATATCTTAGTCATTCTTCTGGATTAGATATATTTATATAAAGAGAGAATATTCATTTTAGTAGTTAAGATAACCGATAAAATTCTACATTTTAAATAGATTTGATTCATATATAACATATATTAATTAGCCATTTGACAAACATTTGTCTTCACGTTAATACAATAGCTACTTGATGTGGATTGTGAATTGATGATCAATATAATATCTAAAATAAGTATAATATTTAATTAAATTAAAGTTGATAGATACTAATTACGTTATATGAATCAATTTCAGATACTATATTGACACAATAAAAGAGTAATGGCATTAACATTTAGCTATATTAAAGGATTTAATTTATGGTAACAAATTAAGGTACTAAATTAGTAAATAATTAAAATAAACTCTCAAATTTAAGTTTTCTAAATTTTCACTCAATTAAATTTTAGTCTATCAACTTTTTCAACACCAATTAAATTAGTTTCTATTTGATTGTTCATTGAAATTGTTATTTTTATTATTTTGTAGGTTTTTTAAAGAGTAAACACCCAACCCGGTCCCTGTCCATATTAAATTAGGATAACGCGATCCCTCACCAAAAAAGTAACACACGCCGATCCCTGTTTATGTATAAAATAACTCATCGCGCCCCCCCTCACATGTATTCCCGTCCATAGACGGGACCGGCGTGGGTTACTTTTTTGGTGAGGGATCGCGTTGTACTAATTTAAAATAGACAGAGACCGGATTAGATGTTTATTAAAAAAATATTAAAATTAATAGTGTCAACAAATATTTTGGAAAGACTAGTTGACTAATATTATAAAAAAAAAAATTATATAAAGACTAGTTGACTAATTTTTAAAATTTTACTACCGTTGATATTTTAGAAATTATTTTTAGTAAGTATAAAAATAAAAGTGGTGTTTTGTCTAATATTGATATTTGACAATTGGATACGCAAGGGATGTTACTACAACGTTGTCAAAGATTCGTCCAAACATGGCACACATATAGTATTCAACACGTATTTTGTATTTTAGTTATGACTTATGATCCACCTTATATATTAGACAACAATATCCAAATTTTTTTAATAAAAGGCTAATTTTCAACAAAAATATCCAAATTTTTTCTTATAGAAAAAAAAATTAAGCCATGATATTCTTTATTTTTAAATTAATTCTTATTCAATTTATTAAAATTAATATATTAGAAAAATTCACCTAAATATATTAATTTTTCAATAAATTCAAAAAGTTAAAAGATTTTAATAATGTAGATATAGAACTTATTTTATACAATTATATTACCTTAACACAAAAAATTAATCACCATATAAAAATATGTTTAATATTCATAAAAAAATACTTTTTTGGTTATGAAAAAATTAATTTTTTTATTATTGACAAATTTATTATTCTCTTATATCAGATTTTGTTTTCTTTAGAAAATATAGAACCTAACTTTGCTTCGTGACTGCTCGCCAGTGGAAATATAAAGAAGTTAATAGGAAATTTCGAATATAACTAGTTCATTATTAAGGGTATAATAGATATTTTACCAATTTTTTTTACTAAAATCTTTTCATATAGCCAACGTGAAACATCTTATAACCAAGGTAATATTCACTAATTTTATTGTCTATTATCAATTTTTTTACTTTTGTGTCATTCTTTTCCGTCAATCTTCTCTTATCTTTTATATTTTTAACACTTATGTTACATTATTTGTATTTATTACACAATGTGTCAATATAATAAATGATTCAATATTTTAATATATATTTTTTTAATGTTATATCAATTATGAGTGCGAACACTTTTACTGATTTACTGTATTGGATGAAGTATTATATTTAAAATATATTGAGAAGTATTATATTTAAAATATATTCAACATATAGAAGTATCATATTTTTAACTAATTATATCTTAATAAAAAAATAAAAAATTTGTAATATTTTTTTATACTACTAATTTTAATATTTTTTTTAGTAAATACCCAACCCGGTCTCTGTCCATTTTAAATTAGGACAACGCGATCCCTCACCAAAAAAGTAACCCACGTCGGTCCCTGTCCATGAACAGGAATACATGGGAGGGGTCGCGATGAGTTATTTTATACATAGACAGGGACCGGCGTGGGTTACTTTTTTGGTGAGGGATCGCGTTGTCCTAATTTGATATGTACAGGACCGGGTTGGGTGTTTACTCGTTTTTTAAACCTCAAAAAAACTATGGTTTCATTTTAAATTTATTGTACAATTCATAGCTCATAAATTTAAAATATAATCTTAAAATATATCAAAACCTTTAAAAATGAGTTTAATCTTTCCAAAATTTAAATGAAAGGCAAAAAGTCATAAAACCAAAATACAATAAGAGGCAAAAACTTGACAATAAGAGTAGTGAAGGAACCAACTAAAACAACAAATGAAAAAAAAAATGTGTCAATAATTGTAAGCCATAAAAAGCTTAGTAGGTTTGAAACTAACACAATCCAAAAGTAAACCTCCACCAATGAGTGAAAATAATATAATTTAGACGAAAAGTCAAGTATGAATAAGTTTGATTGATGTTGAAAGTTTTGAAAAGCAAATTTAATTAAGTAAAAAATTGTAAGACAAAATTAATTGACGGGTAAGATTTGGAAAACTATTTTGATAATTTATTTGTTAGAAAACTATAAATTTTAAATTTATAAAATATATAAAAATTTAAAACCTATCCAAAATAGGCTTTTTTACCTAAATGCGCATCTAAAAAACATTAATTCCCAAAATGCGCATGGCTGAAAATTTTTCTGTAAATACGCATAGCCATTTTGTGGTCGCTGCCCGTGAAATGGAAATGAACTCCATTTCAACTATGGTGCCCACGAAATGGGCCACCAATATCATGCCAACCACACACGAAATGGATATTCCATTTCCATGAAGGCAGCAACGAAATGGAAGGTGATAACTTCAGTTGTATAAAATTTATAGTGCTTGGTTTGATTGATTAGGTGTTTAATAATTTTATACTTAAACATAAATAATTAAGATTAATGTTATAATATTGAACTAGGATGATGCAATGATTGGCAAAAAACAAGAGTAACATATATATATATATATATATATATATATATATATATATATATGCAAAAATAGAATAATTTGAGAATAGATATAATTTCATATGAAAAAATTAGTAAAAATATTTGATATGTGCTGAATGCTATTTAATGAATTAGAAATTTGATATTAATATAAAGGTATATGAATTAATGAATATGTTTTTAACAATATAGAATTTGATATCAATATTTAATTGTTTTTTAGTGTAATTCATAATAACGTATTAATCGCTAGCAACAATTTTTCTTTTCAAATTTTACTTGCACCTTAAATTCTACATCTAATTCTATCTTATCCAATTTTATTCGCATAAAAAAATTATTATTTAAAAAAATACAATATTTAATAAATATAATAATATAAAAACTACTTTAATAAATATAATAATATATATGTTACTCTTGTTTTTGGCCAATCATTGCATCATCCTGGTTCAATATTATAACATTAATCTTAATTATTTATGTTTAAGTATAAAATTATTAAACACCTAATCAATCAAATCAAGCATTATAAATTTTATACAACTGAAGTTATCACCTTCCATTTCGTTGCTGCCCTCATGGAAATGGAATATCCATTTCGTGTGTGGTTGGCATGACATTGGTGGCCCATTTCGTGGGTACCATAGTTGAAATGGAGTTCATTTCCATTTCACGGGCAGCGGCCACAAAATGGCTATACGTATTTACAGAAAAATTTCCAGCCATGCGCATTTTGGGAATTAATGTTTTTTAGATGCGCATTTAGGTAAAAAAGCCTCCAAAATAGATAACCTCCGATCCTTAAAACCAATAAGAATACCACTAAGATTTGTTGTCATTGTTGGGACATAAATCAAAGATGAAACCCCACATGTAGATAACTAAATATCATGTTGAGGTTTTCGTAGGAGGCCCACCAGACCGGGGGATCTTTAATTAGCAAACTATGCGTCATTAATATAAAGCAAAGGACACAATCATTACGACATTTGACCCATAACATTGCATTGCATTATTATTACTCCTTATAATTAGCAGCACCGATTTCCTTTTCTTTTTCGTGTCTACTCTATCACAATGTCAAAAGTAACAAATGCTAATCTTGTCATGCAAAGCTTCATGGGGGTTAACTTGATCGATCTTCATTAATTTGCGTGGTGATCATATTTTTATTTCATAGTTCGTTGCTATCTAGATTCACTACTTTTGTTTTGTAGAGCGCATGCTCATGAACATATATATATGTCAACCATTTCACACGCCGCAAAGAATGTGCAAATGGAAATTATTTCTTCATTTTTTTTTAGTTTTAATTTAAAAAAAATGTAGAATATTAATATATTATTTGATAACTTATTATCAATAATAATTAATATCAAAGACACTTTTATTAGACACAAATACAAAAAAGATATTTTTATTAGATACATTTATAAAAATATTTTTATTAAACACAGCAATAAACAAAAATTGACAGAAGTTGGTAGAATCCTTGTTGGTTAGATTGTTTAATTTAACCCCACTTTCATATCTTAAAGGCCTAATTGGTTTAAAGTAGTGTGTTAGTTGGTGATGCTGGTAAATTATTCTTGGAGTGCATATATAGTGACATACGAAATTATTCATATAATTGGATAAAAGTCAAAAGATGTTTGCTACCTGTCTATCACTTCTAGAGTTCTAGTTCTACTGTATCCACCCCCTATTTTATTCGTTAGTGTTTAATCTTGACTCTCTTTCAACTTTCAACCCTTATTTTATTTCAGCAACACTAGAGAGATAAAAAAATATTTTATTTCATTAATATTTATTAATTATTATAAAAATTAATAAATATTAAATAAAATAAGTTCTAATTTGTTTTTGACTTTTTTTTTGTTATCAAACATTTTTTTTTTATTTTATGTCATGTTATGTTATATTATTTTATCCTTTGTTATTTGAACAAACACTTTCAATATTTTCATCAAATAATTCTATACCTATAATAAAGGGATAGATCGATAGATATTCTTTTAACTAATAATTTGTTTGTTCATGTCTCTTCACTCAATTGATGACTTGTTTGAAGTATGAATTTCTAGTAAATTTTATTAATTTACAAAAATGAAGAAAGTGACCTTACAAGCATGTTGGGACACAATATTAGAAGAATAAGGAAACATAAAAGTTGAGACAGATGTAGTTGAAGATTTTATATTTTTTATGTGCCGATAAATAATTATTATTCTTGGAAGGTATATATATATATACTATAAAATAAAAGTAGCGAAAAAAGGTATGGAGAAATGGCATTTATTGTGAGAAATTCTATGTGTGTGTGGGTATAGTATCCACATTCCACAGAAGTCCCGTGAGTGATTAAAGAAAGAGAAGAGAGAGCACACGCATTTCATTGATTGCATGCAACTTATTAAATGTTCCTTCTACAGTACAATGGAAGAGCATCACTCATAGTCGATATTTCAGCCACAACCCATGGATCCCATTACAAACCTTTGTTCGCATATCAATTATTTTTTATAACATCCCAAAACAAAAGATAAATTTAATTTGTATACAAATTATTATAAGTCTCGCGGGACCAACATTTGAAAAAGCTCTATGTCAAAGGATCAACATCTGAGGATAGAATTTTATAAAATTTTGGACTTTCTCAGTACAAGTTAATTTTTGTGGTGATGGTTATTCTCACGAACTTTATTACTTACGAATATGAAAATTTTACACCTTTGTATGCCCTTTGCATTGTACCTCTAGTTCTTTTATTTGGTTGGATGACAAATTTAAAACCCTAAATTTTACTATTACTATTTAACTAAGTTGGGTTGGTCTAATGGTTAGCTCACTAGTTCACTTAAACAAATGTCGGGGGTTCAAAACCCTCCTTGTACATGCAACAACCTATTAACCAGCGACAAACCCTTAAATGGAGCTTTGATCTGCGATGGATTAGTTCTTAATATGTCGAGTAAGGAAATACAGTGAGAAATTACTTTTTTGATATTTGAATTTAATTTGAGTAATTTAAATAGTATCCCTCTATTTATTATAAAAGAGTGTTTAGAGACTAGTAACATTTATTTATATTGGTCAATAATTTTAGTAGGTATACGTATTTTGTAAATGCATTAAAAAAATTTTTTTCCTTAAAATCAACTTATAAAAATTGATTGATGACTAATTGCTATGAAGTATTAGGATTCCCGCCAAAATAGAGTTTGAGAAAAAAATAGTGAAAAAATGACGAGACATCGTTTTCATGGCATGGTGATGGGCATGGCGGGAAACCTTCGTAAATAAATGATGCTTGGAAATTGGAAAATGACAACACCGCTACTCATGGCGGGAAATAATCTTCGTTTATATCGTTTTCAATTAGATGAAAACTCAGGTGTAGCCGACTTCACGTGAAGTTGATAGTTGAGAGTCGTTAGATGGTTTGACTGATTTGACTAAATTTTTATTTAACGGCTCTCAGCTATCGACTGTACTTGAGTTTCCACCTTTTAATTATCATATTTATAGAAATTTTCAACGGTTAAAAATAATACAAAGCGTGTTAATGTTATTGTTATCTAATAAAAAGGTTAATGTTACACAAATATAAATATATTTACATGTAATTACACAAATAACAAATTTAATTCATACCTTTTTTATTCGTTAACATGTAATTATATTCTCTTATCATAGTTATAGTTGACTTTTTTGTTTATGAGTAACGTTACATAATTAATAAAAATTATTATTTTTAATTAATATTTAATCAATTATAAATATTAAAAAATAAAACATTAATTTAAAAATATTACTAATATTAATAAAAATATTAATCTTTAATATTTCTCTTCGTTTATTATTTAAATAAGTACTCGTACAAAAATGAAAGAATTTTGTAACAGAATGGGTATAGTAAAAAAATTTATAAAGTAAGTGACTTCATGATAATCGAAAAGTTAAACTGGACACAATTTCATCCCAACCGAAGAAATCTAAAATTGAAAGTAGCTTACAGTGTTTTTTTCCTTTTAATTATTCACCGTTATTATTTTATATTTTTCTTCTTGTTTTTGCTGACAGAAACCAACGGTTCAGATCGATTCTGTGACTGTGATAGTTTGTTTTAACTTTATTGTCCATTGATTCAATTGAAAAGAAGAAATAAAATATATATATATATATGTATATCTAAATAAAATTTTATTATATTAAAATTTTTAAATTTTATAAAAATAAAATATATAAATTTCAATTTTATTTAAAATTATTAGAAATTTATATATTTTATTTTTATAAAATTTAAAAATTTTAATATAATAATTTGTTTTTTAAAAACAAAAATATTTGATACAAAATTTTGAATATATAGTTATAAAAAGAAAAAGAAAAAGTGGTGAAAATTGCCGCGAAACATGTATTGAGTTTGGCGCCTAAAAAGAAGAGAGGAGTGACGTGTGAAAGAGAAACATCAAAAATCGAAATACAATATCTGCTTTGCAGACATTCATTCATAGCTTCCTTCATTGCCCTAACCAATGCTTTCGATGACACATGATGAGACAACACACCATTTTCTGCCTCGCAAATATAATTTCCCTTTTTTTTCGGTATAATGGAATTTTGATTTTGTGTTATAACTAGTATGAGCAACTTAATGTAATAGAAAGCTTTTAAGTATGTTGCTACATGGTGTTTAAGTGAATTTTAATAATTGATTTTAATTATATATCATATATTTTTTTATAATTAAAATTAACAGTTAAAAATTATTAAGATATCAGTATATAGATATATTTAAAATTTTTTTAATGTAATATTCATAATTTGATGTTACTTTTATAATTTTATCAATTAATTTTAATATACTGATAGTATAAATACAGTTGTGCAATCACATTTATTATTTTAGATATCAACATGAAAGTTAATTATATAATTGAATACACGTATAAAATTATTTTATATTCATAGCTCATAGTCACAAAAAAAAAAACATTCACAATGCATTAAAATTAAATTCTAAGATTAAATCTAAATGCTCTGTTAGGGTTTTTTAGTGCTCTGTTAGGGTTTTTTAACGGAGTTCCTAGTACCATCAAGGCTACATTGTCAACATCAATTAAATCTCAATACAAGTTTACGTAATCTGCATGGCTGAGACAACGAGGGATGAAGATCGAACCGAGGAAGACAACCGGAAAGGAGGTAGGAATGTGATTCTACTGGAAGAGGCATACATATCAGAAGGTATTAACGCTTGCTCCAATAGTCTCTATGGAAGATTCTTTGCTTCCAAAACCTTATCAATTGGAACCATGGGGAATGCTTTAAAGGCTATATGGGGAAACCCGGAAGGATTTAGCGTGAGTGACAAAGGGGATAATTCCTTCCAATTCTTTTTTAATAAAGAAGTGGATGTCTTGCGTGTTGAACGTGGTTCTCCATGGCTATTCAAAGATTATGTGCTCCATGTCAAGAGATGGAAGGAAGATCAGAACTGTGATGAAGAGATTATTTCCAATTTTTCAGTTTGGGTTCAATTTTGGGGTTTGCCAGAATCGTTTAAAACCCTCGAAGTTGGACGTAAATTGGGAGAGAAACTGGGCACAGTGTTGGAAGTAGGTAAATTTCATATGCGAGACAGAGAAACTAAGATTGTGAAGACCAAAATCAATATTGATGCTGCCAGGCAAGTGAGAGATCAGTTAATAGTGGCAGGACCTAATAAAAATGAGGTAGAAGTGGCACTGCGCTATGAGAGACTTGAAAAGTTCTGTACCTATTGCGCAAAATTGGGGCACGAGGTGAAAAACCGCCATGATCTGCTGAAGGACACAGAGAGTGATATGGTAAAAGAGGATGACATTGGCGAATGGGTTAAAGCCAGCCAAGTGGGAACGCGAATCTACTCCGAAGAAGAAAGAACATTCAACAACTCAACCCAAAATCAGAATAAGACCACTCAACGTAAGAAAGAATCGGTCTTAAACTGCTTATTAGAAGAATTTGCAGGGATGTCAATGTAAGAAGGGAAACAAAGTTTGAAACCACAAGACACTGGTAACAGGACAGCACCTGAGTTACCTCAATCAGCCAATTCTAGAACAGAATGCATGGAAGTTATCATAGCTGGTCAGTCCAATACCAAGGAGGATGAAGGGCAGCTTATGCAATTCGCTATTGTGCAGTGTCTCACCACAGAGAAAGGTACGAAGTGGAAAAGTTTAGTAAGACAAGGTGCTGCAGAGTCAGATACTAAAAGTGAACCCAAAAAAAGGTTGATGAGTGGTATAGCTGAAGGATCTACAAAGAAAGCAAGAACAGAGGATGAAAATGCAGTTAAACAGATGGTGGAGGGTGCCAGCCTACAAATGGCACCCAAGGCGCCATGAGAACTATAGTTTGGAATTGTCGGGGTTTGGGGAGACCCCTGACAATTCACACCTTAAAAGTGATTTGTAAATCTCACTCCCCCGAGATTGTGTTTATAAGTGAAACAAAGAACCAATCTCAACAGGTGGAAGCAAAACTTCGGGTATGCGGCTACGAAAACTGGCATATTGTTAATCCGACAGGAGTGGCAGGAGGACTTGTGCTAGCTTGGAAGGACAACATCAGTGTTCAAATTATTAGCAGTGGAGAATTCTTTGTGGCAGCCGAAATTAAGGAAGTCGGAAGCAGTGAGGTATAGGCGTTTATTGGTGTCCATTTGAGTTGTTCGGAACAAATTCGATCCTTACAGTTTGAGGAGCTTACAACAATGAGCCAACACCTGGAAGGAAAAGTGGTAATAGCAGGCGATTTTAATGCTATAACAAGCCAAGCAGAAAAAGAGGGTGGAGGCCAAAAATCAGCAACCACCATTGCAACATTCACTAATTTTATTGACAGTAACGAATTAGTGGATATTGGAATGGTGGGGCGCCCTTTCACGTGGACAAATCGAAGACAAGGAGAGAATTTGGTGAAGGAGAGGCTTGACCGCTATTTAGTTGGGATGGAATGGAAGTTGAAGTTTCCGAATGCAGTGGTGCACAGGCTCACAGAGTCAGGCTCGGATCATGCTCCAATTTTGATGGAAACCAAACCTCAATCCTGGCATAGTAAAAGGTGGTTTAAATACCAGGAACGTTGGTGTGGAGAAGAGGATGTCAAGAGAATTGTCAGTGAAGTGTGAAGAATGGAAGTTGTAGGCTCGGCTATGTTCTCCTTGGCCCAAAAGTTGAAAGTTTGTAGACATAGACTAGTTCAATGGAAGAAAACTCACAAAGCAAACTCTCGGAAAGAAATTGAGGACCTTCAAGCTAAACTAGAGGAGTTGCAGGTGGCTGGAATCAATGGGGAGAGGAGGTTACCAGTTTGGAGGAGAAGTTGGAGCTGGCATATTTGAAAGAAGAGAGCTATTGGCGAGAAAAATCTAGAGTCAAGTGGCTAAAAGAAGGAGATCAGAACACTAGATTCTTTCACCAGAAATTTCAATCAAGGATGCGAAGGAACAGAATTTGGAGATTAGTGGGGAGGGACAATGAGATTGCATCAAAACCGGAGGATATTGCAAAGGTAGCTGAAGACTACTTTTGTGATATTTTTAATTCTTCTTGTTCGACCGATCCGAATCCATACTTAGAGGATTTGGAGCATAAGGTTACAACTTCCATGAACCGTAGGCTCCAAAGGCCAGTAACTATGGACGAGGTCAAAAGAGCTACATTTAGTGTTCATGCTCAGAGTGCTCCTGGTGATGACGGGTTTACAGCTAAGTTTTTTCACTTTTTCTGGGATATAGTTGGAGGTGACGTTTTTAAGGAAGTGAGAAGTTTCTTTCACAGTGGCAGAATTTTAAAAAGCTTCAATCATACTCAAATTTGTTTGATTCCAAAGGTGCCAGATGCTAGTGACATGACTCAGGTACGACCGATCAGTTTGTCTTCAGTTATGTATAAAATTATTTCTAAAGTTATGGTGCACCGATTACAAGGTATTATGAATAAAATTATAAGCTCGAATCAGAGTGCGTTTCTCAAAGGTAGACTCATTTCAGATAATATTCTAATTGCCCACGAATGTATGCACTATTTGAAAAGTAAGAGAAGTGGGGCAGAGCATGAGATGGCTATTAAACTAGACATGAGCAAGGCTTATGATAGGGTTGAATGACATTTTTTATGGTATATTATGGATAAGCTGGGCTTTGATGCTAAATGGATTAACTGGACTAAGGAATTGGTAACGACTGTTTCTTACTCTTTCGTTGTAGAAGGTCAACCTTTTGGCTATTTTAGGCCAAATAGGGGCATCCGACAGGGTGACCCCCTATCTCCATATCTCTTTCTTTTTTGTGCAGAAGGGCTTTCCTTCTTGCTACACAAGGCAGAGCAAAATAGATTAATTCAAGGAGTTCAAGTTAATCGAAGATGTCAAACAGTTAATCACCTTTTGTTTGCTGATGATTCAATCCTTTTTTGCAAGAGCGCACCTAATACAAGCCAAAGTATTCTAGAATTACTAGAGATCTATGAGGGTTTCAGTGGGCAAAAAGTCAATTTGAATAAGTCGGCTATCTTTTTCAGTCACAACACACCTCAGAACACAAGACTAGTAGTTGCTCAGACACTAAATATTGAACATATCGGAGCACAAGACAAATACCTATGACTGCCCTCTATAGTTCAAAAATCAAAGAAAGCAATCTTTGGAGCTATCAAGGATAAAGTTCAGAAGAGGATTATGGGTTGGAAAAGAAGTCTATTGTCATCAGGTGGCAGGCACACGCTATTGAGAGCGGTGGGGGAGGCGATTCCTATTTATACACTCTCTTGTTTTAAGCTCCCGGACACGCTGTTGACTGAGATTCATAGCATGCTCTCGCAATTTTGGTGGGGTCAAAAAGGCGCAGAACGAAGAATGTTTTGGATTAAATGGGACACAATGACGAGACCGAAGAAAGATGGAGGGCTGGGGATCAAGGACCTAAGGGCGCAAAATTTGGCTTTATTGGGCAAGCAATGTTGGCGTCTAATGAAATACCCTAATTCTACTCTATCAAAAATGCTCAAAGCTAAATATTTCAGATATACAGATTTCCTACATGCAGAGATAGGAAGCATACCGTCGTGGGGCTGGAAAAGTGTTCTTGAAGGGCGTAAGGTGATCGAGAAAGGCTTGTTATGGAAAATAGGTTCTGGCACTAATGTTCGCATCTTCCATGACCCCTGACTCCCACCACCAGTGCCCCTTAATGTCCCTCAAAATGCACTCACAATCCCGCCAAATCTGCAAGTGTATTACGTTAGTTCGTTACTAAATCCTGATAGAAGCTGAAATAGAAATCTGATTGAGTCGATTTTTTCAGTTGATATATGCAATAAATTTTTTTCAATCAAACCAACAGAGAAGGAGGATGAAGTTAATTGGTGCCGGACAAAATCTGGTATATATGAAGTTGGATCAGAATACAAAATTGCTTATGAATTCTTTCATTCTCCTACTTCATTGAGGCCCCAGAACATACACAACAGAGTCTGAAATAGCATTTGGGAGTTGAAATTACCACATAAAATTAAGATTTTTCTATGAAAAAGTCTTCATGAAAAACTTCCGGTGTTGCAACAAGTTCACAGCCGGTTCGCATCCACTCTTGCCACTTGTCCAAGATGCATGTTGAAAGCTGAATCAATTTTTCATGCTTTGTTCCAATGCCCCCCTGTCTTCAATAATATGGCGTCTAACCTTAATAATCCCTGACCTATGGATGAGAGAAGAAGTGACCTTTTTCAATTGGTGGCAACGAGTCATATCCTGGGCAGCGGCTCAATTCGACGGTAGACAAAAGACCCTCCTCATAGCGGCGCTGTGTTGGAGCACTTGGAAAGCGAGGAATCGGTGTGTTTTTTAGAAGGTAACAAGCCCGGCACTAGAGATAGTGAAAGAAGCCAGCAATTTAGTGCGTGAATTTGTGAGCCATACCTGATAGATGCTACTAATTTTCTTTACTCTTACTTTACTCTTCTTTAAGTTCTTAGTCTTTCAGTCATAGTTGGTGATAAATAAAAATACCCAATTCTTTTGTACTTTCTTATGGAAACACTTTTATTTTATATTAATAAAATAACATTTATCTTTAAAAAAGAATTTCAAGAATTTATTTGAATATTTAAAAATAAAAAACTATTTTAAATCATTTATAAATATTCAAAGACCATTTTAAATATTATTTTCTTGTAAAGCATATAAATTACACTAAAAAAAAGGACTATTTTAATTTGATTTGGTCCAAATCAAGTTGGTCGAGTTTTAAATATGGCAGGTAATTTTGAATTTTAAAATCTCATAGCCTAAATACATTTTTTTATTAAATCTTCGCTAATTAAAATTTTTTTATTCATATCATTATTATGTGAGTTTATTCTTGTATTTTTATGAACAATAATACTATATATTTAAGTTTTTTTATTAATTTAATTTAATTGGACTTAATTTATAAAAAAATTTAAATGTGTATTATTATTTTTTTATGAATTAAAATTATTTTTAAAATTAAATTCAATTGTGAATGAGTCGAGTTATGAATCCATGAAGTGTAAATTTGTTAAACTTAATTTAATTCAACTCATTTCTACATTGCTTTTCTAAAAAAATATATATTTTTTTAAAAAAAATTAAATACCTTAAATATTCTCTAAACTGAAACTCTGTATTTAAAATGTAAAAAAATGAAAAAGCTGTGAATTGAATTTAAACCTAGAAAGTGGGGAGGTGAGTGACGTGTCCGTGATGAATTAACATTATATCTCATATCATGACAAGTACCTACCATACCATAAGAAATTATATCCTTGAGTAACCGTCAATCTTCCATTCCCTCCAATAATTTCCAAAATTTTGCAGCTACTTTACTACATCTAGTATAAGCTAGCGAATTCAAAATCTTCAAGAGGGTGGAAGTGGGACACCCACAAACTCGTAATGAAGTAACATACCAACATCGTAGGCCATACCACATCGCTACTTGAAATATAAATATTATAAAATATTTTAAAATTATTTGTTTAAATAACATTTTCGTCATTTTTTATTTAATTTAATTTAACTAATAAAAATGTTAATTTAATTTTAAATAAAATTATTTTTTTAGCATTCGCTTCCCATAAGGGGCTGTAAAGTGGGCCAAAAAGTCAAAAACCCGTTTCGGTTATACGAAATGGCTATTTTAGTATTGTTGTGTACTTTTGAACGTAAATTCACTTTTGCACATTTGTGGAAATAATCTCTATATCTTTTAAGACTTAAATAAAATAAGTAAAATAACTTTTAAAGAGAGAGAAAATATTAAACTCAAAATTCAAATAATGTAATATTATTCTTTACCCAAAGTGATGTTCTTCAGAAAAATAAAAGATGAAAAAATTGAAGTTGTTCATTTTTTTTTTATTTACTGTATCCTCTAATTTAACAGATAAATAATTTATCATAAATTTAAATTTTATTTAAGAGTTAATATGCATAAAATAATATTTAAATTCTAATATTTACTTAAGCAGAAAATAAATTAACTTCGACAAACCCAATTGATTACCTGTTGCCCACTTGATTCATTTCTGAGATAGAGAAAGGAGCAATTCCAAATGGCAAGTCAGGTCTCAACTTGTGCCAGAACTAGACTGCATGCCCTGCGGTGAGTTCTTAACAGGGCTGAGAATATATATCCTATATGCGGGTATTCAATTCGGATTAATTTATTCGGATAGGATTGTAAGTAGGACTGATAATGAGTAGAATAAGGTAGGGTTAATCCTACTCGTAGGTTGATATCCTATTTTTAGGTTGAGAATCTCTCAATCCTAACTCTATTCCCACACCTTAAAATTCTAAACCCTACCTTATCTTATGTGCAGAAATATCAAATTTTTTTAAAATAAATATAAAATTCAATCATTTCGAATTTTATATATATTAATAACAGAAAAAATAAAAAACTAATGCTCTAAATTACTAAATTAACTAACTAACTTTAGCGGTTGTTCATTTATTGTAAGTCATTATATAAAGGAGGTTGTGGGTTCAATTCTCACTTCCTTCACTATGTATCTAATTTTTATAAAATATGTGTTATATATGAGGTGCGGGTAGGGTAGGGTAGGGTAGGGTAGGGTAGGGTAGGGTACACCCTATACCCTACCCTATCCGCATGCATACCCGAACCGTATCCTATCCTACCCGAACGGGTTGGACCGGATTGGGTACCCACGGGTAGGGTATGAATTGCTTGCGAATAGAGTAAGATACGAGTTCAGGGTATACATTCTATTCTACTCGCACTCCTAATTCTATTCTACTCGCACTCCTAATATATTATATAATATATATGTAAAAATTATGTATATAGTGAAAAAAGTGAGTGTTGAATTTACAATTCTTTTTTTATAAAAAATTGAAATAACCACTAAATTAGTTGATAATCAAATTATTTATAATTTTATGTTAGATTTCTTTAAGATTTTATTATTTTTAATTTTAATTTGAATTTAATTTTTTATTTTCTATTTATTAATATGTATAAAATTTGGAATGGTTAAATTTTATATTTGTTTGAAAATTTTTTATTTTTATGTGGGTAGAGTAAGATTTAAAACTTTAGGATGTAGGTAAGGTTAGGATTGAAAAATTCTCAACCCACAGATAAAATATGATAGAATTTTAAAAAAATTTTTAATTTGCAGGTAGATTCTACCCATTACTAGTCCTAATTCTTAACTTCTTATTCATAGATCACCATCCTTTCAATATATTATTTTATTTATTTATCAAACATTATAAAATTGGATTTCTTAAAAATAAAGCCCAATCACACTAGCTACAATAGCATTAAAATTAAAAAAAAAAAATTAAATTGATACGATGCAAATCCGACTCATTTGAATCATATTAAATTTGAATAAAAAATAAAATCATACCAAATTGAATTATATTGGTATTTTTAATTTTAACTGTATCAAGAAACTAGAAAAAGTTTGTCCGGTAATGTTAGCACTTAGCATACTCAATTTTTTTTAATGAAAAATTTACTTTTTATCTATTACTTTTATGAATTTAATTTTAATGCATTAATAT
The DNA here is from genome assembly GCF_003086295.3 of Arachis hypogaea. Taxonomy (NCBI): domain Eukaryota; kingdom Viridiplantae; phylum Streptophyta; class Magnoliopsida; order Fabales; family Fabaceae; genus Arachis; species Arachis hypogaea. The sequence continues at coordinate 131,725,748 of NC_092048.1, forward strand.
TATAAAATATTTTATACAATTATTTAATTATATTTATTTTTTTAGATAATTATTTATATAATCAATATAAAAATTAATTATTTTATATTCTACTTTTATTTTATAGAATATAAGTCACAAGAATAAGGGGCAGCAGGCATAAAAATTAAAATTAGAAATTTTATAATGAAACATATTTTTTGTTAACAGTGATTAGCATATGTAGATTGGTTGATATCAATATCTTTGTATAATTCACATCAATGTACTATGTACATAAACTTGCAATGATCAAATGTATCTCCATGACCAAATCCTTGTCCTTATTAAATAAGAGGGGTAAATTAAAATTGAATGTTGTGATCAAGTTGTTGTATAAGGTTGAAGATGTGTTGGTGGAAGAGATGACAAATTTGTATGGGATCACAAGACAAAATAAAATAAAAAGTAGAAAAAGCAGAGAGGGAGATATTCTTTTCACCGTCGCTTTCATTCCAAATTGGTTATTGTACGAATAAGACACCAACATAGCATAGAGCATAGCATGCAGATGCAAGAGGGTAGTATCAGAGATCCGCCGAATAATGGATACGTTGGATTTGGCATTATTAAGTGTTACTCCCATCCAACCAACGGTTCCTCTCCTTAACCACGAACCTTTTTCGGTTTAGACATTCAAAATATAAAATAATATGTATTTTATTTTTCGATTAGAATTAGATGAATTTGGACCATCTCTCTCTAGCTAAATTGTAATTAAGGTTAGGGAATTATTATTTAAGATATTTATGGAATTGGAGGAAGAGGACAATGATTCGTGTTAGGGAAGGGGGGGAGGGGGGGTGTGTCCTGGTCTGAAACTTTTTCTATAACATGGGCTACTGTGCCTCTCACTTTTACTTTTTCAATGAAAATGTCGTACTCTCTCTACAGTCATGGCCAGCACCTACGCCTGTTCATCCTCCACATGCCTCCCATTTCACTATCACCTTTCAAATACATAAATGAATAAGTCATCCATGGCTTAATTCTTTACTCACAAGGGTTTTATATATGTGTACTCATTCTTAATAGGATAATTTTTTTGTACAATATTTCTCGTTCTCAACACTTGTTTAACCAGATAAATGAACTGTTCCCATTCGATTAACCTAAATTGGGTATAGGATAACTTATTGTAAGCAGAAGGTGCCATCCATATCAACTTAGGCCATGCAAAATGTGAAAATAGGTTGATGGTCAACAAGAAAGGTAGGTTAATAGTGACCATGAGTCAATTTAACTTTCACCAATCCATATCATAGGGTCGTATCCTCTAAGATCACTTTCGACACCAATTTCTTTTAGGAGGTGGTTTGTGGTATGATCAACATTTGATCCGATTTCATTAAAGACAATGCACATTTTTGTTGAGGACTGTTTTATGTTCATGTCAATGTACATATTCTTTCTGGGGCCAAAATTTTCTTCTCCAATTAAATTAGTTAATATACCAATGTTATTTTATTATATTGTAGATATTGTTACTATGGGTTAAGTTCGATTTTGATCTTTAAAGGTTGAAATTTTTTTTATTCCCAACCTTTTTTGGATACAAAATCGTCCCTAAAGTTTAATTTGATTTTAAAATTGTCCTTATCTTAGGGACCAAAATGGTACAGAGGTAGCGGCGAAAGCGGAGATAAAGGTGGATCGTAGACAGCTTCTTATTCTTTTTTTTCTTTTCCCTTCTTCTTCTTTCCTTCCCTCTTTGCAAGAAAAAAACACTCGCTTTCTCTTATTTTTTCTTTAATATTTAAATAAAAATAACGATTTTAAAACTTAGTTTTTAAATTTAGGAACAATTTTGTATGCAAAAAAAATTAAAAATAAAATTTTTTTTGACATATAACTTAAGGACCAAAATCCTACTTAACTCTTGTTATTAATATATTTTAATTAAATTTTATATAAAAAGAGCATTATCCTCAGATATGAAAAACATATGTATACACTTCTAAAGTACATCTAATACATTCTTTAAGATATCTGTAATCTGTTTTTTCTTAATCTATAATATTTAGAAGTTACTCATAAAGAAATGTAATTGTAAATATTATAAAAATATATATTGTATTTTTTTTAACTACGTTAGATATATACTAAAATCAATGATCAATATAAAATACATACTAAAAATAAATTATATTATAAATATATTTATACATAAATACATAATAACTGATTTTATATTTTAATAACTAATTTTAATATGCAAATAGTATTTTTTTTTAACCAAACATGTAAGTGTTTTTTCAAATAAAGTGTGTACAATACGGCAATAGCTATCACACTCTGACATTCATCCAAATAGGGATGGGTGAACCGGTGAACTCTATTTTAAGTTGAAACATACATCGTTCCTGAACAAAAGAAGTAGAAAACTAGAAATTTGGAAACAAATAGTGGTGGGTGAACTTCCTCTGTTTTTGTGATTAAATGGGTGAACATTTTATGAAGCAACTACTATAGGCAAAAGTAATAAATGAAAACATTTAATGTTAATGAAGAGAGTAGCTATCCACAGCGGTTAATTAAACTCGAGTTGAGTACCACTGGCTACTTAGTAACTTGAAATTCACTTTATATTTTTATAATTGACTATTTTATATTTCTCACTCAGCAACTTGGACTCTTCTAAGTTCTAAGTTCTAAATCAGCAAAGTGATTACAGGAAAATCAGGAGATTGTTGCCTTTGCCTTTGTCCACTTTTGATATAGATTCTTATTTTACAAAGAGCCAACTTCTATGGAGTTAGGGAATTGGGCCTGAACCTTTTTTTTATTCAGTTTTCTTATTCGTTTTTGTTTTTGGGTATTTAGGGTGGGGGTTAGTAAGTGCATCTCAAGGTTCTGAAAACTGATTGTTGACAACCAAAACTAGATCAGATATAATGAAATAATATATTTATATATAAAAATATTTTGAAGAGTACTAGGAATCAACAACTTTTGTATTTTATAACCATTAATTAGCCATTAATAGTATTTTTAATGATGTGAGATTAAATCCAACAGTGTGAGATCATTCAATTTTGGTTAAATGCTGGCTAACTTTTTTAAAAATTGCTGACCCCGAAATTTTCCTTTTTAGCAATTTTTCTAGTTTTTTGTCTGATTCATTGTCAACCAATTTTTATTCTAAATCAAATCGGTTTAATAACTAATTTCTGATTAATTCAGTTAAACCAACTGGTTCTATTCGGTTCTCAAAACCATGGTGCATGTGTCTATTATATTAGGCCGATTAACCAAAGGAGAATTTGTATTAGTCAGAAAATTTATTATACGATTAACAAAGTGGGAAACACAATCGGGGAAGGAAGCAGAAATCGCACTTGCACATTCCTCCTCCTATATAATAAATAACTCAAAAATTCTGAAAGATAGTTGATAATTGAAAGGATAACAATCGGAGGAAAATACTAATTATTGAGGTGTTTGATCAATAAAATGTAAATATAAATACCCGGAAAACTACAATAATCTCGCACATCGCAATAGCGGGAAAGTAACTTCCAAAGAACATGCACGAGTGGGCTGAGTGGCAAACATAAAAGATGTAAAGTTCAACCAGTAAAATATAACAATTATATATTGTGGACTTGCAGGTATAGAATGACATTATAATAATACGAAGAATTGATGATGATGATGATGATGATAATGATGGTGGTGGTGATGATCACGTCCTAAAAAAATATGGATAATGATGAATTGATGATGATGGTGATAATTATATATTAATAATTAATTAATTAATATTAATAGTACTAGTACAAGCTAGTTATGGAGAACATGTCTGGTTGTTCTGCGGGAGAGAGACGCTGTGTCGGGGAACTCTGTTTTAGAAGATTCTTGGGAAAGTGAGTTCCACATCCCCTTACAGAATCTATCACCGTTTTGACCAACTCACTTCCCTTCTTCCATTACCATGTTCTCCACCACCGTCATTCACAAAACGACAACCACAATGATGACAATTGTTTGAGTGAAACACAGCAATGGCATAGTCACAGAGAATATAATTATTGAACCTTAACCATGCTTACTCATCAAATTAGTAGTCTATTCTGAATTTTTTAAGATAAGAAACACAGCTAAATCCAAAGTTTAGTAGATAAAATAATATTAAAAGCAGTGCCAAATGGTGAAAAGCCCCAAAACCCGGGTTGTATCCCACTTCTTTGCATGTGGGAGTGACAAGTAATTATAGCATAAAATATATATATCACACATCCATTCATGCATTTAGAGCCAACACGCGCTCCTTTACAAAAATTAGGTGTATCAGATGCATAGAAAGAAGGATGCATTTAATGGTCCAAGCAGGTCATGAATGCATATGTGGTTCACTGATATAAATGTATCACATCACATGCATTTGTTGAATAGAGAATACCTGAAGCAATCTTGTCTTCTCTCTAAGAGGAGTGTTATTAACTATAATCATGCATAGCTGGAACTGCCCAGATAGTATAATTCATCTGTAATCACTAAACATATTGAATTTATTTCAAAAAGATACATCAGCTGAATAACAATCGGCCATAAAGGAGAAAAACAATTAATAAATAATCACAATCTCACGTGATACAAGATTAATGGAAGCAGCCGACACATTACAAAATGGATAGTTTCCAGAACTAAATGACATTTTTATTTTAATAATTTTCAGGCAAAAAGTTTTTCTGTCCATTAAACTCTGAATCCATTCATGATAATTTAGTTGTCTGTTTCACATCTTTCCGAGAAGGTATACATGATCTTTACATAACATTACAATGAATTGATTGCTACTATACAATTTTCAGTAATGCATCTTACGTATCTACACAATGCATACAGGCCGGAATATTACCATTTTAACAGGATTTTACTGGGAATATAAATATAAGAGAAGCTATGATTCTCTTTTAGCAACTAAATTAACACACAAGGAATATGTAATATATGCAAAATAGAAAAAAATGGCAAATTATTGCAGAGGAGAAGAAATTGAAGAATCCATATTGACATCAGTGGAAAGTTGGTTTGAAAGTTGATGGTGGTTCTTGCTCTTCTCCAAAGATATCTGGTTGGTCATATAAGAAAAATAATCACTTCACACAATAGCATCAAGTTATCAACTTGAGTTGAGTAATTAGTAGGAATACTCCGAATAAATGAGAAAATTATGATAAAAACAAGGTTATAAGAATAAAAATGGATTGATCATCAAAACTTCCACTATAGGTTCGAAATGAAGATGATAAAAACTTCCACTAGATCCAAAAATGAAGATGATGGTACTGGAAATGTTCTAATATCCCATTAACCATCATACATAGAGACAACTAACCAGCTAAAGAAGCTTGTTAAGCATTTAGCAGCACAAAAGAAAGCAGTTGATTTTGACAGTAACATCCACTCAAGAATCACACAACTTATGTAGCAAAATAAAGAGGAAAATCACAAAACTTTATGTTATGTTACAGGGAACCTATAGCTTCGCTGTAGATACATTTAGAGTGAATGTTTATCAGTATCCATCAAATTCTAATAGAATCCTAAATCATCAGCAAACATTTTAAAATTCAAACCTTGACGATGTCCCTGGAAGGCTGGAACCGAGAACAAGTAACAATAATTATTCAAAACAAAATACATCTATCGACACCATTCTTGCTCAAAATTTGACCATAAGAAAAAACCAAATTATTTATTAGAGGTTTAAATGATGTCAATAGAACATGCAATTGAACTTATTTTAAAACATCGGTTACTCAAAAATGAATAAAAGGAACATGGTTGATTGAGCATGACTTGAGGTAATTTTGTGGCACGTTAACTTACCAAGAGAAGATCCTCATCTGTCCCAAAGGTTTTGCGAGCTTCTTCTAAGGACTTTGAAGATATCCTTTTATGCTTCCTGCATAATTTTTAGCGAATTTTAAATCTGTGATTTATAAAGTGAACAACAAACTCTTATTTTAGAATCAAAATCATAAAAATTTCACGGCAATAAGATAATCCCGTCAAACAACATGCAAAAAAAAGGGCTTGTCTTATCAGTGCAAGTTGTTCAAGAATTTCTACTTTTCATGAAGATCAGTGTCATTTGTTTTTGTTGCCCCTTGCTAATTCGGCAAATTCAGCCACAGTATCATGAATATAATCTTCAAGTTGTAGCTTAGATCTATGAGCACACAAATTCACTATGAATATTTTACATGGATGGTTTTTCTCATCCAAGTTTATGCATTAAATGACATGAGTTAGGGATCCAAATAATAACTGTTGATAATACAGGGATCTTAATAAGCATAAAATATTATTGTGCAGAGAAAAAATAAAAGCCATTAATATAATACAAGATATTCTGCAGATAATCGTGAGAAAAAAGGGGGGTTACTTAGAGCTGGCAGGATCTCTAATCTCAAACATATCTGCTCCAGCATCATAGCCACATATCAAAACATAGTGACCTGTGGATGGAATTTTTTAATTCAGTAATTAACTTAACAAATTGAATAATAGAAATAGGATATTGTGATAATGAAATATACTGCTTTCACATAATACTAAAATAATGTCAACTCTCATTCATGATTTTAAACAAGTAGAACCTTGAAATTTACTGATTAGAACTTTAGAAGATCTGCAGATACAGCTGTTTCTAGTATAAGCGCCTAACATAGCATAATAATGCGTAAAATATATACATATTACATCAGCTACCCTGCTTAAGTACAAACTAGTCTTACACATCCTATAGGAGTCTTCACTATACCTATAGATGAGCCTTAAGAACACACTAGGTGTATGTATTATATTTCCATATATAGAATATATAGCTATTATAGTGAGTAAAATCTGGGTAGATATCACACTACAATATCTGTAACTTGGTATTTAAAACCACTGAATTAGATAAAAAAATCTGTCCTAGATACCTGTACTTTTACCTATATATTGTATGAAAGAAATAGTAAAGGGAATCTCGCCATTCAAATCAGACTTTGATATTGGGTGCACTTTAGTATCCAAGAACCTATGACATAAAGCATTCTTTTTTGCAAATAATATAGTCCTAGTTGAGAAGTCGGGAGGGGCAATGAATTAAAAGCTCTAGTAGAGACAAGTTTTAGAAGCACATTAAAATGTAGGTTCAACAAGAGGCATCCTAATTCTAGCTTAGCAGTGAAAATTGAGGATTATACCATACTCCCAGGCATACAGTTTAAGCTCCTAGGGTTCATCATCAAAATGATGGGAAAAGGAGAAAAGATGTAAACCATAGGATTCAACATAGGTGGATGAAATATTGAGAAGTGCTTCAAGCTTTATATCTGACAGTAAGCTTTAAATGTAGCAACATTGATATTTCGAGGACTGAATATTAGATGGTAAAATACCATCTAGAAGATAACTAAACACTGAAGATGTTAAATATTTACATAAAATAAATGCTAGTTACATGTGTAGGAGACACGAATGCTGGCAACTTCAACAGAAACAATACATTGAAAATGCACACAAGTAATGCAAAGCTGGAATTTCAGTGCTCACCAGTATAGCCAGGGTTATTGCTGGAAACTTCAGGAACATGAACATCATCTTGCAATACATGACTAAAACAGAAACTTTTCAGAAGAAGATTGAATTGCACTTCTCCAGCGAGAATAATGACATGATCAAGGAAGAAGTTATAAACAAAAAACATGTGTTATAATGCAATTGGAGTGACAAATTTCTTCTAAAAAGGATGGTATCAAATGAATAAACGTGGTGTACCACAGGCACTATGTAAAAAGTTGGTAAGAACGTGGAGTATGCCAATGTTGAAAAGCTATCATCAATTAAGTATTGAGGCCAAAAAAGAACAGAACATATAAGAAGAAAACCTGTACCTCAATTTGCTTTGGTCAACTAATGCAATAGCAATATATTTCCCTGACAATATGAGAATGGAAATCTCTCTTCCACTAATTGATCTACACTGCAAAACGATAGAAAGGTTTGCTGACTAAATATTATAAATAAATGACAAAGTTGCTAGTGAATAAAATGTATCTAGTTGTTAGTTTCCTCAAGTCCAACAAATCTGGCAGAACACACAACTTTATTTTTTATCCCTTTTTTGTGATAAAAACACCACTTTCATTTTCCTATTCTTATTAAAAGTGCAACTAATTTTCCACCATTTAATTAGTTCTTATTAAAATCTAAGTATAACAATAAACCATTAATAGAAATAAATGATCCTAAACTTCTTTTCTTCTCCAATAGGAGTGAATCACAGAAATTCTCTTAAAACCGAAACTGAAGGGATCCAGTAAAAACAAGGACAACAGACCTGTATGTCAATTCCAGACTCCACTGCTTTTTGAAATAACATATCTACTCTGACTAGATCATTAGGCAATTCCTCCTACAAACATTTATCACAAGTTTCAAAGAGGCATTTAGTCAAGCGTGGAAACATTTTAGGCAAAACAAGTCCACCTTGCTGTCAAACTTAACTATATAGCATTCAATGGTGTAATTCAAGACAATGTAAGCTTTGATAAATTTATTGTAGTACTGGTATATTTTAACTCATATCCCAATCACTATCAAAGAAAAGCTCATCTCTTAAATTCATCTTACTACAAAGACTTAAGTGCACAAAGATAAAATTAGGATAAAAGCTCATTATTTGTCCCTCAAATTTTTGGAATATCAACATGCTCTTGAAAAGATTATAACAAGTGGTCCTCAAATAGAAGTAATTAGTCCAGGAGTTACTGCAGGACGGCCAAAAAAAAATCACTCTAGGATCAAGTGAATCTCTGGAAAATTAAACTGATATTTGGAAAACTATTCATAAGCTGGGATTTATTCAAAATAAAGAGCATGAAACTACTTTATTGAGCCAGAGAATCACCTTGTAAAAGGATTCAACAGAATAGTTTGGGTTTGCACCAAATGTTACAGTGAAATAGGAAAATGCAACAGAAAATCTCTGCAACAAATATGCCAAATCAACTGTCCAGATACTGCAGAAACAATGTTCAAAGGAAAGGCATTTAGTTTAGTATGATCATCAGCAAATGGAAACTTCAATTTTGAATAACAGAACCCGACACAAAAATGAAATACAATTTTTATATTTCTATGTATCTAGTCTAGAAAATGTATGTATCTAGGCATAGACCATTTGGTCACAGACTCACAGGTTGGTCCAAAAGGTAATGTGAATATACTAAGAAATCCTGCACCTGATAAACATTCTAAGATTTTCAATGGTCTTCAATTGGACAGAGCAAAGGGAAGGAGAGGAAGACTAGAAAGGTACTTGTATAGGCATAATCCTATGGTGCACACTCTCAACTTTGTGTTGAATATACAGTGAGTCCAACATATAGTTGTGTGTGCCTACTATAGACAGTTTACCCTGTTAAAAAATCACAATTTTACTTCCTTCAGTAGACATACTCATGTTTATACATCATCTAGGACTACAAGCATTTCACATAACATAGCAACTAGGAGTTTCAAGCTTCTTATAGTGGGAAAGACCTATTAGTGCAGCATAGCTCAGCCAGGGCTTGAATATCACGGTCGTTAACACCAATAGTTTTCAAAACCATCGAGACACAAGCAAGGCCACAATCCCATGTATATATTTGGTTTACATGTGGTACCTATAAGCAGACAAAATCAACGGTAAAATAATAGCAGTCTGATAGACAAAGAAAAAGATATCAGCCAGAATCACATGCACTTACATCAACAAAGAGCGAGCGGCGTAAGGAGGGAAGATGGGACTCTATGTTATTGTTACTTGATGAATGCTGAAACAAGTAGGGATCTATGGCACTCAAATTATCTCCTTTCAATTCTCTTTCATCTTCTGTCTTAAGAATCTTGTTGAATAACAGGTATAAGGGCCACATCAGTGACCAAATTGATTGAGTAGAATGTTTACTGTGAAACAGAAGTTCAGGACATGAACAGAAACAGAGTTCAAAGGGAGTTTTGGGGATCCTTGTTGCGTGTGTTCACTCTCAACCAAACCAAAAGAAATGCAATATATATGCCACCTACAGCAGCTTTTGACATAAAACTGATTAGAAGGCAAGCACAGAATTCTTCAATTTCCTTCTAGCTAGTACTTAGGATCTAAACTTTTCCAAACCGCAACACCTAACAATGCTGGATTTGAACAATAGAAGGTTTGACTTTTCATTAAGTAAACATTCTCCTTTTTCACAAATTCAGAGATCAATGTAAATTTCCAAACATTATTCATTATTTATCCTATATCATTCTTGAAATTTATAGATTAAAAACCTAACCATCTCCAATGCGAATTGCATAAAATCAAGGAAAATGATTCAAAACACGATCAACGAAAGAAGATGAACGTACAGGAGAAAGAGAAAAAGGAAAAAGGTGCTGGAGCGTTGAAGAAGGCGCGTGATGGTGAAGGTACAGGTAAAAGCAGCTCCAGCTATTTGAATGCTTCTTCGTCTCTCTCAATCAATCCTTTTTTTATCATTTCTTCATATATATCCCTTTCTTTCTCTCTTTTATTTCCCCCTTCCTCCTTTCTCTTCTAGATTTCATTAATTTTACACTAAACACCAACATTAATGTGTAACGAATTTTATTTTTAAATTTTATTACACGTTTAGAAATTGCAATCCAATTCAATTGCGTTGCAAATATTTTGGTAATATTTTAAGTTCGGAAAGTTAAAATTGATTCTTCTTTTTTTCGGTGTTAAATCATACTGTAGCTGATTAAATTAGTAACATTATTATGTGTACCTAAAGTAAGAGGGTGGTTTAATGGCCAAGAAGGATAGCTCAAATGACATAGTCTCCTCATACTTAATTAAGAGGTCGTGTGTTTGAGCCTCTATATTTTTAGTAAAAAAAAAAGAAGTTGGTTTAATGAATGAGCTATAACTAAAATGATATAATTTTTTTATTTTTGTTAAGAGATTTTAGATTCAAATTTAACTCTTAAATTTAGAAAAAAAAAATGTTAGTTTAACCATGTAATGCATAAGTCCATTTACATGTATTCAGATTCAAAATGAAAATATTCAATTCAATAATAATGGTTCTTTTTTAATGTTTTATTTTGGGCTATGATATACGAATGCTAATGCAGATTTGGAATATGATGCGATACGAAATATGTTGATATGCGAATTTTAAAATTTTATAAGATACGAAAATATGCATACATATAAAATATAAAATATTTTTTAAACAAGTCGTAATGATATTTTAATATTTTATTGATATTAAAATATAAATTTATTTTTTAATTATTTGTAATGTCTTATTTTAATTTTATAAAATATTTTTTATTTTAATATATAATAATATATACTATAATATTATTTTTAAATTTATTTTAAGAATATATGTTAAGAATAAGATTGAACACGTTGAAACGTAATAATATTTAAATATGTCTAACTATATCTAAATAAAACTTTTATTTTTTATTAAAATACGATTAGACACAACACCTATCAGACAAATATCGATAAAACATATTCGACACAGACACAGTCATTTATACAAAATATCGGTGCTTCATAAATTATGGGATTTCTGTTTATCTGATATGAAGTAAGGTAAAATTCGTCGAGCTTTGTATGAATCGATTTAGGTCAATATAAATTTTTTTTTTTTGAGAAATATTTACATTTTTTAAAATATAAATATTTTACTCCATATTTGTTAAATTAAAAATATAAATATTTTATGAATATATTTTTTTTGAAGGTAAAATATAATCTAATATATTAATAGATATCTATATTTATTTTTACTTTTTATTATATTTATATTTGTCAAAATTATTTTAAATGTTTTGAAAACAAATTTACTAAATATAATTATTTTTGTATCTTACCTTATATTTACTAAATGTTACTTATATTTTTATTTATCAAATATAATCGCTATATCTTTTCAAAAAATTAACTTTAATAAACTAATTTTAGAAAACAAAAACTTTTCAAATCAGAGCTTAATAGTGTAAAAGCCCCTCAGAAAATCGTTTCATATATTCAGTTATAAAATATTACGTCAATATAATTCTATTTTTATACCAATTAATTATTTTAGAAAAACTGTGAATATTTGAATGCAATTGATTGTTTTGTTTCGGATTGAAAGTAAGTCAATATTTAATTTTTTTTTTCTAAAATCGTCCTGACAGGCTGTGGAAGATAATTTGGTATGACTTCTTGACTTCTTGTTGTTGCTGCAAGTTTCTACCACCTTCTGACAGTCTGACTAGGTATGGATAAGGATTTTTATTATGATGCATGATAAGGTGTTTATATTATAATATATACAAAATTTTAACCATTATTGTTAAAATTAAAATTGTTATAAAATAAATAAATAAGAAAGAGAAAATAAATATAAAATAAAGAGGTGTAAATAAATAACACTAGTATTAATATTCACTACAATTAATATCTCAATATAATAGAAATGATTCATATATATATTTTTAATATATGTAGTAATGTATATATAAAAGAGAGAGAAGACAGTGTTTGAGAGTATAAAAGAGAGGAAGAGAATTGTTATTGATTGTGTGCAATCTTTTTGTCTCAATTCATATTTTTATAGGCGTACAAAATATATTTTTCAAACTTCATTAAGTTTGTTTCATTTTAAGAACTTGTTTCTTTCAACAAAGGGAAAATGAGCCTCTCATAAATAGACATCTATTTTTATCTATCATCGTCACAACACTCTTCCTTAAATGTTCATTTATGATTATGCCTCATTAAAATCTTACTAAAGAAAAACCCAATGAAAAAAATTGGGTGAAGGAAAAAGAGTACAAAATCCTTTGTGATGGGGATTGCTTCATTAAAAACCTTGTCAAGAAAAATCCAATAGAAAAAAACCTGACCAAGAAAAAAAGAGTACAGTCTCTCCCTCTTGTCGACATTATTTAATATCTCAAAATCGGCGCATCCCAATCTGATGTACCAATCTTTTAAATGAGAATTTTGAGAGTGACTTTGTAAATAAATCTGTCAGATTATCATTTGAATGGATCTATTGGACATCAATTGTCCCTTGATTTTAAAGATCATGAGTGAAGAAGAATTTGGGAGAGATATGCTTTGTTCTATCACATTTGATATATTCACCTTTAAGTTGAGCAATGCATGTTATATTATCTTCAAACAGAACAGTTTGAACTATCTTATGATCAATCAGTCCACATGATGACAGAATATATTGAATCAAACTCTTGAGCCAAAAATACTCGCGACTTGCTTCATATATCGCTAGTATTTTAGCATGATTAGAGCATGGTTCTGAAAACCGAACCGGACCGGCCGGTTCAACCGGAATAATCGGGAACCGGTCATCTAGCCGGTCCGGGTAACATCAAAAACCGCCTGGCAAAAAACCGGTGAAAAAACCGATCGAACCGGCGGTTAATCGGTGAACCGGAAGAACCGTCCGGTTTTTTAACGGTTTTTGGTTTGAAGGCTGAAATGCTAAACGACGTCGTTTTGGATTAAAAAAAAAAAAAGGGGAAAACGCGTAAAAATCGAAGGAAGCCCTAGTCAGTTTCCAGTCTCCAGTCCTTCTCCCATCTCCTTCTTTCTCCCGAAACCAAAACGGAAACCCTAGCCTCACCGCCGATCGTCGAAAGCCGCAAGGAGTGAGTCACCGCCGCCGTCCGTCGCAGTCAGGGGAAGCATAGAAGCCTCTCCTCCCAACCCCTAGATCCCCTTCACCAGTTCTCCCAGCCCTAGCCTCACTGCCATATCACCTCCGCCGTCTCAACTACTCGAAGCTGCCGTCCCTACTGCATCTCGTCTCGCGTGCTTCCTCCGTCGCGCAGCCGCTGTTCCGCTGCGCCGGCTCTGCTCCTCTGCTCTAGTTCCGCCACGCACCACCCTCCTGGGCTCCAGTTCCGTGGCGGTCCAGGCCACCTCTTCTCCAGTTCCGCGGTGGTCCAGGCCACCTCTTCTCTAGTTCTGCCGCGTCCAGCCTTCCGTCGTGCTCCCTCACCTCTGTTCTCTAGAAGAGAAGGTATTTTTTTTACTGTAATTGTTGTTTTAATTTTTCTTCTTCAATTATTGTTGTTATCACTGTGGTCTAGGATTGTTGATGATATTCTTGATTCTGTTATGCTGTTGTTGGTCGCCACCCACAACCATCGACAGCAGCCGACGACCACCGGCCGAGCCCGCCTCCTTCTGAATTTGGTAAGACTCTGTTCTTTCACCTATGCTTCTTGATTTTGATTTTCTGAGGTTCTGATCTTGTTCTGTGAGCTCGCCTGTTCTATGCTTGATTTTGGATTTTGATTTTCTGAGGTTCTGTGAGCTCGCCTGTTCTATGCTGCCTTTATGATTTTGGATTTTGATTTTCTGAAGTTCTGTGAGCTTGCCTATTCTATGCTGCCTTCTTGATTTTCAGGATTGATGTTTTTTATTTTGAATATGTTTTGCATTGCTGCTTCTGTTAGCTCGCTGCTTCATGAATCATGATGAATATTTTTTGCTGCTTCTGGTAGCTGCTTCTGTTTTGCATTGCTGCTTCTGTTACCTGCTTCTGTTTTGCATTGCTGCTTCTGTTATGGGATTGATATTCTGAATTGCTGCTGCTTGTTTGAGTTAATTTTGTTGATGGTTAGTTTCTGAATTGCTGCTTTTTGTTTGAGTTAATTGTGTTTGAGTTAGTATAATACTATTGTTTGAGACTAATTGATTATGGAGGTTGATTTGGTTGAATTTGTGTAAATTGTGTTGTTTTGTTTTGTTTTGTTTGGATGGTGCAGGCTGAAATTCAAGGAGCATATGCAGTACTGGAGTAGATAAGCAAGCTTGCCAAGGTTCAGAAAAAGGTCTCTGAAGTTAAGGGTGTCATGATCTAGAATATTGAAAAGGCTGTAGAAACGTGAGAACTTTGTTTCAATTAGATATGCAGTTTTATTTTTCCCATAGTATCTATTGATTTGCCAGATTTGGTTTTGAAACTTTAATCAAAATAAAATAGGAAATTTAGTTTTGCATGTAGCTTAGCCAACTAATTTAGAAAAAAAGGAAGCCTTTGGAGGAACAGGGCCAGGTGGAGCAAGAAATATTGCAATTATTTGTTGATGGTTAGTTTCTGAATTGCTGCTTTTTGTTTGAGTTAATTTTGTTTGAGTTAGTATAATACTATTGTTTGAGACTAATTGATATTATAGCTTAGCCAATCATTTTTTAGTATAATACTATTGTTTGAGTTAGTATAATACTATTGTTTGAGACTAATTTGGTATATTTAAAATTATATATTGAATTTTTATATAATTTTAGTGTATATTTAATTAAACCAGTTCGATCACGGTTCGACCCCGGTTGGACCATTGAACCAGTTGCTTGACCGGTTCAATGACCGGTCCGGTTTTCATAACCTTGGATTAGAAGATGTTGCTGCAATCATCTGTTTCGTAGACCTCCATGATATAACTGTACCACCATATATGAATAGGTATCATGTTTAAGATCTTCCTTTGTGTATTAGACAGGTATCCTGCATCTGCATAGCCAACTAGTTGTGACTTAAATTCATATGGATAAAATAATTCCATATCAATCGTTCCATGAAAATATCGAAAGACTTGTTTGATTCCATTTTAATGTCTTCTGGTTGGAGAGGAACTATACCTTACTAGTAAATTCACCGCAAATGATATGTCAGGTCATGTATTATTAGCAAGATACATTAGTGCTCTAATGGCACTAAGATATGGTACTTCAAGACCAAGTATATCTTTATTTTCTTCTTTAGGACAGAATTGATCTTTTTTCATATCTAAAGACCTTACGATCATTGGAGTACTTAATGGATGTGACTTATCTATATAAAATCTCTTCAATATTTTTTTTTTTGTGTATGTTGTTTGATGAATAGATATCTCATTTTTTGTATGTTCGATCTGTAGACCGAGACAAAAATTAGTCTTTCCAAAATCTTTCATCTCAAGCTATTCTTTTAGAGCTTTTATAATTGTTGGAATCTCTTTAGGGGTTCCAATGATATTTAAATCATCAATGTAATAATGAATCCAAATGTAGATTTCTTTATGAAAACACATGGGTAGATATCATCATTCTTGAATCCATTTTTGGCCAGATACTCAGTAAGACGATTATACCACATTCGTCCAGATTGCTTTAGACCATATAAAAATCTATGCAATTTGACTGAGTATAACTCCTGTGAATATTCATTGGATGGTTTAGATATGTTTAGTCCTTCAGAGACTTTCATATAGATATCACGATCTAATGATCCATATAAATAGGTTGTGACCACATCCATTAGATGCATATGTAGTTTATGATATGCGGATAAACTGACCAAATAACGAAATGTTATTGCATCCACTATAGGGGAATATGTTTCTTCATAATCTATTATGGGCCTTTGTGAAAAATCTTGTGCCATAAGTCGAGTTTTGTAGCATACAACTTTATTTTTCTCATTACGATTTCTCACAAATACCCGTCTGTATCTAACAGGTTTTACATCTCTTGGTGTATGGACTACAGATCCAAAGACTTCACGTTTTGCAAGTGAGTCTAACTCAACCTTCATAGCTTCTTCCCATTTTGGCCAATCATTCCTTTGTTGACATTCTTTGACTGTTCTTGACTCAGGATCCTTACTTTCATGCAAGATATTTGTAACACCCTATCACACAGAGCTTTATGCCTAGGATGTAAATCAGGGTGGTGAGATGCTACGACCTCTAAAAATAAGATACATACATAGATATAGTTGAAAGAAGTTATAATTAGGAGTCTTGAAAAAGAAGTTAAGAAAAATCGAAACAAAAATCATGTCGCTCACGAAAGATAAGCGTAGACAGATAAGAAAGATTGAAAGGAAAGCTAAAAGACCATAAACATAGATTATAATTCTAAAATACAAATGTCAAGCTCCAAACTCGACCTGCTAAGTAAAGGCCGGCTAGAGTATACATATATACATACATATAACCCAAAATATCCCAGACTCGTAAAACTGACAACCTGTTTTTCCAAGTCAACCTTTAAGAGGGTCAAACATAAAATACAAGATAGAGAATCTATGTACATATATAAACATAAATAAAATATAACCCTATGTTTCCATAGTTCTTTGCTTCCACAGAGTCTCCACAATGTTCAGTGAGGTACCTCCTGACCTGCATCTGAAAAACAACAACATGTATAGAATGAGAACCGGATGTTCTCAACATGGTAAAGGTGCTCACATAGTTAATATAAAAGGTCGTGAAAAAACCAAAGACAATCCTAGAACTTCGTCACTCAGATATAAACTTAAAGGAATAAACTAAATCATAAATTTGGTAAAACTATCTAAAGTATCCAAGTCTCAATCTAACTCTAATTCTACAATTCACTTTCTATCTTATTAAACGCTAGCCCTACAATTCACTCTCTGTCTCCTCCAATCTAATTGTGATCCAATCCTTTATTTTTCGTTTTCTCCATTCCTCCAAAATTTTGGTGCATAGACAAGCAATACAAAAAAAGCAAACACAAGTAGGATATAGATACAATAGGTAATTATAGCAGGTAAGCATAATAATCACATAGGCAAATCCAATTAATGCATGATCAAACAAAACACACATATGCATATGATGTATGCCTGTCCTATGACTGATGAATCTCATCTGTCAGTTATAAAGTCAAACCCGACATGTCCGGTGGCTAACCCTTGACAGAACACCAAACACGGAGCAAGTGGGACAACGCTGCAACCCTTGCATCTTACCCGCATACCCGGAACAGGGGACAACTTCACCCTACCTCTTACCTAAGTGGTGTTATAGTTCTCAACCTGGAGCAAGCGGCGACAGAACTCAGCCCTTACATCTTACCCGAAGCCTCAAACTTTTCCGGAGCAAGTGGATAATACTACTACATCTTACCCGACTTATTAACTCTTACCCAAAGCAAGTGGATAACACCACTGCATCTTACCCGGAGTATTCATATTCATTTAAATTCATAATCAAAATCAATCCTCAACCTTTCTCTTCCTCATAGCCAACCTCGTCCTCAATCATATCCCATACAACTTTATCATTGATCCGAAGCGAGTGGACAACGCCACCGCCTCTTGCCTGGTCACATACATTTCATAATCATTTAATTTATTCAAATATCGTACTTCAATATCAATCATCCTCACCTCACCCTTCATTTAAACTCAATCTCTCACTCAATTATCATTTAGTTTCATTAAAAAATCATACTTTAAATCATAATCTCATCATTCTTCATTTTTTTTCAATCATCATCATTCCTCCCATTCTATTCATCAATAATTCAAATATAAAATATAAATCATTCTTTTTTAAATAAATTAAATTCAAAATGTAATTCCTTTTTTTAATAACTCAAAATCAAATTATAAAATCCTTAAAAATCCAAATCTTCTTAAATAACCACTTCAAACGAAGCCTCTTATTTTCATAAAACTTTCGGCAGCATCTCCTCTAAAACTTGAACTTCTACCACCCTTCAAGGGTCCTGACCACCAAACCAAACACCTCTCGGTCATTCAAATCATTTCCACTATCAAATAATTTCAAAATCAAAGCAGTTCCAATATTAAATCTTTTATAAAATCAAACTACATATTTCTCAACCAATCAGTTCAATTCAATTTCACAAACCTACTATCAACCCTCAACACATCAACAATCATCATTAATTTATACTCATCAGAATCATAATCCAACTCATACAAATTCATTCATCCTTAATACACATATCGTATACCATATACATAATCCATTAATAATTCATTCAGTTCATTCTGATCTTAACATATTCTAGCCTAAATTTTCATGTGACATTAAACATTAACTACGAGAAACGAAAACCATTCATTGGCCGATTCCTCCCTAATCCCGGAACACCTCAATTATCCACCGCTCCTCAAGCTCCAAAACTCCAACTCCTCACCAATTGAATTCCAGCTCCCAGGATTCAATTCCAAGCTCCCAATATCCATCAATTTAACTCTAATTCAACAAAATACACGATCTAATTCATACAATATCACAATAATCAATATTGAGCTCACTAAATTACCAATTCACAAGGGTTAGAGATTTCTTACCGTTATCCACAAGTCAAATAGACAAAATCCGGTGATTATCCAACGCTAGAGTACCCCTAAACCATCAAAATCACAAAATCTCTCAATTACCAAAATCCAAAATCACGAACTGAAAAGGGGAGAATTGGGTGAGAAAACGTAATTCTCTTACCAAATTTCTCGGTGGGTTTTGTAGAGAATTCTGAGACGAACGCATGGTCGCTGACGGCTCGTCAATCGGAGCTCCATATTGAAAGTTACGTGGAATTGAATTTTTTTAGGAGGGTTTCGTTTCTTTTCTCCTTCTTCCTCAGCGTGAAACCCGTTTGTGAAATAAAGGAGGCTGAATGCCTCATTTATACTATGGGCATTGGCCCGGTTTGGGCCAAGTTCATGCCGAGTTCAATCGGTTCGATCTGTTGGCCTGTTTTTAGGCCAAAATCTTTAAAATTAGTGTTAAAATTCATATTTTGATTATTTCTACTTCATAAAACTATAGAATTTGATTTTTTAATTTATTCAAATAATAATTAATTTATTGGTTAATTATTTACTAATTACTTGGGGTTTACAATATTTAGTGCCACATTATATGCAAATATTTTATTTACAATTGTCTTATTTTAGTCCCATTTTTCTCCTGTAAAGACATAATTTATCGAGATCTCGTCATTTTCAAAATTTTCAGGTACCTGAACGTCTTCTGCGTCGAAACTATATCAGAATTTTGAACAACTGCAATTGTCTTTACTATGTCTTTATCTTTTTCGACAGGAATAATATTTATCTTTTTTCTTTTTCGAGGATTTTTGTCTTTGGAACCGACAGGCCTAACATGATTCTAACGTGAATTTATTTTGGTGGCCATTTGTCCGACCGGAACATCAATTCGGATTGGAGCATTTTCAGCTGGTATATAGAATTTAGTAATCTTTTTTGTATCAGAAAATGCATTAGGCAATTCATTTTCTATTCTTTGCAAATGTATAATCTTTTGAACTTCTAGTTCACATTTCCCTGATCGAGGATCTAAATGCATTAAGGATGATGCATTCCAATTAAGTTCCTTTTTAGAAAACTTATTCTCTTCCTCTAATATTGGAAATTTTGATTAATCAAATTGACAATCTGCAAATCGAGCTTTAAATGTATCTCTAGTTTGTATCTCAAGATACATCACTATAGATGGCTAATCATATCCAACATATATTTCCAATTTTCTTTGAGATCCCATTTTGGTGCGAAAAGATGGTGCAATGGGAATATATATCGCACAACCGAATATTCTTAAATGGAAAATATTTTACTGCTGGTAACTGTTGGCCTCAAACGAATAAGTGCTGCGGCATGTAAAATAGCATGCCCAACCTGAGGTTGAGAGATTTGTTCTCATAAGTAAAGGTCTAGCAATTAATTGGAGGCGTTTAATAAGTGATTCTGCTAACCCATTTTGTGTGTGAATATGAGTTACTAGATGTTCAACATTTATTCCATTAGCCATACAATAAGCATCAAAGGCTTGGGAAGTGAATTCACCAACATTGTCAAAACGAATTGCTTTTATTGGATTTTTTGAAAACTGTGCTTTTAATCGAATAATTTGAGCAAGTAATCTCAGAAACGCCAGGTTGCGAGAAGACAACAAGCACACATGTGACCATCTCGAAGATGCGTCTATTAGCACCATAAAATATCTAAAAGATCCACATGGTGGATGAATATGTTCACATATAACGCCTTGAATCTTTTCTAGAAATTCAGGGGACTCAAATCCAATATTTACTGGTGATGACTTTAAAATTAGCTTTTCTTGAGAACGTATAGCACAACAAAATTCACTAGATTTAAGAATCTTCTAGTTCTTTAGTGAATGTCCATGGAAGTTTTCAATAATTTTTCGCATCATAGTTGTTCTCGGATAACCCAATTGATCATGCCAAATTATAAATTTATTTGGACTGGTAAACTTTAGGTTTACAATGGCATGTGATTTAATTGTACTAATTTTAGTATAATATAACCCAGATGAAAGTGAGGGTAACTTTTCTAATATAATCTTTTTATTTGAATCATGAGTTGTGACACATAAGTACTCATGATTTCCCTCATTCATTGTTTCAATATGATATCTATTTCGGCGAATATCTTTAAAAGCTAATAAGTTTCTTAAAGAATTGATAAACAATAGTGCATTATTTATTATGAATGTTGTTCCTCCGAAAAATAAAATTATAACTCTTCCGGAGTCTTCTATCACATTGCTTGAGTTAATAATAGTATTAATATATTCTTTTTTGGTACGAGATATGTAAAATATATATTACTTTCGAGAATGGTATGTGAACTTGCACTATTCGCAAGACAAACATCTTTACTATATGTCCTTATCATTTTTTTCAAAGATAAATAATAATAGAATAAGTAAAAGTATTTGCACAGTAAAATTATTTTATTGATTGAAAATATTTTTCTAAAAAGTATTGTACATAGTATCATATACTAAAAATTTTATTATTATTATTTTAGAACTTAGCATATTTAGTAATTTTGAAATTTATAAACATAAATATTTTATTAAATATTATTTATATACATTACACTTGAAATTTAAATACATAGATAATAAAACTTAAAAAGTTTTTTTTTTTTACATAAGTACTGAACTCAAATATCAAACTTTTCCATCATTGATCAAATTACTAATATTTCCTTCAGGATCCTCAAAGAAATCAGATACTTCATAATGAGTGGTGTAATTTTCAGCAACATCCTTCGAAACAAAATTTGACTCCTTTGATAAAAATCGACTAGGTGCCTTGGGGAACGATAGGTACGCGATCAATGACCCTTTCCACTACAACAGAAACATTTATCCTATGTTAATTTATTTTGTCCATTATTTCTTTCTTTATTCCACTTCTGGTGAGATCATTTCGTGTGAACATAATTTTTCTTCTTTTCATAATTTTTCTTGTTACAAAAACCTTGCCATTTATCTCTTATGATGTAATGATTTACCGCATTTGCGTCGTAAAATGGGACGGCGCCGGCTGGGCGCGCTTCATGATTTTTTAAAAGCAACAATAAGGCAAGAAATTAGTTCAGAATATTTTTTAAATTCTTTTTCTCGATATCGTTGCTGTAGAAGCACATTCGAGGCATGGAAGGTCGAAAAAATTTTCTCTAACATGTCGTTATTAGTTATCTTTTCCCCACATAATTTTATTCATGAGGTAATTCGGAACATTGATGAATTGTATTCATTTATGGATTTAAAATTCTGTAGCCGCAAGTGCGTCCGGCCATATCAGGCTTGAGAAAGTATCACTGTCTTTTGATGATTATAACTTTCTTTAAGGTTAGTTTTTCCACAGATCTGCAGGATCTTTTAGTGTGAGATATTCATTTTTTAATCCTTCGTCAAGATGACGATGAAAGAAGATCATGACTTTGGCTTTATCCTTTTGGGATGTATTATTTTCAGCCTTAATGTTATTTCCAAGATCCATTGAATCAAAATGGATTTCAACATCTATTATTCATGATAAGTAGTTGTTTTCAGATATATCAAGAGTATTAAATTCAAGATGAGATAGCTTTGACATAATAACAATTTATTACCTGAATTTTCCTAAATTTTGCTCAGAGTCTCGTGCTGATAACATGTTGTAAAACAAATAAATAAGAAAAAAATAAATATAAAATAAAAAAATGTAAATAAATAACTCTAGTATTAATATTCACCACAATTAATATCTCAATATAATAAAAATAATATATATATATATATATATATATATATATATATATATATATATATATATATATATATATATATGTGTGTGTAGTAATGTATATATAAAAAAAGGAAGAGTGTTTGACAGTATAAAAAAGACGAAGAGAATTGTTATTAATTGTGTGCAACCATTTTGTCTTAATTCATGGTGTTATAGACCTACAAAATATGGTTTTCAAACTTCATTAAGTTCGCTTCATTCTAAGAACTTGTTTCTTTTAATATAGAAAAAATGAGACACTCATAAATGAACATCTATTCTTATTAATTCTCGTCATAACAAAAATAATATTTTTATTATTTAATTGTATTTTAATTTAAAATATAAAAATATATCACTTTAATTTTAATAACATTTGTATAATCATCTAATGGTATACTCAATAAATTCCTTGATTCAAAAGTACTCATAATCATATAGATTAATTTACACAATAATTAATAATTAATAATATTTGTTTTAAAGAATTTTTTTTTAGTAAATGACAAATAGGTTCATGACTTTTTTTTTTTGCTGACATTTTCGTCCCCAAAAAATAGAAAATATATTCATGTCCCTGAACTCTGTAAAACGTGGATAAATATACCCCTCCGTTGAAGTCACCCTGTTAAACCCGACGGAAAACGCTGATGTGGCTCCCGTGACGCTGATCTAGCCGTTACGGGATGACACGTGGACTGGAGCTTATGAACAGAGGACGTATTAGTCCCCAGTCCACCAAAACGACGCCGTTCTTCCAATGAATTCAATATTTCAACACCCTTCTTTTCCGCCGCATTCAATTGCCGCCATTACCACCCTTCTTATAGCCTGTTCAAGCATGTGCAGTAGTCCCCAGTCCACCAAAACGACACCGTTCTTCTAATGAATTCAATATTTCAACACCCTTCTTCTCCGCCGCATTCAACTGCCGCCATTACCACCCTTCTTATGGCCTATTCAAGCATGTGCAGATCCTGCGAAGGAAAATTGCTCCATGGCTCGGCGTTGAGGTGTGGGGTTGAAGGTGATATGTTTGTTGGAATCTGTTTGGTCGATATGCATGGAAAATGTGGAAAGATTGGTGATGCTCGCAAGGTGTTTGATGGAATGTCTAAGAAGAATGTAGTTTCATGGACGGCTATGGTGGTTGGCTATGTGAAGGTTGGAGATATGGTGGAGGCATGTAAAGCATACGATGATTCAGGTGATTCAGAGTCAGGAGAGATTGCTGCTAATCAACTTTTTGAGATTGAGTAAAGCCGCTTGTGGTGGAACCGTCCACGTAAGAGTATGAGTACAGACATGGGGAGTGGATCTTGGTGTGGTTGCAGGTTCGGGTTTGATGTTGTTTTGTTCTGTTTTATGTAGGGATTGTCTTGGACTTTGGAGATGGTGTCAGTCACACAGTTCTTATCTACGAAGGTTATGCTCTTCCGCATGCAATCTTGCGTTTGGATATTGCAGGGCGTGATCTCACCGATGCCTTGATGAAGATCTTGACTGAGTGTGGATACTCTTTCACGACATCAGCTGAGCACAAAATTGTGAGAGACATGAAGGAAAAGCTAGCTTATATTGCTCTTGATTATGAGCAAGAGCTAGAAACTGCGAAGACTAGCTCAACTGTTGAGAAGAGCTATGAGCTACCAGATGGACAGGTTATCACAATAAGAGCTGAAAGATTCCAATGCCCTGAAGTTCTCTTCCAGCCATCCATGATCGGGATGGAATCTCCTGGAATCCATGAAACCACATATAATTCGATCATGAAGTGTGATGTTGATATTAGGAAGGATCTCTATGGTAACATTGTCTTGAGTGGTTGTTCCACTATGTTTCCAGGCATTGCTGACAGGATGAGCAAGGATATTACAGCATTAGCACCGAGTAGCATGAAAATTAAGGTTGTAGCACCACCAGAGAGGAAGTACATTGTTTGGATTGGGGGCTCCATTTTGGCATCTCTTGGCACATTCTAACAGGTAAAAATAATGCATCATCATAGTTACATAGAGCAAATCATTAAATAGTCTTTGTTTCAAGAAAACCATACTAGGTCGCTGCCGGTGTCTGCCACCAGGAGGAGGCTCTGCGACGGTGATCCGATTCGAAGATCCAAGAAGTATTGACCGACTTGGTTGAGGCACTGGAGATGAGTGGGGACTTCAGAGACCCCCGGTGGCTATGGAGGGCTGCAAAGAGGGTTGAAAGGCGGTGAGTGTTTGAGGAGAGAAGCTGAGCTAGCAAGGAGAGTGGATTATTCTAGTAAGGTAGTGAAACGACGTCGTTTTCTTGCCTGGGGACTAATATGTCCAATTTCCAAAAGCTCAGAGCCATGTGTCATCCTGTAACAGACAGGTCAGCTCCTCTTTTGCCACGTCATAGTTTTCCGTCAGGTCAAACGCAGTGAATTCAACGGAGGGATATATTTGTCCACGTTTTACAAAGTTCAGGGACATGAATGTATTTTTTATTTTTCGAAGACGAAAATGTCCGCAAAAAAAATGTCAGTGACCTATTTGTCCTTTACCTTTTTTTTTTTTTTGCGAAAGAATTAAATGTATATATTTAATGCAATAATGGATTGGATAGTTGGGTTTGTACTTTGTAGCCGGGAAATACCAGAACAGAGGGCCCAATATTATGCTCATTGAAGTTCACTACAAATCCCAACACTTTTGACTTTTGAGGAAGAAAAATAAATAAAACCAAAAAGAAAGAAAAGAGAGGGTATTTGGCAACTCAACTATAAATTGTTAGTTTGGTCTCTAACTTAATTGACATTAATTTAGTGGCCTAATTTAGTTTGATAAAGAAGGAAAACAAAATTCATTATTTTGATTCATATAGTTTTTAATTAAACGCATGATACCATTTTGAATTTCTCATTTTAGATAGAGGAAATGAAATATTCCAATGTGAAATTATTTTCAAAAGTTGTTGTCCTTATTAATTATACCCAACAATTTTCTGCACCGCTGTGCTAACAGTTACATCCACAAATAGAAAAAACAGCATTGGCATCACATGAAAATGATAAATTCAAACTCCCTTTTTGTTTTTTGAAAATTCCATTTGGCTCGGTGAGGCACATGTATTATATGAAAGGATACAGCCTAATAATAAAGAAGGGATAGGAGATAGAAGATATATCATAATATGATATGATACAGTTATAGTATATATAGTATATAGTATATAATAATATATTAATATATATAGTAGTGATGATAGTGGTCCATGCAAACGTTTGTCTTTAATTGGTGAAACAAAGGAATTCAAATACGCTTATAGTGTTGCGGTGGAATAATGAATACATCTTAATACATATCTAATATCTTAGAGAATCACGTGATGGGGTTGAATTTTTGTTTAGGAAGTTTCGTGTATATATATATATTCGTTCATTGGTGCAGTTTGAAATTGGATTAGGGTGAGTGAAGCATATGAGAAAGAAAGGAACAGAAACCAAATTAATAAACTCAACATAAATATTTTAAATTTTACATGAATTAATAGTCTGATACATTATGAATTAATTTATCGCTCTTTATAATGCAATAGGAATTTATGATCCTTTTATCGTATCCTTGCTTCAAGGTTTGAACATGGACAAATACAAAATCCATCTCTCTATTTTGAGTGTTATTATTTTTGACAAAAATTATCGCACCAGTATTCAAATTCAGCACATAATAATTGTTGGGAGATTTTGATAGATCACAAGTAAATTTAAAATTTTTTATATGATCACGAACGAAAAAGTTTGGTAACAAAAAATTTTCAGCCATAATTAGCCAAAAATTTTTATAATTTACTTCATTTATATTATTTAATAACAGTTTTATTTTTTATCTTATTCTCTTATCATTCCACTTATTATATTTTTATCAACTCTACTTATTAATAATATTAATTATAATATCATATTCCTTACTATTATGCATTCTTGTAATCAATACTTAATATTCCTTTTATAATTTAATTTTTATATTTAAGAATACATTAAATATTAATAATAATAATAAGAATGGACGGTAATGATAATATACATTAATTGAGTTAATTACACTTGATTCTTTGTTTCCCTTAATGCATTTAATATCAATCAATGAAAATACGAAAAAATCATTCATTCTTTGTTTCCGTTTAGACATTTACTTGCACTTGATTCTTTGTAATATATACCTTCCATTAATTTAATTATGATTATTCAAAAATCATGACTATAATACCATTGACAAACAGAATAGTGTATAAGTCAAGAAATTTTACAAGAAGTCGCGTTTATCGTTGCAAATAGTATGGCATTTGAATTTGACCTTAATACGGTACTTATGGTAGAAAGTGCTGATAAAGAATTTGAACAACAGACGGGCTCACCCGACGAGATTGTTGTCAGTCAACCAATTCTCGAGAATATGAAAAACCACACTAATTTTGATGAGGTATGGTAATAAACTGATTTAATTTTTTTTTTGTGCTTTTATGTGCATTTATAATTATATTGTATATACTAACTAAGTTCATACACATAATATTCATACGTATATATACATAACATCCATAATTACATACAACTAACATTTAAAAATTAAATTCATGTTTATTAGATATTACATCCATACACATGTCATTTTTTAGTTATTGTATATGTAAATATAAAGTTAACACAGATGTCTTTTAAATTTTATCATAATTGAATTTAAAAAAAATTAAATTTTTAAATTAATTTATTCAATTGATAAATTTACACATAATATCTATAAATTCATACACATAACATCTATAATTTGTATTCATAATATTTATAATTTCATACCTATAATGTTTATAATTAATATTATCAAAATTTAAACTATACATCTTATTGTATTTTTTAAATTATCTCATATGTGCACTAATAGGCCATGATTTTAATTATTTTAATATTTTTATTTAATATTCATATATGCTTATTTATTGATTTTAATATGACGAGTTAATAATTATTTTTAAAAAATTATTTTTTAATTTTTGTTTATATTTTATATTTTATATTTTATTTTTTAATAGTTTATATGTAAAATATAAGTTGTATAGTAGAAGTTGTTAAAATTTTTTAATTTAATTTTCATATTTTTTGCAGAAAATTATTGTATTTTAATGGATAATAATGTGATTGAAAGATGTTAAGAACTTGATTTGGAAGAAATTGAAATTAATTTTAAAAAGAATATTAATGACTCTAAACATGCAACAAAATAGTAGGTGATAAAGAGAATAAATAATAAAAAATTATATGTCACTTACTTATTAAGAAAATAAAAAATTTTATATAATATTTTTATATTATAATTATTTTTTGGCTATCTAACATGACCGGATCATGAATACCTCTTTTTTCTTGCTTGCTATAAAAGTTTGTTTTTATTTGCGACCGACTACTTGACAAATTTTGGGTTTATACTTAATTATAAAGAACAATATTAATCACCAGTCTTTTTTGGATTTATAAAGGAAAAAGACGCGACGAGGAGAAGGAAATTTCTAAAATTTGTCATTGTCTGTTGGTTTAATCAAAGCAAAATTATTATTATTATTATTATTATTATTATTATTATTATTATTATTATTATTTATCTATCTTGTGTTTTAAGAATACGTATTAATTTTTTTTATCAAGAAGACTCGAATTTACGACCTCTTAAATGAATATGAAGAGATTATGTCATTTGAACTATAACTTATTGACACACATATTAAATTTATAAATTAAGAATTTTTTTATTAAAAATATAAAAAATTTAAATTTTTAATATATTTATTAAATAAAAATATTTAAAATTTTTATTAATAATAAGCTAATCATATGCTATATATTAACTAAACTCTTATTATTATAAATAAAAAGAAAATGAAAGTTGAAAGTAAAATATCTACTAACGTTTTATTTTACGTCCTCTCCTCATTTCGAATATTAAGTCCCCCTTCCGTGCGCAAGGTGGTTCTCTCTTACTGTATTTGTTTGAGGTAAAATTGAAAGGTAAAAAAAAAAGATAAAAGAAAAATAATTATTTTTTATTATTTAATTGTATAAAAAAATCAAAAGCAAAAAAGTGGGATTTATTAAATTTTTTTCTTCAATTTATTGGATGAAAAAAAAAATATAGTTAGTATCAATATTTTAATATTATCCTTTTTTAAGGGATAAATATTGTTTTGGTCTCTTACGTTGTGGGTCAGAATCGAATTTATTTTTGGTGTATATTTTGATTTAAAATAATCCTTAACGTATTTTTTTGTATTAAAATCGTCATTTTAAAAAAAAAATAATTTTATTCCTAAAATATCCCTACTTTAATAATAAAAAAATTATAAAATAAAAAAAGAACACGTTTTTTGGGGGAGAGGAAACGCGTTTTTGGGGGTTGGGGGGAGGGGGCGAAAGGAAATGCGAAGGGGGGAGGGGAAAGAGAGAGGGAACGCCGGTGGAAGGGAGGACCGTTCATGCATGCTTCTGCCGCCGTGGAGTGCGTCGCCGGGAAGAGGAGCACCACGCGAGGAGGGCGGCACGCGAAGGAGAGAGAGAGGGATCCGAGGTTGAGCTGGTCCGCGCATGCTCCGTCGCAGGTCCGCGGGTGATGGGTGGCCGAGGAGAGAGAGGGATCAGAGGGTGGAGTGCGTCGCCGGTTCTCGGACGCTCCGTCGCCGCCATTGGGGATGGGTGGCCAAGCGCCGGTGGTTTTGTATCTGTTTTTCTGCTTCTTCTTCTGTTGCATCTGCTTCTTCTGCTTCTTCTTCTGCTGCATCTGCTTCTACAGCTTCGGCTTTTGCATCAACATCTTCTTCTTCTTCTGCATCTGCTTCTGTTTGAGTTTCTGTTTCTGATTCTATGACTGTCTCTGCTTCTTCTTCTGATTTTGATTTGTTGTTTTTTTATTTGGTTGTTGAATTTGTTGAATTTGGGTTGATTTGTTGAATTTTTTTCTGGATTTGTTGAATTTGTATTGATTTGTTGAATTTATGATTTTTGGATTTGTTGAATTTGTGTTGATTTTATTGATGTTGTTTTTTTTGTTGTGATGGAGGTAAAGGTGCTGGTGGTAGTGGTTGGAGGAAAGATGCTAGTGGTGATGGAGGTAAAAGTGCTGAGGGTAGTGGAGGGCATTTTTGTTCAAAAAAATTTAAAAAGACGATTTTAATACAAAAAAAACACATTAAAGATGATTTTAAATAAAAATATAGACCAGGGACGAGTTCGATTACGACCCTCAACGTGAGGGACCAAAACAATACTTATCCTTTTTTTAATATATTTAAAATATATAAAAATAAATTTATCTTTTTATAACATTATATATATTTTTTGTTTTTCTTTCGTTAAAATATATCGAAATAAAATAAAAATTCTCTCAACTTCTTTCTTTTCTCAATTTTTTCTTTTTATTTCTTTTTTTTTATATTTTTTTTCTTTTAACTAAACACAATATAATATCTTTCTCACTTATGTTTGTTTGCTTTAATAAAAAAATATATAAGACAAAACTAATGAATCATATTTGATTTAATTTTCTAATTCGCAAAATATTGAGAAATTAGTTTTTAGAAGATCATTCATTTTTTAAATTGATTCTCGAAAGAATTTTTTTAATCAAATTTATCTTTAAAAGATTTTAAATTAATCATATTAATTATTCTGTCACTTTTATTACTAATAATAGCGTCTGAATTTGTTGATATGACATATTAAATAACATTATAATACATATCTAGTAGTTTTAATTGACAGCTAATATAATAAATTTATGAAATTATATCAATCAATCTCAAATTAAGAGAGGTTAATACTTCAAGGTCCATCCTCAATTAAAATTTGATTTGATTTTATTTTATAAATTTATAATATTATCAGCTAATTAAAACTTTGTGTTGTATTATTATTTAATGTATAATATTTAATTTTAATATTGTCAATAAAAAATAGTAACAGAAAAGACTAATATGATTGTCACTAAAAAAAAAACCAATATAATTAATTTAAAATATTTAAAAAATAAATTTAATTAAAAAAAAATTCCGCGAACCAATTTAAAAAACGAGCTATATTTCAGGGCGAATTTTACGGATTACTTACAAAATATTACATGTCTTATATCAAAAAGTCATCGTGACAACCAAATGAAATTTTCACATAATAACTATTTGAAAAAAATCCCCACTTATTCAAAAGTGATATTTTAACATTGACACTTTGTGTTAAGTGTGCATTTGGATTTTTTTTATTTTTATTTTTAATTATTAAATAATTAATTTCAGATATAATAAACATGTAATTAAAAATGTTATATATATAAAATTATAAATATTACATTAAATAAAATAACTTTATGTTATTATCTTCCTAACATTATTCATAGATTATATATAGTAAAATGTTGATTATAAAATAAAATTCCTCAAAATTAAAAAAGATTAATAAAATAATAAAATAAATATTTAATTATTTTAAATTAAAATAATAAAATTTACAGATAATAAATAAAAAGATACTAATAATTAATTTATTATTTTATTACTTTACTAATTTTTTTACCTTGCAAAATATTTTCCCTAATTATAACAGGCATAAACTAGTCTTGAATTGCATGAACTTAGTACCAATATCAACAGCAAGTAGTACTAAATACTTTGGGTGGTGCTAAAAAAAAGAAAAAGCAGAGTTGAAATTGTTAAAGGAAATCGATGGCATTGGTGGAATCAAGAAGATGCACACAAAAAATGAACTTTAGAAAAAGTAGCTGCCATGCACAAACCTAAAGTCAAGGGCTTACGGTGCCTCTATATTTTCACAAACGGATATAAAACACTTTTGCCTTTTTCACTTGGCCTCCGCGAGTTTAAAAAGACGAGCATAAAATATTATTTTAATTTTTAATATTTGAGTCAAATTTTAATTTAATTTTTAATATTTTTTTAAAAATTTAAATAATTTAATATTATTTTATCATAAATTTGTTACTAATTATTAACAAAGTGAGTAATATGAATGTTAACAATTTTATTAGTTAGGTTGTATATTTTTCATGTGTTAAAAAATATAATTTTTTTAACATAAATTTTTTAATTTTAACAACCAATCATCAATATTTAAAAAATATATTTTTATTTGGTAGATTGATTTTATTTTTATATTAAAATTGAATATTATTAATTTTTTAATATACAATATTAAATATTTAAAATTTTTTGGAATTAAAATATGATGTTTAAAATATTTAAAAATTAAAATAAAATATTTAAAATATTAAAAACTAAATTAAAATTTAACTCTAACTTAAAGAATAAAATAATACTTTACCCAAAAGAGATAAAAGAAGTATGCATGATGCATGAGCCGTTGTAGCTGTAGGCACTATGTTTGGCCTTTAGCCTTTGATGCCTTTGGAGAGGTTGGATTTCAACGGAAACATATCCAGAATTTTGAATCCAAGTATCTTACGTTAAACGTCCATAACGGCTTCAGACACACACACACACATATATAATTTGGTATATTGTTAACGTAAACTATTTAATAACAGATCATGTTTGTTTATCTATTTGTAATTATTGGGATTACATTTACGTTATAAGTGTAAAAAATTATCGCTTACACGCTAATTAAAATTAGGAAAAGTATAGGGTATCAATATATTATCTGCTAACTTATTACCAATAATAATTAATTATTATATTTTAAACAAATATATAAAGAGACACATCCAAAAAATATATCTATAAAGACACTTCTATTAAACACGGCCATAAAAAATACATTTTTATTAGACACATCCACAAAGACACTTCCATTAAACACAATTATAAATAAGAGTTGACAGAAGTTGACAGAAACGTTGTTGGTATTATACCGATACCGTTAAAATTAATATTATATATCCCTTTTTGCCGACCTATGCAGCACGCAGAAGTTCCTGATTATTAGGCAAATTTTATGCTAATTATTTGCAAAAGAAGAAAAAACGGTGTGTAAAAAGTTTTAAGTTTATCAAAAGAAGATTTAATAGAAATAAAAAAAAAATATGTATGATAGATCGTGGCGGTTTATTTTTAAGCTACTGATTAAATGGAAGTATGTAATATTTTATGCTTAGATTTTCATATATGAATTATGACCATCAATTATTAATAGAAATCTGTGAAGTAAGATGCATTGCGTCAACTCACATACATAACCTGCAAAGTCAAAGACGGTTGAATTAATGCACTATCAAACTTGTTATTTACCTGATCAAACTAGTATAGAGCTGCAATTAACTAGGTTTTTATGCTGAATTTGGTTCCTCTTCTAATTATTGATGGAAGCATATCCAAATCCGTTTGTTTAATCACTTTGATATATATATATTACTTGTTTAATTAATATTTGACGTGTTGATAAGGAGAGTCGTCAGCAACTTCTGCCAACTGCTCTTTAACGGCCACATTTTGCTTATTATAAGTTTGAATTATAAAATGACCAAACCTCATGACTACTACAGCAATTACTGAATAGCCCTTGCACTTTTAACTGCAAATACGGTTTTGCCCAGGGCTCATATTTTGAACACTGAAGACTGAATACTTCTATGAGTGTGTTCTTCTACGAAGTAAACACAAATAATAATATTAAATACAAAAAAGTCTAGAAAGTTAACTACACTAACTCAACAGAAATTATTTTTAATATGGAAATGGAGATGGTGTTTTGGTTGAATATTGATATTTAAAGTGTATTACAGTATTGTGGAACTCATTCAACACGCCCCCCACGTGTTGCACAATACGCTGCCACGTGTCCAACACGCCCTCCACGTGTTGCACCACGCCCCCCACGTGTTAACTTTTTAACTACAAAATCCATCCATCTGTAATTACACTAAATAATCATATTTCCCAAAAAAACACCAATATTTCTTCTATACAAAAAAAAATCAGCCCTAACTCAAGCCAAATTTTTATATTTTTAATTTTAAAATTTAAAAAATTACTGCAATAGAAATGTTTAGTAACCAAAGAAAATTAGCCAAAAATAGTCATAACTTGCTTTATTTAACATTCATTAATTGTTGCAATAATTAATTAATACTAAATAAAGCAAGTTGTGATTTTTTTTTTCTACCTAACATTATCCTTTTCTTTGATTGGCTTTTCCTAACGACACCAAATAAATAATAATACAAGAATTAGATTGGGTGGAGGAGAGGTATACATGCTATTATATGTGAGTGATTTTGCGTTTAATTGACGATATATTTTTTTATTTTATATTATTTTCAACTAATTCTCTATGAAAAATGTATTTAAGAACATAAAATAATGAAAATAAAAGATATATTTGAAAAAATGGTAAAAAAGAGAGTGTTATTATCAATTTAAAGAGTAGCAAAATTAGTTTCCAATATTATAAATATAAAATTTACTAGTAAAAATTAAAGAAATGTTACCTATTTTTAGGAAAAAAAAATACCACAAACTTCCACTTTTAATTTTGATGTTGCCTTCCATTGGTGTTTTTCAACATTGTTAAAACTTAGTTTGTTTTTTTATGATGTGAAATTAAAATTATAAATTTGGCTCTTAGATTTGTTATTTTTAATTTTAAATTTGTTTAATCATACAAATTTAATCCTTATATTTGTTAATTTTTATTTTAAAATTTTTTAAATATACAAATCTTATCCTCATATTTGTCATTTCAGTATTTATTATTTTTAAAATGTGCTAATAGGACTTTTCAATTTGTTTTACGGTGCAATAAAAAAATTTGCTAGCAATGCCAATGTCGGATTGATCCAAAATGGGTGATACATACAGTTAAAAATACGCTATTTTGGTAAGAAAATTGCTTAAATTTTAAATCTTACCTAGTGAGTATTCCGTAACTTAATTTAACCTGTTAAACAAATTAACTACTAACTAAATTGTTTGTCTTTTTGTAATTAGGATAAAAAAGTATATTAATAGCTGGATATTATGATGCTATATTAATAGTGTATTAATGCTTATATTTATGGGCCGAGTTAAATAAGGATGCTACCCTTTTTAAGGCAGCATGAATCTAACAACCGTTCGGTATTTATAACTTATAAATATCATCAAGCACTTTGATTTCATAATAAGATCATATTTGGCCGATTTAGACAAAATATTTTAGATGTGCAAGATGAATAAATGGTCAGAGAGTAAAGTATTGTTTTTGTTTCTAACGTTTGGGATAAGTTCCAAAATTAATTTTAGTATTTCAATCGTTCTATTTAATTAAGTCTCTAACATTTTAAAATTGACTCAATATTGTCCTACGCAGTGAGATAAAATTGAGACGATTTTGAAACGTTAGGAACTTAAATAGGACGAAAACATTGGGGACAAAAACGATACATAAAAATAAATTAATTTTATTCTTCAATAATATCAATTTTTTACAGTATATACTAAGTAAATTACAGTTAATCACATTATTTTTATTATAAATTAATTAATTTTTTTTATAATTTTACTCTTAAAGTAATGTAATTTTTTTATAAATAAATAAATTTTATACTTTCATTCTAAATAATAAATAATGTAATTTTACTTTCATTACTTAATCACATTACTTATAATTTTTTTGTTATAATTTTACACTTTTATTCTAAATAAATTAATTTTTTTTTATAATTTTACACTTAAAATAATATAATTTTTTTATAAATAAATAACTTTTACACTTTCATTCTAAATAATGTAATTTTACTTTCATTACTTACTCACATTACTTATATATTTTTTATAATTTTATACTTTTATTTTAAATAAATTAATTTTTTTTATAATTTTACAATTAAAATAATATAATTTTTTTATAAATAAATAAATTTTATACTTTTATTCTAAATAATAATATAATTTTACTTTCATTACTTAATCGCATTACTTATCATTTTTTTTATAATTTTACACTTTCATTCTAATCACATTATATTATTTATTTAGAATGAAAGTAATGTGATTAAGTGTAATTTACTTATATGTAATTAAAAAATAATTGAATACTAGGTACAATAAAAAATTGATATGTATCATTTTTGTCTTCAATGTTTTCGTCCTATTTAAGTCCCTAACGTTTCAAAATTTCTCAATTTTGTCCCGCCGTCAATTCTGTTAACGGATTCCTAACTACAGGACAACATTGAATCAATTTTAAAACGTTAAGGATTTAAATAGAACAATTAAAACGTTTAGAAACAACTTTAAAATTTACCCTAAATATTAAAGACAAAAAAGATACTTTACTTATTGTAAAATTTAACAGTTCATGTTAATATAGATCATGCTAACGTATCACTATAAAATTAGAATTCTAATAAGTTATTACTACTTGCCAGCTGTTTTTACTTTTTATTACAACTTTAATCGTTACGATATGAGGCTACTTTTTTTTTATATTGGTTAAATATATGTGTAATACATTGTTATTGAAAAATTAGGTGTTTTTTTTATATGGTGTTTTATTCAAATCGGACGGTCCGATTTGTTTGATAAAAAAAATAAACTACAACTCGGAGGGTCCGATTTGCTTGAAGAAGAAAATAAACACCAAATCGGAGGGTTTGATATGTATTTTTTATTTTTTTTAATTTGTTAAAATGAAAATCAGACGGTCCGATTTCAACATTAAAATTTTTTTATTTTCAAAATTACAAATCGGACCGTCTGGTTAGTTTTGTTTTTTTTTTCCTTTTTTAAATCAAAACGGATTTTTAACTTTTTTATTTTTTTTTCAAACTCAAAACGGAGGGTCTGTTTTCTACTAACACCATATATATATATAAAATATCTCTCCTCTCACACATTGTTGTATTACTACATTCTCTTCTCCATATAAAAAATCAAAAGCGACGATATGATGTAGCATAAAATTATGTTTGATATTCCTACATTGATAACTTTCTCAAATCAGAGAAATACCGGCATGATATTGGAACATACTTAATATGAATTTTAAGAGTAGCAATAATTTTTTAATTAAAAATAGAGAAAAGATTGAAAATTAAGAGTGTAATATTGTCACTCTTTAATTGATAATATTTCTCTCTTGATGTATATTATTCTGAAATTATTCAATAATATTTTTTTTACTGTATATAAAAGTAAAGTAATAAAAACAAGAGATAATTTTGAAAAATCACACACAATAATAAAATGGAATTATTAATTGTGACTTTGAGACTTGAGAGTAAGTAATATTACTCTCTAAATAATTACTATTAATATATTAAATATATTTTAAGAATAAATTATAACATTCTGATTGCGTTAGCATAATTAAAGTACTAGTTTGGCATAACAGTACTAATTTCGTTGCTAAAGTACACTTACAAAAAGACACAACAAATTAATTATTCAACTGTGCATAGGGGCAATAATGTAATTTGAGGTATTCGTCGTTTTGCACAGCAACCAGTTTTCAAAAATTGTTAATAAAAATGATATAAAATTTGAACGTACGCATTACTCTGAGAGCGAAAGCCAGAGAGAGACGTTGGGACATGGCAGGTGCCACTTCCAATTGCAAAGCTTCAAACTTGAAATCAAATTTCCGAACTTTCTAACACTCTCTGTATCAAATGTGCTTCCTTTTTTTGAAGCATCTCAAAACACACAAACTTTACGGAAAAGGCCACACGTCTTCATCATTTCATCGTCTTTTTTCGTTTCAAAACAACCTTAGAATTGGTCCCTCCCTATAATAACAGTATCACATTTCTCCTCTTCCTTTGTTCCTTCCATGTCCAAGCCTATGTTACTGGGACCTGGTGAATCTTATCTGGGTCAGTGGTGAAGTGAGTGGTGACTTCCCCTTTTGCCTTTTCATATATATAAGCTTGTGTTGTGTGTGGGAAGTGAAAGAGAATTTGTAGTTAGGTGTTAAAGATGAGTGCTTTGTCTAAGAAGAGTGAAGAATTTCGGAAGAAGAGAGATGGGTTGGTTAAGAAAGAGTCGTTAACTGATTCCACTGCTGAGTCAAGAGAAAGCAGTTTCAGTGGATCAAATTCAATTTCCTCATGTTCATCAAATGAAGAAGCAAAAGCAGCAAAAGGGTCTTCTTCTCCATCTCCACCTGCTCCTCCTCTTGGATGGCCTATTCTGAAAGCTGCAGTTTCCAAGTGTGGGAAATCTGATGAAAAAGATAATGATCAAGAACATCATTTGGATGACACAAAATTTAGTAGTATTGGTTCAAAAGTGTCAGGTCAGTTTCTCGTTATTTAAGAAATCTGTCTTGTTTAATGATATCAGAACTATAAAAGTGGTTGATGTGCTTGAATTTTCAAAAGTATAACGATGACAAGGCTTTTTTTTTTTCAGTTTAATTATTCATTGGAATCTAATAATCCCTTTTCATGTCGGTTTAGTTGTAGTTTATTCTCCTAAATCATTTTTCTAAATATCCTGTCAATTTTTCAAATAAGGAATTTTTTTTTTTACTGTTTGTTCTGTTTTTAAGATAATAAATGTATTTCACTTTTACCTTATTTAGTAGGAAGTAGAAGAATTATTAGAAGATGATTTAGGATGATATATGATTATTGCTAGTAGGTTTGTTA
This sequence comes from Arachis hypogaea, assembly GCF_003086295.3. NCBI lineage: Eukaryota > Viridiplantae > Streptophyta > Magnoliopsida > Fabales > Fabaceae > Arachis > Arachis hypogaea. The sequence goes on from NC_092048.1 coordinate 131,764,298, forward strand.
ATTCCTTTCAAATTGGAGCAGATGCTGAAATGATGAAGGAAAGGTTTGCAAAATTGTTGCTTGGTGAAGACATGTCAGGTTCTGGGAAAGGGGTTTGTACTGCTTTGGCCATCTCAAATGCTATCACTAATCTGTGCGGTATGCATTTCCTTCTTCTGATACTTTCAAACTTCAAAGTTCGAATTTAAATTGTGCAATTTAATTCATTTTGAACTTTTATTGCAACGTGTGTAGCCACTGTGTTTGGACAATTATGGAGATTAGAACCTCTACCTTCTGAAAAGAAAGCTATGTGGAGAAGAGAGATGGAATGGCTTGTTAGTGTTAGTGATCACATTGTTGAACTAATACCTTCTTGGCAAACATTCCCTGATGGAAGCAAGCTAGAGGTAAATTTGGATTGAGTCCTAAATTTTCAAGTGCGGTTTCATTCAACAAAAGTGGAATATGAATCATAATGTTTCTATTTCGAATATGTTGCTTTATTCTGCAGGTAATGACTTGCAGGCCAAGGACAGATATTTTTATCAATGTTCCAGCGCTTAGGAAACTTGATAACATGCTTCTCGTGAGTGATGAATCTTGTTGTTTGAATGCACACTACATTGGTGATTGTTGTCACATGTGAATTTATACTTTCTATTACAGGACATATTGGATGGTTTCACCTCCACTGAGTTCTGGTATGTTGACCAAGGAATTGTAGCCCCGGAAGCCGATGGAACGGCCTCATTTCGCAAGACGATTCAACGGCAAGACGAGAAGTGGTGGCTCCCCGTGCCCCGTGTCCCCCCTGCAGGTCTTGGCGAAAACTCAAGAAAACAATTGAATCACTCAAGAGAATGTGCAAACCAAATTCTAAAAGCAGCCATGTCCATAAACAGCATTGCTTTGGCTGATATGGAAGTTCCAGAATCATATTTGGAATTGCTTCCTAAGGTTTCTTATTGTTTAAATTCTTACACTTTGATGGAACAATTGCTGATTAATCTTTCTAACCAAAATATGATTGAAACCTGCCTCAGAATGGAAGGACATGCTTGGGGGATTTCATTTACCGTTACATCACATCAGATCAATTCTCTGCTGAGTGCTTGCTAGATTGCTTAGACCTCTCCTCTGAGCATGTTGCACTAGAGATTGCTAACCGCGTTGAGGCGGCGATCTATGTGTGGCGCCGGAGAGCTCACCCGAGACCCTCACCTAATCCGAACCGTTCAACTACAAAGTCCTCTTGGGAGATTGTTAAGGACTTAATGGTAGATGGAGACAAGAGAGAAGTGCTAGCAGACAGAGCTGAAAGCATTCTAAATTCCTTGAAGCAGCGATTCCCCGGCTTAACTCAAACTACCCTTGATACCAGCAAGATCCAATGCAACAAGGTTCCATACATTTCTCTTTTATCCAATCCAAATATTATAAAAATGTTGTTATTGACACATTTAACTCTTTCAATTTTAGGATGTTGGAAAATCCATATTGGAGAGCTACTCAAGAGTGTTGGAGAGCATGGCTTTCAACATTGTAGCACGTATTGATGACTTGCTATATGTGGATGACCTGACCAAACACTCGGATAGGTTTCCATTGGTTCCTAGTAGCACGGTTAATGTGGTGTCTCAGCAAAAGGTTTCGCGTCCGTTCTCGGTGTCTCTCTCTGGCACTCCACACAAAGCAGGAATCGGCACACCTAGCTTTTCTCCGGCGCCATTGATTAGTCCTGCAAGAGGGGAGAGAACTCCTTTCCTCCGCAACAACAACAATAACATCATGAAACCACATAGGCGGGGATTTGGGGTCAGAAGAGTCTTGTCAAATTATCTTGGAGTAGAGACAAAGGCAAAGATATGTAGCAATTCTACAGAGGTTAATTCTTCAAATCTGAATAACAAGAAGAATGAACAACAACAACAAGCAGCTCAGACCATAAAGAACAAGACAAAGTGATGGACAAGGAACTACCATGTATTATTGTTCACGAATATTTGTTGCTAGTTAGAATTCAAATTCCTAGTTATTAGAAGCAGAAGTAGTTGGTAACGGTATAGTATATGTATTTGTATTTAAATTTGCTGAAATTCATTTTAGTATTTAAAATGATATCTAGTCAATTACTTGAAAATTGAAGGTACTAGAGTTCTTTTCTTAAATTATTTTTATACATTCATACGTAGCAAAATTAGCAAGTGTGGGGAAAAAATTGAAGGAATAAGGGCACTGATGGGGAAAAAATGTAATTGAAAATATATCATAATAGAGTGGGGCATTCCGAGAATTGAACTCGGGACCTCTCGCACCCTAAGCGAGAATCATACCACTAGACCAAATGCCCTTTCTTGTTTCAGTGATTTTCATTTAGGTTACTGAACCTTTTAAGCACTATTGATTAATAAAAATACTTTTTATATATTAAAATTAGTCATCAAAATTAATTACTATATATTTTATATTTTTTATTGATTTTGTATGGTTAATTAATTAATACTGCTGTTTACTAATCAGGTTGCGGAATGCGGACCAAAGTCCTAATTGCACATGGCAATTATAATTATTTATGAATTTTTTTTTTCCATAAAGAAAATTAAAATTGTTTGAACTTTGGAGAAACATTTTTTTTTCTTTTGGTTTAGCAAACTTTACTCTTTGAGAAGAAAGAGTGGAAAGGACAAAGACACTGTGGAGTTCCGACGACGACGCGCTTGGAAAGATCACGACGAAGAAACAAAACGCAATGTCGTCTTCGTCGTTCACGAGGCTCCACATTACAGCACTGGACGCTATCGTGAACGTGAACTCCCTCTTCACCCTCGCCGTCTTCGTCGGCCTCTCTTGGAACCCCAACGACCCCTCTAACAACCTCAACGCCGATCCAGCCTGCTCTCCCACCGCCGCCATCGCCGAGAATCTCGTCGCCTTCCACGTCTACTCTTTCAGCTCCTTCCTCTTCTCCAGCCTCGTCGCCCTCGCCCTCAAGCAAGCCATCCGCCTTTCCCGTCACAACAACCACCACTTCTCCATCCACTACCCCGCCGCCGTTGAGTTCATCGCCGCTCGCATCAACCGCTCCGCCCTCCGCGCTGGCATGCTCGTCTCCGGCGCTGGCTCTGTTGCTGGATGCGCCTTCCTTATGCTCGCACTCGTCAACGTTGTCCAGATCAAGCTTGGAACACTCGCCTGCGGCAGCTCCCACGCCTACGCCGCCGTCGTACCACTTCTCATACTCGTCCCCATCGCCCTCCTCATTTACGTTTCCGTTGTTTTGTACGCTTTTACTCGCTAGGGTTCTTGTTCTTTTTGTACTTTGTGCTCTGCAATCACCTTGAATGAACGGGACTAATCTGTTTTTGTTTCTTCTTATTCGAAAATTAAATCCTGAATTTATTTATTTAAATCTTGTTCCGTGATGTGACTAATTTTAATTTATGTGGTTTTTGTTGTAATTATTGTTTTCTTTTGTGCTGAATTTGTTTGGAATGAAACACAGTAAGATGGTGAATTGGAAAGTTTGGTTGAATTGGACCATGTAATCATGGTGTTGTAGTTAGTATCACTTTAAATGAGGACTGGTGAAGTTATTAAATTCATATTCATGTAAAATGTAATTGTTGATATTGTGAATCATAGTTAGTAAGGTATGGATGATTATGATCTGAAGTGAGATTGTATTTTGAATTTGAATTTTTAATATAATCTGTAGTTTTCGTCAATACAAATATTATAAGTAATGCAGTGGAAATTAGAAGCTGCTACATTCTTCTTCATTCTTCAAGTGATCACTTCTCTGTAGATGATACTAAATTCAAGAAAATTGTGTAAGATTTAGGATAAGATCATTTGGTGGTTCTAACATCTTTGTTTGGCTTAATCTTGTATGCACATGGGGACAGAGTTTCCTTGTATCCTTGGCAAGTTTAACAGCTTTTGTGGTAATACTTGGACAGAGTAGCATTTTGCCTTTGGTTTTGTGCCTTTCTGCCTTATAATGCCAACTGCTAAAGTCTGTGTAGGGGGTTCAAATCAAGTAATGTGCGGGGTTGCTTAGAGCATGATAGAAATCTCGAAAGGATAATGAAACAAAAAACAAGTTGAAAAATAAGGGTTACTTTTTATTGAAGCTTAGAGGGCAAGAAAGCTTTAAGTGAACAGGGTAAGGCTGTTATTGTTGTCTTTAATTGCTTATTGATGATGTTGTCTTCTCATAAAGAGTAGTGGTTGTGTTTGGTTTCTTCTTAAGGGAAAAACCCTAATGCAGAGGGTGGTGGGACAAACCTATTGGCAAGCCATATGATGCTGACTCGCATTCAATCACTCTTTCTTAGTTGCCTTATCACCATAAATGTTGCTGGCTTAAAAAGTAATTGAGCTTTGAATTGAACTTTGAAGAGAAGGAAGATCCAACAATGTACGTTTCCCTTGTGTTTGTTCTACTTATTGGCCTTGGTGAAAGTGGGAATGCTCTAATTTGTTATAGTTGATGCAGTCAAAAAGAAAAATAAGTTCAGACTTCAGAGTCTAATTTCCCTTTATGCTGTTATAAAATATTAAAATCTACTCCTGTTATTAGGAGTGCAGTAACCATTCATAATTGTTTTAACTTAAACATGGATTATTTTTTTGGTTTATAGCCACGGTTATTGATTCGGATTTAATAAGAGTAATGAGTATCAAAATTCTAAAAACCTATGAAGTATGGACACTTCCTTAATTTGTCGTGTTCGCGTGTCGGATTTATTGATACTTATCTGACACGCGTGTCTTCTGTGTCTAACCATGTTTTAATGAAAAATAAAAATTTTTTTTTCAAATACGCTTGGACACATCTAATTACAACATGTATCAACGTGTTCAGTCTTATTCTTAATATTTATTCTTGAAATGAGTTTAGAAATAATATATATTATTAATTATTAAAACAAAAAAATATTTTAAATATTTTTTAAAAAAAACATTAAAAATACTTAACAAATTAATTTATATTTTAATATCAATAAAATATCAAAATATCATTACAATTTATCTAAAAATATTTTATATTTTTTATATATGTCGTGTTCCCGTGTCTTATAAAAAATTTAGATTCGCGTGTCTGTGTGTCTTATATCGTGTCATGTCTTGTGTCTGTCTTATATCGTGTCGTGTCTTGTATTCGTGTCTTATATGTGTCTTATATCATGTCGTATCTTGTATCCGTGTTAGTATCCGTACATTACAGCTATAAACTCTTCAAGCAATTGGATTTCTTGGTAGTAAGTTCTATAAGTAGCAACTAGTGTGGGCTTATATTAGCCCACTTTATTTGATTTGCTTTTGATTTCGTTTTTTGTTATTGTCTCCTTATAGTAAACAAAAATATATACATATTGATTTGATTCAAAATTAAACCACAAGCTTTCGGACATTGTTTTGTCTAGGTGCACATGGGTCGGGTGAAGCCGGGTTTGATGTGACCCAGACCCAACCCGAAATATACACCGGGTCTATTTATTAGACCTGAACCCGACCCTAAACCCGATGAAACCAATACACTTTCGAGCCACAATTATACCGGGTAAAAACCGGGCCGTTAACATTACTATACGTTGATACCTTCTTGTAAGCTAGCATGTAAAAATATCCAAATTTCTAAGACTCCAACCATTATTTAACATGGTAAAATTCACTTAGAAAAATATAACAAGAACCAACCCTTCTTTAAAATTAAAGCATAACCACAATCAATACTAAAACAAAATCACAATCAATACTAATATTGTCTAATAATACTAAATATTTGAATTAATACAAATAACACAATATTATGCATTAGTCTAAAATTTTAAGCATTCTAAACATAAAACATTAACTTATAGTCTTATAATGACTAATAACACAAAATATTAAGGTTTACAATACTTAAATTCCACATAAGAATAGTCATGATCCATCACTAATAACATAAAATATTAATTGTGTATGATGACTGAGCCACCGGGCCGACTTCGAGTGACCCGAGCTATGGCCCGAATCCGATCCAAAATAATGACCGGGTCTATTTTTGAGACCCCTACCCAGCTCTAAACCCGATGAAATCACACCAAATTAGCCCCTAAAGTGTTCGGGACCGGACCGGACATTCAGGCCGGACCGAGTCTGTACACCCCTAGTTTTGTCCGTCTGCATAGTTGCTTTAATTTTCATTATAGTTCAGCCGTAAAAGTGTAAAAAATTTGAATTGACTAACTATTAAAAACTTTACATTAGGAATAAAATTAAAATTTATTTTAAATAATAAAAATTAAATTAAATATTAATTTTTTTAATTTTCAAAAATCTTAAGAACCAGAATTATACTCTACCTGTTTAGTATACATTCTCTTTGTATCGATTAGATTATTTCTTAAATCATGCCCCAAGTTTAAAGTTGGTACATTGTAACACTCCAAAATAGTCAACAAAATTTGCATTACCATTGGTGCGTTTTGTTTTTGAATTTGAACCTCGAGAAATTAAAAGCCATCGAGCAAAAGTACAGTTCACATAGGTTTGTAACTACTAAAATAAGATCCAAGTTTTGTGATGTACGACAAAGTAGAATTAGCTAGCTACTCCCTTTGAAGTTTGAATGATACCAAATTATATGTTTAGTACTAGGGGCGACATCACGTCGCATATATATATATATCATAAATTATTTTAAGTAGATATTGAATAAAATTTTTTTTATTAAATACAAATTTTTTTTAATTATTAAAAATAATTATTAATTAATAATTTAATATATTTTTTTTTACATAAAAATTAATTTTATTTTAAATTATCATCAAATTATATAATAATATTATCTCTTAAATAATAACTCAGATTAAAAACGAATAAAATTAAGATTAAGATATTCTCTACTCGCAAATACAATAGAATTAACTTTATATAAAGTTTTCGATTCGAATAAAATTATAAGATTAGATTCAAATTCTATCTAATCTATTCATTGCCACCCTATTAAATACATAAAATCAAGAGGTTGAGAATTTAGATTTGACTTATCTATAATCGTAGTATCGTACAGCCTGTCGTTAAAAGACCAAAACTGAAGACATGCATGCAGTATATGTTATTAACTTACTATATTATTCATTCGCCAATAGAAAGCATCCGTTCATATTTACGATTTTTTTAATTGAAAAATTTTGGTACATAACCAAAAAAAATATTAAAATCATAAAAAAATATGTATTTAAAAGCATACATTAAAATTTTTAAATTAAACATTTATTATAATCAAATTTGAACATCTTAATTATATAAGTTAATTATTTTGTGTTTCTTTTTTTTAACAAAAAATTAGTTGTCAATCAATGATTGACATTGTATAGAAATTTATATTTAGTTTTCATAAAAAAATTGATTATATTATTATAAAAAAATTTATTACTCTATCATAACATATTTAATAATTATTTTGGTTGTCGATTATTTTATTAAAAAATATGCATGTAGGTAATAATATAATATGCATAAATATACAAAAATTAATAATATTTAGAGTAAAGTATCGTTTTTGTCTCCAACGTTTGGGGTAAGTCTCAAAGTTGTCCCTAACGTTTCAATCGTCCTATTTAAGTCCCTAACGTTTCAAAATTGACTCAATGTTATTCTGCCGTTCGAGATCCATTAACAGAATTGATAGCGAGACAAAATTGAGATGATTTTGAAATGTTAGAGACTTAAATAAGACGAAAATGTTGGGAACAAAAATGATACATAGAAATAAATTTTAATTTTATCCTTCAATAATATCAATTTTTTACTGTACATGGTATTCAATTATTTTTTAATCACATTTAAGTAAATTACACTTAATCATATTACTTTTATTTTAAATAAATTATTTTTTTATAATTTTACTCTTAAGAATTTCTAGTTATCATGAAATGTTTGTAAAATAACTAGTATATAAACTTACAAAAAAAATATATATATATATATATATATACAATAAAATATAAATTATACCTTTTGTCTCTAATGTATCAAAATTCTTTAAAATTATAAAAAATAAATTTATTTAAAATGAAAGTAATGTGATTAAGTGTAATTTATTTAGATATAATTAAAAAATAATTAAATACTAGATACAGTAAAAAATTAATATTATTGAAAAATAAAATAAAATTAAAATTTATTTTTATATATCGTTTTTGTCTCTAACGTTTTCGTCCTATTTAAGTCCGTAACGTTTCAAAATCGTCTCAATTTTGTCCCGCCGTCAATTCTATTAACGGATCCCTACAATATTGAGTCAATTTTGAAATGTTAGGGACTTAAATAGGACGACTGAAACGTTAGGGACATCTTTGGGACTTACCCCAAACGTTAGGGACAAAAATGATACTTTACTCTAATATTTATTTTTATTTTCATCATGAAGCATCTTTTTTTTTCATAATAAAAAAATTAAGAGATCAATATTTTTAATATAAAAAAATAAAAATGAATTAGCATTAATTCAAAAATAAAAAATATTTATTACTACCTAAAATAATAGGTAGTTCCTAACTGAAAAAATTCCACGCTATATATTTTTGTAACACTCTAATGGGTGGCATTTAATTTATCGGTTTTATTAGAGAACTAATTAGGGTAAAACTAATTTCAACAAATTAGTTAAAAAATAAGTCTATCATAAAACAAAATAAGTAATAATTCTCTATTATCCGAAAATTTTAAATTTCAAAAAATCAATAATAAAAAGAAGTTGGCTTAATTAGTTTATAATATAGTTGGCTTTCTAAGCTTTTTCTTAATTTATCGCTCCAAAAAATTTTAATATGGATAAATACATAATTTCTGGACTCTAACTAATCAAAAACCATATGCTTTTGGAACATTGTTTTAGACTTTTAGAAGCCGTACAACGTCCTTGTTATAGTGCATGACTAAAGAATAAAAGTTAAAGGAAAACTAGCATTTGGGTTTTCGTTATTAGTGAAGCAAATCTGTCGCTATAAATAGTCCTTAACACTGAGCACTATCATATCATATTCATCACATACACAGCATTCATAGATACATACATAGACACATCATCAGTTAATCAGTTATCGAAAATGAACAAGTCAATATTGTTGGTGGTGGTTTTGAGTTTGGTGATAGGGGTGACAGTGGCTGAGCTTGAAAGCGAGAAGCATTACGGGCCATGCGGGAAGTTCAGCACACAGAGGATACTCACTCATAAGCTCAGGCACTGCGAGAAACCAGCAAAAAACTTGTACGCACCCGTCTCCAGGCAGTGTTGCCAGGACCTTCAAAACGTTTCCTTCCAATGCCTCGTTACCGTCTTCAGTTCCGATGCCTTCACCAAAATCGGTGTCGACCCACACGTCGCCATCACCATCCCCTCTCGCTGCCACCACGCCTATCATGACAACCCCTAAACCTTGCAGGTCATTAAATCTACTAATTTCTTTTTTTTTAATATTGATGCTAGAGAACATTATAATTTATTATTTTTTAGTTGTGAATTAAAAATACGTGGTTAAATTATTAGACTAAAAGCATCAGATTTATAACTAAATAACTAAATATGTCATTTAAAAACAATAAATTCACGCCTATCCTTCAGTTTTTTTTTAATTAACAATCTGTCAGTACAAAGTAGTAAACAAATATTTAATTAAACATAAAAAAAATTCAAAACCTAACAAATAATTAATTGATTATTAGCTGAAAAAAATTAGTTCATAATTTTAAATTAAATTTGGTTATATTATTTAGCAACATCACAAAAATCGAATTAAGTATCAGTAAAATTGGAGATTTAATCAATAAAATTAGAGATTTAAAACTTTAAAGATTTAACTATGTTCTAAATATAATAAAATAATATATTTATATATAAAATATTTTTATTTTAAATTAATTAAACACTAAAAAATAAAATTAATTTGATTCGTTTATTAAATTTTTTGACCAAATTTTTCAGTTTTTAAACTTGATAATCAATTTTTATCATGAACTAAATTAGTCTGATGATCGATTTTCAATTAATAGACTTACTATTGTAATTATTTTTTTTAGTAAGAGTACATAAAGAGTACATAGTATATAAAATATAATAACTCAACAAATATTTTTTAAGGAAATTTTTCATTCTCTTCAACAATGAGAACTTATTTTTCTTTTTCTCTTAATCTCTTTTAGTTCATCAAATCATCACAACTTAAACGGTTTAGAATATAAAATTTTTTTCATGATGCGATGAACTAGAAAACAACCAAACTGAATAAAAAAACAGATTTTCTTCCAACCATATTATTCAGTGGGACTTATTTAATTATTCTTAAATTCAATGTGATATCTTCTTTTGCTTTTCAAATACCGATTAATTATACTGAAGTGAAAGTTTAACTTATAGTAAAGGAACAAGTGATTTAGAGTATATACAATTTGTATTGGCCGTAAAATTTAACTTATAATAAAGGAACAAGTGATTTAGAGTATATACAATTTGTATTGGCCGAAATTCTAACGATATGCTTACGTATTGAATTTTTCTTCACATGATCATTTTGCAGCATATGATCACATACCTTGAAGGCTAAGAGCGTGAGCTATATATGGCGCTTGAAGTTATGCCATATGGTCAAGTTCAAGTTACAATAATAGTTGTTCTATAGTTAATATATAATAAATTGAGCTCGCTATGTATATATAGCAGCTCACACGTGTATGTTCAATTGTAATAATCTAATAAATTGAGCTCGCTATGTATATATAGCAGCTCACACGTGTATGTTCAATTGTAATAATCTAAACGTAATAAATAAATAGCTTTCGGCTTTCTTAGCCTTTCAAGTAATAATGTAATAAATAAATAGCTTTCGGCTTTCTTAGCCTTTCAAGTAATAATATAAGATCTATCGTCTAGTACACTCTTTTGTTGTTGCTATCCTTACTGTGGTTTATTTTAATTTGTTGGTTATATTGGATCAAGTAATAATACTATCATCTAGTACACTCTTTTATCTTTTGTTGTTGCTATCCTCACTGTGGTTTATTTTGTTGTCAGCGCGTTTTATATTATCAAATTTCTTACAATATAAACATGCATGTCATTTTCAGAAGGGATAGAGAGAAGAGCAAAGACATTTATGTAAACTACAAAGGATACACTATATTATATAGATCCAGAAACCTGAAAGTACATGCAACAAGCTAAGAGATCACACGATTGTAACAATACAAGACCTAAAGTCTAAAGCTGAAGGTCAGCTACAAAGACGAAACTAACCTTTTATGTAAAATAAAATTACAAAAACAAACTGAGCAGCAGGGAGCAACTATAATTTATATGTGTACTAATTAAGTACTATTGATTTTGATGGTAATTAAGGGCTAACTACTTTAGTTTATGTGCAGTTAACGTTATGTATATGTGATGCGACCTGCTTGGTATTAATTAAAAAAAACACCCATGTTGTTAATATACTACTTAACCAGGACTAGCTAGCATCTGATCTCTTATTTAATTTTATCATACACTTTATATATAGTTAATTCTTCAGAGTTCACATCACCCTGCAACATGGCCCGGGAGTTAAGAAGCGTGTAGTGTGTCAATAATAAAGGGAACCTGAAAATTAAAAGTAATAATGATCAAAATTAGGTTAATTATTGTATATAAACAACAGTATGAGATGAGTGTATGTATATACCTTGCCACCAGTTTCCTCTTGAGGCGCTATTTGAGTCGTTACCATCGGGATCATCATCTTTCTTATCTTTCTTAAACTGCACGAATAACACAAATTTAATTTATCTAAAATATATGTATATAGTGAAGCTCAAAGTGCAATTAATGAATGAAGTAATGGTCAGTTAAGTGTAGATAAATTAACTTAACTACCATATGCCAGATGGCAGAGAGGGTTAACAAACTTGTAACGGTGATAAGCTATAGTGTGAGGTGCAGGTCCATAGTAGCCAATTAAATAAAATAATAAAAGAATATGTGTGAAGTGTGATGCATGGACCAGCAGAAAATAAAGTAAAGGATGGGGATTAAGGCACTCACAGCATGGTGGGATTCAGTGGTCCTGGTTGATGATGATGTTGTTTTTGGGGAATAATTTTCTTGACCACCATAGTAGATTGATGAACTGTAGTAGCTGCTGGGCTCCACTGTCTCATTCTTGTTGCCACAACTGCTTTCACCTTTACCGTAATTACCTGCAAACCAAGCACTATTATATTACCCAAACCGCCTAAACATTCAAACTTATATTATAAAGCAAATTAAATATGTTCCCTCTATGTAGACAACATATTATCAATTATTGTTTTGTTTGTACTATTCAAATGTGGGATCGTAGTACTAATAAGTCAAATAAATTCAACTAGTATATATTTTATACTAACGAACCTGGTGCTCCATAATTTTTGAATCCCACCTCCTGCTTCCTTGAATCTCTCCCTCCAACCTAAATTTGTTCATGTCATATGTTAGTTATATATATTCCCATAAGGCCTTCACATATTATATATATATAACCTGTAGAGAGGTGCAAAGTTAATATGCTTCAAGTAATTAATGCCGTATATAGTAGAATAATTACAATATTGACCAAAATTATTAAGAGAGGCGGAGGTTATGTGAGAGAAAAAAAGAAAAAAGGAACATGCAAGAGGAGAATGAAGAATAAATGTTAAGAGGCATGCATACAGTGGAAGGAGGAGGGGGGAAAATAGAGCCAAAGATGCTTGTGGAAGAAGATGACATGGTAGAGGGATCCTTGGGACCAAAAAGATGATCAAAGTTGGTGGTGGAAGAGGATGATGAGGAAGAAGAAGCTTTCTTTTTGTTGTTGTCCATGAATGACAAGAGTAACTAGTATTTGATGAATTAAGCAAAGGGAATGGATAAGATTGAAAGAGAGAAGCACGTGTTGGATTTGAGGGATGTGTAGTGAGTGAGATTGAAGGTAGAGAGCAAAGAGGAAGAGAGGGGTATTTATAAGCATAAGCATAAGCATGTGCATGTGCTCTCTCTTCTCTTCTTTGACACGTGGCTTCTCTCTTTGGGCCCCATTTGGACGCCATGCCCAAATCCCAACCCCTCTTGCCACCTCCCTGTCCCATTCTTTCTATTACTTTTAGAGGAATCTAACAACTCAGTAACTTTTGTGATTTGTAGTTATCAAATAGTTATTAATGATATTATTAATGATATAAAATTTTATAGAATTATTTATTCTTCTTTTGTTGATTACATGATGACCAAAATTTAATAAAATTACTGACTTGTTAGACTTTTTCTTACTTTTATTCTGGAGACTTAAGACCAAATTTCTATCCCAATTTTATGTAATAATTTATAATTATTAATTTTATAATTATACTTAAATTTTTATTTTATTCTATACAAAATTAAAACTAGTCTCGCTAATACCAACAAATTATATATAGCATGTCACAAGTTTGATTTGTCTTTTAATAAATAGTAATCAAATACATGATACGCTGAATTAATGTATTGTAAAAAGACAACGCAAAGTGTCTTTTTATAAATGACGATATAATTTGATCATAATGACACAAATAATTTATAAAATATATTTAGATAGATATTATGTTAGTTGGTTACAATATTTTCTAACTCAATTTATGATTATATTATATTTAGATATGTATAAAAGGAAATCTAATTTATATTCAATCCAATTCACAAATATATTAAATATTAATATTATATTTGTAGATATAGTTTAATAAATTTGACTAAAAATATTAAAAATAAAAAAATTATTTATTAGATTTTTTTATTAATTATCTAATTTTTATTATTAAAAATGTTAGAAGGTCATAAGAATAGAACTGTTTGCTTGATTTGTTTTGATAGACAGGGTGAATACTAAGAAAAAATTAAGTCGGTTCGAAATTATTAGTCAGGATGATAAGAGTTGTGTTTTATGTAACAAGGATGTTGAACAAGTCCATCACTTATTTCTTGGCTGTGATTTTACTTGGCAGTTATGGAGTGCGTGGATATCTGTATATGACTGATTATGGTCTTTTCCGGGGTCAATGAAAGACCATTTTTTTAAGTTGGACAGAAGAATCGCGTAGAAAAGAGAATCGAAAGCAGTGGTTGAGGTGTTTTTATTATACGATTATTTGGAACTTTTGGATGGAAAGGAATAGAAGGATATTTCAGAACAAAAACAAAAGTGTAAAAGAAATCATCAACATAACCATGCTTAGCTGTGACGAGTGGAGATATATACATTCTTCGTGTAATTGATGGCTATGCCAGAAATGATATGAGGATTTTTTTTTGTTTTTGTGTTATTTTTTTGGAATTGCCGGTATGTTTTGGTTGTTTAATTCTGTTTATTTTACTTTAGTGTGTTGATCTCTTTTATTTTTTTTTAAAAAATTAATTAATAAATAAAAATAATAAATTTTAATGAACATTATTTTTCTTGTATTAAAATAAAACTATCCAAAAATATACAATAAAAAAAGTTAAAAAAACAAAATTTCCTAAAGAAATTGAAATCCCTTGTATCTTTTTATTCAATTCTAATTTGATCTGCAGATTATAGAGTCAAATCAAATAGGATTTAGAAATAAGAGACTTATATATTTTATTTAAGAGGAGTGCTACACATACAAGTCATTTGGTTTATAAGTCATCATACAAGTTGGGATAAACTTAACAAAAAATACACTGACCCATATGACCCATATACGATTTTCATGGCGTGCTCCTCCTTCTCCTTCTCCTCTTCCTTCTTCTTCTCCTTCTCCTTCTTCTTCTTCTTCTCCTTCTCCTTCTTCTTCTTCTTCTCCTACTCTTCTTCTTCTTCTTCTTCCATGAAAACGAATTTCTTGTCAAATTTGATCTCTTTTGTGCGTTCTCTTTTTGTCTTTTCATTCGTTGTTTTATCTGTGTTTATCACTGGTATTCTTTCTTCGTTTTTTTTTTTTTCGATTTTCATGGTTTCTGAAATCAAGCTTTGAAATCGTTTTGAAGATAATGGAACTTCAGAACTACATCCAAACGATTACAGAAATACACCTGAACAATTACATAAATACATCCAAAGAATTACAGAAATACACCCAAACGGTTACAGGAATTCACCCAAACGATTATAAAAATACACCCAAAGGATTACAGAAATACACCCAACGGATTACGAAAATACACCCAAAGGATTTAAGAAATACACCCAAAATTTGTTGAAGTACACCTCATGCAGAACTCTTTCTCTTTCTCTTCCTCATGCTTCTTCTTTTTCAAAAACGATTTCAGAGTTTGATGTCAAAAAAAAATGGACATCGAGAATAACGAAAAAAGAAAACAGAGAAAAAAGCACGTAAATGAAGAAAGAGAAAGAGAAGGTAAGAAAAGAAAGAAGAAGAAGCACGGAAAAAGAAGAAGAAGGAGAAAAAAAAGAGGAGGCATAGAGAAAGAAAAAGAAGAAAAAATAAATGACTTGTATGTTATGTGGAGAATTTCTCTTTATTTAATTTTATTTTTTTAATATGAATCTAATTAAGATTTTGGTCAAATCTAACCTGACATGTAGACGTTGTGTATTCTAATATTTAATATAAAAATATTTAATTATTTAATTATTTTATTATTATCTTAACTCTAACATCTTAACAATTTTAGAAAGATAAATATTTCATTGAATATTAGTAGATATATAAAACTTATCTATACTACACATTAATATGAAACAATTTATTTATATATAGTAGTTAAATGTATTAAAAATGTAATTATTTATATATTTTTTATTAATTTAAATTTTAAGGATAAATAATTTTCAAAAGATAAAAAATTTAGTATTATTTTTTCAAAAGATAAAAAATAGTTTAATTGACTTAAATACTTTATTATGACTTAAAGTATCTAATAAGTTCAATAAACAACACTCTTTTTATCTTTAGGTTCAAATATAAAAAATTAGATATCTTTTATTTATTTAATTTAATATTATTTTATATTTTACTATTTATTTAATTTAATTTTTTATATGATAAAAAATAATAGAATATTCAATAAGTATTAATATTATTGTATTTGTATAAATTGATAAAAAAAATTCAATAAATATTATAAATTTTAATATTTGTCCTTCTAACTTCTTCTTTATATATTTTATAGGACATATATTCAAATTTTTATATAAAATAATAATGAAAAATAAAAAAATTGATACATTTTTTTAAGAGAAATGCTAATATTTAAGAAGGAGAACATATAACTTTTACAATATCAACACATGTAAATAGTTCTTCTACTTTAATGAATCACAAAGAAAGTGAAATATAACCTTCAAAAGTTCAAAAACTTATATCTGATGACTTTAACTTTAACTTTTTGGAACGAGATCTTGAAAAAAGGACTTTAAATTTGACAGTATCACCCAAACCAGAGAGATGAGATTAGACGAACTTATCTTAAATGAGGTCCATATAAAAAAATATTTTGACAATTATTTTTTATTTGATCTCCCCAAAATTTTGTTTTAAGTTTCGCCAGTACACTACACCACTCTTGTGGGCTTGTGGCTATATATAGCCTACAGCATATGATGATAGGTGAATATGAAGTAGTTCTTTATGCATGCTTACCTAACTTCTTTCATGTTAGAAATGAACCACATAACTGAATTTGTCCTTGACATTCTTCATCGGTAAATCAATAAGCAATATGATCCTTTTGTTAAGGATATCTCAGCTAGTGTTTGGTTGATGTTTATGTGTCATTGAGACATGAATATGATATTATATGTTTGTTGTTTAATTTGGTAAGACACAAATTTTAAAAAGATATAGAAAAATATAGATGATAAATATAAAGACATAAATTTATGTACAATCTAATTTGAGAAGACGTTAAAACACAATTTATAAGATACTAATTTTTTATTTTTTTTAAATTTTTATTCAATTTTTAAATTTTTAAAATTTATCCTTTTATCTCTTCAAATCTTTTTTGAATGAAGATAATTTAGTCTTTTCTAAATATTTGTATCTTATTTATTATTTTTGTCAAACACAACGCATATATACATATATTTTATGTCTTTGTCTTTAATGTATGTGTCTTTGTGTTTATATCTCATCTTATACATCAACTAATCGGAGCCTCAATACTAATTTTTTATTTTTTAAATCGATTTATTGAGGACAATTTACTATAATAAATAAACTGGCATCCAATATTATCAAATTACACAAAATACAAAACGGATACTAAAATGCATTTTTTTCATAATCTATATAAACCGTAACAGGGGTCCGGTTTACAAATACATGCAATCCGCTATAGAGGTGTCGTGGATTACATTAGAAGCCAAAATACACATAATCCGCGGTAGGGGTGTCGCTATTTATGTGTGAGTTGAGAATGTGCATAAATTGCGACCCTTTTAGCTTCTACATCTCCATCTTGTTGCTCTACATCACTATGCATCACTATACCCCTAACATTAGTCCCAGCGCATTGCTTTATTCTCCCGTCATGCTGCCCAATTCTCAGGATATTTTGCTTTCTCTTTTTTCAAATATTTTTTTGTTGATTTTTTCAGCGACCCTTTTAATTATTTTGTTTCAATTTTATCAAAAGATCAATTTTTTGTCTAGGATGTTGCGTTTATTTATTTATTTATTTTTTTCATTTTTTTTTGCAGGTTATGCCTTCTTCATCTACTGGTTCATTTCATTGGCTAAGTTCTCTACCACTTAATCAATGGAATTTCAATGATGCTCCTAATTATTCCTTCAAGTTTAAGAATAATTTATTTTTTAAATATAAAATAAATTACAATCTTAAAATAATTAATTGCATCAACTATTCAAAAATAAGATTAGCAAGTTAATCTGTTATTTACCATAACTCTTTTAATTCAGGTAATACGTACTCAGTACTAAATAAAAAAATTTAACAAATATACTTGTTCAATCCTAAATTTTAGAACTAAATTGACTATAAATTCAACAAATATATCTCATGTTTGATATTATATAAAAATAAATTATTAACTTAATAAAAAATTAAATATTCTAAACTTATTTATTTACGTAAAATTTGTTTATAGACTCAGCAAATTTGTTTACGTTTTAATACGATTTGAATTGTATTAGTATGTTTTTATTTTTTAATCAATTTAATTTTATTTAAATAATTAGAATTTTAAAAATAATGAGTACGTTTATTTAAATTTAAAAAATTTTAAAATAATAATAGTATGTTTATTTAAAATATTAAAATTTAAAATTTTAAATAAACCTACTTATAATATCTCAAATATGATTAATCATATGAGTACAATAATACAAATATATACAATTTTATAAATTATTAATTTAAATTATATCTATTTAAATTTTAAATTATAAACTAATACAAATTTTATAATTTAAAATTATAATTATTTAAATAAAATTAAATTGATTAAAAAATAAAAATATCCAAAAACAACTTCATGTGAAGTTTACTGTAGATGAGTTTCTACCATATTCTAATGGAAGTCAATAGCGCTGTTCTATTTTGTAGGCGTCTCATTTCGCAGGTGTAAGTGAACAGATATAAAAAATGATTTCAATCTCAAATTAGCAGGCACCATGACTAAAATGATATGCAATTCCATCTCGTATTTAAAGAAATAATCATTTTATCTTATTTATTCATATAAAAAAAAAGCAAAAGACACACCTTGGTCGTCTAACGTCCGGGCTTTTCAATGATGAGATGTCTGACATGAATGAAGTACTGAAACTGTTGAAAAAATGTTCAACTGGAGCAAAAAATATATATACACAGAAACTGCGAGACCCCTGTCGCAGTTTTTAGCCATTTTGCATATAAACATAAATCGCTGTAGGCGTGTAGCGAATTATGTGTATTTATAAACTGCAGCTCTTGTTGCGGTTTACATAGATCATGAAAAAAATACATTTTAGTATCCGTTTTACATTTTATGTAATTGATAATATTAGATGCCAGTTTATTTATTTTGATAAATTGCCCATTTATTGATAACATATATTTCAAAATTATGAAATGCAATTTATTTCATTAATGTAATTGATTTTTTTATTTCAAATATGATAATTATTATATTTATACTAGGCTTTAATTATTCTTCCACACATATAATTATTGGCCATTGACTTTTTCCATATAAAGGCCATATACCATTATACCAATATATATCACCTAATTAAGGCCATACCAAGTCACTATATAGTTACTATATCTAGAACAATTGCATTTGCACCACGCATAAATATTGAAAAATCTTAAAACATTTTGAGTCCATGTGTAATTGACACCTAAAAGATCATCAATAATGCGTTCAAAGCAGAAGTTGTAAGAATGACACGCACAATAAGAATTCTTGGATTATGGATAAGGTGGCGGTTGCTCTAGTTTCGTTTTTTATTCGGATAGGACTCCCATTCCCATACCAAGTTGACCCTAGCTAGATGTTTCTCATGTACAATTCTATTAATATTCTTTTATGGTACTTATTTAAAACAATATTTTTATATAAATATAAATAAGTGGTATATATGCTGAGTAATTTAGTTAAATATAAAATATTTTAAGAGTTCACATTGCACAAATAATATTACAACTAACATTCAATAACATAATAAGAAAAAAAAATCTAAAATTTAAAAAAAATAAAAACATTTAAAACTTAAATAAAAAGTATCCAAATTTCAAACTCAACATAAACTCATCTTTAGTAGGTTTTGGTTCTGCAAATATATATTTTACTTTTATACGAGTAGTATTTTTTATAAATACATTATTTTGACATAATATATAAATATAAAAAATTTGTATAAAATAACAAATATCACGTGACGAGCGAAGATTAAATATCTGATGAAATATAAAGTCTGTACATAGATAGAATTGCACATTATTTAATTTATAAATTAAATGTCCTAATTACATAGAAAATATCTGATACTATGTTAAAAATAACAAAATTTAATTTGTTACTAAATATTAACGTTTTATGACTCGCTCATAGATTTCAAGTCAACTTGTACAGTTGTACATACACAATAATATCACTTTGATATTAGGATAAAAATTCTGATTCTTCAGTATTTTTCATACACAAAATTTATTCTTTTCCGCCATATTCTCCCCCTCCCCCTTCCCCCCCCCCTCTCTCTCTCTTTTTTTTTTCTTTTAATTTTTAATTTCTCTCTTTCTAAAGTGTTTCTCCTTTTAAAAAAAATAAAAATATATTTGCTCTATTAAAATGGAACGATCAGATGAGAAAAGGAAATCCGATCCAAACCCATAGTTATGTTCTATCAAATCTTTGAAAGAATCTATTTGTGATTTAGGGCCAAAGATACCAACCCTCTGGTTGGATGCAGTTGTAGATTTTTCTAAATGCCATATTAATTATTAAATACTGGTTTAAGTGGTCGGCAAGGAAATCATAATAATGCATGTTTCACTTATTTCGTATAAAGATTCTTGAAAAAATTCAAGCGCCGGATATCACAAGAAATTCACAGATACGCTACCTTAAAAAGAAAGAAAGAAAGAAACATTTCCTTTCTCCATATGGAAAATAGTTGAAGACAAGGATTTCCCATTTTTATGTTTCAAAAATAAAAAAAAAAAATTAATTTATATTGACTAGTATTTTTAGTTAATATTTTTAACTATTATTAATTAATTATTGATAAAAAATAATAAATTATATTAATTTTATGTATTGTTCATAAATAAATATATAATTGCCTTCAATAATTTAATACTGGAATGGAATGTGAAAAATTATTGAAGCTCCGAGTTGGTAGACAAAAAAAAAAAAAACAGTCAGAACTTGTCTTATTTAGCATTAATTAATTATCACAATAATTAATAAATGCTAAATAAGACAAATTATGACTGTTTTTTGCTGATTTTTTTTTGTTACCAAACATTTTCGACATATATATCCATTTTAATTTGCAAGATTTGTCTTGGTAGATATGAAACCCTAGTGCTTAATTAATCAAGTATATTTTCCTTGAAATTATCCACATGCCTAATAATTTTCCATGCAGAGGGACGGCTAACACTTTTTAATATTATTCATATAACCAAGAAGATATTCTAAGAGCATATATGTATATATCAAACCTAATTAATTCTTATACTAAGTGGATATCATATATATGCTCTCGTGATTAATAATATATTGATGTTTAACCAATAAAGTGGGATCAATATGGAACGCCTAGCTAGACGACTCTGATCTATTAAAATTTCAAATGCCATGAATTTGATAAGATTGCTAGTTGGTAAAGGAAGGTATCCCAAAAGCAAATATATGGGATGATTATGTATCTATCCGTAATTTACAAAAAATGGAGTATTAAATATTAATTAGTTAAAATAAAGGTTGCAACGAGCACATGGGGAATGGTGTTAAAGAAGGTGTAAAGTGGAGAGAAGAACAAATATAGATGGAAGGGGATGAAGAGAATTGAATTGAGTACATATATTATTGGTGAAGTATTAAAAGAATTCGGATCCCCTCATTCTTCTGGGGTTCGTTTTGGATAACTAAGGATAAGGACCTGCATGCCAGAATTTCTTTTCAAAGTAATATATTCTATAAACTGCTTTTTTCACATCAAATTAAATATCTTTAGCAATATTAAGTATACGGAATATGCTCCAACTCCCTCGAAGCTTCACCATTGCAACACATGCTAATCTTTCCCATTATTTGCCCACATTTCCTAATTAATCATTTTTGCTTTTCTTAATTTCTTTTAAAATATGTCGTCTTAGCTATTAGAGACTAGCTTAGAGTGTATTCACGGAATCTAATGCTTCGTTAGCTTTGTCTTCAACATTATCCCCTTGTTATTGGATATATGTATAGAGAGATTTGGATTTTGGAGTGTAATCTTCAAATAAATCACTCAGACCTAGATATATAATATTGTCTCACATTCTTAAGGTTGCAATTTAAATATTCAAATTTTAATTCAATTCTGCGAATAATTTATGTTTAAAATACTATACTACTCTAAGGTAGCATTTGTTTCGAGGTACTGAGATAGAGATTGAGAGACTGAGACTCAGTATCGTGTTTGTTAGTTCAAAGACTAGTACTAAAATTTTTGTCTCTATCTCTAAAATTTCAGTATTTCAGTACCTCCAAAAAGTAGGGACACAGGGGACTGAAATTTTTAGAGATGGAGACTGAAACTTTAATAACATTTTATATTTAAAATACTTTCATTTTAATTAATTAATTCCAATTTTATTCTTTGTGCAAATTAAATTAGAGTTTCATTCTTGTTTCATTTCCTGTATCCCATTTTACACCAAACATAATACTGAGATTTATTTCAATCCCTGTCTCTTAGTCTCTGTCTCTCAGTCTCAATTTTTTTGTCTTTGTCTCTCTACCAAACGCTACCTGTTAGAGATTATCACGCCCTATAGTAGATTCCAAAATTCAATTCAATGACTATTTAAATTAAATGAGATTTTTTAGTTCACATGGAGATAAAAATACTCATAAGGTCAAGTTTAGGGATGTGGGGACCCTCTCTGTTTTTAATTTACAAAAAGATAAAAATTCTTATAATGTCAAGTTTAGAGATAACATAGAATAATAGGAGTGGAGATTCTGGCCTCTTTTATTTTTTCATTCTCTATTTAATAAGAGGTCTTTCATTTAGTAAAATATCTTTTATTTTTATTTCGTTATGTCATTTGAGTTATAACTCGTTGGCATATATATATTATTTATTTCAAGCGTTATCCTAACGTTAAATTCACAATAACTTTGTTTTAACTTTTATGTTAGAATTCAACCATTTTTGTTCTACAACTAGAAAACTCGAAAATCCTATTCCTCATTTTCCTCCGAGAGGAAACACTAACATGCATACAGATAGAAGAAATTAGTTAGATTCTTAATTATATAACTTATATAGGGAAGAGGAAGAAAAATACCTACATTATTTACATTGATGGAAATTGGAATAATCCCTTTATACTTCTTTTTTTGTGCATCGAATGAATTATATTGCATTATTGCAAGCCGGGTCCAAGTCCTTTGCTTGTCAGGACGCGGTGCCTCTTTAATTTGGTTTGTAATCAGGGAATTATTGTTCAACCACATTATAATAAATTAATAATTAGATCGATTATTATTCAAATTCTGAGGCAATGAATACATAAGTCTGGACATATAATCACATATATAATCCTTTAATCTTGATACCAGAAAAGTTATATCTTTTTTCACAAGTGATTTTTTGGAGGTTCGTAGCTCTTGAACCTGAAAAGGCTTGAATTTGACACCTCTTAATAAGTATATAATATAATGCATCACACTATACAATAAGCTAAGGTATGGTGGATATGAATATAATTTTGATCAAGCAAAGTAAATGATTAGCCTTTTTACTCATCACTATATTCATCATCGTGAATTGTTTATACACCAGTAGTGATCTGAGTGGCAAAAAAGAAGAGAAAATTAAAATAAGAGAACAGAATAAATAGATTTTTGATCTTTTAGTTCATAAATATTTAAATTTTTAAAAATTTAAAAATATATTCAAATTTTTTATTTTTTTAAAATTTAAATATATTGATTCCTCTGTTTGTTTGGGTTCATCGGATTTAACAGAAAAATTAAATTTTTGTTATACTGATTTAGCCAATATACAAATACATATGTAAAAGAGTTTTTAAAATAGGACAAATTAAACCCAATCACTTAAAATAGTTACTATCTGAACATTCAAATAATGAAATGAATAAATAAATTCTATATAAATAATTTTATTAGATAACCAATTAGAATATTTAATTGTATCCAATTAATATATAGATTGTAAAAACAGTTTAACAAGTGAAAAAAAATCCCTAAATTAAAAGTAATCTTAATTTCATTATTTTTATTCTCATTTATAATAAAAAAATTATTAAACTCTTTACCTTCTCTCCCACGTCCTTTAATCGTATCATTTAGTATCACTTTTAACTGTTTCAGTTGTTGTATCATATTATACTCGCGTTGCATCACTTATTACCGTTGGTCATGTAAATCTCGAGTAGTTAGTAAATAATTAATTAATAAATTAATTATTATTTTAAAGTAAACACTTAATCTTCACTTTCGAAAATTCAAAATCGTCCATAATTTTTAATTTAAAATTCTGATTGACGAGTCGTCAGCTGCTACATATTCGTCTCAGAATTCTCTACAAAATTTATCGAACAATTTAGTAAGAGAATCATGTTTTTTCACCCAATTCTCCCCTTTTCAATTCATGATTTTGGATTTTAGTATTGAGCAATTTTGTGATTTTGATGGTTTAGGGATACTCTAGCGGTGGATAATCACCGAATTTTGTCCATTTGACTCGTGGTTAACAGTAAGAAAATCCTAACCCTTGTGAATTGGTGATTTAGTGAGATCAATGTTGATTATTGTGGTATTGTATGAATTAGATCGTGTATCTTGTTGAATTGGAGTTAAATTGGTGGATATTGGAAGCTTGAAATTGAATCCTGGGAACTGAAAATTCAATTGGTGAGGAATTGGAGCTTTGGAGCTTGAAGAACGGTGGATAATAGAGGTGTTCCGGGTTTAAGGAGGAATCGGCCAAGGTATGATTTTGGTTTCTCGTAGATAAAATATAATGTAACGTGAAAACTTAGGCTAAAAGACTATAAGATAGGAATGAACTGAATGAATTATTGATGGATTATGTATATGGTATATGATGTGTGTATAAAGGATAGATGAACTTGTATGTATTGGATTGTGACTTTGATGAGTATAAAATAAACATGATTGTTGATGTGTTGAGAATTGATGGTGAGTTTGTGACATTAAATTGAATGGATTGGTTGAGAGATGTATGATTCGATTTTATAAACGGTTTGTTATTGGAGTTGGTTGGTTTTTGAAAAAGATTTAATATTGGAATAGGTTTGATTTTGAAATGATTTGATACTAGGAATGATCTGAATGACTGAGAGGTGTTTGGTCTGATGGTTGGGACCCTTGAAGGGTGGTAGAAGTTTGAGTTTTAGGGGAGGTGCTGTCGAAATTTTTAGAAGAATTCTGAGAAGTTTTATTTTGGTTAATTTGGATTGAAAGAATTGTATTATTTGATTTTAATTTATTTAAGAAAAGAATGAATTATGTTTGAGTTTAAATGATATGATTTTGAAATGAGATTGGTTATCGCTCCCCTAAAGTCTAGAGGCCTTGTCGAGGGGTTTAACTAATAAATAGTTTTTCTTTGTCTTTTGAAAAGAGTTTAAATTCGAAAATGGTTTTGAAGTTAGCTCAAAGAATATGTAAATGAATGAGATATGTGACCCCCGGATAAGAGGCAGTGGCGTTGTCCGCTTGTTCCGGGAAAGAGATGAGAAAGAAGAATGATGAAAACTGAGTTTGAATTGATGAAATGTGAGTGTATGAGAGGGGGTATAATGACTGTAATGATATATTGTGGTTATGATTGATTAATTGAGGAAGTATGGAAGGTTGCGAATATGCCAGATATAATGAATGTATGAATGGTTTATAATGAATTTGAAAATGAAACTATTTTTGGTTACCGTCCACGGATTATGAAATTGTAATTTATGCACCTGACAAGGATCATGGTGGTGTACCGCTTGTCAAGGATTGCAGTTGAGGTGGGGATCGTGGTTATTTACGCCCACAGATTGTTCATTTCTAATTGAAAATTTCTGTGGGGATCGAGGTGGTTTACCGGCTGCAGATGGTGGAGATCGAGGTGGTTTACCGCTCACAAGGTGAGGATAGTGGTACTGTACCGCTCACATGTTTTCAAGAAGACGATGTCCGGGTTAGCTACCGGACATGTCGCGTTGGCTTTATAACTGACAGATGAGACTCATCAGTCGTAGGGCAGACATGCATCGCGTGCATTTGTGTGATTTGTTTGAGAATACTTTGCTTTGGCTTGCATAATTGTTTGACTGTAATTAATTGCTATATGTCCTATTTGCTGTACTTGTTATCCATGCTTGTGCTTTCCTTGTCTATTTTGCTTGTGCTTACATTTGAGAGGTCCCTTGTCTGGCGGAAGAGTGACGAGGGCTATTCCACCGGTGTTTCGGAGGGCTGGAGGAAGCAGAAAGTGAAGGTTTAAGTTAGAAATTGATTTAGGACTTAAGAACCTTAGACAGTTACCTACTTTTTAGTTTAGTTTACTTTCCTTAAGTTTGATTATAAGTGTCGGAGTTCTAGGAATGCCTCTGGCTTTTTTCGGGACCTTATATATTATTTATGTGGGCACCTTTACTATACTGAGAACCCCCGATTCTCATTCCATACATATATTGTTATTTTCAGATGCAGGTCGTGAGGCACTGCACTGAGCATTCTGGAGACTCTTGGAAGTGAAGAACTATCTTGGGACTTGGTATTTGTATTTTGTTTATGTTTATATATGTATATAGATTCTCCACTTTGTATATAACTTGTAAGTTTGTCCCTCTTAGAGGTAAACTTGGAGAAACAAGTATTTTGTTTTATGTATGTATATAGGGGTGGCAAGTGGGGAAGCCCGCCCCGCCTAGTGAGGCGGTCCCAGAATCCTAGCCCGCCCCGCCTAATGGCGGGCTGGCGGGCCGGCGGGCTAAGCCCGCCAAATATTCTCTTTTTTTTTTTTACTTTTAACTATTAAATAATATATATAAAGGCATAAAAATTTCTTCTATTTTTTACTTTTAACTATTATAATTTCTAAAAGTATAAATAAATTATAATTTTTATATTCACAAATATTAAAGTCTTTGTAATTATAAATATCTAATAAATATAATTATAAACTAAGTTTTCATCCAAAACATAATTATAAATATTGTTTCCAAAACAAAATAAACATAATTCAAAATATAATTATAAATATTGTCTCTAAAACAAAATAAACATAATCCAAAACACTCAATTTTTATCTTCATTCTCTTGTAAGTTGGGTTGGGAGAAGTTGGGTTTTGACAAAAAAATTATAAAAATATCCCTTGCCAAAAAAATGCTAAGCCCGGCGGGGAAGCCCGTCCCACCCCGCCAAAGCCCGCGGGTTAGGCGGGCTTTTGCTATTTGGCGGTCCCAATTTTCCAGCCTAACCCGCCTTTTTTGGCGGGTTACGCGGGCCGGCCCGGCGGGTTTAGGCCCGTTTGCCACCCCTATATGTATACTTTCGTCGGCCTTTGCTTTGCAAGCCCAGCCTAGAGCTTATTATTTATATTTTTAGAACTCTGATCTTATATATATATATATATATATATATATATTATCCTTTCCGTTCTATCTTATCTACCTTTCTGCTTAATCTTTCGTGAGTAATGCGTTTTCTATTTCGTTTTTTATTAACTTCTCTTTCAAGACCCCTAGTTACAACTTCCTTCAATTATATTACATCAGTATTTTTTATTTTTATTTTTTAGAGTTCGTAGCGCCTCGCCACCTCTGGTTTACGTTCTAGGTGTAAAGCTCTATGTGGTAAGGCGTTACATTATGGTATCAGAGCAGTTTGTTCCTGTAGAGTCTGAAGAACGGACTGACTATGCTTTTGAGCATACTTTAGCTGTGTGTATATGCTATTTAGGATGTCTATTGACATATATAGCATAAATGTTCATGAGCAATACTTTTGGAGATTCGAAACACTAGACTTGAGATGTTAAGACTGATCACCTTAATATCGATTGTTCGGTGTGGACAAGATCCAAAAGGCATCTCGTGGACGCGAGTGAGGTGATACGGTTGATGATGGGGCTACTGCTGTACAGGCTATTGTTGACGGGTTGAGTTCTGTCACTGCTTGCTCCGAGTTGAGAACTGTAACACCACTTAGGTAAGAGGCAGGTTGAAGTTGTCCCCTGCTCTGGTTACGCGGGTAAGATGCAAGGGTTGCAGCGTTGTCCCACTTGCTCCGTGTTTTGTGTTCTGTCCATGGTTAGCTACTAGGACATGTCGGGTTGACTGTATAACCGACAGATGAGTTAATTAGCTATAGGATAGGCATGCATCATATGCATTTGTATGCTTTGCTTGAGTTTGAATTTATTTTGGTTTGCCTAATTGCTAAACTGTTATTAACTGCTATCTATACCTGTACTTTCCTTGTCTGTTTTGTCCGTGTTTGTTCTAATGCGGTACTTTTGAGATTATTGGTGATGAGATGATGATTGTGTTGATTGATTATGTGATGAGCTGAAGGCTGAGATTGGTTTCTGATTGAGTTATTAGTAAAGTATGAAAAATCAAACTAGTTCAGCATAGACTTAATGAACCTATGTTTGGAATAAGTTGGTCATTCATACAGTTTAGGAAACTGATTAAGATTTTCTTATAAAAAAAAAGGTTTTGGATTTCTGGAAAATTAAATATTATTTCTTTGAAAAGGTTTTGGACGATTAGCCGTTATTTTTTTAAAAAGATTCATAGGACGAACAATAATCACTATCTTGAAATTAATTTTTCTTTTATACGTATCTTCTTATAACAATTCTTAAACCCTCTACTGAGAACCCTTTCGAAGACGATGTTCTCACTCCCCTACAGAAATTCTTTTCAGTGACAGATTCAGGAAGCTTTTGGCACGAAGCCGCAACCAATCTACAAGATTTATATATGTGTTGTATTTTCTAATTGATGGTTTTGTTGAGATTTTACCCCTCGTTATCTGTCATTTTAAGATTTTAGAAGGAAAAGATTTGTATTTGAAAGTTTTGAATAAGTTTATGTATTTATTATGATGTGGATATAATTGTGTGATTAAGTGTGTTGAGTTTGGAAAACTTCAGATTATTGTGATGATCAAACATTGTTAAAAATATTAATTAGAAATTATTAATTTGATTTTGGTTTCAAAATTATTTGTTTAATAATTTCTATTTTGTGTGCAGAAATTTGATCATTGGGCATAAGCAACATAAAGCCCAATATGTTGAGAAAACATTCAGCCTTTGATACAAAAAGCATTGTGGCTGAATTATTCTTGTATTGAAAATGTTAATTGGGTCAGGAAAACCAATGAGAAGCCCAAAACAAATTCCTTTTGATCCAACAAAGTGTTGGTCCGAAATTAAAAAAGAAAGAAAGGAATTGGAAGCATGCTTTCCATGGTTACCTTTCTCCATGGGAATGGAATTCAAAGTTAATTCAATTGGATTAATTACATGCATTGGTAACAGGAAAGAGAAAATTCAAAATTGATTTGATTGTTTTTAATGCTTCACACGTTACTATGATAGGGGAATGGAAGTGGGATTTAATTTGGTTTAATTTCATTCATTGCTTCCAAAGTTTCTTTTTCTCTTCTCTCTCTTCTCTCTCTTGCTGTTGGTTGTCACTTCAACAGGAAAGAAGAAGATGCAAGCTATCAGAGAAAATCACAGAGAAGCTAGGAAGAAGCAAGCGGATAAGGTTATGATGTGTAACACCCCACTACACCGAGCTTTATGCTTAAGTCGTAAAATAGAGGTGGTGTAGTATTACGACCTCTAAAATAAAATAAGTACATATAATAGCAAAAAAATTATAATATGCTAGGATCCTTGAAGAATAGAGGAAATAGAAATCGTGAAATAAAAGCGCAACGCTCGAGAAATGAGTTAACTTGTGTGCTAAGAAAGCTACCGCTGTCAAGTGTAAAGTAACCCAAAACAGGAACAGAGAGTCAAAAATACAAAATAACGAGCTCCTAACTCAGCCTGCGAAGTCAAGACTGGCCGGAGAATATACACACATATGTACATATATATACATATCCAAAACACAAATGTACATAAACAAAATCCTGCCTCTCCATACACCTCTAGGAGGATAAAAAAGAATAAGTTATATGGAGAGAAAGCTAAGTGTATATATATATATATATATATATATATATATATATATATATATATATATATATATATATCATAGTATAACAAAATAACCCAGTAACTACTCCGCTTCAAGAGTCCAGACGCCTAACGAGATGCCTCTCGACCTGCATCTAAAAAACAACAACATAGTATGGAATGAGAACCGAAGGTTCTCAGTATGGTAAAGGTGTCACACACATAATATATAAGGTCCTGGGAATGCCAGAGGCAATCCTAGAACGCCAACACTTAGATTATAGAGCTTAAAGTACTAAAAAGAAGCCATAAAAGGTGGGTTTCTAAGAATATTTAAACCTAACTTAAATTAACCTTAAATCTAAGTCCCATGCTGCCATTCCTCCATACCTCCAACTCCATCATGCATTTTCACAGACAAATAGACAGATAAAGGCAAGCACAAGAAGGTTACAAATACTGCAGGTAACAAATACACATTTAACATGGCAAGCACAGATAGCCACACCCAATTAAAGCACAAGCAAGTAATTCAAGTAATATGCAGATGATGCATGCCTGTCCTAGGCTGATGAGGCTCATCTGTCAGTTATCCAGCCAACCCGACAAGTTTGAATTGTCCTTAGACTATCCCCCGACGTGCATCCCCAAGAGTCTATGCATAGCTTTATCTCAAATAATCAATATTACTCAACGGGGGTAACATTCCCGGGAATTTATATAGTGCCCGGTCACACTTACGTCGTAGGGTCAACAGAGTATCGAGTTTTCAATCTGGTACACGTGGTGGCAAGCCACGGCACTTAATCCAGGGAACCTCGTATCTCAGATCATTAAATTATTCAAGCCATATAAATAATTCAATTATAATTCATCAACATTCACATCATTCTCAATCGCATCTCATTCATCATCATACATCAATCATATTCAATCCTTATCTTTCATTATCACACCTCCTATTCCGTCCATCAATAGTTTCAATTCAAAACATAATTCATTCTTTTCTAAATGAATCAAACTTAAAACATGCTCATTTTCTTAATAACTCTAAATCAAACCATATAACCTTTGAATCTAAATCTTTTTAAATAATCATATAAACAAAATCTCTAATTTTTATAAAATTTCGGCAGCATTTCCTCTAAAACTCGGACTTTGCCACCCTTTTCGGGTCCAAACCTGCATTCTTTTCAATTCAACATACCCTTCCTCATCATCATAACAGTCACCACAATAAATCTACCTTAGATCAACAATTATACTCATACAATATTCAAATCCAACAACCAAAATTCAACTAAAAATCATAGTTCACAAATCCTAGGCTTTTAACACAAAATACCTCATTTTTCATTCAAAATTTCCATTCCAATTATTTTTGAACCTATTACCACCAATCCAAATTGCCAACAATAATCCTCAACAAGCTCCATATATTTTCATCAATCATCATTCAACCAAACCAAAATATAGCCATATAATCAACAATTCAATCACATATCCTTTTAAAGATCCAACTAGCAACCAATATCATCTTACAAAGAAATCACCAAACCAAACCAAGCATATTAATCAACCCATTACTAAACATTAAATATACACCTGCATTCCAACTTATCCTATGGTCATCTAGCCTAAGTTTTCACAAAACATTATATATTAAATGTAAGAAACCTAAACCATACCTTAGCCGATTCCCAAGTATTATTCCAAGACAATTTTCCTAAAAGAACACAGCCCTCAAAACCTCAACTAATCCACTTCTTCCAAGTTCCAGTATTCACAATTTCAAGCTCCAATTATTTATTCACAACCTAATACACATTTATAACGCATATATATCCAATTTAATACTCAAAGCTCAAATCCAATGAAATTAAAATAGAATTATTATATTCTCACCTTACCCAAGCTTCACATAAGCAAGAGTGAATATTTTTCTCAAGCTAATTAGATCCTAAAATATCAAAAATCAAAGAAATTCAACACCCCTTCTCAAAACTCAAAAATTAGAGGAAATGAAGACTGAGTGTAAAATAAAAAGTTATCTATGAAATTGTTTAGATAGAAACGTAGAGCTCGACGCGGTGAATGTGTGGTCGCAAACGGTGCTACGATCGGAGTTCGGACGGAGAAGTTACGGCGTTCGGAGTTCACCGTTAGGGTTTCGGTAAAGTTTCGTTCCTTTCTCCCCTATGCATGCTTTAGTTTCATTCCTGGTGAAATGAAGGGGAAGAAAGGCTTGGGTTCACTTAAAAGGTCTGGTCTGGTTGGACCGATAGCCCAGTTCGAGTCTGGTTCAACCGGTTCGGCCCGTTCGGTCCAATCTTGGACCGTTTTCTTCGAAATTAGTGTCAAAATTCTCGTTTCAATGAGCTCTATCCTAATTTGATATAATATTCGCATTTATAATCCTCCTTATTAAAAACTAATTTACTGACTAATTATCTACTAATTAATCGGGGTTTACATGATGGCCTGTGAAAAAAGAATATCTAAGGCATGGAGTGACTGAGATTTTTGGCGCAAAAGGGAAGATGTGAAGAAGAAGCTTTAAGTTCTTCATGCCTAAAGTAGAAGCAATCGGCCTCGGTCAGAGAAGAAGATCCCTGAGGTGAAGTTTGTTTCTACTTTTGTTCATCCATCACAGAAGGTAGCTACTGAAGCTACGTGGAGGAAGAAGCAAAAATAGAACAGATGGAGTTGTCAAGGATCAAGAGTTCATCAAGGGTCAGAAATCTTTCTTGGGGACAAAGTTAAGATGAAAGGCTCAGATTGATGAAGCTTGATGAGAAGGGATGAGAGAGAGGTACAAGTATGTTGGTTTTGCTTTCGGTTTCCCTCTCTCTTCTCTCTATCCGAACCGGTCTTGTGTGATGGAGAAGATGTTGGTGGCTTGGTTGAACCAGTTTCAACCTTGGAAGCTTCCCCTTCTATAATAAGGGTGAACGGCCAAGGGTTGAAGCAAGGAGAGTAAGCACAGAGTTCTCATAGCTACCCAAGCTAACAGAAGTTCTTCTCCTTCAATGTGTTACATTTTGTTTTCTTTTCTTTAGTTTTGTCTGTCTGAGTCTCAGGGTGAAAAAGGCAAACAGTGTGAGGTTTGCAAGAAAAAGCCAGTGAGAGAAAAAAGACAGAGAGTGCAAAATTAAAGAAAAAGCTATAGATATCTTAGAGGTCCTTTGTACATCTACATGTTGTGTATCATGGTTCTGTGGGAATCTCCTTGCAAGTTGGGTTAGCACTTTGCAGTTGAAAGTTTAGTACGTGACCAAGTCATGTTTTTGAGGATAGATTCTGGACTTGTCCCAGATAGGAATGAGTAGTTCCTAGGGAAGAATTGGTGTATGTAATCCGGGCATATGATGAACAAGCTGTGAATCAAGGGGAGACTGGACCTTTGTGACTTTGAACTCATGCCCATCCAACTTCCTTGATCCATTCCATGAGTCTGACCCGTTTTCATTTTTTTTCATCATATTTTCATTAAAATAATTTTAAATATTTTTCTTGAAAGGTTATCACATCATATCTTTATAGGGGGAGTTCATGTCAAGTCAATATCTTTTTCCTTATTCTCACCCACGTTTCAAGGAAAAGATCTTTCAGTTACTTATTTTAATTTTAAATTTCCTTGATTGAAAAATATTTTCATTAAATGCTCTTCTCTTTAAATGACATTCCTTCCACTAAGCATTTAATGTGATTAAACCTCTCTCCACCTTCCATCTTCTTCAGCCACTCTTTACCTTCTCTCTATCTACTTCATCTTCTATCATGAGAAAGAAGTTAGCTACTAGAAGAAGCAACCGAACCCCCTCTACCAAAAAACCTCCATCTTCCTCTGCCCCTCAAACACACACTCATATTCATATTCACTCTGCTTTATCCTCATCTCCATCGTCTCACTCAACCGGTTCAATGAGGAAGAAGGTTATTCATCCAAGAACCTCCTCGCATAAGAAAGACGCAAAAGAAAAGGTTCCAATGCCTAAGGAAGAAGAAGCATCTCAGTTTTCACCACCACCTTCACCTCCACGGCGCTCAACTCCCCATCATTCTGGCCGAACTGCACCCTTTCAGCGTTCGAAGGGTTATATTCTTCACAACACTCGAGAGCCACCAAACTTGGACTCACTGGATTTTAAAAATAAGTTTGGGTATAGATTTTACTACTCTCTTTGACAAACTCAAATGGACTCCGCTGTTTAAAATTCGCAAACCGGTTTACCCAAATTTGGAGCTCTACACTCTTATGTCAAGAAGGTTCATCTAACTCTAAATAGAGACACAGTGAGTGCTGCCCTATGATACAAAGATGAAGGAGCAAGGACGTACATGTCTGGAAAATGGGACTCCCATGTTGGGGTTTCCCTTCAAGTTGCTCTGTCTCGAGTTTGTGAGAACTTTTCTGCACTTGATGGAACTGTCCTGACCCACAAGGCTCTCGGCCCTGTGAGAGCTCTGCTTCATCGCATCATTAATCATGTTCTAATGCCCCAAAGTGGTTCCTATCAGCGAGTAACTGTTTGTGATACCCTGGTTTTATTTGCTATTCTTACCTCTGCATCTATCTCTTTTGCATATCTCATGGTGCGACACATGTGGGATTGTGTTCGCAGTGATAAAAAGGCAAATTTACCTTATAGGATATTTCTGACTTGCATTTTTGAATATTTCAATGTTGATCTAATCAATGAGCCTGTAGAGAACAGGGTTTCTACCATAAAGGGAGGTGGATTTCCTGAATCTATGAAAAATAAAAAAAAGGAAAAAGCTCAATGGCGTCTATGCTCTCTGATAGTGAAAGTGAATCTCTTCCTTCTAAATTTTCTAAACTTTCAGACTCTGTCAAGGATGTGTTGAATGAGTTCTCTCACATGTCTAATCTGATGGTCAAGTCTTACAAAGAGGATAGGAAACAAGCATATGAAAACGAAAAGGCCTGGACCAAGTGCAATGAGAGGATCAATCTGCTGATCAAGAGCTTAGAGAAAGATATGACCCAGTCGGATGAAGAAGATGATCAACTCGGCTCAGATATAAATCTTTCTGATACTTGACTGATGTGCTCTTTGCTGCCCATAACTTTGAACTCTTTCTGTTTTATTGTTCTTTTGATTTAGTGTTTTATGAACTATTGGATGACTATACTGAGATACCTTAACTACCTTGTTTTGTTTTTTTAATAAAAAATCTGCATTATTGACATGTTGTTTTTCATCTGTTTTGCAGGCCCCTCCTTGATGACAAAAGGGGAAGGAATTAAAAAGAAAAGAAAAAGGGGGCTGAGAGG
The DNA here is from genome assembly GCF_003086295.3 of Arachis hypogaea. Classification (NCBI taxonomy): domain Eukaryota; kingdom Viridiplantae; phylum Streptophyta; class Magnoliopsida; order Fabales; family Fabaceae; genus Arachis; species Arachis hypogaea. Next base: position 131,799,490 of record NC_092048.1, read on the forward strand.
TTGATGAAAATAGAATTGGGGATCCAATTCTTGTACTCTGAAGTTCTGATTTTTGTTTTTTAATGATTTTTTTATGATTATTGATGCTCTGTTCTTTTGGTTAAAAAGGGTTTATATGCTGGCTGTGTGATTTATCTATTTGAGAAATTGTTTAGTTTGGCAGGAAACATTTTTTTTGGTAAGGATTTGTTTTTTACATGTTGATATATGCGGTATGTAGAGTATTGATCAGTTGATGAAATGTACTCTAAACGTACTCTGACATACTTTGTTTACATGAACATTTTTTAGCATCATGTTATCTGAAATTAAGTCCTAATTATTTGCTCAAAAATCACTTCTTTCAACATGTCTTTGTTTAAATGGTTCCATATGTTGAATGCATAAAATATTTTTTGGAACTGTTGAAAGCATGTTACAGGTACAGCTTCCACTGAAAAATGCACACATTAAGGGGGAGCTATATGATAAATGGAAAGGGGGAGGATTCAAAAATCTTCAAGGGAGTTCTTTTAAATCCTTGATCCTTTTTCTATTCTATTTTTAATAATATTTGTCATCAAGGGGGAGATTGTTGAGTTTGAAAAACTTCAGATTATTATGATGATCAAACATTGTTAAAAATATTAATTAGAAATTATTAATTTGATTTTGGTTTCAAAATTATTTGTTTAATAATTTCTGTTTTGTGTGCAGAACTTTGATCATTGGGCATAAGAAACATAAAGCCCAATATGTTGAGAAAACATTCAGCCTTTGATACCAAAAGCATTGTGGCTGAATTATTCTTGTTTTGCAAATGTTAATTGGGCCAGGAAAACCAATGAGAAGCCCAGAACAAATTCCTTTTGATCCAACAAAGTGTTGGTTCGAAATTAAAAAAGAAAGAAAGGAATTGGAAGCATGCTTTCCTCAGTTACCTTTCTCCATGGGAATGGAATTCAAAGTTAATTCAATTGGATTAATTACATGCATTAGTAACAAGATGCATTGGTAATAGGAAAGAGAAAATTCAAAATTGATTTGATTGTTTTTAATGCTTCACACGTTACTATGCATAGGGGAATGGAAGTGGGATTTAATTTGATTTAATTTGGTTTAATTTCATTCATTGCTTCCAAAGTTTCTTTTCCTCTGCTCTCTCTTCTCTCTCTTGCTTTCGGTTGTCACTTCAACAGGAAAGAAGAAGATGCAAGCTATCAGAAAAAATCACAGAAAAGCTAGGAAGAAGCAAGCGGCTAAGGTTATGATGGCCTGTGAAAAAAGAAGATCTAAGGCATGGAGTGACTGAGATTTTTGCCACAAAAGGGAAGATGTGAAGAAGAAGCTTTAAGTTCTTCATGCCTAAAGTAGAAGCAATCGGCCTTGGTCAGAGAAGAAGATCCTTGAGGTGAAGCTCGTTTCTACTTTTGTTCATCCATCACAGAAGGTAGCTACTGGAGCTACGTAGAGGAAGAAGCAAAAATGGAACAGATGGAGTTGTCAAGGATCAATAGTTCATCAAAGGTCAGAAATCTTTCTTGGGGACAAAGTCAAGATGGAAGGCTCAGATTGATGAAGCTTGATGAGAAGGGATGAGAGAGAGGTACATGCATGTTGGTTTTGCTTTCGGTTTTTCTCTCTCTTCTCTCTGTCCGAACCAGTCTTGTATGATGGAGAAGATGTTGGTGGCTTGGTTGAACCGGTTTCATCCTTGGAAGCTCTCCCTTCAATAATAAGGGTGAACGGCCAAGGGTTGAAGTAAGGAGAGTAAGCACAGAGTTCTCATAGCTACCCAAGCTAACAGAAGTTCTTCTCCTTCAATGTGTTACATTTTGTTTTCTTTTCTTTAGTTTTGTTTGTCTGAGTCTCATGGTGAAAAAGGCAAACAGTGTGAGATTTGTAAGAAAAAGCCAGTGAGAGAAAAAAGGCAGAGAGTGCAAAATTAAAGAAAAAGCTATAGATGTCTTAGAGGTCCTTTGTACATCTATATGTTGTGTATCATGATTCTGTGGGAATCCCCTTGCAAGTTGGGTTAGTACTTTGCAGTTGAAAGCTTGGTAGGTGACTAAGTCAAGTTCAGTTTTGAGGATAGATTCTGGACTTGTCCCAGATAGGAATGGGTAGTTCCTAGGGAAGAATTGGTGTATGTAATCTGACCTTCATGCCTTCTACCACTGCTTCCATGTACAATGGTTTATTATGGTAGAACTCCCCATTAAATGAGTCAGGGTCCCGAAACACCAGGGCGGTTGCATGGGCCTTTGCTAATCTTGTGAGTTGAGCGTTGATGCCCCCAAAACCTTTTTCATGCTTCTGAATGACTCCTATTAGAGCTCTGGCCACCTCTTTCTGAATGTGGGGTTCCAAGCCAAGTTGGTTGAACATGATTCTACAACCTCGAGACTTCAAAAGACCTCTTGTCAAGGTGTCTTCATCCAAGGACTCCTCCATGGTAACCATCTCTTCTGCTTCATCTACGATCTCTGTCAGCATTACCTCTCCTTCAATGCCTATCATTCCAACATCATGTTGAGAAAAATGAGTGCTTTTTACACCTTCTTGGTTTTGTTCCCCATTTAGGAGTATCTTTCCTTCCTTCACTTGCCTATGAAACATCGTCCTCACCACATAAAAATCGGTTAACCCATGGCCCTTATTGCGGTGCACCATGCAATATCTTGGATCTCTTAAGTCTTCAGATGTTGGTGGCTCTCTATCTGTTTTGGGGTTTAATGTTCCATCCTCAAACCATCCATTTACGACAACCATGGCCTGAGCTTTGGAGAGAGGTAGTGGGGGTGGAGGACTGCTTTTCTTAACACCCTTAGAATAGGAACTCCTTCTGCCCCTGCCATCAACGGCACACACTTCCAGAGGAGAAACTTCTTTATATCTCCTTCCATTGCGCTTCATTGCCTCTGTTATGTCAGATGCTCTCTTTAAGAGCTCAGAGAAAGTGTTTATGTTGCTCATAGAAAGATAAATTTGGGATCCATCTTCCACATTTCTAATACACCCGTACACCAATTGTGGCTCTGGGAGAGTGTCTATATAAAGTAAAGCTTGATCTCTGTACCTCTTGACGAACGCTACTAATCCTTCTCCTTGTCTCTGTTTCACTCTCCCCAGGTCCATGATGTGCATGGAGGGTTCCTCTTCCAGGAACTTGTTGCAGAACTCCGTCACTAATTGCTCCCAGGTGTTGATGCTACTGGCTTTCAACTTGCAATACCACGTGAACGCCCTTCTTGTCAGTGATTTTGAGAACTCCTTGATCTTGAGCTCTTGGTGATTCTTGAACACCCCGAGATCGTCCAAGAATGACAGGATGTGTTCTTTGGCACTTCCAGTACCATCAAATTTATGAAAGGTAGGTGGTTGGTACCCCTTAGGGTATGGTTTTGCCAAAATATCATGCCCAAATGGTGGACTTATCTCCCAAGTGGGCTCACTTGCTTCTTCTTTGCCCTTTAGAATATGTGCTAACTCCCGACGAGTGACTGGGGTGTTCTCGTCTTCCTCCATATTCTCCTGGTTCGTGAATGGAGGCGGTGAGGGGGTTCTATACCTCGTTTGATCTCTAGCCATCATTTCTGTGATCAAAGCTTGCAACTTTGTTTGGTTGTCCATCATATAGTTGTACACATGAGCAGGAATGGTTACATGAGTGTGCATGCCAGTGGTACCTCCAGCATGGGGTGTGAAGAAATTTGCATGGGCATGAGCTCCTTATCCTCCTGCACCCAGATTCTGCTGCTCCATGTGTTCTTCTTCTTGGTTGTGCCTGTCCTCGTCTTGAGGTGATCCCAAGCTGAGGTTGAGATCCCGAGAGTTATTGAGCGTCGCTTAGGTGGTTGATTCTGCCCAGGATGAGTATTGCTGGATTTAGCCATCACGTCGAAGTGTTCCTCCCCAGTGGAGTCGCCAGATGATTCGGGTTGTTTTGTGAAAAATAGATTAAGTGAAAAATAATAGTTAAGATGAGAGATTAGGGGTAAGTAAACTTGTGAGGAAGACACTTCTACTAATGGTAAATAAGCAATACAAGAACTAATAATGAGGAAGAGAGGTGGAGAACAAGTGTTGAGACCTCCACTAATGTCACAAGAGGATGAATGAGCTTTGTTTAAAGTGGACAGGAATGGTTTACAGAGAAGAGAAGCTCTCAGAAGAGGATGAAGGTGAAGGTGAAAAAGTGAAAGTGAAGGTGAAGGTGAAAGTAAAGGATGAAAAGGGTTTCAAGGTCTGTGAAGAAGAAGATTATCAAAGTGAAAGTGAAAAGTGAGAGTCTGATTGAAGGTGAAGGTGAAAAGTGAAGTAAAAGATGAAGGAGGAAAAGTGAAGTAAAAGATGATTTACAGAGGTGGTTTGAGGTCCTTTTTATAGCGTAAAACCATGATGAAGAGGACACCCCTTGGCCAATGGTTTTAGTCTAACATTTGGTTTACTGCTCTTTCTAAAATATCTTTAGGTATTTGGGATCACCTCAAGTCTTGTCAACTGAAAAGGGTAGGAAGTTGATTCCCACACGTTAAACTAAAGCTCCTGACATGTGACATTAGTGAAGGGACATCTAGTTTGGTTTTCTTTCAACTAGATGACACCTTTACACTCCAAATCCAACCAATCCACTTCCACCAATATAGTTCCCACTGAAAAGAAATTCAACTCCTCAAGGTGTTATTTTGGGTTCCATCCTTTTAGCCCAATACCTTTAGGAGGAACTTAACTCTTTTTTGACCATGTTTTAGGTCATTATAAAAATAATTATGTACAAAAAAGGTTTATATTTTTAGTACACAATCATAAGCCCCCATGCAGTCTTTGAGGGTACAAAGTATTCCCTCAAGCTGCATTAAACTTTTTTGTACTCAACAGAATAAGAATAATAATTTTTTATTTTTTTCTAAGAAGCTAACATATCATAACTCTAAAGAATCAAATCTCCCCTCTTTTATTTATTTTTTGTTATAATAAGATATGTATTTGTAAATGATATTCAAATATAAATATGTCTATATAATTTGAATATGATTATGTGCTCATAAAAAAAATGAATAAAAGAATGTTATTGTGCAAATATTTTAAATATTAATAAAATAAATAAATAAATAAATAAGATTAGTAAATGAATATATTCATAATTTATTTGTATGTATGTACTTATTTTTAAAAGTAGTGTATGTATATATACATAATAATATTATTATTTATTTATATATATATAAACTCTTTTTTTTTAATGAAAAAAGAGGAAAGATTTGATTTAATATAATAATTAATGTATAAGGAAATAGGAAGGGGAGAAACTCTTACCCTTTTAATTGGACGCGTTTTAAATTTGAATACTTGGATTTGGAGAGACACATAAGAAGGGGAGAACACCTGGGAGGATAGGGGAGAGCGTGTTTCTCATCATCTTTGTTAGGGTATTTTTTACACAGCAGCACCACCATCCAAACCCTCTGTCTTCTTCAACAATTGGGAGTTTTTCTTAGGACAAAGGACACTCCCATATTCAACATTGCTCTGTCTTCTTACTTGGTAAGACTCTTTTTCTTCTTTTCTTGCTTTTGTCTTGGGTCTTGCTCCCTTTTTTGTCATATAATGCGTACTCCTATTTTCTTGTGTGAGATTCTGGCACTTGAATATCTACTATTGTATATTTGACATTTTTTTTTTCATATTGTTCTGAACTTTTGTTACTCTGAACTCTTGTCTGAACTCTGATGATCATTCTGTACTCTTTGTTACTCTGAACCCTTATTATTATGTTCTCTGCCTTTATTCTCATGTAACCCCTCTTAGCCCTATATATATTGAGTTGCTAATTTTGGGATTAGCTATAGGGATTCTTTGATAAAGGTCTTTCACCTTACAACTTGGATGTTGTATCCTCATTTGTACATGTTCTCATTTGTATATGTTTTCAATGGCATCACAAAATAAAAGAAATTGAGTTAAACATCATGAGCAATGTTCATCTGCAACTATAAAATAGATATTTAAGAATAAAAATAATTTAATTAAAAATTTATTTTTTTTTGTATAGTATAGTCATAAGTAATTTGTTTATAAACTTTTTCAATTAGAACAAATTTTTAGTGTTCCATATTTATATTCTTTCAAAGCTATAAACGTATAATGTTTTGCAATATTTTCATATATGTCACCAAATGAAATATGATATTTTGAGGATATGAGGAGTTAGTGGCTTTATCGAATAAAGAATATGATGAATGATTTTCATACCTTTGCTTTTTTGTTTCATTTGAGAACTCCTTGGTTGTTTTCTTGACATGCGATGCTCTTTGGCTTTTTTAGAATTTCTTGAGTGTTCTGCAATATTCTCCTTTATATTTTGAACATTTTTGTCGTTGGTATTTGCGTGATATTGATGTTTACTCTATTTTGTTGTTGCTGTTCTCCTTCTTCCCCCCCTTTTTTAGGAATTGCTTCTTTTTTGTTGTCATGCCTCGTGTGAAACTTGCTGAGATAATGGATAGTGACCCAGAGGACTCTAATAATAGTTTAGGTACTGACTCTTCTGTGAATGATATGGACAATGTTCCTAAAGAATATGCAATGGGATTTTCTGAATCTATCCCCCAACCTTGGGTTAAACCATCAAATAAAAGGGCTACTTTTGTGGATCCTCCTCTGATGAAGAAACCTTTTTTGGACCCTCCTTCTTCTGGCTTGTTATTAGGTATGGATAAAACTATGAAACCCGCCTTTGATTCTTCAGATTGTAGAGTTTTGGGTGAATTTGGCAGAGGTGGTGTTCTCAGACTCATACTTTTCTGACTTCTTGGGGTGAGTTTTCACCCACTTTGGAAGATGTTGTGGTTCTTCTTCAACTGCCGGTGTTTGGTAGTGTGGATCTCACTCTTCTTCGCCCAGATTCTGATCTGCTTAAGCTTGCACGACATCTTCAAATGAGTTTAAGTGATGCTGGTCGATATGCGAAAGAGTTGTCCAAGAGTAGGCAGGCTAAGAAATCTTCCTCCAAGGATGAGCATCCGAAGACTCGTCGGTCCTCGAGAGGAAAAGAGGTGGTTAGCGACAAGCAAGATTCCAAGAAGAAGAAGATTACTGTTAAGTATTCTTACTCTAATTGGTCTCGTTATTTCTTTGGTGATTTCCTCAATGGTGAGTTTGTCCCTGCTCCCGCTGTTTCTTCAGATCTTAGGGGAGCTGCTTTTGTTGCTTATTGGTTAAGTAAATACGTATTTTTGGGACCGGCGGATGAGTGTATGAGCCATGGGGTGTTTCTTTTAGCCTGCTTGATTGCTAGAGGAGAACGTCTACCATTGGCTCCTATGTATCTCGGCAGCTTATATACGCAGCTTGATCAATTTTCCCAGCAACTCAAGATTGCTCATGGTCGCTTTCCAGTTTTGTCTTTCATTGACGAAATGTTTCTTCAACTCTTTCTTTTTTAGCGGTTCTCTCTGTTTGCTCCCACCCGTAAGCCCCCTGCAATTCTTCCAGATAAGAAGGCAAGTCCTCGTGCTTGGATTTGGGGTTCAGCTCATCCTTCAAAATCTTTGGAGGATGTTATTGACTTGGAGGAAAATTTTTGTTTTCGCCCGTACGTAACCTCTTACCAGCCCGATGCATTGGCTATTTATTGTATATATTCTGCTTGTCTTGAGCATGACCGCAATAATATTTCCACCGGCCAGGATGGGGTTTATGACTTTTGGCTTTTGTGTACTTCTCCTACCCCTCTTCCTGGTTTGATTGTTATGGATAGGGATTTTCACTGTGGAGCTTTGATCTGTCCAGTGATCTACCGTCCTGATAGGGTAAGTCGCCAACTAGGGTGGGACCAGGATCCAAAAAACGTGGAGCATATTTTTTTCCATCGGAAAATTTAATGAAAAAGGTTCTGTTTCAAGAAGAACTCCCGAAGTACAATCCTTTCTTGGTTGTTCCTCTCGACAGGGATGGGGGAGTTACAAAGGAGTATGTGGATTACCTTATGCGTATGAAGGAGCATATTAGGCAATATGAGGGTACCTCCGTCCCTGATGTCAGATCATTTGTCCCAGTTTTGATCAAGGATCCATATTTCATGACTGGCAACCTTTTTCCTTCGACCATTACAAGTAATATTTGCTCTTTGCTGATTCTTGTTTTTTTTTCATTTCTTTTTCATCTCTCTCTCCTCTTTGTGTATTTGACTGCTGTATCTTTTGTGCTGGTGTTTTGTAGACTTGAACGCCAGGTGTTATAGATATCCACCTTCTTCAAAAAGAAAACCTGATGATTCAGTTGTTACTGCTGAAGTGGTCAAGCGCAGTAAAGTTGAGAGCTCAAATGTTAAGGTTGCAAAGAAGTCTCTTGAAAGACCACCTAGGCCTTCTGTTGATGCTACGCCTTCACCAATTTCCACTGGCTCAGGGATTTCTCCTTCTTCGACGGCAAAAGCTAAAAGTTCTTCTGCTACTGCTTGCTTTGTTGAGTCATCACAGTCTCCTGGTAAAGTTGTGGTTAGCTTATCTAGAAGTGTTGTGAAGCGTAGGTCCCATCGTCTTTTGGGTAAAATGAAAACAATTCTAAATGCACCCTCTGATCCGGTAAATGTAGGCGATGAGAGCTCTCAAGAAAGGGTCAGTGGGGACTCTCCTAATTCATTTGTTGTTGGCGACATCCCTGACAAGGGTACTACCCAAGAAGTTGTGCGAGATGACCCACGAGCAATAGCAAGTTCTAAGAGCAATGTTGACATTGAGCCGGGTGTTACCTGCCAAGGGGACCCTACTAGACGTGTTGTTACTCCCATCCGAACGGTATTTCCTGGTGCAGGTACAACTGTTTTTTTTTTGCCTCTCTTTTTTTTAGAGGGGGTACATGATTTTGTTCATGCTGTTTGTGTGTATGTTTGTATCTTCAGCTTCTCATGCTGTTTCTGAGACCACTTTCAAGCTTCGAGCATTTCTGATATCACAAAGGAACCTTTAGCTAGTGCTTCTTCTGGTGTGTTCCATTGTATTTCTTTTCATTTGTCAGGCGTGCCAGCACTTTATAAGTTCTTGATGAAAAAAGGTTGTTTTGCTTTTCAGTTTCTGTCCGCGATGAGTTTGAGCATTTCAATGGCGATGCGAAGAACTTGTTATCGGAGATTGCATCCCGGGCTCCTTCCTTCTTGCTTCCAAATGACCTGAACTGCCTTTTCAAGAAGCTTGGGTACCAAGCTTTTCTGGATGCATGGGATTTCTTTACTTCACACTCCCTTGCGGACTTGTGGGGTGCTCATCGGGATATGGTAGCAAATCATCTAAATAACCTTAAGTTATTTAAATTTAGTGGTCATTGGCTTGAAAATCTTTCTGCAAAATTGTAGCCTCCACCTGGGATCTCTGATCTTGCTAGAGAAGAATTGTTGTCTAAAGAGCATCACGTTCTCTCTTCTGATGTTTCTGCTCTTCAAGAAAAGGTTAACAAGCTTACATCTGAATTGAACACCATGAAGGCTAGGTTAGCCAGCGTCAGCATGGAGCGAGAGCAATTGGCCAAGCATAAGGAGGCTGCTTCTTCTGCGATTTCTTACAGTGATATTTTGTGGCTGTGATAGTTTCCAGCACTTTATTTTGTAAAATATGTAATACTTTGACAAAGTATATTTTTGTCCTACTGCTTCTATGACTTTCATTGTACACCTCTTTTTGGGTGTTCTGTTTTCCCTCATTTTTTTTTATAATATGCATACTCCTCCAGGGGCTTTACCTGCTTATGTGATCATTTTATTTTGGATACACACATTTTTTTTGCAGGGGGAGGGTATGATTTTAAGATGAGCAGGATTATTTACTGCTATTTTTTTCTGCCTCTTTTTTTTTTAGGCAAAGAAAAGGAAGGTACCCATAACTTTCTTGCCCTATTTATGCTCGACTCTTTTTAGGAGCTTGGAGGGTGGGACACTTCACTTTTTTGGAACTATTTTGTACTGTAAATTTCTTAAGATGCATCACTCGCATTTTTTGAGTGTATGATTGCTAAAGCAGTTTTCTCATGTATTGAAGGATGCTTGTAGAATAATATAACATAAACATTGGCTCTTGATAAAGAAGCCTTTTAGAATTGAAATTTGAATTACTAAAGCTGAAATTAGGCATAGTATTTCTTGACATACTTGAAATTGATGGGGCCAGTGGTTGTTCCATGATCTGGGTCCAGTAGGATACAGTGTCCGTTGGGGTGTACTTCAGAAACAATGTAAGGACCCTCCCATTTGGGAGCCCATTTTGGCAAAGACATCTTTCTCATTACTGCGTCTACTGATTTTAGCACCAGATCACCCTCTAGGAACACCCTGGGCTGAACATGCTTGTCGTAAGCTAACGCTAGTCTCCGGTGGTATTCCTCCATCTTGCTTCCCACAACTTCTCTTTTTTCTTCCAATTCTTGCAACTCAGCTTCACGATCCCTTGCCTCGTCTAACAACATCCTGGCGGTGGGCACTTCAATCTCTGTTGGCAGTACAGCTTCAACCCCATAAACCAACGAGAAGGGAGTTACTCCGGTTGTTCCATGTCTGGTTGTTCTGTAAGCCCAAAGAGCAAGTGGTAGGTATTCACTCCAATCTTTATGAGCATCGGTCACCATCTTTGTGAGTATTTTCAAAAGGCTCTTGTTAGTAGCCTCTGCCTGGCCATTGCCTTGCGGGTAGTAAGGGGAAGACTTGTGATGTTTGATTTGGTATTGTTCAAGAACACCCCCACACTCTTTGGTTAACAAAGTGGGTTCCATTATCGAACACTAGAACACTTGGTAGCCCGAACCTGCATATTATATTTTCTTTGATAAATCTCACTACTGCTTTAGCATTTGCTTCCCTGACAGCGACAGCCTCCACCCACTTGGTGAAGCTTTCTGTTGCAACTAGAATCCATTTCTTCCCCATTGATGGGGGGTTGATTGGTCCCACAAAATCTACCGCCCATGTATGGAATGGGTATGGTGTTTTGAGGCTGTTCTTCTGCACGCTTGGCGCATGTATCAAGTTTGCATGCTTTTGGCATTGTACACACCTTTTGGCCCAGTTGATTGCATCTTCCTTCATTTTTAGCCAGTAATAGCCAATCCTGATTAGTTCATACCATAAGGCCCTTCCTCCTTGGTGTCTCCCACATACTCCTTGATGGACTTCTTCCAAGACTTTATCTTTTTCTTCATCTCGAACGCATTTTAGCATCTCTTCGGTAAAACTCTTTTTGAACAACTCACCTTTTTGCAAGAAGTAGCGTTCTGATCTCTTCTTCAATCTCTCAGCTTCTATTTTCTCTGAAGGCAAAACTCCAGCATCGAGGTACTCTACGATGGGTTGTTGCCAATTGTGAACATTACATATCTGCATGCTTTCTTTTGTTTCTTGACAAGCCTTGCAGGAAGCCTGTAATTCATCACAATGAAACTTCATTTTCGGCCAATAAATACCCCACCTCTGGAGCCTTCGGTACAAACCGGGGCCTTCTTCTCTGCAAGTAGCTCCATGCAGTTGTTCTGCTTTTTCTTTCCCTTCTTCTTCTCCTACACATTTCATGAGGAGTCCATCATTACTTTTTCTGAACATTTGCCCATTGAGGAGGCAAAATCCTCTTGTTTCTTTGGTGATGTTGAGCGTTCTGAGCTGTTCATGTATAGGCGTTCGCCAATCATTTGTTTTTCCTTCCACAGACTTCCCTTCTTCTCTGGCAGGACTTTCAGCTACCCGGTGTTCCAAAGCATGTTGTCCATTTTGAATAGTGACTCTACTCCCCAATGTTGCTAAAGCATCCGCATGCTTGTTTTCTGTTCGGGGTACATGCTCAAATGAGATCTTATCAAATACCTTCATCATGCGCCACACTTGCTCTCTGCATAAGGCCAAACTTCTTTCTTTCGTGCCATACCCTCCTAAGATTTGTTGTATTATTAGGTTGGAGTCTCCTTTGACATGAAGTTTCTTGATACCAACTTCTTAAGCCATCTTTAGACCGAGCATTAGTACTTCATACTCTGCCTCATTGTTGGTGCAAGAGAAATCCAATCGAAACATGAAGGACAGATTTCTTCCATGGGAGTCTGTAAGGATGACTCATGCCCCTCCTTGAGGATTCGAGGGTGTTCCATCAAACATGAAGGTCCATGTTTCCCCTTCATTGCAAGCATAAACAGTCTTTATTGTTCCTGGAATCTGATCTGGCAACTCTTCAATCGTTGCTTTTTCAGGACAGATCGACAAGAGGTCAGCCAAAGCTTGGCTCTTAATGGTGGTAGGTGTCACTAATTTCACATCATATTCACTTATTAGGAGTGCCCAACGACTCATTCTTCCAGTCAACATTGGCTTTTCAATTAAAAACCTGAGACCTTCATTTTTCGATACGACTTCTACTTGGTGTGCTTGAAAATAGTGTCAGTATCTTTGTGAGATATACACCAGAGCGAGACAATGTTTCTCTGGTGAAGAGTATCTTTGTTTTGGCCCTTTCATGGCTCTGCTAACATAAGCAATGGATTTCTCTTTGTCTTCACCTTCTTGTGCAATTAACCCACTAACTGCTTCTTCTCCTACCGCTAAGTATACCTTCAATGGTGCACCAGGTTGAGGGGAAGTCATGGTGTGAGTGGACGTGAGAACGTTCTTGATCTTGTCCATCACAGCTTAGTGGTGTTGTCCCCACATAAAGGTGTTCTTCTCTTTCAACAAAGGTCTTAGGGGTCCTAAAAGCTCCCCTAATGCTGGTATGAACCTTCGAATGTACCCCAGCTTGCCTATGAACTTCTGAAGTCCCTTGATGTCTTTCGGAGGTTCCATGTCTTGGATAGCTTTAATCTTATCCTCGTCAGGTGAAATGCCTCCTTTGTGGACTCTGAATCCTAAGAACTTTCCAGATGACACCCCGAAGGCACATTTCATAGGGTTCATCTTGAGCCTATACTTTCTGCATCTAGTGAACACAGCTCTGAGGTGTTCTGTGTGTTGTTTTCCGGATGTTGACTTGACAACCAAATCGTCTGCATAGTCTTCTACAAAGTCATGCATTATGTCATGGAATATAGCGGTCATGGCTCTTTGGTAGGTTTCTCCAGCATTCTTTAGGCCAAAAGGCATGACAGTATAGTAAAAATTACCTACGGGTGTTCGAAATGCTGTTTTTTCTTCATCTCCCGGAGCCATTCTAATTTGGTTGTACCCGCTAAATCCATCCATGAAGGAGAACCTCTCAAATCCGGCTGTAGCATCTACCATTCTATCGACATCTGGCAGAGGAAAATCATCCTTAGGGAAAGCTTTGTTTAGATCTCTAAAATCCATGCAACACCGGATCTGCCCATTCTTCTTTTTCACTGGCACTATGTTGGCTAACCAAGAGGGGTGTTGTATTGGTTTGACAAACTTGGCTGCAAGTAACTTTTTGATTTCTTTCTTTACTTGAGCTTCTATTTCATTGGAGAATTTTCTAGGAGCTTGCTTGAGAGGAGTTGCTCCTTTCCTCACGGCTAAATTGTGGGTTACCAGGTTTGGATCTAACCCTGGCATTTCATCATAGTTCCAAGCGAACACATCTCTGAACTCTGTTAATAATGCTATCAAATCCCTTTTCTCCTTTTCCCCTAGAGTTTTGCACACGAACAAAGGCCTCGGGTGTTCTTCAGTCCCTAAATTAATCTCTTCCAACTCTTTCTCCTTCTGCTTTGCTTCATCTTGGAGTTGGAAAGGGGCATTTTCTATGCTGCTTTGCAGATGTTCTTTTTCTTGTATACTTAGGATGTCGGGGCCAGGGGAGTTTTAGTAATTTTCCTCCGCTGGACCCCCGAGTTCCTATAGGATACACCACCGATATCCTCCACCTGGGAGAATTTCCTTACGAAGTCCTAGGTCCTCGATTGATGTTGCTCGTTTTTTGGTGTTTTCTTTTGGTGCTTCCTCCATCAGGGTGTCCTTCCGTATTGCTTTTTGTCTGGGTGTTCCGATGGTGCATTCCTGCACAGGCCTTATTTTGTTGACCCCTGGTAACGCAAGCTCTTCATAGAAACTCGCATCCACTAAATGTGCTTCTCCCGCATCAAAGGGTGTTACAGTGGCTGAGATGCTAATATCCTTCCCTCTCCAGCTAGACTTTATGCATTGATGCCAACTTGAAGGAACGCACCGATGTAAATGAATCCATGGACGTCCCAGTAGGATGTGGTAGCTAGAGCTTCCATCCACCACGTGAAACTTGTTATTGGTCTTTATGGGGCCAACCTCCAAGACAGCATTAACATACCCTCTAGATTTCACACCCACTCCATTAAAAGCATTGAGCCCGACTTGAGTAGGCCTTATCTGATCAGTAGAACCTCCCATTTCTAGAAATATATGAGTGGGTATGATGTTTACCCCTGATCCAGCATCCACCAAGGCCCTTCTGACCTTCATGCCTTCTACCACTGCTTCCACGTACAATGGTTTATTATGGTAGAACTCCCCATTAAATGAGTCAGGGTCCCGAAACACCAAGGCGTTTGCATGGGCCTTTGCTAATCTTGTGAGCTGAGCGTTGATGCCCCCAAAACCTTTTTCATGCTTCTGAATGACTCCTATTAGAGCTCTGGCCACCTCTTTCTGAATGTGGGGTTCCAAGCCAAGTTGGTTGAACATGATTCTACAACCTCGAGACTTCAAAAGACCTCTTGTCAAGGTGTCTTCATCCAAGGACTCCTCCATGGTAACCATCTCTTCTGCTTCATCTACGATCTCTGTCAGCATTACCTCCTCTTCAACGCCTATCATTCCAACATCATGTTGAGGAAAAGGAGTGCTTTTTAAACCTTCTTGGTTTTGTTCCCCATTCAAGAGTATCTTCCATTCCTTCACTTGCCTATGAAACATCGTCCTTACCACATAATAATCGGTCAACCCATGGCCCTTATTGCGGTACACCATGCAATATCTTGGATCTCTCAAGTCTTCAGATGTTGGTGGCTCTCTATCTGTTCTGGGGTTTAATGTTCCATCCTCAAACCATCCATTTACGACAACCATGGCCTGAGCTCTGGAGAGAGGTAGTGGGGGTGGAGGACTGTTTTTCTTAACACCCTTAGAATATGAACTCCTTCTGCCCCTGCCATCAGCGGCACACACTTCCAGAGGAGAAACTTCTTTATATCTCCTTCCATTGCGCTTCATTGCCTCTGTTATGTCAGATGCTCTCTTTAAGAGCTCAAAGAAAGTGTTTATGTTGCTCATAGAAAGATAAATTTGGGATCCATCTTCCATATTTCTAATACACCCGTACACCAATTGTGGCTCTGGGAGAGTGTCTATACAAAGTAAAGCTTGATCTCTGTACCTCTTGACGAACGTTACCAATCCTTCTCCTTGTCTCTGTTTCACTCTCCCCAGGTCCATGATGTGCATGGAGGGTTCCTCTTCCAGGAACTTGTTGCAGAACTCCGTCACTAATTGCTCCCAGGTGTTGATGCTACTGGCTTTCAACTTGCAATACCACGTGAATACCCTTCCTGTCAGTGATTTTGAGAACTCCTTGATCTTGAGCTCCTGGTGGTTCCTGAACACCCCGAGATCATCCAAGAATGACAGGATGTGTTCTTTGGCACTTCCAGTACCATCAAATTTACGAAAGGTAGGTGGTTGGTACCCCTTAGGGTATGGTTTTGCCAAGATATGATGTCCGAATGGTGGACTTATCTCCCAAGTGGGCTCACTTGCTTCTCCTTTGCCCTTTAGAATATGTGCTAACTCCCTACGAGTGACTGGAGTGTTCTCGTCTTCCTCCATATTCTCCTGGTTCGCGAATGGAGGCGGTGAGGGGGTTCTATACCTCGTTTGATCTCTAGCCATCAATTCCGTGATCAAAGTTTGCATCTTTGTTTGGTTGTCTATCATATAGTTGTACACATGAGCAGGAATGGTTACATGGGTGTGCATGCCAGTGGTACCTCTAGCATGGGGTGTGAAGAAATTTGCATGGGCATGAGCTCCTTCTCCTCCTGCACCCAGATTCTGCTGCTCTATGTGTTACTCTTCTTCTTGGTGGAGAAGGTCCTCGTCTTGAGGTGATCCCAAGATGAGGTTGAGATCCCGAGGAGTTATTGAGCATCGCTTAGGTGGTCGATTCTGTCCAGGATGAGTATTGCTAGATTCAGCCATCACGTCGAAGTGTTCCTCCCCAGTGGAGTCGCTAGATGATTCGGGTGGTTTTGTGAAAAATAGATTAAGTGAAAAATAATAGTTAAGATGAAAGATTAGGGGTAAGTAAACTTGTGAGGAAGACACTTCTATTAATGGCAAATAAGCAATACAAGAACTAATAATGAGGAAGAGAGGTGGAGAACAAGTGTTGAGACCTCCACTAATGTCACAAGAGGATGAATGAGCTTTGTTTAAAGTGGACAGGAATGGTTTACAGAGAAGAGAAGCTCTCAAAAGAGGATGAAGGTGAAGGTGAAAAAGTGAAAGTGAAGGTGAAGGTGAAAGTAAATGATGAAAAGGGTTTCAAGGTCTGTGAAGAAGAAGATTATCAAAGTGAAAGTGAAAAGTGAGAGTCTGGTTGAAGGTGAAGGTGAAAAGTGAAGTAAAAGATGAAGGAGGAAAAGTGAAGTAAAAGATGAAGGAGGAAAAGTGAAGTAAAAGATGAAGGAGGAAAAGTGAAGTAAAAGATGATTTACAGAGGTGGTTTGAGGTCCTTTTTATAGCGTAAAACCATGATGAAGAGGACACCCCTTGGCCAATGGTTTTAGTCTGACATTTGGTTTACTGCTCTTTCCAAAATATCTTTAGGTATTTGGGATCACCTCAAGTCTTGTCAACTGAAAAGGGTAGGAAGTTGATTCCCACACGTTAAACTAAAGCTCCTGACATGTGACATTAGTGAAGGGACATCTAGTTTGGTTTTCTTTCAACTAGATGACACCTTTACACTCCAAATCCAACCAATCCACTTCCACCAATATAGTTCCCACTGAAGAGAAATTCAACTCCCCAAGGTGTTATTTTGGGTTCCATCCTTTTAGCCCAATACCTTTAGGAGGAACTTAACTCTTTTTTGACCATGTTTGTAGGTCATTATAAAAATAATTATGTACAAAAAAGGTATATATTTTTAGTACACAATCAATACTAGATGTAGGCTGCGTTGCACTTAGCAGCTGAACCAGGATACTTCTGGGTGTGATTCTCTCTTCCTCTTCTATTCCATTTCTGATTCTGTTACGTAGGAGAAAAAATTGAAAAATATCTCCTAACCGGTTACGAGACAAAAAAATGTCTCTTAACTAGTTACGAGACAAAAACAGAAATATCTCCTGAAGCTATCTTAAAAGGCAGAAAGTAATTCTCAGCAAAAAGAGGGGCTAAGATTCAACCCCCCTTCTCTTAGCCACTGATTACCATCAAAGTGAATTAAAGTAAAGGCTTTTCGATTTCGTAACTAAGGATTCGGTTTATATGCGTGAAGGCTCAATATTAAATAAATATAGTATTAAATTAATGGATTAGAGATAAGTAATGCAGGAGCTTTTAGTACGATCATGAGGTATTAAAAATAAGGGTGTTACACGTCACTCAGCTGTCGTCTGCTAACATGGATTTTTTTCTGAAAACGTACAATAAAAACTAAATAAAAGAAAACTATTAAGAAGAAGACATCATTTCGGATGTTTTTTATACATGGATTCCATATGTTTAAACTTTAAAGGTATCGGATAACAAAAGAAAACATCCAAAACATAAGAAAAAAAATATTCGAAAACTAAGAAAAAAAAATCTAAAACTATTAAAAAGAATAATTCAAAATCTAAAACAAAAAACATCTAAAACATAAAAAAAAAGAAACATCCAATACCTATAAAAAGAACACATCCAAAATTTAGGATAAAAAAACATTTCAAATTATTAAATAGAATCGTCCAAAACCTAAAAACAAAAAGAAGAAGAGTACGAAATATGCTTCAATACTAAGAAAAAGAAGAGATGTGAATGAGAGAAAGGAGATGCCAAAGGATTGAAAGATGTCATGGCAGAGCAACGAGAAGAGTTCAATAGGGAGGGCACGACGTTGCAGTGAGAGGAATTAGAGGGGAAAGTCACAATGCAACATGAGAAATTGAAATCGGAGGGCACATATTTTTTGAGTGCAAATCTAGTCTTTTAAAATTTTAAAGTCAAGTTTTTTAAAAGTTAGTTGCTAAATTAATCAATTGGGTACATATAGAGTTGGCTACCTATACTTTATGGTATATATACAAACTCTAAAAATCAAATTAAAGATGAAAATGTAACCTATGAAAGACGGCTAATTTTTTTTTATATAGAATAGTGCTACGCATCCAAATCTTTTTATGAACCAAGTCCAACCAAGTTAAATAATAAGACTTGGAATAATACTAGGCATAATTGATTTTTGTTATATTAGACCAACTTGATTAAATTTGATT
Source organism: Arachis hypogaea (assembly GCF_003086295.3). Taxonomy (NCBI): domain Eukaryota; kingdom Viridiplantae; phylum Streptophyta; class Magnoliopsida; order Fabales; family Fabaceae; genus Arachis; species Arachis hypogaea. Next base: position 131,817,907 of record NC_092048.1, read on the forward strand.
AATAAAAAGACTTGAATGTTTAGTATTATTCTTTTAGATATTGACTAAACTTTAGTATAATACTCAGTTGAATTTTTTGGTGTTTTTCAAAATTTTTGGGGTGAGACAATATACCCTTCATGTATTGTTCTGCCCCAAATTTTAAAAAATATAATAAAATCAAATAACTGAATATTATACTAAAGTTTGATCTATCTAAAAATATTATTGATGAAAGTGACGATCTAGTGACGGAACCAAAAAATTTATGTTGGGGGCAAAAATAATACACATTACTCTCAAAAGATATATTAATTTAAATTTAAAAACATAAAAGTGCACATTAATTATTTGAGTACAAAAAAAAAACCAAAAATTATATTAGCCGCTAAGTTTCTTCGCTTCAAATCCAATGGAGTGACTTCAGATTTTAGGGAAATATTTTTTCATTATTATTTCTAAAATGAAAAAATATATATTCTAAATTTAGTAAATTGATCAGAGAATAAAAAATAGATTAATACCTAAACTATAATTGTTTGAATTAAAATTTGTAATTAAAAATATAAAAAATAATAAAATTAAAAGATATATAGAATCATAGGGAGCTATATAAAACAAAATAGAAAATTTAAAATTTATCTTTTGATGAAGAGAAGATGACCACTAGACAAGAAATAGAAAAAGAATGTTAAAAATGAGACTAAGAAGAGGATTTAAAAGAATAAATAAGTGACGGCTGGAATTTAATAATGGTAGAAGATTAAATTTAATTAGGTTAACTAAGAGTCAATATAATAAAAAGATAAAATGAATTTGGAACTTTTAATAATTGAGCTTAATTTATTTGTAGTAGAATTATTTAAAATTTAAAATAAAAATATATTATATATGTATATTTTTTATTTAAAAAAATAAAATGAAAGTTGAATCAATTACAGTAAATGTAAGCTACTCTGCAAATACGTGAGAGTTGCTATTTGTAGAAACTGCAGCAGTGCTAACTAATAACTCATCACCAAGAAAACTATCTCACATTTTTTATCCTATATACTCTATTATAACATTTCATCTAATCAAGTTCCATAATTATTAGCTAGTGTTCCTTAGTTTCTTTGATTTATTGAGATTATGATCGATTTACTCTTAACTGTAGTCAAAATCAAAATTAATAGTTTAAACTAATGATACTAGATAATAAGAATTTCTAAGACTATATATAAACAAAAATTTTTTATAGGTTATGCTTTGGCTTATGACAATTATTTATTTAATTTATTCTAATTAATCTTTAAACTCGCATTCATAAATTAAATATATAAATCAATTCCCAAATTCACACTACAAAGGAAACGTGAAATAGCGGCGGTTCCTGGAGTGATTTGCGGCGGTTTCACACCGCCGCGAAACGGGATTCCAGCGGTTTGTTAAGCGTCGTCTATTAGGGGGTGGTTATATGATTTTGCGGAAGTTCTCAGGAACCGCTGGCACAATCGCCGTAAAATCCAGGATTAGCGTCGCAATGTTTAGCGGCGGTTTAAAACCGCCGCGATATGGAAATTTGTGATCCACACAAATTGTTCGGCGGTTTGAAACCGCCGCTGTTTAATGGCCACGGTTTAAACACTAATGCATTTACCGGCGGTTTGAAAACGTCGCGGTTTAACGGCCAATGTTTTTTGAAATGTAACTGGCGGCGGATTAAAACCGCCGCTATCTCCTAACCTGAATTTTCAAATTTCTAACGGCTAGTTCGCAACCGCCACTATTTTCCGGTTAAATGGTCGCAAAAATACTGTTTTATACACTGGCAATCCACGTTGTTTTTTATTTCAATGTACATTTTTTTCGTTTTTTTTTTAATCGTTCTTAATATTAGTAAGTTAAATTATTTAAAATCCCGAAAAATAAATTGCAGGGCAAACGACAATAGCAAAACCATTAATTTAATTAATATAATTATCCGAATATCAACAAAGTGTACTCCTTACTAAGAGTTGCATAATCAACAAAATATAAGTGTATATCTGAAAGAAGAAAAGGTTCCACAATCCTAAGAACTACTCTCTATTCTGTCCCTCCAACGCACTCATCCATGTGGCGACGTCTGATGGCAGCTTCCTACCTTGCCCTTGAAGTAGACATATCAAAGCACTCTCCATTGCCTGCATCCTGACCTTTCCAGCTGCTACTTCATCCTCCACTGCCTGTCTTTTGGTCTTCTTGGCTGCTACTTCATCCTCCACTGCCTTCCTTTTCAATTTTTCTGCTGCCAACTCTGCTTGCAGTTCAAGCAGCACCCTTTGGGTCTCTTCCCTTTCAAAACCATTGCTCAGCTGATGGGAATTCATACTGAAGACTTGACTAGAAGTCGGCCCCAACCCCATGCCACGCACCCTACCTGGGCGTTCTTTTCCGAGAGCTTGAGCAAGCGAATCATTCTGGGATAACAGTCTAGAAGATTCATCGCCCTGCTCAATAGCCTCAATTCTTTCCTACACACATAGATAAGCAATTAAGAGCATTTATTAGCTAGTCGCTAACCGCACAGACTTCCAATAAAATTTTAAAAACTAAAACATAGGAGAAACTACTTCCCGATTCTGAACACATTACTTACTCAAATAGCGCAAGCTGCATCATGGATATAGGATCCATCAGTTCTTTTGTGCGTTAAGAGACACAACTCTCCTCTACTAACTATCCTCCCTTGTGGTTCCGACTGTACCAATAATGATGACAAAGTGAATAAGGTAGAGGAATAGATAGTTCAAAAATATTTCCAAAATTAGATTACCTCTTTTTCTCCGAACCTTGCCAAGCTTTTCGATCCGCTGGTGTGGGTGTAAAGCTGCTTTGATCGATTCTTGACATTTTTCTTACACTTCTCCTGTCATGCCATCAAATTAAGAGTTACTAGATACTAGTTCTGACGAACTAAATGTGACATAAATGGACTTTGTCTGTTATGAAACAAAACTATATTACCTGTGTCTCTTCGCTATTGCGATAATCGAGAAACCTTCTCCAATGGTCTGCAGTAATTCCATCTGGGCGGTTTTCAATATTTGCTGCAAGTGAAAGTTCTGGGTCATAGCAGTGATGGTATAATATGTTCCTTGTTTCCTTCCAAGCCCTTCCTAGCATTTTGAATATTATACCTTTTATAATTCCTCTACTATCTTCTTCAAAATGGAACATTTCCTGCAACATTAAAATTAAGTTGTGAGTAGTGTTCAAAGTATGAGTTTGAAATGGTACGAAGTATGAGTTTGGAATGGTACGAAGAAATAAAAATAACATTTTACCTTTACTATTTCATTATAGACATTGTCTCTGGTGCGAACCTTTCTCCAGTCCCTCTCGCAGATTGGGAATTTGGTGTAGTCAGATCCTAGCAGTCCCATAACGCCGCTCAGTAGACCTGCTTCATCCCCAACTGGTTGCAGTGCACTGTTAAACCTGAGTACGACCTTTCTTCCATTAGGTGGCTTCATAGCTTCCTTCATACTCAGTTTAACCTGTTTGATTGTGCCATCGGATTCTGTAAAACATATTAATTCTTAGTTAGCTACCATTGGAGTCAAGCTGCGAATACATCATAGAAAAATAGGGCAATGAAAAGTAGAATTAAATAAGTTCTCTTATACCAATTGTTTTAACATCCCAAAATTCTGTGGTCTTGCGTCCCTTGCGCTTCTGAGCATCCGACCCAGCTAAAAAGTTATCAACATGTTGGTCAAAAGAATCTACCTCATCTGCCTCTGGGTCTACCTCTTTGGCGTCCGGCTCCGAGTTTTGAACATCATTCATGGAAGCCTGTGGAGCAGGTAGTGGTTCGGTTCGGGGCGAACGAAAGGGGCGTAAAGACGAGGATGTGGGGACACTACTGCCACTGGACGGCGCAATTGGGCAGTCCGCTCTCTGCGAAGTTGAAGCCGCATGACCTCCCACTTGAGGCTGCTGACATGCTGTGTCTACACAGTCTTTTTTCATGAAACGACCTACCCGGGGCATCTTTTCCAACTGCATTCGGATTAAAACGAAGTAATAACAATTAATATGTACATAATAATATAAATTAACATGCAAAAAGGACACCGGCACACCTCAGTTACATGAGTACATGAGTTGAGAGACCATGTTAACAAAGAAATCAAATATGTGGGGCATAAAAAAAATATTGATGTATTCACAATTTCTCTATAATGCCTAGAATCAAATTATTAATTTATGTTAAATATAATTATTCAATTGTTTATGTTAAATATAATTATTCATGTATCATTTTTATTAACCCGAATATAGCTTAGATAAAAAAATTAGTAAGTCGGAAATAGCGCAGTAATAACAATTATTATGTACATCATAATATAAATTATCATCTTTCCCAATTGCATTCAAAAAATACGAAAGTACATGAGTACATCAGTTAATAGAGTATATTAACAAAGAAATTAAATTTGTTAGGCATAAAAAAATATTGACGTACTCACAATTTCTCTATAATGCCTATAACCATAATAATATTCTGCACTATTGGAAGTTAATTTCAAGCTTAGGACTTATGAGTAGCATGTTTAACAAATTGAAAAAACATCATACTTAGTTATAATAGAATAGAGTTTCATAAAAGTTGTAATCAATGAGTTGAACCAAGACAAGACGTTGGAGCTTGGAACATTTGTAGGCCTACTTTAAATTTGGATAATCAAACATGAATTTCTATGGACAATCAATTTAATCAAAGATTTGATAAGATTGCTAAGGGTTCCATTCAGTCTAATGAATTTCTAGGGACCCTTACATGCTAAATGCAAACTAAACATATTGTCGTTAATAGCATTGCCTAAGTTAGATGCTGTGAATATTGAAGGGAGGAACTAGGATTAATCGTGCTTACCTGCAGCGGGATGACTGGAGTGAGGGTGAGAGAGGAACCACCGAGGATCGGGCAGTGAGAGAAGGGGCTCCAGGACGCTGGCAAATCGCAGAGACGGACGTTAAAATAAACATTAAGAAAAACTAAATAATTGCATAATTCATTAAATAAAGAAAATATTATTAAGATTTAATTTTTAGAATAAAATGCAAAATATTACATTATTCACTACAAAAAATTCTGGTAAAATTGGTGGTTTTTTTTTGTATTTACGGCGATTTGAACCGCCATTATTACTAAGAATGACGGTTTTGTAAAACGACCTAATTCTGGGCGCCATTCTGGTTATTATGGCGGTTTTTAATTTCCTGAGTTAAAATGGCGATTTTTGAATATGTTAAAATGGCGGTTCAAATCGCGTTTAAAATGGCAGTTTTTAGATAGGTTAAAATGGCAGTTTGAACCGCCATTATTACCCTGACAGAATGACGTTTTGATTGATTAAAACTTCGTTTTTAAACCGCCATTTTTACCCTGACAGTAGCGTTTTGGTTGCTTAAAATGGCATTTTGAACTGCCGTTCTACCCTGACAGTGACATTTTTATTGGTTAAAACGACATTTTTACCAAGTAAAAATTACATTTTTCATCGTTTAAAAAAGCAGTTTTGACCGACGTTTTTATCGCGTTAAATAAATAATTTTGTGATTAAAATTTCACGATAACAAAAAATCATAATCCATAAATGAAATATTATAACTCATAAACAAAGTATTAATATAATATATAATTTTTTATTATTGAAAATCAAAAGTAATAATTCCTATACAAAAATTTGTCTTACTAAACTTACCAAAATACAAGCATTGCAATAAGCACTAATTAGTCAAATCTACCATCCAGTTTCCTAAACTATGTTAATATCTACTAATGTATTTAAACCATCTAATAAGTGCTATTTTTACTACTTAAAATATGAATATACAAGACAAGTAGCTTAGCTAAGTGATGATGAATAAGATTTGAAGGTCAAAAGTTTCCTCCTTTTGTAATTAACTTTAAAACAAGCCTTCCTTAGTTTCTTGATCTCTTGTGTGAATTCCATCCCGGGACTTGCTCCAACATCTTTGTTTCTTGCTCCAACACTCCAACTTCATTATCCAAACTTATCTCTTACATTCAAATTAAAATAATCAGTTTTCATTCGATCATTGATCACCCCAATAATTATAAGTATACCTTAAGATTTTGTAAGAGTAAATGCAAGCTTTTGGTTTTAAGGCATTGTGAGTAGTTTTTCATTGTGAGTAGTTTTTTTTCCCTTGAAAATCACAATCAGCATAATCACAATAAGTGAAAAGCATGAAAAAGGTAGAACAGAAACAGAAAAATCAAAGTACAGAACCATCTCGCGACGAATCTCTGACCGAAGATACCGTCAAATATTTTGGTAGATCTGATTTACTGGCGCGACTCAGTGAGCAAGCATTCTCTATTTTTTCCTACTAGATCATAAAGTAGATCTAAAAGTATGAAGTGAAAGGTAAAATCAAAAGAAGAAGATAAAATAGATTACCTAGCTATTGGAAGTGACTGAGAAGTCGCAACCAGATCGCAGAGCTCGTTGAAGGCAGCAACAACGGCATTGTTTGCAGCGGCGACGCCAGCGAGGAGATGAGCTGCAACGGACGACAGTAAAAAGATGTATGAAAGAGATAGAAGATGAACGGCGACAAAAAATTAGGGTTCGTCATTTACAGCACTCTTCCGATTCATTACTTCTTCACATAAAAAGAGAAAAAATGGAAAAATGACTGCCAAAAAAAATTAAACATTACGACGGAAATTAAAGCTGGTGAAATTAGCCAAAAAAATAGCAGTTTTATGACATGCCATAACACTATTGCCATTTTAATCAATATTTTTTGTAGTGATTGTTCCTAACATCCTAAAGAAAATTAAGAGAAGAACCTTAACAGTAGAAGAAACATGATTTCTTTTTCGTATCTCCCCAAAACTCTTTTCTATAGTGTTTCTAATACTCTATTTCTATGAATAAAAAATTATATACTTATTCTCTAAGTTGTGCTTCTCATATCTTTTAAATCAAATATTCTTTTATTAATTTTATATTTTAGATCTTATTTTTAATTTTTTTTAATTTGAAACTAAATTTTTTTTAATTTAAATTTTGAATCTCCATAAAACTTCATAAAAATTCTTTATTTTCAATCTTTATGAGAAAATAATTGACTCAAATATTTTACCATTTAAAATAAACCGAATTATACCTAAAATCGTCCAACATATATGAGATAGATATTAATCTAAAATTTAACTTTAAATCATATATTCTTAATATTTCTTTATAAATTACCTATATTTTATAATAAATCATTATATTATTAAGTAATATTATCCATTACTTAAAATATATTTTATCATGAATAATGCAATTATCAGTAAGTTAGGAGGAATATTATTTCAACAATTTAAAATTATGTAAAAAATTTGAGTTATGAACTATAACAAAGATGCGAGATTCAGATTATATATATCTGCGTATGTATGTATAACTACATATAATTATTTAATTTGATGATAATGCATACATTTAATTATTTAAATTTTACCTTTTAAAAAATTGTAAACTGATGAATACATATATAATAAATAAATATATGACAGATATTTTAGTTTTATAGTTTTCAGTGCAATTAGCCGAGTTAAAAAAATGAATTTAAATTTTTTTAATTTTGAATTTTATTTTAAAAGATAAAGTATATAATTTCTCATTATTTATTTTATAGATAAAACTAAAAAATATATAAAAAATTGTTAAAAAATAAAAATTACACTTTAATTTATTTTCTAAAATAAAAATTTAAAATTTAGAGACATACATACTTTAGATGCATATAAAGTAATTTCAAAAGATGCTAATAATAACAGGGCACATATGATCATATGCTTTTGTTCTTCTGGTGCAACTTGCATTATTGTTACTGTTAATTAATTGCAAGTTGCACATTAATTGCAAGAAGAATTTTGGAACATTAATAATCTTGTAAACTGATGAATACATATAGTAAATAAATATATAACAGATATTTTAGCTCTTCAGTCTTCAGCGCAATCAGCTTAGTTAAAAAAAAAAATGCACACATGTACTTTAGAAGCACACAGTAATTTCAAAAGATGCTAATAATAATTTAGCGTACATATATATATATGATCATATGCGTGCTTTTGTTTCTTTGGTGCAACTTGTATTATTGTTACTTTTAATAATTGTCAAGTTGCATATTAATTGCAAAAAGAATTTTGGAACATTAATAATCTTATTAAGCATATTAGGTATATATATTAAAATTAATCACTAATATAATTTAATTTGGATGGGATAAGTTGAATACCGTTATATTATACACACACAAAAGTCTACCGCTTCCAACCCAAAATAATGGCGAAAATTTATATACTCCTTTTCTTTTTTTTATTATTATAATTTAATTTCGAATAATTATCTAAATCAGTCCCAAAAATTTTAAAATTTAACATTTTAGTCTTCAAGAAAAATTAATATACAGATCAATCTCCAAAGTTTTACTCCGACAGACAAATTAGTCCCCAGTTTATTTTCTGGTAAAGTAATTATCCAGATCAGTTCCTAAAATTTTATCATTATTTTTATCCAAAAAATACAAAAAATTAGCACAATATTATTATGCAACTAATAATAATAATAATAATAATAATAATAATAATAATAATAATAATAATAATAATTTTATTTTATTTTATTTTTTTACAGAGGACTATTATGTCTAACAGAGAGAAATTTTGGAGATTTATTTGTACATTAATTTTTTTAGGGACTAAAATGTCCATTTTTAAAATCCTTGGAGACTGATTTAGATAATTACTTTGCCGAAAAATAAACTAGGGACTGTCAAAGTAAAACTTTAGAGATTGATTTATGTATTAAATTTTTTTGAAAACTAAAATATCCAATTTTAAAATTCTTGAAGGCTGATTTGAGTAATCACTCTTTAATTTCATTAGGCATTGATTTCTACGTTGTCTCATCACACTATTTAACATACAGTGAGTTGATTTATAAAAGTATTATGTAAGGAAATTAGCTGCTATATATAATACAAATTTTTGATCTATCAATCATAGAAGTATATATATATTACAAATTTTAGATCTATCAATCATATAACTTCTAGTATAAATATGAGATAATATTCACTTATTTAATTAGTTTTAGAATCGAGTTTGGAATATTTAATTTTTATCTTATTATGATATGAGAATTAGGACTAGAAATAAATCAAGTTTAATACTTAAAATATAGGTTATACAAGATTCGAGAGTGATTTCTCTCATTTTTTTTAATTGTTTAGTAAATATGATCTTTAATTATTTAATTTTTTTTACATGTTTATTTTTTTATCTCACTTAAATAGTATAAAGTAAAAAATCATATTTTATTAAATAATTAAAAAATTTGAAAAAAATTCATTTTCTACAAGACTCTAGGTCAATTTTGAACTAATTAATTGCGTTATAATAAGTTTAGCTTAATAAAGTGAAACGTAGTTTGATTTCACCTGTTTTAATTTTACTCTTAATCAAAGGCTATCCAATTATCAATTACTATTATATCGTTAAAAGAACCGTTCTGTATTTTTTTTTTTTTTTAAAGAATTAGATCCCGTTGTTTATAATACGAACATTAATATATCTAAATTATAAATGTATCAAATTTGTGAGTTTTATTTATTTTTAAAAATTCAAGTTAAGAATGGAAAAAACTTGTAATCTTGGGAGTTTGCCGACATGTCTAAAAATTTGAATTTCATTTGATGATGTATGGACACAGCATCAAAACGAAAGACATGGAGGAGGTGACAAGTCGAAAGTGGGAATTTAGAGAAGGAAGCAGAATATTTGTATTATTAACGTGGTTGATTCGCAAATAATAATAATGCTCAGATCCATAGATTATGAATTTACATTCTCTAAAATAAAGACGCATTTGACGTTCAAATTTGATGGGACTCGTGTATGCATGTGTGGGTTAAAAACCTACCATTCCTTTATTATCATTTATATGACATAACTCAATTATTATCTCCATATTTTGAATCAACAATATGCCTTCTTCTCTAAATTTTGTGCCCTAATGTAATGTTGATTTCGTATCCCCGCTCTCCAAACTCCAAAACACAAATTAAAAAAGTTGAGGCACTTTTTCTAGAAAAAAACATTTATTTTATTTTCATAGTACTTTTATAAAAATAAAAAATAAGAAAACCCTAAATAGATACCCTGAATAGTTTCCATATTTTGAAAAACAAAAAATACAATATAATTAAAAATAAAACGAAGAAAACAAGTTCTTCCTCTATATAATACAGAGAAATTGTACCAAATTTTATTAATGTTACTTCTCTCCACCATTTCAAAATAAAGCGTTTGATTTTCTTAAATTTTTGTATTACGTCCTCTACTAACAGGATTGATGAGAATCTAATTATGAAAAATATTAGGTGATTAATACTTCTTTTTTTTGTATTTATTTATTTCTGTCGCTAAAAATGTTGATCACCTAGTTTATCCTTTTAACTATTATAACTAGGGTTCTCTGAACACATGATTTTGTTGCAAGCTCATCAGAAACAAATTAAAAAGTCTTCGTCTTACAAGAAGCTTCCATGGAGCATTGACTTTTTGAATCTTGTGTATGTCTGCTCTGCTGATCAGAGTACTTACTGATGGTGTGCATATAAATTCAATTATTTGAGTTCAAAACCACTAATAAGTAGTGAAAATTGATGAAGTTGCTTTTTTAATTAACAAGCACCTTGTATTATCATCAATATACTTTACATATTGCTAGCAAGTATTTGGGTTGTTGCCTGGATTTTTAAGAAAGTATCTTTTTTTAAGTTATTTTTTTAAAAAAAATTTTATAGAAAAATAAAAATAATTTTATGTTTAGATATTTTATCTAAAAAAATTTTTTTATTTATTAATTATATTTGGATAACCATATAAAAATACTTTTTTGTTTATTTATTATGTAAAAATTAAAAAAAAAAAAGATATAAATCATAGCTTCTCAAAAAAGTATTTTTTAATTATTTTTTAATATTTTTATTTTTGTTACTAAAAATTTACTAAATACACTAAAAAATAAAAAAATCTTTTGTTATTAAAAAAATTTCTTTTATCAACTTAATAGCGTCCAAACAAACACTTTATAAATTTGGTATGAATATATATAGAAAAAGACCACATTAATTAATTCAGTCAAGGAATTTGAAAATAAGTTAACATTTGAAAAAATTTAAAAAAATTCCAAAACTAAAAATAATAAAAACATTAAAAATTTAAGTAAAAATAAGGGTTAAATACGATTTTGGTCCTTAAGGTAATAAGGGCTGAAATTTTTTTCGTCCTCAACCTTTTTTTGCTTACAAAATCGTTCATAAAATTTAACTTATTTTTAAAACCGATTCCTACAGACCAAAATACCCTTCTTCTTTTTCGCCAAAATACCCCCATTCTTATTCTTTTTTTTTTCGTTCTTCTCCATCAACAACAGCAATGATAACAATAAAATCACTAGCAAACAGCAACAATAAATCAAAAGAAAAAATAATGAAGTACAAGAACAATGAATCAAAAGCAAAAACAATGAAGCCAACTCTTCTTTTTTTTCTTCTTCTTCTTCATTAACAACAATGAAGTAGAAGCATACGCAGAATTGGAAACAAAAGTTGAAGCAAAATTGAAAATAGAAATAGAAGCAGAAACTGAAGTAACAAAAGCATCAAAATTAAAAGAATAAAGAATCAGATGCATAATTAATTAGAAACAGAAGCAAAATCAAAAGTATCAAAATTAAAAACAAAAGCAGAACCAGATGTGGAAGTACCAGAAGTAGAAGAACAAAAAATAAAAATTTGAAACAATGTGATTAACAAAATCAGAATCAAAATCAAAATTGGTGGATTAGCAAAATTAGAATAAAAAATATGTGATTAACAATATGATTAACAAAACCAAAAACAGAAGCAAAATTGGGGATAAATGACGATGCGACACGAAGAGGGAGAAACTACTGCCGCTGTTTGTGCATGTCGCGGTCGCTGGAAGGGAGCCTGACCACCATCGTCGTTACGGTGGGTTGAAGCCATCGTCGTGCATGCCGCTGCCAATGGAGTAGAACGCGAGGAAGAGGAGCGGCGAAATTTGGTAGTGAGGATGGAACGACGAGGAGCAGCGATGGCGATGAGGACCGAACGACGAGTGGCGGCGACGAAGAGCAGCGGCAGCGGATTCCTTCCCCTTCTCTTCCCCACCACCTTCCCCTCTTCTTCTCTGGAAAACCCCCTCCCCCGATTCCCTTCCCCCTTTTCTTTTAATTTATTTTTTTATTTTTTTAATTAGAGGTAATTTGGTAATAAAAATAAAAATTTTGGTAAAAAGGACGATTCTAAAAATAGTTTAAATTTTAGGAGCAATTTTGTAAACAAAAAAAGGTTGAGAACGAAAAATTTTTTCAATATCTACCTTAGGGACCAAAAACATACTTAAACCTAAAAATAACATCTAAAAGTAAAGTAATCAAAATTTAACTATTATAATTTATGATTTAAGATTTAGATTTTTAGAGTTAACTCCCATCAATAAAGTTAATTGTTTTTTCTTTCGTTGATTCCTTGATAAACTTGATATAAGTAAACTAAATTCTAATAAATTCTCTCTTAATTAATTAAAATTTTTTTACTACCCTTTATGACATATTTTATGATTAATGGAAACATTTAATTGACTCATCCTAATTAATATTAACTATCTCTTTAGCTTGAGTTTGAATAACCAAATCAGCCAATTAGAATTGAATAATTTCTGCAAATTACAAGGATTTTTACAAAAATTCTATCTTTTAATTTCACTTTTTTTCCTCAAACTATCGAATCCTTTAATCTTTTTCAGCCACACAAAAAAATAGAAAAGAAAAGAGAAATTAACCATTGAATCAAATATTCTTTGGTCATACTTGTGGATGATTAATCCTTTTAATTATTTACTAATGACTGTTAGAAAACATTGAAGGATAAGCTTTTAGTGTGAACTAAGGAACTTGGAGGGAAAAAAAAAAGCTTCCACTCTACAGAATCTATTTTCCAGTGATACTTATTATCCAAACAAATTTGGGGTTAAAAAATTTGTGGTGGCCTCCAGTGGCAAATCTGATTCAAACCCAAAATATTATTAGCATTGTTTAAGTGCTTGTTTGGGCGCCATTATTTTGATAAAAAAAGATCTTTTTTCAATGAAAAAATATCTTTTTTTTTATTTTTTAGCGTATTTGGCAAATTTCTAGTAATAAAAGTAAAAGCACTAAAAAAATCAAAAAAATATCTTTTTTGAGATGCTGTAATTTACATCTTTTTTTAAAAGATCTTTTTCTCTTAAAAAAAGATGTTTTTCATTTAATAAATAAACAAAAAAGTACTTTTATACTTTATACCCAAACATAATTGATAGATAAAAAGATCTTTTTGCATGAGATACCCAAACATAAAATTATTTTTACTTTTCCATAAGATCTTTTAAAAAAAGATAATTCAAAAAAAGATCTTTTTTTAGAAGCTCACACAAACAAGTTCTAAGTAGTTCATGGTTAATTCACAGCAAAAAAATGAAGTAGTTAATGATTTTTCTGATCTCTAGTTATTGGATATGTGGTTATGTAAAATCTGGTTAATATTAATTATAATGATTCAATTAAATTCCTTCAATAATAATAAAACATGTCATTGAGAGTAGCAAATTCTTTATTTATTAAGATGGATTTAGCTAGAATTCACTTATAAATAATAACATAATTGAAGTTAATATATATAGTAGTCCGTGGATCGGAAAAGAAATTCTGTAGAACTTATTATTTTATTTATTCATTCATTATCTTTTAAAAAAAATATCCAACTTTCGTTAAATAGATGTTGCTATCACATGATCTATTTATTGTGTCTTTATATATAAAATATAATATTCCTAATAATAACTTAGGTAGCTACTAGTATTTCCATGGTTTGCACACAAGGTTGGAGCAAGCGTCATTCAAAGTAGTAGAGTTTCTGCATTTTCCATCTTTACCATCACAGCACTTGCACACAACCCCCAAACTCACATAATAACCTTCACCCTTTGAGTAGTACCCTATTACATACATACATATTAATCAAAAACATATTGAACCAAAAAACTCCTAAACCCTATAATATAAACAATAAATGAATAAAAATACACATAGTTTATGATCATAGACAAAAATATATATCAAAATTCATAAATATCAAAGTATATTTAAAAAATTAATTTTGATGGATAAAAATACACTCATCATGTCTTACAAATTTACTAACGGTATATATATTGTATATTTTTATGAATTTAATGTTGATGTAGTATTAGTGTAAAATAGTTTTATGCAGGTATTTAATCACGTAACGCCATCACATAAAAAATAATTATTATTTTTATTAACCGCGTAATGCCATCACGACAATTTAAAATATTTTATATTATCAATGCATCAAAATTAAATTCTATTTATATAAATTACAAATTTTTTTGTGTATTTTTATTTATTTACTCTAATGTAAAATATGAAATATATAACATATTACCTTTTTTGTGTATGGTTAGAACCTGACTGGCTTCCACGGCATAGGGTTTGGGAAAAATTATTAGGAGAGAAGCAAAGAAGAGAAGAAAGCACTTTTGTTTGAGCATTTTGGTGAAAACACTATGATCACATACACTAATAAACACAAACAACTATAGAAGATTACACTTGAAAATGAAGCACAAAAATAAGAAATAATAATATGCATGCACGTTTGTGTGTATGTTCTGATTCGTTTGTCTTATATATTAATGAGTGAATGAAGCTATGAACTTCTAGAATCGACGGTAACGAACAATCCACGCGTCTAGAGTCTTGGTCGCAAAGAAATTCAAGGGAAGCTGCTTTATTTCCTTTAATTTCGTTTTTTAAGCACTTCCTTCATTCTTATTCCCTCTCCTCAATTATTGTTCCAATAAATTATCAAAATTCTAATCTACTATTAAAATATTCTAACAAATTACCTTTAATTTCAACCAGAGCAAACCAACATATATTTTTCTCTCAACGTGCAAGATATACGTCCAATCATTCATTTATATCTATTCAACTGTTTAAGCTTTTAGAATAAATAATTTACAATATAATATCAAAATTTTTATAACAATAAAAATTTAGAATTCGAAATTATTTTAAATTGGTCTAGTAGCTTATATTAATCCGTTTAAATAAGAGTTAAAGTTTATTAGTTAGTGATAAATTTTAAATAAAACTTAAATTTGCGACAAATTAATTTTTGACCTACCAAATTAAAAAATATTATGGAAAACTAAAAAGGAATTTAGAATTCGATCATTATCGATTTAAAAAAAAAGTTTCAACGTAGTTTAATTTTGATGCACTGATAATGTAAAATATTTTATACATTCGTGCAATCACATTTGTTTGTTTGAATAATCATTCACGCAGTCAATGTAAAAATTAATTATTTTTATGAGAATTTTTAGGGGCCATCAACTTTTGTGTTTTGTGGCCAGCACTTAACCATAAAAAAAAGTGAATGATCTCTTACCATTAGATGTAATCTCACACCATTAAAAATATTATTGATGGCCAATTGATAGTTACAAAACACAAAATTTGCTGGCTCCTAACACTCCTCTAAGTAATTTTATGATAATTTGAATTCAAAACATTTGTTTAATAAACCAACAGACATATGTACTTTTTATTAATTAAGTCTCGGTCCTCCTCAATTATTAACATTATTGACAATTGCTTGGTAGAAGTAAAATGCATATTTCTTTTCAAAGGCAAAGAAAAGAGAAATTTAACGGAAATTATTAGGTTATTTCAACTGATTATAAAATTAATTAATTCTCATTTATTTGAAGAATAATGTAAATAATATTAGGGGTATGCATGCAATTTCTTCTCTTCATCAGAAGTAGTTATCGTCTTAATATTTCTACATGAATTTATATTAGAAGGATATAGAAGATTGAGTTTCCACTACCTAATAAATAACTTCTAATAAATTATTTATTTTTGAAATTCATTGTTACATTAGACCTGATTTATATGAATTGTGTTTAACTCACTCTTTTTTTTAATAAGATATCAAATATTTTTTTTATTTTTAAATCTTATAGAGTTAGTTAAATCTATGACATAACGCTAATATATATGCATGTGTGATATGAAAGGATTAAGAGAGTTGTCACTTAAGCTAATAAGTCTCTACCCAGTGACGTTATATTAGCAACTGCAATATAATACGAAAATGTAAACAAAAATTGTCAACAAAAAATATATTTTATATTTTATATAGTTGTCAACAAAAATTGTTTTGGGTAATTATATTTTATACAGTTGTCAACAAAAATTGTTTACAAAATCGTTATTCTTTTAATGAAGTCAATTAGGAATTTAGGATGTTTATGTGATGTATACATATTAAAGAAAATGTGCTTAGCATGCTGCTTTGGAGAAAGGATCAACACACAATAATTTTTGTTTTGCATGTATACAGTCTATTTTTCCATATCGTCAAACCTCTTAAACACGAAAGAAAAAACTTGATTGATTATTGTCGTCTTCTTCGGTGTAACATGACTAGGTTGTTTCATATGTCAGTTTTCTTTATACTAGCGTGTCTATCAAGTTGTATATATATATATATATATATAATTTTTAACTTGAATATAAAACTCAGTATAAAATTTTAATTGTCTTAATTAATTTTGTATTTATTATAAATATGTACATTTGATAAATGAAATATGATGGTTTCAGTGGCTAAGAGAAGGGGGGTTGAATCTTAACCCCTTTTTTGCTTGCTAACACTTGCTGGATTCAGAGGAGACTTTTATGTTTTTAGCTCGTCCCTAGCCACGAGACATTTTCATTTTATCTCGTCACTTGGCACGAGACATTTTTGTTTTTGCTCCTGTGCAGTAGAAAACAGAAATGGAGTAGGAGAGGAAGAAAATTACACCAAGATATATCCTGGTTCGGCTGCTAAGTGCAGTGCAGCCTACATCCAGTCTCCATCACAACAATGATGGAATTTCACTATAATCAAACAGATTACAATTTGTAAAGTGCTAACCCAACTTACAAGGGGATTCCCACAGAATCATGAAACACAACATAGATGAACAAAGGAACTCTAAGACATCTATGGCTTTTTCTTTTAATTTTGCACTCTCTGCCTTTTTCCGCTCTATGGCTTTTTCATTACAAACCTTACTGTTTGCCTTTTACCATGAGACTCAAGACATGACAAAATTAAACAGAAAAACACTAAACAGAATACATTGAAGGAGAAGAGAAAACTGTTAGCTCAGGTAGCTCTGAGAATTCTGTGCCTTGCACTCTCAATTTTTTTCTCCTTACTTCAAACAGTGGCTGTCCACCCTTAATATAGAAGAGGGGAGCCTCCACTTATTGAAGCCAAAACTGAACCAACTTCTTCTTCCTTCAACAAAACCGGTTCGGCCACATAGAGAGAGAAGAGATAACCATGCATTAACCAACATGCAATTACCTCTAGTCCTTTCTTGATCATCACCCTTCATCAATCCGAGCTCTCCATCCTTGGCTTGCTCTCCAAGATGAAATTCTGGCCCTTGATGCTTCATGATGATGATGACTTCATCTGCTTCAATCTCTGCCTTCAACCATCACTTCGCCACTCTAGCTACTTCCTGTGGTGGTTGAGCAGAATCGAAGACAAGCCATGCTTCAAGAATCTCCTCCAGCTGGCCGAATCTTCTTCTTCCATTTTGAGCATGAAAGACTCAAGATAACCTCACCAAATCTAACCACATTTGGTGAATATCTTAGCCACAGCTCATTTTTATTTTAGTATGTTTTCTTGCCATCATTGTGATGGTCTTTAGGCTTGCTTTCTCTTCATCTCGGTAGCTTACTTTTGCTTCCATGGCTGCCAATATTTTCTGAGTAAAGACCGAAGAGAGAAAGAGTTGTGAGAGAGAAGAAAGAGAAAATATTCAATGGGTTTGAACAATAATCAATGAACAAAGAGAGAGAATGTAAAAGTTAATTCAAGTTTTCCACTTCCCTTTGTTGAGTAGCGTGTAGTGTCATAATAGCCATCAAATCAATCTTCTCTCTCTTTCTTATGTTTCCAATGTATTAATTAAATTTGAAATCCTTCAAAATAATGAAGTGGAATCCGTTGGAAGCATTTAGGCATTTCATTTGCTTCATGGATTCGAATAAGGCATGGAAACATTCATCAACATTGGGCTTGGTAGCAACAATATTTGATCTTGGCCCATTAATAACATTTGCTTTCCTGATAAAATTTGGAACATGCATAAAGCAAGTGGAAAGCATGTAACCCACTTGGGCTTAGAGCAGAAAATTATTTGGGCCCAAGTAACATTAAAACAGCCACATTTATTTTTGTTATTAAAACCAAGGCTGAGTGTAAATTGGGCTTAGCACAATACATTTGTTTCCGGCCCATGATTAAACCTGCAGCAAAATTATAATCATCAATGTATTGAATAAAAATTCAGATCAAATAATTTTGCAATTAATTAATTTTAATAATGTTTAGTCATCACACATATTAATTTAGAGTTTTCCAAACTCATCAATCTCCCCCTTGATGACAAACAATATTAAAATTGAAATGGAAGGAAAGAAATTTAAAATTGAGTAAGAGTACTCCCTTTAAATTTGTATTTCTCCCCCTTTCAAAATGTCACATTGCTCCCCCTTAATATATGCTGTTTTTACCAAGGGAAGCATTAACCTGTAACAATTTTAATCAAGCTTCAAATAACAATGTTATTTAGCATATTTATTACATGATGCTAAATGCTTGATTTATGAGCAGAGTTGGATGATAATCAAAACTCATTTGTTATCAATAATTTGATTTTCTGCTCAAACTTACACATATCAACAGAACACAAACCAGTGTTGTTCAGAAAATTTCCAAATATTTTCCAGTCCAGATACCAGAGCAATGTCATTCAAAATAAGGAAAATATTTTTGAAACACATAATAGCACATCAAAGCATGGCAGATGTTAGATAACACAGTTTAAAGGAACTGCCAAAAATAAATTTTCAAACCAACAAGTTTGTCAAATATGAACCATCAGCCAGGCATCACCATAAATCAAACACCAAATGCAGTTCATACATCAAGGATCATAATAGAACAAATGCATTCTTTGAACAAGGATAGTCATGAATTTTCAATTTGAAAATTTCAACCCTTGTCCCCTGTTTTTCCAGCCCCTGTTTTATTCCAATTTCAATTTTGGAATCTAAATTTCCTCCCCCTTTTGGCATCAAGGGGCATAAAAACCTGCAACAAGAGACATGAGCAATACATAATATTTATAACAAAGCAGTAATTGTTCAGAGTATCATACGGCAGGGAGTATCAAGTCATGCCTTTACAAAAAAACAAAAGAAGGATTGAGCCTATTGTTGCCAATATCAAATAAAAGTAGAGGAATAGTCACTAATCATCAGAAACATTGAACTCAGAACCAGAATCATCTTCATAATCTCCTGTTCCCATTTCATCATCAAAGGTTTGAATCATGAAACCGACCCTTTCATAGCACTTCTTCCAGGCTTTCTCATTTGCATATGCCAATTTTCGGGCAGCCTTGCTTGACTTTAGCATCAATTTGGACATATTGCGGAATTCACTGAGAGCCTCCCTGATGGATGCCGTGACCTTTGAGGGTTCAGGGTGGCTTTCCAAATCGCTTAGAGAGGGTTCGGAGGCAACAGACTGCTTGCTTTTCTTGTTCGAAACTCCTCCTCCTTTAATCTGTGACACTTTGTTCTCAACAGATTCATTAGACAAATCAACCTTAAAATATTCAAATATACATGTAAGAAACATGCCGTAAGGAAGATTAGCCTTTTTTGTGCTTCTTACTGCTTCCCACATATGACGTGTCATAATATAAGCAAATGAAATTGGAGTGGAAGTAATAAGAGCAAAGAGGATGATAGAGTCAGAAACTGTTACTCTATGATGAGAACCACTTTGAGGAGTGATGATATGAGTGATGATACGGTGTAACAGAGAGTTCTCTGGGCCGAGGGATTTGTGAGTTGGAATTAATCCATCAAGCCCGGAGAGGTTGGCACAAATGTGTTGCATGACAGTTTGTTGAGTAACTCCCACTTGATCATCCCATTTATCAACCATATAAACCTTTGGTCCCTCATCTTCATACCCAAGAGCAGCACCAATGGTTTGAGGGGTGAGGGTTATGTAAACACGCTTGACATAAGAGTGGATTGACCCACCAATCAAGCGCATGTTTGCATAAAATTCCCGGACCAGCCCCGGGTATACCAATTTCTGAATGTGAGTCAGAGGAGTCCATTTCAGAGCATCAAACAGAGACGAAAAGTTCATTCCTTTGGTGGCAAGATTTGGAAGGTTCACCAAGTAAGAGGGGCAGAGATTGCGCTGCAGAAGAACGTCTTTGTGAAATTCATAGAATGCACATGAGTGGAAGCGAGAAGGATCAAAATGTGAATGAGTTTTGTGGAATTTGTTTTTGAACTCTAGAGATTCCAGATTGGGGGGTTCGCTTGTGTCATGCAGAGCAAAGGTTTTCTGTTTCTTTTGGGAGCTTTTTGCATGAGGGGTAGTTCTTTTTGGTGGTGATGGAGGTGGAGTAGTATGTGATGTTTCTTCATCTTCTTCAACACTTGGTTGCTTGTTCTTCCCTGTCTTGCCTCTCCCTGAAGTTTTCTGAGCAATAACCTTTCGGCGCATGGTTTCGGTTTTCTTGGAGGGAGGTGACTGAGTAGAGGATGAGGTAGAATGGAGATGGATATGTGTATGGGTTGGAGGTGATGAGAAAGGTGGGTTTTTTGGAATGGGGGTTCGGCTACTTCGCCTAACAGCGGTTTTCTTTTTCATGGTGGATGAATGAGGGGTTGAATATGAAGGGGTGAGGGCCGAATGAGAGGAGGATGGAAGGAGGTTAGAGGTGCAATAAATGAGGATTGGAGAGAGATGATGGGAGGTTAATGACCATAATGGCACGGTTATTATCCAAATGGGAGTTTCAAAAAGTGATAAAGAGGGAGTTTTTCCTTGAATCAAGGGATTTAGTTGGAAGGAGAAGATATGATTTGACAACATGTATCTTCCAACTAGATTTGAAAAGACAATCTAAAAAATTTTGTGATTTTATTTTTTCAAGGAAGGAATAACTAACTAAACTGCCATGGTGGGGTCAGAATTTATTAGGTGGGGCCCAGAAGAATTTAAATTTGTGTTGCCTCCCCCTGAACAGAGCTCCTCCATCAAGCTTGCGTTTTTTATCTCGTCCAAACCTACGAGACAAAACTGAACAGAATCAAATATTCACAAATTTTCAATAAAACTTAAATCAAACATTCCCAATCTTTTTCTCAAGGTGCAGAATCTGTCTTCACAGAGGGGTTTTGTAAAAATATCAGCAATTTGGTCTTCTGATTTTACAAATTGAATATCAATAGTACCCTTTTGCACATGTTCCCTAATAAAATGATACTTTATCTCAATGTGCTTAGTTCTTGAGTGCAAAACAGGATTTTTTGAAATATTTATAGCACTCATATTGTCACAAAATAAGGGTATACTATTGATTTTTAATTTGTAATCTTCCAATTGTGTTTTTAACCAAATTAATTGAGTGCAACATGCAGATGCGGAAATATATTCTGCTTCAGCGGTGGATAAAGCCACTGTGGCTTGTTTCTTGCTTGACCACATGTTGAGAGAGCTTCCAAGGAAGCAACACATGCCGGACGTGCTTCTTCTATCCACTCTATCTCCCGCATAATCTGCATCACAAAACCCTACTGCACAAAATTCATCAGATTTAGGATACCACAAGCCATAATCACAAGTTCCCTTAATGTATCTAATGATGCGTTTAACAGCTGTAAGATGGGATTCTTTTGGGTGAGATTGAAATCTTGAACATACACCCACACTTTGAACAATATCCGGTCTAGAGGAGGTAAGGTACATGAGTGAACCTATCATTCCTCTATACCTTGTTTCATCCACATCTTGACCATCATCATCCTTTTCAAGTTTTGTGTTGGGATGCATTGGTGTACTCATTGCTTTGGAATTTTCTAGGCCAAACTTTTTGATAAGTTCTTTTGCATACTTTCCTTGGTAAATAAAAGTACCACTAGGAGTTTGTTTAATTTGGAGGCCAAGAAAGAAGGTAAGCTCTCCCATTAAACTCATTTCAAACTCACTAGTCATGAGTTTTCCAAACTCTTCACACAAGGAAATGTTGGCCGATCCAAATACAATGTCATCAACATAAACTTGAACAAGAAGTATGTCATCATTAGATGCTTTAATAAATAAAGTAGTGTCGGTGGTACCCCTTTGAAATTGATTTTCCAACAAGAAGGCACTAAGCCTTTCATACCAAGCTCTTGGAGCTTGTCTAAGACCATAAAGAGCCTTAGTTAATTTGAAAACATGATTTGGAAACTCCTTTTGTTCAAAACCGGGGGGTTGTGCCACATACACTTCTCTATCAATAAAGCCATTAAGGAAAGCACACTTAACATCCATTTGAAACATTTTGAAACCTTTATGGGCGGCATAGGCAAGAAGCAATCTAATTGCTTCCATTCTAGCTACCGGAGCAAAAGACTCATCAAAATCTATACCCTCTTCTTGATCGTAACCTTGGGCCACTAATCTAGCCTTGTTACGAACAACTTGTCCATCCTCACCAAGTTTATTTTTAAATACCCACTTAGTACCGGTAACTTTCTTACCATCCGGATGAGGTACTAGTGTCCAAACCTCATTCTTGTCAAATTGAGCAAGCTCTTCTTGCATTGCTTTAACCCATGATGGATCCTCAAGAGCTTGTTTGACATTGTTGGGCTCTATTTGTGACAAGAGAGCAAGATTGCTGGGTTCGGTTTGCCTTTTGGTGGAGGATCTTGTAGTTACGCCATGAGAAGGATCACCAATGATGAAATCATGAGGGTAACCTCTCATAGACTTCCATTCTCTAGGCTTTCGGACAGGTGTAGAGCTTTGATGAACTTCTGGTTGTCTCACTGTTTCAGTTGCTCGTGCCTGTTCAGGAGACAAAATGGAAATGTCTCCTCCAATCTGACGAGACAAAACCGGACTGACAGATTCTTCAATTTGAACAGATTTGGGATTTTCTTTACTTGTTCCAGCCTCTTCACAATCTGAATCAATATCCTTCACAATACTGGGAATTAAGTTAGAATCACAAAAGGTAATATGTATGGATTCCTCTATTGTCCTATGCTCCTTGAGATAAACTCTATAGGCCTTGCTTGTGGTGGAATATCCAACAAACATTCCTTCATAGGATTTTGAATCAAACTTTCCAAGGTTTTCTTTATTATTAAGCACAAAACATTTGCATCCAAAAACATGAAAATACTTAAGATTTGGAGGGGTTCCTTTCCATAGCTCATAAGGTGTTTTCTTTAACCCTTTTCTAATGATTGTTCTATTCAAAATATAACATGCTGTGTTCACAGCTTCAGCCCATAAGAATTTAGGAATTTCACTCTCACACAACATAGCCCTAGTCATTTCTTGAAGGCTTCTATTCCTTCTTTCAACCACTCCATTTTGTTGGGGGGTTCTAGGACATGAAAAATTGTGAGAAATCCCTAAGTCATCACAGAATTTTTCAAAATCTTGATTTTCAAATTCTCTTCCATGATCACTTCTTAAATGGGCAATTTTCAAATCCTTTTCATTTTGAATTTTCTTACAAAGGGTGGAAAAAGCATAAAAGGCATCATTCTTATGAGCAAGGAAAAGTACCCAACCAAATCTAGAGTAATCATCTACCACCACAAGACCATAATGTTTACCTCCTAAACTTTGAGTTCTAGTAGGACCAAAAAGATCAATATGTAACATTTCCAATGGCCGTTTGGTTGATATTCCATCTTTTGATTTAAAAGAGGATTTTACTTGTTTGCCCAATTGACAAGCGTCACAAGTAAGATCCTTATCAAACTTGATGTTTGGAATCCCTCTAACCAAATTTCTTTTAACTAGCTTAGAAATTTGATACATGCTAGCATGTCCCAACTTTCTATGCCAAAGCCATTTTTCAGATTCAAAAGATGTGAAGCATGTTACATTTTGTTCCTTTAAATCCTCAAGAGTTAATCCATACACATTGTTGCATCTTTTAGCTTCAAAAAGAACATTCCCAGTTTTTTCACACACAACTAAACAAACAGATTTCTTAAAAATAACTTCAAAACCCAAATCACAAAGTTGACTAACACTAAGCAAATTATGTTTCAAGCCATGTACAAGGAGAACATCATTTATACAAGAAGAAAAGTTTTTACCAACTTTCCCAACAGCCACAATTTTTCCTTTTGCATCATCACCGAAAGTGACAAGTCCTCCATCATAGTCATCAAGCTTTATGAAGAAGGTTGCCTTTCCGGTCATATGCCTAGAGCATCCGCTGTCCATATACCACACATTTTCCTTCCTTTTGGATGCTAGGCACACCTACAAAACAATGCTTAAGTAACCTTAGGTATCCAAATCTTTTTGGATCCTTTTACGTTAAACCATCTTCTATGTCCTAAGCCATTGTAATCAAAAACAATTTTATAAACTTTGTCACCAACCATTCTTTCACCGAAAAAGCATTGAATGGGAAAGTGTCCATTCCGATTGCATAGTCTACAAAACCTTGGAGTTGCCTTTTTGTTAAAGTAGGTGGGATCTTGAAATCTTGTGTCATTAGAAGATGAAGCAATATTTTCAAAATGTGAATTTTCAGATTTATGAAACCCCAACCCAGCCTTATCATAAAGAGGTTTTTGACTAGCCAAGATGTGATTTAAACTTTCAGAACTTTGTGTAAATTTGGCCAAGTCTTCCTCAAGTCTTTTAACCTTTTTAAGCAACTCTTCATTTTGTTTAAAACAGTCCACATATGCAAGAACACAATGGTTACTTTCACAGCTCCTAACTTGGGCTCTTAACTGTTTATTTTCTTCAACAAGATCACACGCAGTTTCAGCCTCTCTCACTTTTTCTTTTAGAAAACTGTTTTCGGCCTTAAGAATGGTAATTTGCTGTTCAAGTTCTTGATTTTCCAGCAGAAAACATCTTATTTTTTCAGAAAGGTGGTCTATCATAAGATGGAGATCTTCAGTATTAGGGTTATGAAAGACTACCTGATCTATGTGGTCTGCCATGAGACATGTTTGTGACTTGGTCTCGGTTTCTTCATCATCATCATCAGAATCATTCTCCAAGTCTTCCCATGTGGCCATCAGTCCTTTCTTCTTTCCCTTTTTTGGCTTTTCCTCCTTCTTCAGCTTGGGACAATCAGATTTGAAATGCCCCATTTCCTTGCAATTGTAGCAAGTTACCTTGCTGAGGTCTTTCTTCACTTTCCTTGTGCTGCTGCCTTTGCCTCTGAGCTTAGCCATTTTCCTGAATTTTTTTGCAAATAAAACAAACTCATTTTCAGAAGAGTTATCACTGGATTCATCATCCAGGGGGTTAGTCACAGAAGAAAATGCAATTCCTTTCTTTTTTGTATCCTTTTTTAAATAGGTATTTTCAAAAGCAAGAAGATTTCCTCTCAAATCATCAAGAGTCATAGAGTCTAAGCTACTGCTCTCAGAAATAATTAAGGCTTTAGTTTCCCACTCTTTTGTGAGACATCTCAACACTCTTCTCACTAGCACAGAATCAGAATGTGTAATTCCCAGAGCATCTAAGCCAACAATGATAGCATTGAAACGTTCAAACATTTCATCAATGGACTCTCCTTCCTTCATTGCAAACGTTTCATATTCTCTGTTTAGCATATCTGCCCGAGTCTTCTTGACAATGGTGGTTCCTTCATGGGTGATTTGCAATTTGTCCCAGATTTCCTTTGCCGTTGTGCATCTTGATACCCGTCGGTACTCCTCAAAGCTGATAGCACAATTGAGCAGATTTATTGCCTTGGCATTTAACTCCACCTTCTTCCTATCTTCCTCGGTCCATCTTGCTTCTGGTTTGATAGAAACAACTCCTTCTGCACTTGTGGTAGTTGGAAATTTAGGCCCTTCGAGGATAATCTTCCAAAGTCTGTAATCCACTGCTTGTACGAATATCTTCATCCTCTCCTTCCAATAGGTATAGTTTTTCCCATTGAAAAGAGGGGGTCTGTTGCTTGATTGTCCTTCAGTTAGATTATAAGACACCACATTTGCGCCACTGTTTTCTGCCATGAGGATCTTTACTCCAAGCTGCAAAGCTTGATCTCTTTGAGACCAAGCTCTGATACCAATTGATGGTTTCAGTGGCTAAGAGAAGGGGGGGTTGAATCTTAGCCCCTTTTTTGCTTGCTAACACTTGCTGGATTCAGAGGAGACTTTTATGTTTTTAGCTCGTCCCTAGCCACGAGACATTTTCATTTTATCTCGTCACTTGGCACGAGACATTTTTGTTTTTGCTCCTGTGCAGTAGAAAACAGAAATGGAGTAGGAGAGGAAGAAAATTACACCAAGATATATCCTGGTTCGGCTGCTAAGTGCAGTGCAGCCTACATCCAGTCTCCATCACAACAATGATGGAATTTCACTATAATCAAACAGATTACAATTTGTAAAGTGCTAACCCAACTTACAAGGGGATTCCCACAGAATCATGAAACACAACATAGATGAACAAAGGAACTCTAAGACATCTATGGCTTTTTCTTTTAATTTTGCACTCTCTGCCTTTTTCCGCTCTATGGCTTTTTCATTACAAACCTCACTGTTTGCCTTTTACCATGAGACTCAAGACATGACAAAATTAAACAGAAAAACACTAAACAGAATACATTGAAGGAGAAGAGAAAACTGTTAGCTCAGGTAGCTCTGAGAATTCTGTGCCTTGCACTCTCAATTTTTTTCTCCTTACTTCAAACAGTGGCTGTCCACCCTTAATATAGAAGAGGGGAGCCTCCACTTATTGAAGCCAAAACTGAACCAACTTCTTCTTCCTTCAACAAAACCGGTTCGGCCACATAGAGAGAGAAGAGATAACCATGCATTAACCAACATGCAATTACCTCTAGTCCTTTCTTGATCATCACCCTTCATCAATCCGAGCTCTCCATCCTTGGCTTGCTCTCCAAGATGAAATTCTGGCCCTTGATGCTTCATGATGATGATGACTTCATCTGCTTCAATCTCTGCCTTCAACCATCACTTCGCCACTCTAGCTACTTCCTGTGGTGGTTGAGCAGAATCGAAGACAAGCCATGCTTCAAGAATCTCCTCCAGCTGGCCGAATCTTCTTCTTCCATTTTGAGCATGAAAGACTCAAGATAACCTCACCAAATCTAACCACATTTGGTGAATATCTTAGCCACAGCTCATTTTTATTTTAGTATGTTTTCTTGCCATCATTGTGATGGTCTTTAGGCTTGCTTTCTCTTCATCTCGGTAGCTTACTTTTGCTTCCATGGCTGCCAATATTTTCTGAGTAAAGACCGAAGAGAGAAAGAGTTGTGAGAGAGAAGAAAGAGAAAATATTCAATGGGTTTGAACAATAATCAATGAACAAAGAGAGAGAATGTAAAAGTTAATTCAAGTTTCCCATTTCCCTTTGTTGAGTAGCGTGTAGTGTCATAATAGCCATCAAATCAATCTTCTCTCTCTTTCTTATGTTTCCAATGTATTAATTAAATTTGAAATCCTTCAAAATAATGAAGTGGAATCCGTTGGAAGCATTTAGGCATTTCATTTGCTTCATGGATTCGAATAAGGCATGGAAACATTCATCAACATTGGGCTTGGTAGCAACAATATTTGATCTTGGCCCATTAATAACATTTGCTTTCCTGATAAAATTTGGAACATGCATAAAGCAAGTGGAAAGCATGTAACCCACTTGGGCTTAGAGCAGAAAATTATTTGGGCCCAAGTAACATTAAAACAGCCACATTTATTTTTGTTATTAAAACCAAGGCTGAGTGTAAATTGGGCTTAGCACAATACATTTGTTTTCGGCCCATGATTAAACCTGCAGCAAAATTATAATCATCAATGTATTGAATAAAAATTCAGATCAAATAATTTTGCAATTAATTAATTTTAATAATGTTTAGTCATCACACATATTAATTTAGAGTTTTCCAAACTCATCAAAATAGTAATTAGTAGTAGACATATTAATAAGTATTTTTGGTTAAATTTATTAAGTATTCGAAAGAAACAAAAAAAAAAAAAAACCGTAAAAAACTCATCAAGATTTACCAAATAAAATAATACTGAGAAGTTTTCAATTTTCATCCCTGTTTAAAATATATATATATATATATATATATATATATATATATATATACTAAATTGTTATAGAATGAATTTATGTCATATTGTTTTTTGTAATTGTGTCATATGATCAATTTTATATAGATAATAATTTTGTAATTTTATAATATAAAAAATAGTTAAATTTCTACCTTGTAATGATAATAGCAAAACTTTAATTCTCATAATCAATTAAGTTTAATATATATTAATGCTTAATTAAATTAACTGTTGACGGTTAATTAAATATAATTAATATTTATATTAAAATTTTGATAATAATAATAACATTTTTTAATTATAAATATTATTCTGAGTGTATATATATTATTTGGTCTATTTAAATATGTTTATTAATAACATTCTTGTTGTTATTATTGGACAAATTGGACAAAACATCTCTAAGCTTTTACAACAACATCCGCTTATTACTAGGTATATAGTAAAATATGAGATGATGAATAGAGTTTATTATAATTTTATATTATATTTTATATGTTTTTATTCTCAATTATTTTTTATTTTATGTGGTTCGTTAATAAAAAGGAAAAGTATAAATAAACAATTTTATATGCAATCAAATGGAGCTAATTTCTTAAAAAAAAATTAGTTTTTGAATTTTAAAATAGGAAATTTGCACTCAAATAACACGTGTCGTCTTATTCCATTTCCTCACGCCACGACCTTTTTCTCCAACTCTTCTCACCGTGACATCGCACCCTCCCCTCCAACCTTTCTTGTCGCGGCACCATTCCCTCCTGATCCATTTGCTCTCGCGGCGCTTCCGTACCTCCCCTTCTCAACTCTTCTCGTGACACCGTATCTTCTCCTCCAACTCTTTGCGTCGCAATCCACCCCTCTCCTCTAACCTTTCTCGTTGCGGAGCCGACCCTTCTTTCTCTATCTCCTCTCCTCTTGTCGTGTCACCGTCCTGTGGAAGTCTTCTTTTTGTGATGCCCGTATCATCACTCTCGAAGCCCTCTCGCTGTGACACATGACGTTGTTGTTGTTGTTGTTGTTGCAGAAATTATTTTTCTTATGGAACTATTTTTGGTGTATTGGCTGAATATTGGTGAAGGAGGTGTTTTGTCGAAGTGTGGTGTCGGATTCAACACGCCAGGGGCGTGGTGCCTGAGCCCGTCAGTAGCGTGTCAGCACCCGTCAACACGCAGGAGGCGTGGTGATGCCAACACGTCGGGGGCGTGGTGCTGTGGAACCCGTGAAGCGATGCAGGTTTTTGCTGAGTTCCAATGTTGCAGCAGCACGGGGGGCCATGTTGCAGGCCTGCCTGCATGCATGGAACAGCCCTCCAATCTGGTAACCAGCGAGCAACCCTCAACCCTTTATAAATTCAATCTTCTTCCCTTCCATTGAAGCACACAATCATAGTGCTGAAGTAAGGAATCGAGAGAGAAAAAAGAGAGTGTACGAGGAAGAGCATGTATAATTTGAAAGAAGAAAAAAAATTATACGGTGCAGTAGTGAAGAGAGTATTGATAGCAGTAGTGATATTAGTGTGTAGTGTGAGTAGTGGTTTAGAAGAAGAAAAAAATTTTTGAAAAAAAAAATTATTAGTTTGTAGTGATTAAAAAATGGTACGTAATTATACGACGCCCGAAGAACATATTATCAATTATTTGAATCATCTAACTTATATAAGTTGACAAATTTTATTTTTTTATGTATTTAAATTTTTTTTATTTTGTTTTTTATGTATTTAAATTTTTTAAAATTTTTTATGTATATATATATGAGGAATATTATTTTTTGTATTTTATGAATATTTTAGAATAAAATTTTTATTTGTAAAATATAATTATATTCTATTTTGTTTTATATAAACGTAAATATATAATTTTTTTGCTATAATGAGATTAATTTTCTGTTATAAAAATACTATAATGGAATATATATTTTTTAATTTTTGTTATGAATATACTAATAAATAAATAAATAAATATTTTGAATTTTTAAAAATCAATATGCGGATGCGAACATGTATTTTAAAATATTAATAAATAAATATTATAATAAAGATATAAATATATATAAAATATATTGTTATTAAATATTTTATTTAATTTTAGAAAAAAATCATTTATATTTATTTATTTAAAGAGTAAAAGACAAATAGGTCTCTGACCTTTTAAAATGAGGACATTTTTGTCCCTCAAGATTGGAAAATACATTTCGATCCCTCATGTTTTAAAACGCGTGACAATTAGATCCCTACATCGAGTTGGGCTTCAAAACGGCAACGAAACATGCTGACCTGGAAGGGTAGAGTATTAGGTGTCCGTTTTAGTTGCTGATGTGGATGGAGAACAAATTTTTAATGGACAAATTAGTCCTTGATGCCTAACATCTTGCCTCTGTGATGCGAGTTTCTGCTCAATGACCCTCCTACTCTCATCATTTTGATTATTCTGAAACTTGTTCATAGCTTGCTCT
This sequence comes from Arachis hypogaea, assembly GCF_003086295.3. Lineage (NCBI taxonomy): Eukaryota > Viridiplantae > Streptophyta > Magnoliopsida > Fabales > Fabaceae > Arachis > Arachis hypogaea. Next base: position 131,848,743 of record NC_092048.1, read on the forward strand.
AATTGATTCAAAACCTCCATTTCACTATACAAATTCTTAGTGTTACTAACATACCTATCCATCTTCCTCACCATACATTCCATATGCTTAACCAAGAACCCTAATTCATTGACATCTATGACCCCACTCACAATGTCACCATACACATACTCAAATCCCTGCAATAATGCAGGAACAGAACACTTCTTCCCTAACCATATTTATGTAAGACTATATATATAAACACTAGCACTAAAATGAAGGCCTAAATTTGAGAGTTTTAAACTAATTCTAATCCTAACACATACAGTAATACCTGCAAGGATTTTTCGAGAGAAGTAGCAACCTTATACATGTATGTATCACCTGTGCAATACCATAAAAAATTGCATTCCAAGAATTAAGTCACTATTTTCTGGGAGCACAAATGTTGGAGATCATTCGATATATCAAAAGCATCATCCAGATGCTTGAAATTGACCTTGAAATATACACACAAACACATTAAACTGGGACCACTAAATACACAAATTATTAATTTGCCATCACCTTCTTGGTCTGGTTGAAGTGGTATATCCGAACATGGCACAAACATATAAGGCAACCAACTGAGAAGAAGCTGACATCAAGCTAACCAATATCCTTTTCCGAAGCTTAGTCGAACAAGAACCTTGAGGTAGCCATGTCACCAGCCTTTGCATAGCCATCAATCATGATCGTGAAAGAAGCAACACTCTTTTCCGGCATAGCATCAAGCACTACCCTAGCATTGCCCAAATTTTTCACCTTCACAAAATCCCATATCATCGCATTCCATGATGCCACATTCCTCTGAGGCATTTCATCAAACAGCCTCTTTGCCTCCACCATATTTCCAACCTTCACATAGCCAACCACCATAGCCGTCTATGAAACTACATTCTTCTTAGACATTTCCACATTTCCACATACATATCAACCATACATATCAACCAAACAGGTTCCAACAAACATATCACCTTCAACCCCCACACCTCAACGCCGAGCCATGGAGATATTTTCCTTCGCAGGATCTGCACATGCTTGAACAGGCCTTAATCACAGAAGAATAAGTGTACCTATCAGAAAGAGACTCATGTGCCTTCATGCGAATAAAAGCAGAGAGGGCATCGAAAAAGTAACTTCCTTTGGTGTGGGCTCCGATGAGGGAGTTCCAGAGAAAAGGGGAAGGGCCAAGGATGTGGTCGAAGACGGAGGTGTAATATGAAGCAGTGGTGGCAAAGGAGGCGGAAAGGAAAATGAAGCGGGAGATGATAAGGTGATCTTGCTCTATACCTCGTTGGATGATGGAGGCGTGGACTTGGTAGAGGTGATGAATGGTCTTGCAGGCCTTAAGAAGGGTGATAATGGCGGCAGTTGAACGCGGTAGAGAAGAAGAGTGTCAAAATATTGAATTCATCGGAAGAACGGCGTCGTTTTGGCCTTAAGGGACAAATTTGTCCACTAATAATTTGTCCCAATCCACTTCAGCAAGTATAAACGGACATGTCATTCTCTACCCCTCCATGTCAGCTGGCTCCGTTGCCTTTTTTGTCCAAAATGGACGGAGGGGTATAATTGTCGGCCGTTTTAAAACGTGAGGGATCGAAATGTATTTTCCAATCTTGAGGGACAAAAATGTCCTCGTTTTAAAAGGTTAGGGACCTATTTGTCTTTTATTCTTATTTAAAAAAAAGTGTAAATATAAATATTTATTTATAATATTTAAAGAAATAGATAAATAAATGTTAATATATAATTTTTTTTAATTATTTTTGTTAGAATGGACGTATTTTTCTGTATGTTTATTAACAAATAATTTGACTATTAATTAATTATATAATTGTTAATAAAATATGCTAATATTTGTTAAATATTTTAATAAATAAAATCTTAAAATAAATATGTGAATATTTTAAAATATTTATATTGATGTCGATTTATTATTTGTAAGAATTATTATTTATTTAAACTAATAAATATATTTTTGTTGATGCAGCTGATGAGCGGATATTTTATACCCTTTTTGGGGTTAATTTCATATAGTTTTTAGTATGTTTTAGTTAGTTTTTAGTTTATTTTCATTAGTTTCTAGGCAAAATTCATATTTCTGGATTTTACTATGAGTTTGTGTGTTTTTCTATAATTTCAGGTATTTTCTGGCTGAAATTGAGGGAGCTGAGCAAAAATCTGATTCAAGCTGAAAAAGGACTGCTGATACTGTTGGATCCTGACCTCTCTGCACTCGGAATGGAATTTCTGGAGCTACAGAAGTCCAATTGACGCGCTTCTAATTGCGTTGAAAAGTAGACATCCAGGGCTTTCCAGCAATATATAATAGTCCATACTTTGCTCAAGGATAGACAACGTAAACTGGCGTTCAACGCCAGTTCCATGTTGCAGTCTGGCGTCCAGCGCCAGAAACAAGTTACAAGTTGGAGTTCAACGCCAGAAACAGGTTACAACCTGGCGTTGAATGCCCAAAACAGCCCAGGCACGTGAGAGGCTTTAGTCTCAGCCCCAGCACACACCAAATGGGCCCCAGAATTGGATTTCTGCACTATCTATCATAGTTTACTCATTTTCTGTAAACCTAGGTTACTAGTTTAGTATTTAAACAACTTTTAGAGATTTATTTTGTATCTCATGACATTTTAGATCTGAACTTTGTAATCTCTGATGGCATGAGTCTCTAAACTCCATTGTTGGGGGTGAGGAGCTCTGCCGTGTCTCGATGAATTAATGCAAGTATTTCTGTTTTCTATTCAATCACGCTTGTTCCTATCTAAGATGTTCATTCGCGCCTCATTATGATGAATGTGATGATCCGTGACTCTCATCACCATTCTCAACCTATGAACGTGTGCCTGACAACCACTTCCGTTCTATATTAGATTGAATGAATATCTCTTAGATTCCGTAATCGGAATCTCTGTGGTATATGCTAGAATTCATTGGCAGCATCCTTGAGAATCCGGAAAGTCTAAACCTTGTCTGTGGTATTCCGAGTAGGATTCTGGGATTGGATGACTGTGACGAGCTTCAAACTCGCGAGTGCTGGGCGTAGTGACAGACGCAAAAGGATAACAAATCCTATTCCGGTATGATCGAGAACCTACAGATGATTAGCCATGCGGTGACAGCGTACCTGGACCATTTTCACTGAGAGGAAGGATGGTAGCCATTGACAACGGTGATCCACCAATACACAGCTTGCCATAGGAGAGACGTGCGTGCGTGAAGAAGAAGATAGGGAGAAAGCAGAGATTCAAAAGACAAAGTATCTCCAAAACTCCAACATATTCTCATTTACTGCATAACAAGTAACCTTTAATTCATGCTCTCTTGTTCATTTGCAAGTCAATTGATAACCATAAATTAATATCCTGACTAAGAGTTGCAAGATAACCATAGCTTGCTTCAAACCAACAATCTCCGTGGAATCGACCCTTACTCACGTAAGGTATTACTTGGACGACCCAGTGCACTTGCTGTTTAGTTGTGCGGAATTACATAGTGTGAAGTAATTTTCGTGCACCAAGTTTTTGGCGCCGTTGCCGGGGATTGTTCGAGTTTGAACAACTGACGGTGAATCTTGTTGCTTAGATTAGGAAAATTTTGTCTTTTGGGTCAGAGTCTTTTATATTCGTTTCAAAAAAAATATATTTCATTCTTAGTTATTAAAAAATACTTCTTCAAAACAAGTGTTACATTTACAGCTCAATTGGCTAGAGCATTGGTTTATGTTCTTGATGATTGGGCACCGGTTCTATTAAAAATCTTTTTCAAAAATAATTTTTCTTGATTTAATCTTGTGCCAAACTTTAAGTTTGGTGTTTTCTTGTTAATCTTTCTATAATTTTCGAAAATTTTAGTTTGGTTTTCTAAAAATTTTAAGTTTGGTGTTCTTTCTTCATGTTCTTGTGTTCTTGTGAGTCTTCAAAGTGTTCTTGAGTTTTCCTTATGTCTTGATCTTAAAATTTTTAAGTTTGGTGTTCCTTGGTGTTTTCCCTCCAAAATTTTCGAAAACAAGGAGCATTAGATCTAAAAATTTTAAATCTTGTGATATCTTATTGTTTTTCTCTTTCCTCTTTAAATTCAAAAATATCTTTTCTCTCTATTTTAAAGCAAATTTTCGAAATTTACTTTTAAAATTCAGATTTTTTTTTCAAAATTTAAAATCTTTTTTCAAATCATATCTTTTCCAATCAAATCCTTTCAATCTTATCTTTTTCAAAACTTTCTAACCATTTTTTTCTCTCTCTCCATTTTTCGAAAATCTTCACCCATTTTTTATTTATTTTATTTTAATTTATTTTATTTTTGAAATAAATAAATAAATAAAAATATATTTTTTTTACATCATCTCCCTTTCTCCATCATGGATCTAAGTGGAAATGAACAGTCCAGAAGGACTCTGGGGTCATATGCTAACCCCACTACTGCTTCATATGGGAGTAGTATCAGTATACCCTCCATTGGAGTCAGTAGCTTTGAGTTGAATCCTCAGCTCATTATCATGGTGCAGCAAAGTTGCCAGTATTCCGGTCTTCTACAGGAAGAACCTACAGAGTTTCTGGCACAATTTTTACAAATTGCTGACACAGTACATGATAAGAAAGTAAATCAGGATATCTACAGATTATTACTGTTCCCATTTGCTGTAAAAGACCAAGCTAAGAGGTGGTTAAATAACCAACCTAAGGCTAGCATAAAGACATGAAAACAGCTGACAGAAAAATTCCTGAATCAATACTTTCCTCCAAAATGGATGACACAGCTAAGGCTGGACATCCAAGGCTTTAAACAAGGAGATAATGAATCTCTTTATGATGCCTGGGAGAGATACAGAGAGATGCTAAGAAAATGCCCCTCTGAAATATTTTTAGAGTGGGTTCAGCTAGACATCTTCTATTATGGGCTTACAAAAAGAGCTCAGATGTCTCTAGACTACTCAGCTGGTGGATCTATCCACATGAGGAAGACAATTGAAGAAGCTCAAGAGCTCATTGATACAGTTGTCAGAAATCAGCATCTGTACTTAAGCAGCGAAACTTCCATGAAAGAAGAGGCTAAAACAGTGACTACTGGACTCAGTCCTGCTGAACAAGCTACTGAATTCAATCAGCAATTGGATTTTCTAACAAAACAGTTAGCCGAATTCAAGGAGAGACTACAAGAGACAAGGACGGCTAATATAAATATGGAAGAACAATTAAAGCAAACAAAGCAGCAACTGTCAAAACAAATAACAGAAGAATGCCAAGCAGTTCAATTAAGAAGTGGGAAAACATTAAATACCCCACCTCAAGGCAGTAGGAAGCCAAGAAATGAGCAAACTACCCAATTTCCATCTGAGAACAGTAAGAACCCGGGGAAAAATGATTCTGGCGCTAAAACGCCAGAAATTGGGTGGAAGGCTGGCGCTGAACGTCCAAACCATGCTCAGGACTGGCGTTCAATGCCAGAAACAAGCAAGGAACTGGTGTTGAACGCCCAAAGGAAGCACAGTTCTGGCGTTCAGACGCCAGGAACAGATGAGGAGTTGGCGTCTAACGTCACTCCAGCTTCCAACCCTGGCACTCAATTGCCAGTGAGGGATCAGACACACACAAGTGCTGATGACAACCCCTCTAAAAAGGCTTCTTCAACCACTTCTGTAGGAAATAAACCTGCAACAACCAAAGTTGAGGAGTATAAAGCCAAGATACCTTATCCTCAAAAACTCCGCCAAGAGGAGCAGGATAAGCAATTTGCTCGCTTTGCAGATTATCTCAGGACTCTTGAAATAAAGATTCTGTTTGCAGAAGCACTTGAGCAAATACCTTCTTATGCCAAGTTCATGAAAGAGATCTTAAGTCATAAGAAGGATTGGAGAGAAACTGAAAAAGTTCTCCTCACTGAAGAATGCAGTGCAGTCATTCTGAAAAGCTTCCCTAAAAAGCTTAAAGATCCCGAAAGCTTTCTGATACCATGCATATTAGAGGGTAATTGCACCAAGACAGCATTATGTGATCTTGGGGCAAGTATCAACCTAATACCTGCATCCACTATCAGAAATCTTGGTTTAACTGAAGAAGTTAAACCAACCCGGATATGTCTTCAACTTGCTGATGGCTCCATTAAATACCCATCAGGCATGATTGAGGACATGATTGTCAGGGTTGGGCCATTCGCATTTCCCACTGACTTTGTAGTGCTGGAGATGGAGGAGCACAAGAGTGCTACTCTCATTCTAGGAAGACCTTTCCTAGCAACTAGACGAACTCTCATTGATGTCCAACAGGGGAAATAACCCTGAGAGTCAATGAGGATGAGTTTAAGTTGAATGCTGTCAATGCCATGCAGCATCCAGACACACCAAAAGACTGCATGAAAGTTGATCTTATTGACTCTTTGGTGGAAGAGATCAACATGGCTGAGAGTATCGAATCAGAGCTGGAAAACATCTTTAAAGATGTTCCACCTGATCTAGAGGATTCAGAGGAATTGAAAGAGTCTCTGAAATTTCCTCAGGAAGAGGAAAATTCTCCTAAACCCGAGCTCAAACCATTACCACCATCCCTGAAATATGCATTTCTGGGAGAAGGTGATACTCTTCCAGTGATCATAAGCTCTGCTTTAAATCCACAGGAAGAGGAAGCACTAATTCAAGTGCTAAGGACACACAAGACAGCTCTTGGGTGGTCCATAAGTGACCTTAAGGGCATAAGCCCAGCTAGATGCATGCACAAGATCTTATTGGAGGATAATGCTAAGCCAGTGGTTCAACCACAGAGGCGGCTAAATCCAGCCATGAAGGAAGTGGTGCAGAAAGAGGTCACCAAATTACTGGAGGCTGGGATTATTTATCCTATTTCTGATAGCCCCTGGGTGAGCCCTGTCCAAGTTGTCCCCAAAAAGGGAGGCATGACAGTGGTTCATAATGAAAAAAATGAACTGGTTCCTACAAGAACAGTTACAGGGTGGCGCATGTGTATTGACTACAGAAGGCTCAATACAGCCACCAGGAAGGATCATTTTTCTTTACCATTCATAGACCAGATGCTAGAGAGACTAGCAGGTCATGATTATTACTGCTTTTTGGACGGCTATTCAGGCTACAACCAAATTGCAGTAGATCCCCAGGATCAAGAGAAAACAGCATTCACATGTCCATCTGGAGTATTTGCTTACAGAAGGATGCCATTTGGGCTGTGTAATGCACCTGCAACCTTTCAGAGATGCATGTGCTCTATTTTCTCTGATATGGTGAAAAAATTTCTGGAAGTCTTCATGGATGACTTCTCAGTATATGGAGACTTATTCAGCTCCTGTCTTGATCACCTGACACTGGTTTTGAAAAGATGCCAAGAGACCAACCTGGTTTTAAACTGGGAAAAATGTCACTTTATGGTGACTGAAGGAATTGTCCTTGGGCATAAAATTTCAAACAAGGAAATAGAGGTGGATCAAGCTAAAATAGAGGTAATTGAAAAATTACCACCACCTGCCAATGTTAAGGCAATCAGAAGCTTTCTGGGGCATGCAGGATTCTACAGGAGGTTTATAAAGGATTTTTCAAAAATTGCAAAACCTCTAAGCAATCTGCTAGCTGCTGACACGCCATTTGTATTTGACACAGAGTGCCTGCAGGCGTTTGAAACTCTGAAAGCTAAGCTGGTCACAGCACCAGTTATCTCTGCACCAAACTGGACATTGCCATTCGAATTAATGTGTGATGCCAGTGATCACGCCATTGGTGCAGTATTGGGGCAGAGGCATGACAAACTTCTGCATGTCATTTATTATGCTAGCCGTGTTTTAAATGATGCCCAGAAAAATTACACAACCACAGAAAAGGAATTGCTTGCAGTGGTCTATGCAATTGACAAGTTTAGATCATACTTAGTAGGATCAAAAGTGATTGTGTACACTGACCATACTGCTCTTAAATATCTACTTACAAAGCAGGATTCAAAACCCAGGCTTATAAGATGGGTATTGCTTCTGCAAGAGTTTGATATAGAAATAAGAGACAGAAAAGGGACAGAAAACCAAGTGACTGATCATCTGTCCCGAATAGAGCCAGTAGAAGGGGCGCCCTCTCCCTCTATTGAAATCTCTGAAACCTTTCCGGATGAGCATTTGTTCTCCATTCAGGAAACACCATGGTTTGCATACATTACAAACTATAAAGCTGCAAGGTTCATACCCAAGGTATACAGCAGGCAACAAAAGAAAAAATTAATTTCTGATGCAAAATACTACTTGTGGGATGAACCCTATCTCTTTAAGAGATGTGCAGACGGAATAATCCGTAGGTATGTGCCTAGAGAAGAAGCACAGAGGATCCTATGGCATTGCCATGGATCACAATATGGAGGCCATTTCGGAGGTGAGCGAATAGCAACCAAGGTCCTCCAATGTGGTTTCTACTGGCCTACACTCTACAGAGATTCCTGAGAGTTTGTACGTAACTGTGACAGTTGCCAGAGAGCTGGTAATTTGCCTCATAGTTACGCCATGCCTCAACAAGGAATCTTGGAGATTGAGTTGTTTGATGTATGGGGAATTGATTTCATGGGGCCTTTCCCACCATCATACTCAAACACTTATATTCTGGTGGCAGTTGACTATGTATCAAAATGGGTAGAGGCCATTGCCACACCCACCAATGATACTAAAACAGTACTGAAGTTCCTCCAGAAACATATATTCAGCAGATTTGGTGTCCCTAGGGTACTAATCAGTGATGGGGCACTCACTTCTGCAACAAACAGCTTTACTCCGCCATGGTCCGGTATGGGATTCGCCACAAGGTGGCGACTCCATATCATCCACAGACAAATGGGCAAGCTGAAGTTTCTAACAGAGAACTGAAAAGAATCCTGGAATGGACTGTAAGTACCCGTAGAAAGGATTGGGCACGAAGCTTGGATGATGCTCTGTGGGCTTACAGAACAGCATTCAAGACTCCTATAGGGACCTCTCCGTACCAACTTGTGTATGGTAAGGCTTGTCACCTGCCCGTTGAACTGGAACATAAGGACTACTGGGCAATCAGATTCCTAAACTTTGATGCCAAACTAGCTGGAGAAAAGAGATTGCTCCAGCTGAATGAGCTAGAGGAATTCAGATTCACTGCTTTCGAAAATGCCAAGCTTTATAAGGAGAAATAAAAAAGATGGCATGACAGAAAGCTATCTTCTAGAATCTTTGAACCAGGACAAAAGGTTCTGTTGTTTAACTCTAGGCTCAGGCTATTCCCCGGGAAACTGAAGTCCCGGTGGAGGGGACCATATGTGATTACAAGTGTATCACCATATGGTTATGTGGAGCTTCAAGACATTGACTCTGATAGGAAGTTCATTGTTAATGGACAGAGAATCAAGCATTATCTTGAAGGTAATGTTGAGCAAGAATGCTCAAGGCTGAGGCTAGATTAAAAAGCTCAGCAAGGTCCAGCTAAAGACAATAAAGAAGCGCTTGCTAGGAGGCAACCCAGCCATTGGCATCACTTCCTCTAGCATTTTGCCCTATTCTTGATTTTATTTGTTTATATAAAGTTCATTGATACTAAGGTAAAGAGTCAATTGCATAAGTTTACAAGGTTACAGAAGGATTCATCACACAAAACAGAGAAAAAGAGCTCACTGGCAAGAAAATGCCAGTAAGAGGCACAATTGGGCGTTCAACGCCCAAAAGAAGCATCCACTGGGCGTTGAACGCCAGTAAGGATAGCTACCTGGGCGTTAAACGCCAGAAAGAAGCATCTTCTGGGCGTTGAACGCCAGAAAGAAGCTCCTTCTAGGCGTTTAACGCCAGATTTACAGCGTCCTGGGCGTTCAGAAAAACGCCCAGTGAGAAAGGAGTTCCTGGCGTTCAACGCCAGAAAGAAGCAGCAGCTGGGCGTTGAACGCCCAGGAGAAGTAGCAATTGGGCGTTAAACGCCCAAAACATGCAGCGTTTGGGCGTTTAACGCAAGGATGGTGGGGAGGAGGTAAATTCGTTTTTACTTCATATTTTTCATTTTAATTTTAATTTTCATGTTTCAATTCATGATTTCTTGCATAAACATGTTACAAACCCTGATTTCTAAGAACCCTAATTTCTAAAAACCCTACTTTAAAAATATCAAATGTATCTTAATCCATAAACACAAATTCTTTTTCAATCCAATCCAACTCTTTTTCAAATTTTCCAAAACAAATCTATCTCTTTTCCTTCTAAAATCTTTTCAACTCATCAATATCTTTTTCAAATCTCCACATTATCTTTTTCAAAATCCAAATTTATCTTTTTCAAATATATTTCATATCTTTTCAATTTTAAATCACATCTTTTCATATCATATTTTTTTTAAATCATATCTTCTATTTTATCTTTTTAATATTTTCGAAAATCCCACTCCCTCCCTTTTTAAAACCACATTCGGCCCCCCTCTCATCCACCATTCGACACAAGCTCTCCTTCTACCCATCTCCTTTCTTTTCTTTTACTTGAGGATAAGCAAACCTCTAAGTTTGGTGTGTTTATCCGTGATCACTAAACCATACCCACTAAGATCATGGCTCCTAAAGGAAAACAACCCACTCCAAGAGGCAAGAAAGAGAGCATTCCAAAACCACTTTGGAATCAAGGGAGGTTCTTAACCAAAGAACATTCAGACCATTACTACAAAATAATGGGTCTAAGATCAGTGATCCCGGAAGTCAAGTTCGATCTGAAAGAAGATGAATATCCGGAGATCCAAGAGCAGATTCGAAACAGGAACTGGGAAGTCCTAGCTAATCCTGAAACGAAAGTGGGAAGGAATATGGTTCAGGAATTCTACGCTAATCTGTGGCAAATAAATAGGCAGAGAATATCTGGAACTGCCCTCTATGACTATCGAACTTTGGTCAGAGGAAAGATTGTTCACATCCACCCTGACAAAATCAGGGAGATCTTTAAGCTACCTCAGCTGAAAGATGACCCAGACTCCTTCAATAGGAGAATGATGAGAACAAACAAGGGCCTGGATAAGATTCTAGAGGATATATGCATCCCTGGAGCCAGGTGGACCACCAGCAGCAAGGGTGTCCCAAATCAACTCAAGAGAGAAGATCTCAAACCAGTCGCCAGAGGTTGGCTGGACTTCATTGGGCATTCTATATTACCCACAAGCAACCATTCTGAAGTCACTGTTAAAAGAGTAGTGATGATCCATTGCATTATGTTGGGAAAAGAAGTAGAAGTTCATCAACTGATCCCATCTGAATTTTACATACTTGCTAACAAGAACTCCAAGGATGCCAGGTTGGCTTATCCAAGCTTAATCTCTATGCTCTGCAAAGATGCTGGAGTAAAGATGGGAATAACAGAGTATATCTCAGTGGAGCAACCAATCACTAAAATCACAATGGAAAAACAACAAGTGCAGGATGACCCCACCAAGAGGAGGGCGCAAGAATTCCTCCCGGAAGTCCCTCAATTTGAATATTGGGAACAGCTTGAAGCATTTATTACCAAGTTGCAAGAATCTATGGACCAAATAAAGGAAGAACAGCAAAATCAAAACAGTATGCTCTGCAAACTGCTCAGGGAACAAGAAGAGCAAGGGCGTGACTTAAAGGAACTGAAGCGTCAGAAGTTATCTCTTCAAGGACCAAGCACTCCACAGACTAGAGGAACATCCATATCCCAAACTCAAGGTTGTTGAGCCCTAATCTTAACCTTAACTCTGTGATAATTGTTCTTATTTGAGTTTTACCTTAGTAGTTATAGTAGTAATTAGTAGTTATTTTATCTCCAATTAAGCTATAATTTATTTTTCTCATCATCATTAAACATGAATAAAATAGAAGATTTTCTTTAGGATAAGGAGGCAATATTTTTTGAGTTTTTAATACAAGAAATTCTAATTAATTACATGTGGTGGCAATGCTTTCTGCCTTCTGAATGAATGCCTGAACAGAGCATATGTCTTTGGAATTTGATGTTCTTGAATGTTAAATATGTTGGCTCTTGAAAGAATAATGAATATGAGACAAGTTATTGATAATCTGAAAAATCATAAAAATGATTCTTGAAGCAAGAAAAAGCAGTGAATACAAAGCTTGCAAAAAAAAAAAAACAAGCAGAAAAAGCCAATAGCCCTTAAAACCAAAAGGCAAGGGTAATAAAAAGGATCCAAGGCTTTAAGCATCAGTGGATAGGAGGGCCTAAGGGAATCAAATCCTGATCTAAGCGGCTAAACCAAGCTGTCCCTAACCATGTGCTTGTGGCGTGAAGGTGTCAAGTGAAAACTTGAGACTGAGCGGTTAAAGTCAAGGTCCAAAGCAAAAAGAAGAGTGTGCTTAAGAACCCTGGACACCTCTAATTGGGGACTTTAGCAAAGCTGAGTTACAATCTAAAAAGGTTCACCCAATTATGTGTCTGTGGCATTTATGTATCCAGTGGTAATACTGGAAAACAAAATGCTTAGGGCCACGGTCAAGACTCATAAAAGTAGTTGTGTTCAAGAATCAACATACTAAACTAGGAGAATCAATAACACTATCTGAATTCTAAGTTCGTATAGATGCCAATCATTCTGAGCTTCAATGGATAAAGTGAGATGCCAAAACTGTTCGGAAGCAAAAAGCTACTAGTCTCGCTCATTTAATTAGAATCTGAGCTTCACTCAAAAACTCTGAGATATTATTGCTTCTTGACTTATTTGTATTCTATTTTATTTGTCTAGTTGCTTGGGGACATGCAACAGTTTAAGTTTGGTGTTGTGATGAGCGGATATTTTATACGCTTTTTGGGGTTAATTTCATATAGTTTTTAGTATGTTTTAGTTAGTTTTTAGTTTATTTTCATTAGTTTCTAGGCAAAATTTATATTCCTAGACTTTACTATGAGTTTGTGTATTTTTCTGTAATTTCAGATATTTTCTGGCTAAAATTGAGGGAGCTGAGCAAAAATCTGATTCAGGCTGAAAAAGGACTGCTGATGCTGTTGGATCCTGACCTCTCTGCACTCGGAATGGAATTTCTAGAGCTACAGAAGTCCAATTGATGCGCTTCTAATTGCGTTGGAAAGTAGACATCCAGGGCTTTCCATCAATATATAATAGTCCATACTTTGCTCAAGGATAGACGATGTAAACTGGCGTTCAACGCCAGTTCCATGTTGTAGTCTGGCGTCCAGCGCCAGAAACAAGTTACAAGTTGGAGTTCAACGCCAGAAACAGGTTACAACCTGGCGTTGAACGCCCAAAACAGCCCAGGCACGTGAGAGGCTTTAGTCTCAGCTCCAGCACACACCAAGTGGGCCCCAGAAGTGGATTTCTGCACTATCTATCATAGTTTACTCATTTTCTGTAAACCTAGGTTACTAGTTTAGTATTTAAACAACTTTTAGAGATTTATTTTGTATCTCATAACATTTTAGATCTGAACTTTGTAATCTCTGACGGCATGAGTCTCTAAACTCCATTGTTGGGGGTGAGGAGCTCTGCTGTGTCTCGATGAATTAATGCAAGTATTTCTGTTTTCTATTCAATCACGCTTGTTCCTATCTAAGATGTTCATTCGCGCCTCATTGTGATGAATGTGATGATCCGTGACTCTCATCACCATTCTCAACCTATGAACGTGTGCCTGACAACCACTTCCGTTCTACATTAGATTGAATGAATATCTCTTAGATTCCGTAATCGGAATCTTCGTGGTATAAGCTAGAATTCACTGGCAGCATCCTTGAGAATCCGGAAAGTCTAAAGATTGTCTGTGGTATTCTGAGTAGGATTCTGGGATTGGATGACTGTGACGAGCTTCAAACTCGCGAGTGTTGGGCGTAGTGACAGACGCAAAAGGATAGCAAATCCTATTCCGGTATGATCGAGAACCTACAGATGATTAGTCATGCGGTGACAGCGTACCTGGACCATTTTCACTGAGAGGAAGGATGGTAGCCATTGACAACGGTGATCCACCAACACACAGCTTGCCATAGGAGAGACGTGCGTGCGTGAAGAAGAAGATAGGGAGAAAGCAGAGATTCAAAAGACAAAGCATCTCCAAAACTCCAACATATTCTCATTTACTGCATAACAAGTAACCTTTAATTCATGCTCTCTTATTCATTTGCAAGTCAATTGATAACCACAAATTAATATCCTGACTAAGAGTTGTAAGATAACCATAGCTTGCTTCAAACCAACAATCTCCGTGGGATCGACCCTTACTCACGTAAGGTATTACTTGGACGACCCAGTGCATTTGCTGGTTAGTTGTGCGGAATTACATAGTGTGAAGTAATTTTCGTGCACCAGCAGCCTAACAGAAATTTGTTGGTGCGTAAATTGGATCCGCCACAGACGTGGAACCTGATAGTCGAAAATTACTTACGCGCCACGGGATTCTACCACGTCTCTAGGATTGGGGTAATAAGAGAATTTTACCCCTTATTAGCTGTTCTGGTTGAAAAGGTGGAGGCCAGAAACTCACACATTTGTATTGCTGGTGGGTGAGGTTCTAGTGACACTGGAAGACGTCCTTCATATATTTGGCCTACCCATTGATAGAGAGCCTGTGAGTAGATGAACAGATAGTAGTGTCGACTTCCTGCAAAGCCAGAGCATCGCGATATTCGGTTGTGAACCAGAAGTCAGTCGTTCTTTGAAATCCTATATAAAGATGGGTTGGATTCGATGTATCAGAGACGCAGAGCCATTGGACACTGAGGAGTCCATTAGGAGATACGTCAGATGTCAGATTTTCTATTTATTGGGTTCGACCCTATTCGCAGATAAGTCGACCGCATACACCCACGTGAAGTATCTACCGTTGCTTCGCGATTTCGAACGGATCCATACTTATAGTTGGGGGTCAGCATGTCTCGCACATCTTTACAGAGCACTATGTCGTACATCACGATATGATACAAAGAAGATGGATGGCCCTCTTAATTTGTTATTTGTTTGGGCATGGGAGCGAATGTCGTGTATTGCGCTCGTATCGAAACAGACCCTTCCACCGGCTAAGATACTAGTTGCCATGAGGTAATAATTCTTATTTTAGTCATGCGTTATATTCACGACGCATGTTTGATTTACGGTGACTGGTACGTGGAATCGTGATCCCACACTTTTCTTCACAACTCCGTGTAACTGACCAGCAAGTGCACTGGGTCGTCCAAGTAATAAACCTTACGTGAGTAAGGGTCGATCCCACGGAGATTGTCGGCTTGAAGCAAGCTATGGTCATCCTTGTAAATATCAGTCAGGTGGATTCAAATGGTTATAAAGTTTTGATAATTAAAATATAAATAAAACATAAAATAAAATAAAGTTACTTATGTAATTCATTGGTGGGAATTTCAGATAAGCGTCTGGAGATGCTTTGTTGCTTCTGAACCTCTGCTTTCCTATTGCCTTCTTCCAACCATGCGTTACCTCCTTCCATGGCAAGCTGTAAGATCCTCTTAGTGAAAATGATCCTCTACGGTTTTTGCACGGCTAATCAACTGTCAGATTGCTCGTCTCGGATGAAAAATACCAGGTACAGCTACCGCTTGGCTAATCATCTGTCGGTTCCCGCTAGCGTCGAAATAGAATCCATTGATCCTTTTGCACACTGTCAGTTACGCCCAACATTCGCAGGTTTGAAGCTCGTCACAGTCATTCCTTCTCGGATCCTACTCGGAATACCACAGACAAGGTTTAGACTTTCCGGATCCCAGGAATGGCTGCCAATAATTCTAGCCTATACCACGAAGATACTAATCTCACGGACTCGGTCCGTATATTAGATATCCAAGAGAATATACTCCGGCTGTCGTCCAATGACTACGTTAAACATCATGTAGACCGCTTATGGTTGTCAGGTACGCGGATCTTGGCTAAGCGAGTAACGAAGATTGGCTGATTGTCACGGGTCTCCCCTTCATTCTGACTTAACTGAATTAAGTATGAGAGTATATCTTGGAGAAGAAGTAGGCATGAATTGAATAAAAAAACAGTAGTAATTGCATTAATTCATGAAGAACAGCAGAGCTCCACACCTTAATCTATGGGGTGTAGAAACTCCACCGTTGAAAATACATAAGTGAAAAAGGTCTAGGCATGGCTGTGAGGCCAGCCTCCAAACGTGTATCAAAGTGAAAACTGGTCAAAGACGTAAAATAAATCTCTAAAAGTGATTTTTATACTAAACTAGTAACCTAGGGTTACAGAAAATGAGTAACTAAGTGCAGATAGTGCAGAAATCCACTTCTGGGGCCCACTTGGTGTGTGCTTGGGCTGAGCATTGAAGTTTTTTCGTACATAGGCTGTTCCTGGAGTTAAACGCCAGCTTTGGTGCCAGTTTGGGCATTTAACTCCAATTCTGGTGCCAGTTTGGGCGTTTTACGCCAAGATGTTTTAGGCTGACTTTGAACGCCAGTTTGGGCCATCAAATCTCGGACAAAGTATGAACTATTATATATTGCTGGAAAGCCCAGGATGTCTACTTTTCAATGAAATTAAGAGCGCGCTAATTGGGATTTTGTAACTCCAGAAAATACACTTCAAGTGTAGGGAGGTCAGAATCCAACAGCATCTGCAGTCCTTTTTCAGCCTCTGAATCAGATTTTTGCTCAGGTCCCTCAATTTCAGCCAGAAAATACCTGAAATTACAGAAAAATACACAAACTCATAGTAAAGTCTAGAAATTTGATTTTTGAATAAAAACTAATAAAAATATAATAAAAAGTAACCAAAACATACTAAAAACTATGTAAAAACAATGCCAAAAAAGGTATAAATTATCTGCTCATCACAACACCAAACTTAAATTGTTGCTTGTCCCCAAGCAACTAAAAATAAAATAGGATAAAAAGAAGAGAATATACAATGAATTCCAAACTTATCAATGAACTTAGTTCCAATTAGATGAGCGGGACTTGTAGCCTTTTTGCTTCTGAACAATTTTGCCATCTCACTTTATCCTTTGAAGTTTAGAATGATTGGCATCCATAGAAACTCAGAATTCAGATAGTGTTATTGATTTTCTTAGTTCAGTATGTTGATTCTTGAACACAACTACTTTATGAGTCTTGGCTGTGACCCTAAGCATTTTATTTTCCAGTATTACCACAGGATACATAAATGCCACAGACACATAACTGGGTGAACCTTTTCAGATTGTGACTCAGCTTTGCTAGAGTCCCCAGTTAGAGGTGTCCAGAGCTCTTAAGCACACTCTTTTTACTTTGGACCACGACTTTAACCGCTCAGTCTCAAGTTTTTCACTTGACACCTTCACGCCACAAGCACATGGTTAGGGACAGCTTGATTTAGCCGCTTAGACCAGAATTTTATTCCTGTGGGCCCTCCTATCTATTAATGCTCAAAGCCTTGGATCCTTTTTACCCTTGCCTTTTGGTTTAAAGAGTTATTGGCTTTTTTTGCTTGCTTTTTCTTTTTCTTTCATTTTCTTCTCTTTTTTCTCTTTTTTTTCGCAAGCTTTATATTCACTGCTTTTTCTTGCTTCAAGAATCAATTATATGATTTTTCAGATTATCAAATAACATTTCTCCTTTTTCATCATTCTTTCAAGAGCCAACAATTTTAACATTCATAAACAACAAATTCAAAAATATGCACTGTTCAAGCATTTATTCAGAAAACAAAAGGTGTTGCCACCACATCAAAATAATTAAACTAATTTCAAGATAGAATTCGAAATCATGTATTTCTAGTTCTTTTGCAAATAAAAATATTTTTCATTTAAGAAAGGTGATGGATTCATAGGATATTCATAGCTTTAAGACATAGACACTAGATATTAATGATCATGTAATAAAGACACAAACATAGACAAAACATAAAGCATAATTTTCAAAAAACAGAAAAAATAAGAACAAGGAAATTAAAGAACGGGTCCACCTTAGTGATGGCGGCTAGTTCTTCCTCTTGAAGATCTCATGGAGTGCTTGAGCTCCTCTATGTCTCTTCCTTGCCTTTGTTGCTCCTCCCTCATGGCTCTTTGGTCCTCTCTAATTTCATTGAGGATAATGGAGTGCTCTTGGTGTTCCATCCTTAGTTGCCCCATGTTGGAACTCAATTCTCCTAAGGAGATGTTGATTTGTTTCCAATAGTTTTGTGGAGGAAAGTGCATCCCTTAAGGCATCTTAGGGATTTCTAGATGAGGAATTTCCTCATGCTCTTGTTGAGGTCCATGAGTGGGCTCTCTTGTTTGCTCCATCTTCTTCTTAGTGATGGGCTTGTCTCCTTCAATGAGGATGTCTCTCTCTGTGGCAATTCCAGCTGAATTGCATAGGGTGCAAATGAGATGAGGAAAGACTAACCTTGCCAAAGTGGAGGGCTTGTCCGCCACCTTATAGAGTTCTAGGGATATGATCTCATGAACTTCTACTTCCTCTCCATTCATGATGCTATGGATCATGATAGCCCGGTCTATTGTAACTTCAAACTGGTTGCTAGTAAGAATGATAGAGCGTTGGATGAACTCCAACCATCCCCTAGCCACGGGTTTGAGGTCAAGCCTTCTTACTTGAACCGACTTGCCTCTTGAGTCTCTCTTCCATTGAGCTCCTTTCACACAAATATCCCTAAGGACTTGGTCCAACCTTTGATCAAAGTTGACCCTTCTAGTGAAAGGGTGAGGATCTCCTTGCATCATTGGCAATTTGAATGCCAACCTCACATTTTCCGGACTGAAATCCAAGTAATTCCCCCGAACCATTGTAAGCCAATTCTTTGGGTTCGGGTTCATACTTTGATCATGGTTCCTAGTGATCCATGCATTAGCATAGAACTCTTGAACCATTAAGATTCCGACTTGTTGAATGGGGTTGGTGAAAGTTTTCCAACCTCTTATTTGAATCTCATGTCGGATCTCCGGATATTCACTCTTTTTGAGCTTGAATGGGACCTCAGAGATCACCTTTTTCTTGGCCACAACTTCATAGAAATGGTCTTGATGGACCTTTGAGATGAATTTCTCCATCTCCCATGACTCGGAGGTGGAAGCAATTGCCTTCCCTTTCCTCTTTCTAGAGGTTTCTCCGGTCTTAGGTGCCATTAGTGGTTATGGAAAAATAAAAAGCAAGGCTTTTTCCACACCAAACTTAAAATGTTTGCTCGTCCTCAAGCAAAAGAAGAAAGAAAGGAGTAGAAGAAGAAGAGATGGAGGAGATGGAGGGGGGGTAGTAGTTCAGCTAAGGGAGAGAAGTGTTTGTGATGTGTGAAAGTGAAGGTAGTGAGGAGGGGTATTTATAGGGTAGGAGGGAGAGGGAGTCCATGTGAGAATGGGTGGGTTTGGGAGGTAAATGGTTTGAATTTGAATGGTGAGGTAGGTGGGGTTTATGATGGATGGATGTGAGTGGTGAAGAGGATATGGGGAAGAGGGTAGGATTTGATAGGTGAAAGGTATTTGGGGAAGAGTTATTGATGGGATTGGTTAATGGTATTTGGGGAAGAGTGTTATGGAAAGGTGTGAAGAGGAGAGAAGAAGAGGTGGGGTAGGTGGGGATCCTGTGGGGTCCACAGATCCTGAGGTGTCAAGGCATTCTGCTCCTTGCACCAATCTGGTGTTCAAACACCCATTCTGTGCCAATTCTGGCGTTTAACGCCAGCTTTGCTACCTTTCCTAGCGTTAAACGCCAGCTCTGCTACCTTTCCTGGCATTAAACGCCAGTTAGATGCCCATTCTGGCGTTTAATGCCCAGAATGCTGCCAGGCTGGGCGTTAAACGCCCATTCTACTATCCTTACTGGCGTTTAAATGCCAGTAAGCCTGTCCTCCAGGGTGTGCTATTTTTGATGCTATTTTTCATTCTGTTTTTGATTTTTCATTTGTTTTTGTGACTTCACATGATCATCAACCTAAAGAAAACATAAAATAACAATGAAAAATAAATAAATATAATTAAATAACATTGGGTTGCCTCCCAACAAGCGCTTCTTTAATGTCAATAGCTTGACAGTGAAGCTCTTAGAGAGCTTCACAGAGACTCAGAGCTTTAATGGTGGCCTCCCAACACCAAACTTAGAAGTTGAGTGTGGGGGCTCTGTTTAACTCTGTATTGAGAGAAGATTTTCATGCTTTCTCTCAATGGTTACAGAAGAAGATCCTTGAGCCTTAAACACAAGGTAGTCCTCATTCAATTGAAGGACTAACTCTCCTATGTCCACATCAATTACAGCTCTTGCTGTGGCTAGGAAGGGTCTTCCAAGGATGATGGATTCATCTTCATCCTTCCTAGTGTCTAGGATCATGAAGTCAGTAGGGATGTACAGGTCTTCAACCTTTACTAAGATATCCTCTACAAGTCCATAAGCCTGTTTCTTTGAATTGTCTGCCATCTCTAGTGAGATTTTAGCAGCTTTTACCTCAAAGATCCCTAGTTTCTCCATTACAGAGAGTGGCATGAGGTTTATACTTGACCCAAGGTCACACAGAGCCTTCTTAAAGGTTATGGTGCCTATGGTGCAAGGTATTAAGAACTTTTCGGGATTCGGTTTCTTTTGAGGTAATTTCTGTTGAACCAAGGTATTTAGTTCATTGATGAGCAATGGAGGTTCATCCTCCCAAGTCTCATTACCAAATAACTTGGCATTCAGCTTCATGATTGCTCCTAGATACTGAGCAACTTGCTCTTCAACAATATCTTCATCCTCTTCAGAGGAAGAATACTCATCAGAGCTCATGAATGGCAACAATAAGTTCAGTGGAATCTCTATGGTCTCTATATGAGTCTCAGATTCCTTTGGTTCCTCATTAGGGAACTCCTTAGTGGCCAGTGGACGTCCATTGAGGTCTTCCTCATTGGAAATCACTGCCTTTTGACTCTCTCCAGGTTCGGCCATGTTGGACGTGTTTATGGCCTTGCACTCTCCTTTTGGATTCTCTTCTGTATTGCTTGGGAGAGTACTAGGAGGAGTTTCAGTAACTCTTTTACTCAGTTGACCCACTTGTGCCTCCAAATTTCTAATGGAGGACCTTGTTTCAGTCATGAAACTGAGAGTGGTATTAGATAGATCAGAGACTATGGTTGCTAAGTCAGAGTGGCTCTAGTTAGAATTCTCTGTCTGTTGCTCAGTAGAGGATGGAAAAGGCTTGCTATTGCCAAACCTATTTCTTCCACCATTATTATTATTATTGAAACCTTGATTAGGCTTCTGCTGATCCTTCCATGAGAAATTAGGATGATTCCTCCATGAAGGGTTATAGGTGTTTCCATAGGATTCTCCCATGTAATTCACCTCTTCCATTACAGGATTCTCAGGGTCATAAGCTTCTTTAGTACCGCCGGATGCAGCTTGCATTCCAGTCAGGCTTTGAGAAATCATATTGACTTGCTGAGTCAATATTTTGTTCTGAGCCAATATGGCATTCAGAGTATCAATCTCAAGAACTCCTTTCTTCTGAGTTGTCCCATTATTCATAGGATTTCTTTCAGAAGTGTACATGAACTGGTTATTTGTAACCATTTCAATGAGTTCCTGGGCTTCAGCAGACGTCTTCTTCAGATGAAGAGATCCACCAGCAGAGTGGTCCAATGACATCTTGGACAATTCAAACAGACCATCATAAAATATACATATGATGCTCCATTCTAAAAACATGTCAGAAGGACACCTTCTGATCAATTGCTTGTATCTTTCCCAAGCTTCATAGAGGGATTCACCTTCCTTCTGTCTGAAGGTTTGGACTTCCACTCTAAGCTTGCTCAACTTTTGAGGTGGAAAGAATTTGGCCAAGAAAGCATTGACCAACTTTTTCCAAGAGTTCAGGCTATCTTTTGGTTGTGAGTCCAACCATGTCCTAGCTCTGTCTCTCACAGCAAAGGGGAAAATCATAAGCCTGTAGACTTCAGGATTAACCCCATTAGTCTTAACAGTGTCATAGATTTGCAAGAATTCAGCTAAAAACTGATGAGGATCTTCCAATAGAAGTCCATGAAACTTGCAATTTTACTGCATTAGAGAAACTAATTGAGGCTTAGGCTCAAAGTTGTTTGCTCCAATTGCAGGAATTTAGATGCTCCTTCCGCAGAAGTCAGAAGAGGATGCAATAAAGTCTCCAAGCATCTTTCTTGCATCTCCACCATTGTTATTGGGTTCGGCCATCTCTTCTTCTTTTTAGAAAAATCTTGCCAGGTCCTCTTCAGAGTGTTGTGCTTTAGCTTCTCTTAGCTTCCTCTTTAGAGTCCTTTCAGGTTCCAGATCAGCTTCAACAAGAATGTTCTTATCCTTGCTCCTGCTCATATGAAAAAGAAGAGAACAGAAAAGAGGAGTCCTCTATGCCACAGTATAGAGATTCCTTTATGTGAGTAGAAGAATAGAAGAATAGAATGAAGAAGGGGGAAGAAGGAGAATTTGAACACAGAGAGAGGGAGGGGGTTCGAATTATAAGAAGAAGGAGAGTTTGAATTTTTTAAAAATAATTTTAGATATCTTTTCTTTGTTAAGTTTTGGATTTTTTTCATTACATTTCAGATGTTTCTTTTTATTTTATTTTTTTCACAATAATTTTAAATGTTTGTTTTTATTTGGTTTTATATGTTTTATTTTTAAATTTTGGATATTTCTTTTCATTTGGTTTTGGTATTTTTTATGATAATTTAAATTTAAGTTTTTTCCAAAGAAAAAATTCAAAAAAAATTATATATGAATTTAAGTTATTTTTCTCTTTGTTAGACTTCTTTTACAGTCTATATATTAGTTGACTGCAGTTATCTGTCATCCTAATTGATTACCTATCAAAATTATTATGAAAAATATTCACACCAAAATAAAGATGAAATTATTTGTTCAAAATTAATTATATTGGATGAATAAACTAACTATTTAATTAAATAAATTAGTTTAATATAATATTTTTAAATTTATATTATATAGTATAATTATTTTAATTTTTTACACATTGTGCCAATCTTAGTCTAGACAGTAGGAAATTTGAAAGTGAAATATTCCAATCTTATTTAATACAGACTCGAGAACTTTGCAGGAAGTTACACTAATATATTATACAAGTGCTTTGCACATGCGTCCATTGAATTTGTTCATCAATTTCACAGAAAAAATTGAAAAGGGAATCATTGTTTACCAAAGTTTTTTTTTTTTTTTTGGAAGAGAATTACCTGATCAAATTAGTTTTTCATGATAACTAAAGTATAATAAGTTTTTGTCAGTATTTTACTTAAATATGTTAAATTATCTAAATAATTATTTTTATATAAAGATATTTTTAGTAATCGTATAAATTTATATTCAAACTAGCTTTGTGGAATATATTGCTTTGGTGTTCTTAGTCATGAATTAATTAAGAGAACCAGCCGACGAGTCAATCAACGAGAGTTTCATTAATCAAAC
Organism: Arachis hypogaea; assembly: GCF_003086295.3. Taxonomy (NCBI): domain Eukaryota; kingdom Viridiplantae; phylum Streptophyta; class Magnoliopsida; order Fabales; family Fabaceae; genus Arachis; species Arachis hypogaea. The sequence goes on from NC_092048.1 coordinate 131,872,071, forward strand.
TTTTGGTCATCATACATTTTGTTCCAGAAAAAAAGGGAGTATCTTGGTTTAAAATGAAAATTATATTCCTTCCAATTTCGAACGATTGCCTCGTTGACTAAATTAACTCGTTAAGAAATTGACCTAGTGTTTGTATACCAAGTTAGTTTATATCAACTGTGCTAAATTCAAATGTGCCCTAGTGTTTTCTTTTTCAAGGAATCAGCGAAGAAATATTGTAAATTGTAACCGATCAGAACTATGCAGGCATAAATTATGAGCTTCTTGCATGGTTGAATATTGTGTTTGAAAAATGAAAATGCAGAGGAAATATAATTCAAGTTCAACGCATATAAAAGTTTTCCGAACTAAGGACCATAGATCATACTTTGAGTCATCCAAATGGAGGTATTGTGTAACAAATTAAAGTGTATGTACTAGTTTTAATCTGACTTTTAATATATTTTTATTTATCAATTATTTTCTCTAGAAAATAGAATAATATGATCCTATATAAGAATAAGGAATTTATATGTTGCTAGTTATAATTTTACCAAATTTATAATTAATTAATTATATATATATATATATATATATATATATATATTTAATTAGATTGTTATACTATTTTTAATTTTATAGTTAGATCCTTTTCGTGTTAAAAACGTAATAGAATATTTCTCTCAAAAAAATATATAGTCAAAATTTAATTAGGTTTTTAATTGTAGATATTTTCAATTTGCGAAAACTATTCCTTTAACTATAATATTTTTTACATTGATAAAGACCTAATTATAAAACTAAAAGTAGTGTAGGAATCTAATTATAAAAAAAATATAAAAATCTGACTGTAAATTTAATAAAATTATAAAACTAATAGAGTAATTAACCATAAGAATAATTATTACAAATATTTCATCTGCCTTTGTACAACAAAATTAAATGGTAGAACATGGGGAGACTATGCCATTTGAGCTATATTATTATTATTATTACAATACCGTTGATATTATTAAATAATAAAATGATGTTTTGGTATAAGTAATTAAGTTTGTGTGGCAACCTCAATTATTAAGCACTGATTGAGCTATGTTTAGCCGTTTAGGTAAAGTTAGTTACTCCCAAAGATATGAATGTACTCATTTTGTTGTTCTCTTAAATTTCCAAATGAGATGTTTAGTGACATATGATATGATATGATATGATATAGTTTATCGTATATATAAAAATAATATAAAAGGAATATAATGTTAGTTGAAGAGTTGAGGTGGAAATGCACGAGTGCTGAGAGTTTGAGGTTCCGTCCAAAGTGGCTTGTCATTCGTTTATTGGCACTCAATGTAGGCCTTTCAAAATGCATGCCCAATTTCTAATTTGAATTTTCAATCCATCTCCATCCCCATCCTATCCTTCTTCTTCAATTTTATGGTAATAATTAATTGGAAATGCATGCATATTTGTGCAGATCTATGTATATGATATATGATGTGATGTGGATGCAGGTTTAGGGTGGTGGTTCAGGTCTTGGAAATTAGAGGCATGGCATACAAAGTGGACCATGAATACGATTATCTCTTCAAGATCGTACTCATTGGTGACTCAGGTGTTGGTAAATCCAACATCCTCTCCAGGTTCACCCGCAACGAGTTCTGCTTGGAGTCCAAGTCCACCATTGGGGTTGAATTCGCTACCAGAACATTGCAGGTACGTATTCTAATGCCATCTCTCTTCAAATCTTCCTTTTTCTTCTTCTTTATGTCCAACATTTCCGTATTCTTCAATAGTTACTATCAATTCAATTTCAGAGTGCAAAACAACAAATCAATTATCTGAAATTTCATTTTAGATTTTTTTGTTTTTTATGATTTTGTGAAAGAAAAAAATCACATAAAACGAAAATAAAAAATGCTATCCGATCCGTACACCAAAATCAGCCACCAATACATTTGTGTATAAATACATGTATGGTTTAATTTATTTTAATACGTATTTTATACTGATTTTAGTGTACATATAGCATAGTCGAACAAAAATATTTGGAACATAATATCAGCTCAAAGCATCACAAAATTATCTTATTTTGCATTCTTTAATTACTGTTGGAATAATTGAGTAATAATAAACGTAATAAGTATGTAATTATAAATATTAAGTTAAATAAGATAGTGTCTTCCTATCAATTTAAGCATGATGAAATAGGTAGATAACAAGTTAGTTAGTAAAGAAGGTAGAAGAGTGAATAGTGTAGGTTGGAAATAAGGCATATATAATAACACAAAACACAGGTGGAAGGGAAGACAGTGAAGGCACAAATATGGGACACAGCAGGACAAGAGAGGTACAGAGCGATCACAAGTGCATACTATAGAGGTGCAGTTGGTGCATTGTTGGTGTATGACATAACAAAGAGGCAAACATTCGACAATGTGCAGAGGTGGCTAAGGGAGCTGAGGGACCATGCTGACTCCAACATCGTTATCATGATGGCCGGAAACAAGAACGACCTCAACCATCTCAGGGCAGTCTCCTCTGAAGATGCTCAGAACTTAGCTGAGCAGGAAGGCCTTGCCTTCCTCGAGACATCCGCCCTCGAGGCCTTCAACGTGGACAAGGCCTTCCAGACCATCTTGTTTGATATTTATCACATTATCAGCAAGAAGGCCTTGGCTGCACAGCAAGCAGCTTCTTCTACCATTCCTCAGGGCACTTCCATTAATGTTTCTGCTAACATGCCCGCTAATGCCCAAAACAAATCAACGTGTTGCTCCAATTAACATTCATTCCAAGCATGCTTTCTTGCTTTTCTTCTTTTTCCTTTTTTTGTAACTGTAAAGAGTACTAATGAGAGACAATGAGGAATAGTTGCAATAGTAGTCTCTGTAACAAACACAGCTCAGAATGAATCTATATATATATATATATATATATATATATCACACTGTTTTTAACAATTTTGTATCCTCAGCTCTGCTGTATTGTTTTCTAAAATGCATATTAATGCTCAAATTGTATGAATGCTCTTGTTTATCTGCTTCAAATGACTAAAAACAATTTTAGTTTTGGAGTTGGGTACTGATAGTGTGATGTGAGGTAAAAGTATTTATTATCCAGAAGATGTTTATAGGCATCTGCCTCAATCTAAGAGCATGGTTTATAAAGGAAACGCTTAAAATAGAGAATCCAGCTACAGCTTTATAAACCATGCCTTATTCACTTCTAATTGGATGTGATATTTTGGGTATGGCTGTGATAGCTTTGCAGCACCTTTTTTTTTCCTGCATAATAAATACCAGTTATTGGTTCAATGGTTCCCCTTTTTGGTATCTGTCCCAGCAAGATGATACCATGGTACGTACGATCATCTTATAACCTTCAAAAATGTGAAGGCTGGAACCATTGGCAAGCAAAGAGAACTTATGCTTTTCCATGACTTTTAATACATAAAATTCTCACCTTGTCTTGAAACATTTTAATTTAATTTGTAACTCGTGATTTTTTTATAATTACCACTAGTATTTTTTGTTTTTTACATTATAGGTTATGATTTAATTGCTTGCATCTGTATTTTGACTTGCTGTGAGCTTTGAATGGTGTAGAGGCCCTATGTGCCTTAAATTTTACTCCAATCAAGAGAATCTGATTCAATTTAAGGTGTGTACTTTTAATGGCAGCACAGTTTCATTCAATTCTGCATAGATCGATGGTCATTTGAATCACACCGATCGCCATTATTATTTGCTAGAATTGGATGAACATAAAGGGTAGAGTCATTTACAATCCAAGATTCAATGATCTTTTTTACATCAATCTCACAAATTACAACTAAATTATGGCAATATTCTTAAATCTAGAAACTTGCTAACTTGGTTAATAGTTTCCTTCAATGCATGCATCTCAATGCCACTAATAAAGGCTACCAAGTACCAACCATAAAATGCGTGTTACTTTTTCGACTTTTTCCTTTTTCCTTGTCTATATAACATAGCTTCCTAGTGAGGCTCCTTCAATAATTCTACATCATCCATTAGAAATGGAGCAAGAATTGGAGAAGAGAAAGATAGAAGAAGAAGAAGAAGAGAAATGGGTGCTTGATGCTTCTAAGGATTACAAAGGGAGAGTTCCTCTCCGTGCCTCTACTGGTTCATGGAAAGCTTCTCTCTTTGTCCTCAGTAAGATATATAAACCTCTTCATATCGGTTTTCTCTATGCATTTTCTTTCTTTCTAGCATTTTTTTATGTTATTTCAAGTGTTAATATTGTGTTACAATTTGGAGCAGCAATTGAGTTTAGTGAACGGGTAAGCTTCCTTGGGATAGCCATTAACCTAATCTCCTATCTGACTAAAGTGATACATGAAGATCTCAACACAGCAGCAAAAAATGTAAACTATTGGACAGGAACAACAACCCTCATACCTCTTATAGGTGGATTTCTTGCAGATGCATACACTGGCCGCTTTCTTATGATCCTGCTTTCTTCCCTTGTATACATCATGGTATATCTCTAGTGTCTTATCCATTTAGTATGCACCATACTATATTTATTATTACACCTCAAGATTCAAGGATCCTGTCTTCATAAATCTTCTTTTACTATCAAGATTTTCCCAAGAAATGATACTTTCTCAAATGGGTTCTCTCATTTATTGTTGTCAAAGCAGGGTTTAAGCCTGTTAACTATGTCTCAGTTCATACCAAGTCTAAAGCCATGCAACATCAATCTATGTCACCAGCCTAGGAAGCTCCATATAGTAGTTTTCTTCCTTTCCTTGTACTCTATCTCCTTGGGAACTGGAGGATACAAGCCATGCTTGCAAAGCTTTGGAGCTGATCAATATGATGACGACAACACCCAAGAGAGGAAGAAAAAGATGTCTTTCTTCAACTGGTGGAACTTTTCATTGTGCTTTGCATTGCTTCTTGGTTCAACATTGGTTGTTTATGTTCAAGATGACTTTGGCTGGGGAACTGCAAGTCTTGTCATCACTATATTTATGACACTCACTGTTATGACTTTCTATGTGGGGAAGTCATTTTACAGGTATAGGAGACCAGAAGGGAACCCTTTAACCCCGGTTTTTCAGGTGCTAATTGCGGCCATAAGGAAGAGGAAATTGTCCCATCCTTCAAGTCCTTCCATGTTGTATCAAGTCTCAAAGTCAGAGTCCCATGGAAGGCTTCTAAGCCATACCAGCAGGCTCAGGTATCAAAATGCATCTTGCACTTTCAATGCTTACAACTCAATGGAATGCACTCTCTCTATTCTCTTCTCTTTTATCTATCTATTATTGTTATTTTTCTATATATCTTTATTTGTATCGAGATACATTGATTCAATCATGTAGACAGAAATATAGATTTTTTTTTCTGCTCCAAACATTTACCAAACCCGGTCTAACAACAGAGAAAGCACATGCTTTTTGAATGAATGTTAATTTACCATGAAGATTAGACCATTACCTATTGTATTAACTGGAATATAAGTACTCAAATTTAATTAATTCAATGAATAGGTTTCTTGACAAGGCTGCAATAATCGAAGACAAAAATGTTGAGGAGAATGAGAATCCATGGAGATTAGCAACAGTGACAAGAGTGGAAGAGACAAAGCTGCTTCTCAATGTTATCCCCATTTGGGTAACTTCACTAATAGTTGGAATCTGTGTAGCACAAGCCACAACACTCTTTGTGAAACAAGCAGCTGCTATGAACTTAAAGATAAGCAACAACAGTTTCAATGTCCCACCAGCTTCCATTACCTCTTTTGCAGCCATAGGAACCTTAATAGTTGTCCCTATCTATGACAAGATTATTGTTCCAATTCTGAGGAAAGTCACTGGCAATGAAAGAGGCATCAGCATCCTTCAGAGGATGGGAATTGGCTTAACATTCATAGTCATAGTCATGGTTGTTGCAGCATTAGTAGAATCAAAGAGACTAAGAATGGATGCAACAGAGAAAAAAACCATGAGTGTTGTGTGGTTGATACCACAATACTTGTTAATTGGATTTGGAGATTCATTTTCCTTAGTTGCTTTGCAAGAGTATTTCTATGACCAAGTTCCTGATTCAATGAGGAGTCTTGGAATGGCTTTGTATCTTAGTGTTATTGGTGTTGGAAACTTCTTGAGCAGCTTTCTAATCACAATTGTGGATCATGTCACTGGCAAAAATGGAAAGGCTTGGATTGGGAAGGACATAAATTCAAGTCATTTGGACAGGTTTTATTGGCTTCTGGCAGTGATTAGTGCTTTGAATTTGTGTGTGTATGTGTTTTTGGCAAAAAGGTACACTTATAAAACTGTTCAAAGGAGAACATTGGAAAATGATGACGTGGATATCAATATCATCATGCCATGATTCATTACATAACATACCAACTTCATGTCATCTCTTATGTTATGTTGTATTTTCACTTGAACCATATCTTGAATATATATTATTGTGTCTACTTTATTTAAATGCAGATTATTATATATTATCCATATCCACAAACAACGTATAATATGATTAAGATTGTTCAATTATGTGATACCGATTTAGATATAACTGACGAAGAAGATCTCTGACATGATGGACAAGCTAAGGTGATGATTAAACTCCACTACTATTTTTCCTAGGGCTTTGAATATAATATAGCATGCATGCCATCTTAAAAGTACGTAATACTACTTTTACTATTTTCTTAACTACTTCACTAACAATTTAAAATTATATATATATAAAATAAATCTTCTTATCAGAAAATACTTCATACTCATCATTGGTTAGAATCAATTTTCACAAGCTATGATACATTCTAGTGAGTCTTAACTCTTAAGGCTATTTGTATTTTACATATATAAGCAAAAATAATATAGTGTAGACTGTAAACAAAAAATAAACAAAAATACTTGGGAACGTTTTGGGGTTTAAAACATGACGAATTGTTTTTTTTTTCCCTCCCTCTTTAAATAGATAATTTTCCTAGCTGAAACTATATATAATGAAATATTTTAAAATTAATTGTTTTCATATGTTAATTACAATTAGCGTCTATTTAGAAAAAGCTCATAGATTAACTTTATTACCTTAAAAGAAAAAAAGATGAGAAGAAAAATTATGAGAAAAAGAACAAGATTAAGAATATAAAATTTTAGCCGATGAAAACGGTGAAGACGAGATGCGTTGGATTTTGCTGAATAATTTAAAACTATTTTTTTCCATGCATTTAAATTTCAGCAGAATTAGGTTCTTGACAAACGTAAAGTTTAGGAGCGAAGATGAATAGCTATTAAAATTTTCCCCTCCATATATATTCTTTACTTCTTCGCAACTTGCAAAAGAGAAAAGCTTGCATATATTATGTCTTCCCTTAAATTCCTCGTTTTCCACGATCAAAATAATACTCTTATTATTAGTTCCAAGATGCGTTATTATATTCTTTTATAAAGCTGGTTCCCATCTTTTATTAATTATTCGTATCTGCATGATCATAAGTTATAACCTTCATATTAAGTTCGATACTTTACTATTAACATTCAAACATATTTTCTTAATATAATGATGATTTATATATCGGAGTCACTCACGTAAAGACGATTAAAATATCTTTTTTTTTTAAATATTTTTTATTAATTAAAATTTAATATATATAATCGATTAAATCGTGTTATTTTTGTTAAAATTAGGCCAGTCAAATTAATTTGACCGAAAAAATAGTAAATTAAATCTTGAACTAATTTAAATTAATATTATTTTTTTTATAAAAAATAACTACAATATTTTTATTATAAAAAATAACTAAAATACTCTTATTTTATATATATATTAATTTTAAAAATCTTAAATTCTAACTCTTTACTTTTCTGCTATCATAGGATTAAAATTTATAATTTTTAAATATATATATATAAATAAATAAAAGTAATATTATATATCCAAATTTTTTTATGAACTAAGTCAAACTAAACAATAAAATTTGAAATAATGTTAGCCATAACTAATTTTTGTTATGTTAAACCAACTTGGTTGGACTTAGTTAATAGAAAAACTTGGATGTGTAGTATTATATATATATATATATATAGGAGTATTTTAGTCATTTTTTATAATAAGGATTATAGTAATTTTTTATAAAAAAAATAATATTAATTTAGATCGATTTAATATTTGATTTATCATTTTTCGATCAAATTAATTTTTTTGACCTAATTTTAACAAAAATAACACGATTTAATCAATTATATATGTTAAATTTTAATTATTAAAATATATTTTAAAAAAAAAGATGTTTTAGACGGCTTTATATGTGAGTGGCTTCTTTTTGATATATATGCAAAGTTCAATAATCTTACATGATTAATGATAATGATAGAATAATTTGACTTGGGTGGGTACTATGTGCTTTAAATGACTTAGAGACCCTAAATTGTACAAGTGCAGAAGTGCTTTAAATTTTATCTCAAGAATCTGATTCAATTTGGAGGAAGGACACGCGTGCATTTAATTATGATATTATTGAGGAATCTCTAATATAGAACACAAAAGCTTTCTTGGTGAGAAATTAACCATTAATAACCCTACTTCTAATATAATGACACCAATCATATTTTGTATTATCAGGAAGACAATACTGATTAGACAATTGTTATTAAAAAGGCCTTTAGATTATAGGTACTGTAGAAAAAAAATAAATGAAAAGAAAATATCTATTTAAATATCATTTTTCTTTGTACTAATATATAATACTTGAAGGTAAAGTATTATTCTTTTAAATTTTGTGAAAGACTTGAGAACTGAGAGAGAATGTTATTTAATCAGTATAAATCAAATTTAAATAAACTAGTTAAAAAGGGTACTAAATGAGTTAAATGTATCAATTATATAAATATCATTGAAAATAATCTTAAATTATAATTTTTCATGTGATTATCATCACTTAATTAAACGATCACTTAAAAATTTTTGCTTTTGGAAATATACTACGTTCTAGATGTTCAATCCTATCATGAAGAGAAGGAAATATATTACAAGTTTCGTATTACTTGGACTAAATTTTAAAATTAAATTAGATTTACTGAATTTATTTAAAATTTTTATTATTAAGTTTTTTTTTTTAATTGTCAAGTTAATAGCTAGGGATGGCAATATGTACCCTATTCGCGGGTAGCCAATTCGATCCCACCCGATCGGGTAGGATTGCCAATCCGATCCGCAGCGAGTAGGGTAGGGTGCGGGTAGGATTTTCGTGCGGGTCGGATAGGGTGCGGGTTGAGCCTCAATCCTATCCGACCAACCCGCACCCTATATATGTATATGTTATATACTTATATAAAAATATATTTTAAGTGGATGTTGAACTAAAGACTTCTCACTAAATACAAAAGATCCTTAGTCATTAAAAGAAGATCATTAATTGATAATTTAATAAACTTTTTTTTACATAAAAGTCAGTTCTATTTTAAATTATCATCAAGTTATATAATAACTTTGTATTTTTTTTGTAGCCCGCTGATAGAGTTTGGTACACGCGGGTTAAGAGCGGGTAGGATTAGGATTGAGATATTCTCAACCCGCGAGTAGGGTTATGGTTGACTCCAAAGTCCAAACCCTACCCTACTCTACCCATTGCCACCCCTATTAATAGCCTTTCTTTACATGACTTTCTTTGTATTTGTTAAAAAGATAAGACAGAATAATAGAGAAAAGATTTGTATGTATTTAAATTGTGTGTAATGATCTAATCTATAAAAGTATTTATAGATGTTAAGAGAATCAAAATAATAAAAACGTAATATTTTATAATAAATATATAACTAAATATGCTAAATCTAATTAAATGCTAGTCACCAAAAAAAAATCTAATTAAATGCTAATTAATTTTAATATATTTTAATGGTACTATTTCTTAATTCAATAAAGTAGTTAAAGGAGAGATAGATATTTTAACACTTATATTAGGTGTATATCAAAATTAGCTATTAAAATTAATTATCAGTATAAAATATATATTAAAAATAAATTAAATTATATATATTATTTATACATTAAATGTATATTTATAAATACATAATAACTAATTTTATTAGTAGCTAATTTTAATATACAAATAAAATTTTTGATATTAACATGTTGAAAAAGAATCATGACCGTTAGACAAAATGAGATGGTAGCTAGTGACCACTTATAATAGTTAATGCTACAATTAATTTTTTTTCCGTGGTGTTAATTTGGTTGACAAGAAGTACACCTAATTATGCTGCTGTTTCTAATGCAGAAAATAGTGTTTTGACATTTCCACTTCACAACTATGAATTTAAATGCCACTAATGAATCCAACAACCACACAATACATACATAAATCACCTTTTTATTTTTCTATTTAACATAGCATACTGGTGACTGGTGAGGCTCCTTTTACTCATTCATTAGCAAATAGTAGTAGAAATGGAGCAAGAAATGGAGAAGAGAAAGATAGAAAAAGAAGAAGAAGAAGAAGAAGAGAAATGGGTGCTTGATGGATCTAAAGATTACAAAGGAAGAGTTCCTCTCCGAGCTTCCACTGGTGCATGGAAAGCTTCTCTCTTTGTGCTCAGTAAGATATATGAACCAAAAACTATGACAAAAATTGTCTACTCCTTTAACTAAGATGTTTCAATTTTGGTGCAGCAATTGAGTTTAGTGAAAGGATAAGCTTCTTTGGAATAGCCACTAATCTCATCTCCTACCTAACTAAAGTGATTCATGAAGATCTTAACACAGCAGCAAAGAATGTAAATTATTGGACAGGGACATCAACACTCATGCCTCTTATAGGTGGATTTGTTGCTGATGCCTACACTGGCCGTTTTCTTATGGTTCTGTTTTCTTCCTTTGTATACCTCATGGTAAATCTTTAAATTTCTTATCTATGTGCAAAGTATTTCAATTATAACCAAGTAACATTATGTTACTTTAGTCTCTGAGACAAAGATAAATATTTTCTGTCACTGTTTATAGTCTTTTAAGAAATACAGAAAACATAATACTCAATTTGATACATAGGATTTTTTTTTTTTTTTTTTGTGTATACATGAAATGCAACAGGGTTTATGCTTGCTGACAATGTCTCAATTCATACCAAGTCTCAAGCCATGCAAAAGTAGCATATGTAGAAAGCCTAGGAAGGTTCATGAAGTGGTTTTCTTCCTTGCCTTGTATTGTATATCCCTAGGCACTGGTGGATACAAGCCATGCTTGGAGAGCTTTGGAGCCGATCAATTCGACGACGATAACACGGAAGATAGGAAGAAGAAGATGTCTTTCTTCAACTGGTGGAACTTTGCACTGTGCTTTGGATTGCTGCTTGGTGCAACTGTGATTGTCTATGTTCAAGATTATGTTGGTTGGGGAGCTGCAGGCCTTATACTCACTATTTTTATGGCTCTTACTGTGATTGCATTTTATGTGGGGAAGCCATTTTACAGGTATAGGAGACCAGAAGGGAACCCTTTAACCCAAGTTTTGCAGGTCATAGTTGCAGCCATAAGGAAAAGGAACTTAACCAATCCTTCAAGTGCTTCTCTGTTGTATGAAGTTCCAAAGTCAGACAAGTCCCAAGGGAGGCTTCTAAGCCATACTAGCAGACTTAGGTATCACACTATCACACTAACATCTTATACTTACAATTGTTACAAAAAAGTTCAATTTTGTCCCTAAAAATTATAAATGTGCTTTATTATTTTGTCAAAGTTATATTTTGTAGATCATTGTAGCTTTTAGTCAATCAATTTTTAGTTAATCATCACTATTAGTAGACCAAGAATGTGTCATGCCACCTATCATTAACATGACACGTCAACAAAATAGTGAAGGTTAACTAAATAACTAACAATTGGCTTATCAGAGATTAAAATTAAGCTAGCTTGAAATTTTAGGATTAAATTGAATGTTTACTCTTGATTTGAATCAATAGAACATACATGTGTGCTAATTTCTAATGAATGTCAATTTTACAAAGAAGGACAGAGTTGAACCTATCAATGTTGATTGGATTTAAATTAATACTGAAATTCATTAATTCAATGAATAGGTTTCTTGACAAGGCTGCAATAATAGAAGACAAAAACAGTGAGGAGAAAGAGAATCCATGGAGATTAGCAACAGTGACAAGAGTGGAAGAGACAAAGCTTCTTCTCAATGTTATCCCCATTTGGCTAACTTCAGTAACAGTTGGAATCTGTGTAGCACAAGGCTCAACACTCTTTGTGAAGCAAGCAGCTGCTATGAACCTAAACATAACCCACAGTTTCAAAATCCCTCCAGCTTCCATTGCCTCGTTCGCGGCTTTCGGCACCTTAGTAGCAGTCCCAATTTATGACAAGATCATTGTTCCGGTTCTGCGAAAAGTCACTGGGAACGAAAGAGGGATCAGCATCCTTCGGAGGATTGGCATTGGCCTAACATTCACAGTCATAGTTATGGTTGTTGCAGCATTAGTTGAAGCAAAGAGGCTAAGAGCTGCAGAGAAAAACACTACTAGTAGTGTTTTCTGGCTGATACCACAATACTTGTTACTTGGATTTGGAGATTCATTTTCCTTAGTTGGTTTGCAAGAGTATTTCTATGACCAAGTACCTGATTCAATGAGGAGTTTGGGAATGGCATTGTATCTTAGTGTGATTGGAATTGGAAGCTTCGTGAGCAGTTTTCTGATCATAATTGTGGACCATGTCACAGGAAAAGATGGTAAGGCTTGGATTGGGAAGGACATAAATTCAAGCCGTTTGGATAGGTTTTATTGGATGCTGGCAGTTATAAACGGTTTGAATTTGTGTCTGTTTCTGTTGTTGGCAAGAAGGTATACTTATAAGACTGTGCAGAGGAGAACATTGCCAAATGATGGAGTTGAGATCATTCCATGAGTCATGGAATGAGAGAACTACTCATTATTAAGTGTACCAATTTCTAAGTTTATCAAGGATTGTGATCTAATAAATCTATTACACATACTTCTAGCTTTAATCTTATCATCTTGTCAAGTAAACTTGCTTTTATAAGAATGTGAATGTGAGTCTGAATCTTCTCTACATATGCCAACATCACTAGTAGAATAAAGAAGAGACATAAATCGAAACAAGGGAATGAAGCATGAATATTATTATCTGAATTTGGACTATAGTTATAGGAACACCCTGAAATAACAAGAGGGACTAACTGTCCAAACCAGCTTCTACATCAAACTTCAAACACTGCATTCCCACTCACTCATACAATACATCAACATGCATGTTCATGTTCATGTTCATCCTCTCTTAACTTATTACAGTGGGAAATGACCAGTCAAACGAATATGATCCAAGGTACAACGCAAACCATACTTATTAACTGCTTCAATTGCAGACCTAAACCCACCTCCATATGCTGGTGACGAATCATTGGCTATCTGGTTCATGAAAAACTCTCCTAACTTGTTCTCAACTTGAGACCTTGCTCCTTTCTTTGATGATGATGATGATGTGGAGTAGGAAGAAGATGAAGATGCTGATGATGTTGATGGCATGTATCTACTAGACCCTGGCATCACTTCTGATTCAAGCCACATGTATGATAGAACCTGACAAATACCTTCCTCTACTTCCGCATCAAGGTTCCGGTAACCTGTGATTGATGTCAAGGCAAGTGATGATTTTATCATATGAACATCACATCATGTAATAATGAGAATCAATTAAGTTGAATAATGTTACCTTTAAGTCTCAACCAAGCATGCATCAACTCATGGGCTAGGATAGCACCTGTGAGTAACCTGTGTCAGGTGAATAGTGTCAACAACTGTTACAAGGTTGTCCAATATGTGTATGTATGATTTTGTTAATTACCTTGGAAGACCATAAAGAACAAGAATAGCTGTAACTTCACATTTTCTAGTCAGCTTTTGATGTTGAGTTCTCATTCCTATGAATCTATGCCCTCCCATTCTTGGCCATCTATGTACCTGAAAGTAATAGTAACAAAATCATGATTAGTAGAGATTGATAAACACATTCTAATAAGATAAAACCATAAACAAGCAAGTGTTTCTAAACATACACTGGTGACAGTTTGCTCTTCTGAGAGGCACAAACCCCTTGTTTCAGGCAAATGATGGAAACCCTGCAAGAAGATAAATGAAAATAGAGTAAGAGGACTTAAATTAATTCTATGATTGAGAAAAAAAAAAGAAAAGAGTGAATTCTGATAGTTAATTTTACATTCTTCTCCCCAACAATGGCTTCATTAAGTGCATCTCTACCCACAAGAAGCATAGGAACTTGCTGATCTATTCTCATGTTCATCCCTTCATAATAATCTCTGATGGCATGGTATAGAGGCTGGCATTCACCAGTATCCGTTATAGCAGATTCCATGCACTCGAAGCACAAAATCCGTCCATCGTCCAGTCTATAATACTTTTCGTTCCGCGACTTTGAGATGGAAAACAAAGGATCAGAGAAAGGAAACAAGTTGGAAAAGTTGTTGAAATCAAGAGTGAAGTGAGTACCTCTAATCTTTCACAACTACAACAGCGAGCTGTATTATCATACTCATGTGATGGACAATACTTTTGGTACCAATAGGGATGGCACCTATACTCAATCAAACCAGCTGCATTTATTGGAATCTGAGAGTGAAATATATCAGAACCAAGTGCATATATATACAATGAGTAGAATGTAAAATCATTCCAGATGAATTAGTCTTACATATTGATGGCAAACTTCACATTTAGGGTGTGTTAACTCTTTAAAACAAGTCTTGTGATATGGACGGCTCCCTGACAAAGAAAACTTAAAAAGAAAAAAAGAACAAGACATGAATAAGATAAGCATATATAATTACATATGTATATGCAAATCCATCCTAAAAGGATGAACTTACCTCGCGTTCAGTAATAGGGTGGCGACAAGAGTGACAACGGAAGCAATCTGGATGAAAATAAGTATCCATCCATCCCAAACAATTTCCATATAGTATCTCCTGATTGCACCCTCCACATATTCTTACATTTGCCAAACTGCATGCACATTCATTGAAAACATATGCAATCACATTTTCTGATATATACACACTTGATTCATCTTTGAAAGCAGATATGGAGATGGTAATGCAAGATTATTAGACCTATATCCTCTGGGATATAAAGGTGCAGGTGTATATGGAGGATGTGCAGATGAGTGCATGCGATCCTGAAGGGCCTTTGAGTAATCATCAATATCATCACTGCCTGTGTGCCATCTATAACCTTGTTGAGCAAGTGGGGAAAAGGGGCTTTAGAATTTGATCAATTTCACAATAAGAAACTTCAGCAGTACCTAGTACCTACCATTTGGTCTCTTGAAATTTTCACCTAAAGAAAGTGCAATTGCTCGGTTCAAATCCTCTTCATCCTTCCGGGATCTAGCACGGTCATCCTAATCAAGAACAACAATGTCATCAACAAGTACATAAATGAATGTTTTGGTATGGTAACAAAGAAATGGTGGTGTTTACCAATGATCTAGAAGGTGCTCGCCAAACCATGTTTTCCTCTGCAGGCTGCTGTAGATGACGACCACTACTATCACTCCTTCCTCTACTTGATGATCCAATTTTGAAAATCTTACCAAACCATTTCATAAACCCAGACTTTCTCTCTGAATATGAAGAAACAAAATCCCCTGCTTCCCACCAAATCATACAACACCAGTTAATTCTAATCCATTATCATTATACTATATTTACATGCTTTAACAAATCAAATTCGCATATCCATTCAGCAAAACCAAAAGGACTTAAAGTTGAAAAAGTAGCTGGTGGGGTTATTCAAAACTTTCCAAAATGAAGATGAAAGTGTAATAGAGAAAGAGTACCATATATGCAAGGGTGTGAAAGATGGTTGATATCAGAAGAAGGAGAAGCCATAAGGATGAAGGGAAGCTTGTTATGTATGTTAGAGCCCTGAAGAAGGATGGAAAAGGAAGACAATGATAGAGAGAGAAGGGTGCATTAGAGATGGTTAATAGTGGGGAAAAGAGGGTGAGAGAAACAAGAGAGGAATCTCAGGAGGAGGGGAAGTGGCACAGGGCAGAAGAGATTCTTCGCTTGTAAAGTAAATGAACAAAGAAAGAATGGCAGAAAGCTAGGATAGCTTCTTTTTCCTCATCGAACCAGAATATTAACTTACGCTGGATTCCACACAATCAAACTCTAACGGGTAATAACATCACTCCTTTTTTTTTCTAAATATCATGCTACTTTTATTTCAGAAAAAATCATCTTCTATAAAATTAATTTGGGTTAGTCGATCAGTCAACTCATTCATCAGCTTAAGCAAGCTGCAGACTCTTAAATAGAACTATAATTCGCGACGGATTAATTATTAACCTGTCAAATTGAAAAATACCATGGACAATTAAAAAAAAATATATCTACACGTATGGGAAAAAAATGAGTGGTACAAATATATTTTAATCGAATATAAAAAAAAGTAACGTGTTTAGAGGGTTAAAGTGATCCATGATATGCTTGAAGGTTTGAATTTGGAAGCATTCCTTTTATATTTTGGCGGTAAAAGGAAGTTGGGTGAAGTCAACTGTGTAGTGTAGGGACTAGGGAGGGAAGGGTCGTTTTCTAAGCTTATAGGTAGCTAGCTGCAGAATTATTCATCTTTTGCGTTAATCTACTAAGCATAGATATTATTATATATCAAAAAAATATTAGAGCGAGATGCATTAGAATTTATTATTTTTAGTCATCAGTTAGTTATTAATGTTTAAATTATAAAATCATATATGTTTTTGAATTATTAGACTAAAAAAACTAGACTGAAAAAATTAAATTGATGACTAAGTGATGACTAAAAATAATAAATTCTAACATTTTTCCGTATATTATTCCTCTTTCACAAGAAAAAAGAGTCATCATGAAGCCATGGATTCTGTTCAACTCAGTCCTGAGTTGGAATGGAACTCAATTCAATCAATAGGTCTCTTTAGTGGTCTGATGGCTTTCTTCTGCTTTCATACGTAGAATTGATTCCATGTCAAACTCCTTTTCTTCAAATTCATTTTCAAACAAAACTAGCCAATTAACCGCTTAATATTTATTTATGAGTAATATTAAGTAACTAATTTTTTTCTGTTAATATGAGTTAAATTTTTTTTAAATTATTGTGTTTATCTTAAATTATAAACTTAAATATTAAGGTTGACTAATTAAAAATTAGTTAGGTATACTTTTTTTATTTATTTATTATATTTTTTCTTTTATAATAATAACAATTCAAATCTTTAATCTTTGTTTATTTTTTATTTAGTTAGTTAATTCTTGCAACAACAAAAATTGGTTTCCAATTAAAAATTACACTTGAATATATTTATGTCTATTTAATCATTCTAATTTTTTTTTCCCAAATACTAACTTATATATTGTTTACTAAACACAACTACCATGGCTTTTAAAAAATAATGTCTATCAGAGAAGCTCTAAAATTGAAAAAAAAAATACCATCACATATAACTCCCTAATTCTTAAAAGTAGAAACATAAACACAACAATATTATTTTAATTTATTAGACATAAAATATTATCTTATACTTTTGAAAAATACAAACATCCCTAATAAAGCAATACCCTTAAACCCAACCTAGCTTGACCCAATTATTACTCTCTTGCGTCACATCAAACAAAAATATAGCTACTTAATTTATGCTGCTTCATAATAATAACTTAATAAGTCAATGAAATATGATCACGATGAAACTAAAGCATATATTAGTAGTCCTACGTATTAAGTATGAACTTGTGTATACTTAATAATAATTAAGTAAATCAATTGTTTTCTTATAGAACAAATTGAGAAAAATGGTTATTGTTGGACTTTGATGTATGTCTATTTATGGTAATAATAACGCTTGACAACTTCCATGTCTTTTCCATATTCCATTCCTACTACGTTGCGAATATAAATCGCTATCCTTTTTTATTCCTTATAACAAAACAAACCCTTTTTCTTCTATTTTATATCTTCTATTTGACATGACAATCAAGCAACCAAAAAAGAAAAAAAAAAAAATTCCCTTCATCATTCTTAACTCATACACACATGAAATAATGGTCAACTAATCAACACGGGTAATATATTATTGATTATATTACGTGTATACTAAAATCAGCTATTAAAATTAACTACTAATATAAAATATATATTAAAATATAAATATATATTAAAAATAAATTAAATCACATATATATTTATACACAAATATATTTGTAGAGACACAGACCCATAAATATTAATGGAGGCACTATTTTAAATTATATATATAAATAATATGTTCCTATTTTAAATTTTAAATGACCCTATTATAAATAAACTAAACCCAATTATTAAAAGCTCAAACCCATTTTATCTTTCTATCATTTTGACTATTAGTTAATCTAATTAAATTTAGTCTTATTCTATTATCAAATTCCAGCCATTACTCATTTATTCTCTTAAACCTTTTTTCTTAGTTTTATATTTTTAACCTTTTTTTTCTCTTTTTTATCTAGTGGTCATCTTCTCATCATCAAAAGATAAATTTTAAATTTTTTATTTTATTTTATATAGCTATCTATGACTCTATATATCTTTCAATTTCATTGTTTCTCTTTTTGATATTTTCAATTGAAAATTTTAATTCAAACAATTATAGTTTAGGTATTAATATATTTTTTTATTCTCTTCATGAATTTATATATTTTATTTTATTCACAATTTAGTGATCATTATTATTTATTTGTTTATCTTTCGTTCTATTCTATTATATGTAATTATGTTGCATATAAATTTTAAAAGTGAATTGATCAATTTACTAATTTAGAATATATATATATATATATATAGAAATAGTAATAAACAAATATTTCAGAAGAAAGTTACCACTAGATTCTGAAGTCACTCTATTAGTCTCTTCTAATAAAAAGAAGTTCTTAGAATTCAATGTGAAAAGTCTAGTAGCTGATCCTGGACAACAATCCAAAATAAAAAGTCGACTTCGTAATCGAATAGGAGATGAGTGATTGAATAATTGTTTGGTTACATATATAGAAAGAGAGACATTCAATCAAGTTGATAACAAAACAATTATTCAATATTTTCAAAATATGAAAACAAGAAGAAAAGTACCTTCAAGATTTGAAGCAAAAAAAGTTAACAACTAATATAATTTTTTATTTTTTTTATATTCAAATCATTAATACTTTTATATTTTTAAATTAAATTAATATATATTTTGATAGTAATATGTATTATTTTTGCCCTTAACATAAATTTTCTAAATCTATCACTATATATGTGACTAATTTTAGTATACAAAATAACATTTTTAATATATCACCTCATGGAAGCTAACAGAGAGAAAAAAAAGAAGTGGGAATTGCAGATAACATGAGGGTTTTTTATTTAAATAAAATATTTTGGCTCCTATATTACCTGATTTCTTAAATGATTTTTTTGAACGTGAATTTTTTAAACCATATAATATATAAATCGTCATAGAGTTGTGTGTTTTAATGAATATATAAATCATTATATTTTGGGACGATTTATGCATGAATTGCATAGGTGAATAAGGCATAAATCGTCTCAACCCACTGTGTGTTACGAATAACACGTAAATCGTCCTAGCCTAGGATGATATATGCATTTTAACCTAAAACACTCTATTCTGTCACGATTTACATGCTTCTTCCTAATCCTCTACCCCCTAACACGATTTACGTGCAAATCCCAAACCCACAAGTCCCTAGGACGATTTATGTAAAAACTTTTATGTGTAATTCGAATTCTAACTCATCTAGAGTAAAAAGACATGTGTTTCTTTAATATATGACAACCATTTTTTTTATGCAATCACACCATATTTACTACTATATCAAATTTGAGTTCAATTAAGAAGTTAATTTTTTAAGTTACAATTTTTTTAATTTATTTTTATTTTTATTTTAAATTTTAAATTTTAAATTTTAAATTTAAAAAAATAAAAATAAAAAATTAATTTACAATAAAAAATAAACTAATATTAATTAAAGTTAATTTTCATATATTTATTCATCAAATTTATATTGTGTTGACTTATTTATTTGTTCTAGAATATTCTACTATACAAATATTTATGTAAATCACATTATGGGCTTGATTATATATATACTATAAGAAAATAAAATATTTGTAACACAAATTTTGTAACAAATTTAAAATTATTACAAAAAATTAATTTTTGTAATAAAAATTAGTGATTGTTACATAATAATAATATTTTTGTAACAACAATATAATTTGTTACAAAACGTTTTGATATTTTGTAATAATTTGATTTTTTTGTTACAAATTATTTTGGTTTTTGTAACGAATCGGTGTGTTGTTACAAACGTTCAAAATATTTTGTAACAAAATATTCATTTGTTTTAAAAACTCTAATTATTTTGTAATAAAAAATTAATTTGTCACAAAATTCAATATTGTTTGTAACAAGTTATTTGTTTGTCACAAAATATAAGAATTTTTGTAACTAAAAAAATATTTTAAAATGTAAAAATATTTAAAATAATTTTATTTTGTTTCCAAAATTTAAGTTTTTAAAATATTATTTGTATTAATTAATTATTTTTTATGAAAAATCAAAGATTAAATGATTAATTTTTAAAAATGGTATATATTATTTTATATTTTTTATAAAATTAATATATAATTTTTACTAATAATCAAGTGTTAAATGTTGAATAGAAATTAATTTTTAAATTAAAAAAATTATTGTTAAATACAAATAAAAATCGTCCTAGGACTTGTGGGTTTGGAATTTGCACGTAAATCGTGATAGGGGTAGAGGGTTAGGAAGAAGCACGTAAATCGTACCAGGGTAGAGTGTTTTAAGTTAAAATGCATAAATCATCCTAAAATATGTCGATTTACGTGTTATTCGTAACACACAGTAGGCTGAGACGATTTATGCCTTATTCACCTATGCAATTCATGCATAAATCGTCCCAGGATACAATGATTTATATATTCATTAAAACACACAATCCTAAGATAATTTATATATTATATGATTTAGGGGATTCACGATCAAAAAAATTATTTAGAGAAATCAGGTAATATAGGAGTCCAAATATTTTATTTAAATAAAAAACCCATAACATGATGAAGCTAAGGGATGAATGGTGTAAATAAATTGCGGTTACTAATGTAATAGTGTGATGTAACATAAGCTCAACATGCCTAGAAGCATAATTTTCCCTTTTTGGAAGCGATCATGTAATAGCAAATTATATTAATAAGAAAAATGATAAAATATATTTTTTTCTCTCAAAAATTAAAAAAAAATTAAAAATACTCATAATATTTTTTTTTTAGTTTTGTTCTAAAGATTTTTTATTTACATTAAATATGTTCTTGATAACTAAATTTTCAAAAAATTTAAAACTAAATCAACAGCAATGCATGACAATTATTTTGATTTATTTATGTTAAAAGTTGTTTTTATAAACTGTTGTTAAATTAATCTTAAATGAAAAATTAGCCGCTATGATTATATTTGACGCAAATCGAATTGTGGGATAAAATTAAAACAACATAAATTTTAAAAATAAAAAATATATTTTATCCTAAAGCAAATCGAATTGTGGGATAAAATTAAAACAACATAAATTTTAAAAATAAAAAATATATTTTATCCTAAAAAAATATCTGTGTAAGCGGTGACAAAAGAAGAAAATGATGTTATTCCTAAATTTGGACGGCCAAGAAATGCATCATATTTATTTTGTGATGGCTTGGCTGCTATTCTAATTCAAATTCTTACAATGCAAGTTGGTGAAGTCACAGAACTTTATTTGAAATAGTACATTATTATTTCTTCCAAGGAACAAATGCTGATCGGTGAGAGGGGGAGAAAAATAATACTAATTCTTAATTATGTTACTCAGATCTAGCTTTATTCCAAAGTTTCGGAAAAGAATCTTTCTGAAAATTAGGGTTGTACATTAACCATCTATTAATTTATTAAACTAAATTACTTTGGCTTTACATATGTTTAAAGGTTTAATTTGCACCAAGTAAAAGGAAGCAATATCAATAAAAATAATAAAAAGAAAAAAGAAAAGGGCTTTCTGTGGTTCTCAATTCTCACCAATTACAAAGACAGGATCTTCATTGTAAATCAGTCAGTGGTAAAAGTGGGTGGGGCACTGAAAGCTAGGGAGTTTCAATTAAAAAAAAAAAAAAGGATAAAAAAAGAAAAGAGAGAAGCATTTTAGTTAGAACTTAGAGGCATGCTCCTCTACCTTTTATGAACATGGCTTTCTTTTCAGTTACCAAATTATACCATAGGCGCTTCTACAGATCCCATTTACCAAAACAACTAGTTGTAGCCTTTATTATTGTAAGGTTATGGTAGTGTTTGAAAAAGAGATCGAGACCAAAAGATAAAAATTAAGAAATAAATATTAAATTAAGTTTTTATATTGTGTTTGAAATTAATTAAGAGGAGAGGTTCATGCAATAAAAAGAGGGTAAGGCCCCAAATTTTAATTTTTTTTTTATAAATTGTATAAAAATTTTAGTTTAGTTCTTTTAAAAGTTTTATTTTACTTTTTTGAATAAATGTCCTTTTTTGTCTTTAATTATTTGTTTGATGGACTTCGCACCCTCTAACAAATATAAAAATTTAAATTGGTCCTTATCTACTTTGATATATGTACGTTCAGTCTCTGCAACCAGTTTTGAGTAGGTCACTTGCTGATATATCAGTAATTTGTTCGCGTGGGTTTCTCTCCTTCATAATTAAGACAAATTGAAATTACGTGAACAAGTTACTGACACATCAGTAAGTGATCTGCTCGAAACTAATTGCAGGGACGGAAACATATATCAGAGTAGATAGGGACCGATTTAGATTTTTATATTTGTTAGGGGGTGTGAAATCAATAAAACAAATGGTTAAAGACTGGAAAGAACATTGACTCTATTTTTTATTATAAAATTAATTTTTTGCCCCTTGCTAATAAAATTTAACCTAATTCTGCGCCTGAAACCAATTATATATGCAGCCATAAAGTTGGAACCAATTATATTGAGAAATTAAATTAATTAATTTAAATTGTATTTTAATTGATCTATTGAAAAAAGAAAAATATATTCATCAGTACGTAGTACTATAAGAATAATGCTTAACAGTAAAAGATTTATATAAAAAAGCACACGAATTTGTTGTGGGAGATGTTACAGTAACTGATTTATTCCACACCATTCATTATTAGTCATCAAGAATTTTTTTTAAGAAAAATGAAAAACGACAAGAGAATTCGTCAAAGCATATATCCGTACTAAGACTTTAATAATATCTAGTAGCAGTAATAGTGCTCAGATCACATAAGTTAATTTACTTCCTAAAAATGATTATTAATTGATTGATAGAAAATCCATATGATTCTTGGAGTACGTAGCTCTTTTTCAAAGTGCATGCTTTTTCAACAATATATGCAATGCATGCATATATGCATAATAAAAAATCAGCATTTTTCTGAACCCATTGTTTTATTTTCCATGATGAAGATATAGCGGATTGCTGTCTTCTATATATGTATATATATTGGAAGTTGATATCAATACAGCTTTCTTTTTCAAAATCTATGTATGGTCTGATATATATATACCTAATAAATTTAAGTATATTTTCTAAAAGTTTTGAAACATAGAAGTTAATTAGAGAAATCTGCCTTGGCAGCCTTAAGCTTTTACCTTTATATATATAATTAATGGAAGCAAGGAAATAAAGAAGAAAAGTTATCTTCCTCAAATATCTATCTATATATTATCTAATAATCCGTTTATTAGCTTTAAAGTTTCTTTGTAAGAAAAGCATATATAACATCCTACCGGATCACATGTTAATATTGAGCACCTTGAACACACTTCTATTTAAAAACCACGTTAGCATCTTGAAACTTGTGCATAAGCTAAGGTAGTTTTCATATTTTGGTAGGGTGGAAAATTAAATAAAAGTTGGATCAGCTACAATATTTTTGGTCGAGCTTTTCTTGTGCTTTAACAATCCACCCATCAATCATAAAGTGAAGTCGTACCAAAATGGGCCAAAAGGCCCAAATTTAGGTCAAAGAAGATTTTTATTGACAAATGGTGGGTTTGTATCTAGCTCACTTCTCAGTAATGGGCTTGACCCATGGGAAATATCGAATTCATGATATTGAGGAAAGTGAAGATTAGCCTAAGAAATTAAACTTGAGCTAGCTCAATTGCTTACATACAGTAATGATTTTTAATTAAAAATTCGTTATTGAAAATATTGTTAAAACATATATTAAATACGAAGAATTTCAAATATTCCTTAAACATCGATGTTCTAATAATTTTAGTTGTTGATTTTAATTATTGTACGGTTGGTCGGGTACCGGACGGTTCGGGTTGGTACTTCGGTTGATGAGAGGGGGAATCGCCTGGTTCCGGGTTGCTGGATTGGAGGAGGGGTAACCGACTTCCCAAGCTCTTCATGTGGAGAGGGGGGGTGTCACCTGCAAAGACACTCCGACGCTCTAGTCAGTCAAGTGTGTAGGCGAAAAATGAGAGAATGGTATGTGACGTACCTTGGGGGAGGGGTAGGACCCTCCCCATATATACCGTGTCAGAGGCGGGTCCCACAAAGGCAGAACCCACATTCCTCGAAGCTTCCCCATACAGCTGTCTAGGACGTGTGTCCGGGTTGATACTTGAACGCCTCGCACCCGACCGTTCGGGTCGGGTGGTTCGTGGGTCGGCCAGGCCGTAACAGTGCTCCCAACGCGCCAGCAATGATCGTGAGGGTCTTGGTGGCGTGTTGTCCCTTCTTTCGTGCGTTGTCGCCAGGTCGGCCGCTCGTGGAGAGGACGTGCCTCTTGCGCGCGTGTCTGTTCGTTGCTGGGGATAACCGTTCGTCGTCTCGTTCCTCGCGCTGAGCATTAAATGATTTCAAAACCCCGCGCGCAAAGACTATTTTGCCCCTTGGCCTTTCGCGCTTCTTGAGTCTGGCAGTTTTAACCAGTTTTGCCTTTTGTTTTCATCTCATTTCTTTACTCCTTCCATCTCCATCTTCTTTTCTCTTAAGTTTCCCAGAGCATCATTTCTGCATCCCTGTGCATTCGCTCCTTTCCCTTTTCTTTCGAATCTTCGCAACTAATCTAGGTAAGCATTCATTTCCTCGCTCTCTGCTTCATGTCCATTTTACCTTCATCATTAGTTCTTCTGTATGCATGCTTCCTGTTTGATTTGTATGCCAGATGGCCTTAGTGTTAAGTAGGTGCGTTAGGGGGGTTACCATTCCAGGGTGTTAGCTTTTTAGGCTTTTACTTGGATTCTGCTTCGGCCATGATTAATTTTAGTTACTGAATAGGCTAAATATAGTTTCTGGAATTTTCCGAGCTCCCGACCTCGTAGACTAACCGAGTGGTACCCCACTGTAGGTATGCCTCGCATCGTCTCACGAGCTTCCACCTCCGCCGCGGGTTACGACCCGTACGCTTGGGTGACTTCCGACGTGAAAGACTCCCCGAACCAGATGGGCGAGGAGGAGCTTACCGAGTTCCGCCAAGCCGAGTACTTGTGCGGTGGGACTGACGAGGAGGCCAACTACGACGTTTTCATTCACGCCCCTGGCGAACGACTATACGAACTCAACTTCCACTCCCCCCGGGTTGCCGATTGGATTTGGTTCTATAAGTCCATGTTCACCCAAGTGGGGGTTCGTATTCCTTTTTCTGCCTTTCAAATGGCGCTCCTTAACTGGATCTCCGTGGCACCGTCGCAGCTGCATCCGAACAGTTGGGCTTCCATCCGCTGTTTCGAGATGGTGTGTGAATACCTAGAGTTGCCGGTGTCCGTAGACGTTTTCCTTTATTTCTTCAACCTCACGAATCCTTCCAAGGAAGGGAAGGCAAGGAAAGGGTTCATGTCCTTCCGATCTGCCCAGGGTCGGAGGATTTTTGGCTTGTTCGAGGACTCTTACCATGAGTATAAGGACAAGTATTTTAAGGTGCGCCCAGTCAAAGGCCGCCATCCCTTCTGGTTGTCGTTAGAAGGAGAACACCTCATCCCAATGTATTGGAGTTTCGGGGCGGGGTCCAACACCTTTGTTAAGGTGACTTACAAGGGGATGTCCGCTGTGGACAAAAAGGTTGCTGACGTGTTGTTGGCCGTTTTGGGGAGAAACCATGTGAATCTCCACCTTCTTATGGGTGACCAGGAGGTCGCCAGAAATTATATTTGTGAGCAGCTCTGACTTATGTTTCTTGCATTACTATTGCTTTGATTGGTTATGCCGATTTCACGACTAACTTGTTTATTTATTTGTTGCAGTGGGAATGTCTGCCGAGGTGACAGGCCTTGAGAGTTTGTACAAGACTTTTTTGGAGGAAAGCGATGAAGAAAAGGCTGACGGGAAGCCGGAGGCCCCACCTGAGAATAAGGAGGATCAGGCGGTGCCTTCGCCCCGTGATGCCAAGATGTCGGACAAACATTCTAACAGGGGGCGCGTCTCTCCCATTCATGAGGAGGCGACCGGTACTGGGTATTCGACCTCCGCTCAACAAGTCGATGATGATAATGAATTGAAGGTCATTCGCCCTAAGAGGTAGAGGTCATTCTCCAGCCCTGAAGGAGCCCTCATCGTGATGGAGAGGAACTTTGACGCCGGGACCTTCATAGATTCCCAGTTGCTTCTCGGCACGGAGGAGCACTTCTGTGGCTCCGACCTTGCGGGACAGGCGAGGTGGATGTACCTTACCCTCCTCCGCGGTGCTGCTATAGCTCGGAAGGCCGAGTTCGAGTTGTCGGGGATGCAGTCGGTGCGTAGGAAGCTCGAATCTGCTGCTACAGCCAATAATCAATTCAAAACTTAAGTTGAAACGCTTCGGGAGCAGCTGTCCAAGGCAGAGGAGAAGCTTAAGGCTGCCGAGGAGAAGGCCGCGTCTGCCGAGGAAAAATTGAAGACCTCTGATGCTACCGTATCCCGTCTAACCGAGCGGGAGATGACTTTGGAAAGTCAGCTCAATGCCGCGCAAGGTCGGATGGTCGCTTTGGAGAAGGAACGTGATGTGGCCATCTCGTCGGCTAAGGCCGCTCAAGCTGAAGCCGAAGAGTGTAAGAAGAAGTATAAAGAGACCGTGAAGCAGGGAAAAGGCGCGATCCTAATGACTGAAGAGGCTCTTAAGGCCCAGGTGAAGATCGTGGCTCCTGACTTCGACACGTCGGCAATCGGGGTCTTTAAGACAATCAAGGATGGCAAGATTGTCGTTATGCCCAAGAAATGATCTCTTGTATCTTTGTATGGAGTTTGTGATTTTGTTGTAGAACTTGTGGAACTTACTTTTTGATATACTTTAATAGTCGCTTGGTGTTGGCTTGTGATTATCATCTTTCTCTGCTTGTCTGGTAGCATTTTCGTTCTATTTTGTTACCGTTTTGTTGGTATTGGCTTGTCGCTCATGTTTGTTTACCGTTGTGTTGGTAATTTGGCGAAGCCAAGTCGTGGCTTTGCTATTGCTGTAGCCGTTTGTTATGGCTTTAACTTAGTTGGCTCCCAGGGTGATCAGTCCCGGGGCACCGTATCGTGGTCCCGTTTAACATGTATTATAAGGAACTTGTTGTTGTGGGATGCGTAAATGGAGAAAAGTAAATGGGAGGGTAATTTTGACAAGTAAACATTAATCGATAGTTAAGCAAGTCTATTGCCATAATAAGTACTTAACAAAAGTAAATCACTGAGCTCGTCAGATCGCCTAGTCGGCGTGTTTGAGCTAGGAATAAAATCTTCTCAAGTTACTTGCATTCCAAGTTCTCGGGACTTCCTTGCCATCGAGCTTCTCCAATTTGTAGGCGCCCTTGCCAATCACCTCTTTGACTCTGTAGGGGCCTTCCCAGTTTGCCGCCAGTTTACCTTCCCCTTGGGTCGGCAGCCCGATATCGTTGCGCCGCAAGACGAGGTCATTTTGTTCAAATTCTCTTGAGCACTTTGGCGTTGTAGCGCAGGGCCATTCTTTGCTTTAGTGCTATTTCTGACAAATAGGCCATCTCCCTAGCCTCATCTGCTAGGTCCTTTTCCACAGCTTCCTCTACTCCCTTCAGAAGTAATCGTGGGCTCGGCTCTCCGATCTCTACGGGTACCATTGCGTCCACCCCGTACATCAGGCGGAAAGGGGTTTCTCCTGTGGACGACTGCTCGGTTGTTCGGTAAGACCAGAGGACCGAGGCGAGTTCGTCGGCCCATGCACCTTTTTTGTTATCCAGCCGCTTCTTGAGGCCCAGCAAGATGACCTTGTTTACGGCCTCGACCTGACTGTTCGTCTGGGAATGCTCTACAGAGGAGAATCTCTGCTTTATGCCCAGACCGGAGAGGAATTCTGCGAACTTCTTGTCAGTGAATTGTGTCCCGTTATCGGAGACAACAACTTCCGGGATGCCGAATCGAGTTATCACCTGCCTCCACATAAACTTTCGACAATTGGACGAGGATATGCTGGCCAGTGGTTCAGCCTCTATCCATTTGGTGTAGTAGTCGATAGCAACTATGAGGTATTTGACTTGCCCCGGGCCAACCGGGAAAGGTCCAAGTAGGTCGACTCCCCACTGTGCGAAAGGTCGGGAGGACGTCAATAGGCTTAGCTCGGTTGCCGGTGCTTTGTGGAAGTTGGCGTTCTCTTGGCACTTGACGCATTTTCTTACAAATTTTTTGGAGTCCATCATCAATGATGGCCAGTAATATCCAGCTCGGATGAGCTTTCTTGCTAGGGCTTTGCCCTCGATATGGTGACCACAGCATCCTTCGTGGACCTCTTTGAGTACGTAGTCCGTTTGGTCGGGATGCAGGTACTTTAATAAGGGTTGGCTGAGTCCCTTTTTAAATAGTTGACCTTGTATGATCGCATATTTGGCCGCCTCCCTTCTCAACGCTTTAGCTTCCTTCTTGTCGTCAGGGAGTTTGCCGTTTTCTAGGAAATCAGTGATGGGGTACATCCAGGAGGGGCCTATCTTTTTTAGGTGAAGGGCGACTGCTGGTTTTTTTTATCATGCCTTGAATGAGGGACCGGTTGCTGACTCCCAGTTTTGTGCTTGCTAGCTTGGATAGGAGGTCTGCCCGTGTGTTCCTTTCCCTCGGAACGTGCTGGACCGCGACCTCCTCAAATTGTTTGCTCAACTCTTTGACCTTCTCCAAGTACTTCTGCAATAGCGAGTCTCTGGCTGGTAGCTTCCATTTACTTGCGAGGTAACGACCTGTGAGTCACTGCACACTTCCAGCCTCGTAGCCCCGACTTCCCAAGCTAGGATCAAGCCGTCCAAGAGGGCCTCGTACTCCACTTGGTTGTTCAATACGGGAAACTCAAACTTGATTGATTGTTCGTATATGACCCCGGCAGGACTTTCCAAGATGATCCCGGCACCTCCGAACGTTTGGTTGGAGGCCCCGTCCACATGGAGCCTCCACCGTATGCCCGCTTCCTCGGTTGGGTCCCCCGTTACCTCAACCAAGAAGTCTGCCATTGCTTGCGCCTTAATCGCATGTCGGAGCTCATATCGCAAGTCATACTGAGATAGATCGATGGCCCAAGTCATCATTCTTCCCGCTAAGTCGGGTTTTTGGAGCACCTGGCGAATTCCCTGGTCCGTTCTCACGACCACTTGGTGACCCTGGAAGTATTGCCGTAGCCTGCGGGAAGAGGTCAGCAGCGCCAGTGCTAGCTTCTCTAATTTGTTGTATCCAAGTTTCGCTCCTTGCAGTGCTCTACTCACAAAGTAAATTGGTTGTTGAACCTTCCCTTCTTCTCGTACCAAAACCGCCGCCAACGCTTCCTCCGTTATGGCTAGGTATAGGTAGAGCGGTTCTCCGATCTTGGGCTTCCCGAGCACGGGCGGTTTTGCGAGGATCTCTTTGAAATGTTTAAACGCTTCCTCACACGCCGGGGTCCATTCAAACACTATCCCTTTTTTCATAAGGTTGAAAAATGGCAGCGCCCTGGCAGCCAACGCTCCAAGGAAACGGGATAAGGCAGTAAGTCTACCCGACAGCCTCTGAACATCCTTGACACAGCCCGGAATCTTCATTTGGAGTATTGCATGGTACTTTTCTAGGTTGGCCTCGACCACCCTTTGGGTTATCATGAACCCTAGGAACTTTCCTGCTTCCATGGCAAAGGCGCATTTGAGTGGGTTGAGCCTCATGCCGTGTTGTCGGAGGAAGGCGAACACATTTCCCAGGTCGCCTATGAGGTCCTCAGGTCGAGTGGTCTTTGCGAGGATATCATCTACATACACCTCCACCGTTTTGCCTATGAGGTTACTAAATATCTTGTTCATTAGCCTTTGGTACGTTGCCACAGCGTTCTTCAGGCCGAACGGCATTACCTTGTAGCAATATATCCCTCCCGGCGTTATGAACGTTGTTTTCTCTTCGTCAGGCCGGTGCATCGGTATCTGATTATAGCCAGAATAAGCGTCCATAAAGCTCAGGTACCGATATCCTGCCGCTGCGTCGACGAGTGCGTCAATGTTGGGCAGGGGGTAGCAGTCCTTGGGGCATGCTTTGTTGAGATCGGAGTAATCCACACACATCTTCCATTTTCCATTGTGCTTTTTCACTAGAACTACATTCGACAGCCATGTCGAGTAGTCGAGTTGTCGAGTTCTCGAATAAATCCCGCTTTGAGGAGGCTGGACGTTTGCCTGGCCACCTTCTCTGCTCTTTCTTGTGACATTTTCCTTCTCCTCTGAGCCACCGGTCTGGCTTCCGCCTTGACGGCCAAGTGATGTGACATGAGTTGGGGGTCTATTCCCGGCATGTCGGCTGGCGTCCAAGCAAATAGGTCGCCGTTAGCCCTGATCATTTCCATTAGAGGTTCCTTCAGGTCGTGTGGGAGGTTTCTGTTCACAAAGGTGAATTTCTCCTCCGTGTCACCGACTCTGAACCTCTCCAGGTTCCCTTCCGGTTCAGGTCTCGGTTTGTCGTCAACTCTAGCGTCCAAGTCGGCGAGGAACACTCCCGATGCCTCTTTAGATTTCTTCCTTAAGGAGAGGCTGGCATTGTCGCAAGCGACTGCCGTTTCCAAGTCTCCTTTTATGGATCCCACAGATCCGTCATCAGCGATGAACTTCATTACCAACATCTTTGTGCTGATTACTGCCCTGAGGTCGTTGATAGTCTTTCTCCCTAGGATGACGCTGTAGGCCGTGGAGTCTCGCAGAACCACAAATTCTGCCATTACCGACCTCCGTCCTTGGCCTTGTCCTACTGATACAGGTAGGGAGATTATTCCGTCTGGCTTGATGAAGTGGTCGCCCAAGCCTACGACACTGTGCTGGTGCGTCTTTAAATCGGCATCCCGTAGGCTCAAGGCGTCGAACACGTTGCGAAACATGATGTTCGAGTCAGCCCCGGTGTCCACAAGGATCCACTTGATGAGGCCGGTTCCCATCTGGCCGTGATGACCATGGGAGGGTTTTCCGCGGCCTCATCGAACCATTGGTCCTCCGGGCCAAATGAGATGGGTGGGGATCTCTTGGAGCTTCGCATAGAAGATGAGGAAACCACCAGGACCTTGGCGTCTTTCTTGTGTGCCGACCTCGACCTTGGAGGAGCGTCTCTTGCTGTTACCACGTTCACTATGGTAAGGTCGTGCTCGTTGTCCTCCGGCTCGTGACGTCACTTCACCGCGTGGGTCTTGTCATCTCCCTCGCGGTCGCGATCTCGCCTCCTCGGCTTCCTGATGAGATGGGATAATTTGGCCAGTTTTTCGTCCCGGATCGCTTGTTCTAGCGCGTCCTTCAGGTCGAACCAATCATGTGTCTTGTGTCCATAGCCCTTGTGATAATCACAATAGAGGCTCTTGTTTCCCCCGGTTCGGTCCTTCAGAGGTCGGGGCTTCGACAAAATTCCCTTCTTGGCTATCTACTGATAAACTTCTGTGATGGGGATGGTGAGGGGGTGTAATTGGTGAATTTTCCGACTCGAGAAAACGGCCTGGGTGTCTTGCTCGGACCGCCATCTCTAGCGTGTTCCTTCTGCCTTTCCCCGCTACCGAGCTGCTGGGTTTGATTGTAGGAGGGCTACCGTTTGTTGGCAGCCACGACTTGGCTGACTTCCTCATCGTTAATGTATTCCCTAGCTACACTTTGGATCACCTGCATTGTCCACACCGGCTTCGTGGTGAGGTACTTTTTGAAGTCCTCGTTTAGAAGTCCTTTCGTCAAGCACAGGCTAGCAACCGAATCGGTCAGACCGTCGATCTCCAAGCACTCGTCGTTGAACCGGTCTAGATATTTTCTGGTCGGCTCGCCGAACCTCTGAATCACTTCGAGTAAATTGATCGGGTGTTTTACTTTTGCAATTCTGGTCGTGAATTGAGCTAGAAAAGTGTGGCCGATGTCCAAAAATTTGGCCACCGAGCCCTGCGGGAGGCTATTAAAACACCATATTGCCGGTCCCGCCAGAGTGACCAGAAAAGCGCGGAACCTTACCTCGTCTCTCACTCCCTCCAGGTTTATCCTGGCCTCGAAGGCCGTAAGGTGCTCCTGCGGGTCTTGGGTTCCGTCGTACCTCATGTCCATTGGCTTGTCAAAGTGCTTTGACAGCCGGACTTCGAGGATGGAACTATGAAACGGGGTTGCGCCCATTATCACTGGTCTCCGCGTTCTCCTTGGTCTTCCCTCACCGTCTTCCCGGTCTTGTCCTGAGGCGCGTCTCCTTTCCCGCCTTGTGTAAATGACGGGGTCGCGGCGTCTTCTTGGGCGTCCTTCTTCTCGGGTGCTCTCGGGCTCAGATCGTGGGCTGGGTATTCGGTGGGAGTGGCTTCTCGGAGGAGAACGGGAGTAGCTTGATTCGGGAGTTTGTTGACGATGTTCCTGATCTACCAGCTGGCGCTACAGGTTCTGCATCCTGTGACGCAGTTCCTGCATTATTCTGGCGCTGTTGTTGCCTGTTCCCCCAAAGGAGCGTCTTTCTCGAG
The DNA here is from genome assembly GCF_003086295.3 of Arachis hypogaea. Classification (NCBI taxonomy): domain Eukaryota; kingdom Viridiplantae; phylum Streptophyta; class Magnoliopsida; order Fabales; family Fabaceae; genus Arachis; species Arachis hypogaea. The sequence continues at coordinate 131,905,058 of NC_092048.1, forward strand.
ATCGTGTAGTCGGCTCGGTGCGATTTCGTGGAGGGGACCTCGTGCGCTCCCGGGAGGAAGCCACGGAGGCTTCCCCTCTGTGCTCGGCCTCGCGGCCTTGCCCTCCAGGGCCCAGTACAACGTCCATTCAGGCATCCCCACAGATGGCGCCAATGTATGGTTGGTCGGGTACCGGACGGTTCGGGTTGGTACTTCGGTTGATGAGAGGGGGAATTGCCTGGTTCCGGGTTGCTGGATTGGAGGAGGGGTAACCGACTTCCCGAGCTCTTCGTGTGGAGAGGGGGGTGTCACCTGCAAAGACACTCCGACGCTCTAGTCAGTCAAGTGTGCAGGCGAAAAATGAGAGAATGGTATGTGACGTACCTTGGGGGAGGGGTGGGACCCTCCACATATATACCATGTCAGAGGCGGGTCCCACAAGAACAGAACCCACCTTCCTCGAAGCTTCCCCATACAGTTGTAGTAGAGAGCTATCTAGGACGCGTGTTCGGGTCGATACTTGAACGCCTCGCACCCGACCGTTCGGGTCGGGTGGTTCGTGAGTCGGGTCGGCCCATATGATGTTTGAGTCAGGCCGTAACAATTATAAAATATATAATATATTAATTAAAAATTAATAATTAAAATTACTAAAATATTAGTGTTTTAGAAACATTTAAAAAAAATTTTCTATTAAATATACCTAAAAAACATGCAAGAAAATTATATTTCACTAGACCACTTGTAGAATTTAGCTATACATTTGTTAAAGTGTTAAATATAGAAAGTTTGTGTTAGAAAGACTAAGTATTTAAAATTCTTAAAATATCTAATGTGTGTAAAAAATTTATTAAAAATTTTTAGCAAAATAGTCTTAACAAATGGCCAAGAAAATCCTAACTTATAGTATTTTATATTACTTTCAAAATCCAAATTATTAGTAATAATATTTAGGGCGTGTTTAGATGTGATTTCCTCTTCAAGTAAAGCAAATCATTTGTATAATGGTTTAGTAATTTTTGAAAGGGTTATACTACGTGTACACTAAAATCAGCCACTCACCGATATAAAATACATGTTGGAATATAAATACATATTAAAAATTAGCAAGAGGCCCACGCATACGCGTGGGTGGGTGATTGAGTTTATGAAATTAATAACAAAAATATAAAAAGAACATATAGAAATTGGATTATGATAAGTTTGTTATATACATTTATTGAGCTTAGAAATATGATCACAATAATGTAACTAATAATTCTAAATTGTTGTAAAATAACTAAATAAATAAGGAAGATGTAAATATAAAATAAAATATGTAAATAGAAGACTCTAGCATTAATATAATTAGCTCGGTAATAATTTATATATATATACATTAATATTATATGTTGTAATATGTATATATATGTAAAGATAGAAAGAAGTATTAAAAGTAAAGAGAGAGAGAATTGCATTTGTTTTATTACTGTAAAGAGAGAGAGAGAGAAATGGAAATATTTGTAATTGTGTGCTTGTCTTTCTCTCAGAGGCAAAGGCCTCTATTTATACATATATTGGGAGCTTAATTTCAACATACATTTAATGTCATTCCTTCTTTGAAAATGTGAGTTTTACATGGGAATGGGCATCCACGTTGCTCGTTCTTATCACAATACTCCCCCTTGGATGCCCATTTAGGATTATTGCCTCATTAAAGCCTTACTAGAGGAAAACCCTGTGGGAAAAATCTTAGTGAAGGAAAAAGAATACAATATCCTTTGTGATGGGGACTGCTTCATTAAAAACCTTGTCAAGAAAAACCCAATGGGAAAAAACCTGACCAAGGAAAAAAGAGTACAGTCTCCCCCTCTTGCCGACATCATTTAATGTCTCGAAATTGGCGCATCCCAATCTCATGTATCAATATTTCAAAGGACGATTTTGGGAGTGACTTTGTAAATAAATCTGCCAGATTGTCACTTGATCGAATCTGTTGGACGTCAATAATCCCCTGATTTTGAAGATCATGAGTGAAAAAGAATTTGGGAGAAATATGCTTTGTTCTATCGCCTTTGATGTATCCGCCTTTAAGTTGAGCAATGCATGCTGTATTATCTTCAAACAGGACAGTTGGAGCTATCTTATGATCAATCAGTCCACATGATGACAGAATATATTGAATCAGACTCCTCAGCCAAAAACACTCGCGACTAGCTTCATGAATCGCCAGTATTTCAACATGATTCGAGGAGGTTGCTGCTATCGTCTGTTTCGTGGACCTCCATGATATAGCTGTACCACCATATGTGAACAGATATCCTGTTTGAGACCTCCCTTTGTATGGATCAGACAAGTATCCAGCATCCGCATAGCCAACTAGTTGTGACTTGGATCCATAGGGATAAAACAATCCCATATCAACCGTCCCATGAAGATATCAAAAAATTTGTTTGATTCCACTCCAATGTCTTCTGGTTGGAGAAGAACTATATCTTGCTAGTAAATTCACCACGAATGATATGTCAGGTCGCGTATTATTAGCAAGATACATTAGTGCTCCAATGGCACTAAGATATGGTACTTCAGGACCAAGGATATCTTCATTTTCTTCTTTAGGACGGAATTGATCCTTTTTCACATCCAAAGATCTTACGATCATTGGGGTACTTAATGGATGTGACTTATCCATATAAAATCTCTTCAAGATCTTTTCTACGTATGTTGTTTGATGAATAAAGATCCCATTTTTTATATGCTCGATCTGCAGGCTGAGACAAAATTTAGTTCTTCCAAGATCTTTCATCTCAAACTCTTCTTTTGGAGTTTTTATAATTGTTGGAATCTCTTCAGGAGTCCCAATAATATTTAAATCATCAACGTACACAGCAATTATAATGAACCCAGATGTAGTTTTCTTTATGAAAATACATGGGCAGATATCATCATTCTTGAATCCGTTTTTGGCCAGATACTTAGTAAGACGATTATACCACATTCGTCCAGATTGCTTTAGACCATATAAAGATCTTTGCAATTTGACTGAGTATAACTCTTGCGAATATTCATTGGATGGTTTAGATATCTTTAGTCCTTTAGGGACTTTCATATAGATATCCCGATCTAATGAGCCGTATAAATAGGCTGTTACCACATCCATTAAATGCATATGCAGTTTATGATATGCAGATAAACTGACCAAATAACGCAATGTTATCGCATCCACTACAGGGAAATACGTTTCTTCATAATCTATACCAGGCCTTTGTGAGAAACATTGTGCCACAAGTCGGGCTTTATAGCGCACAACTTCATTTTTCTCATTTCGTTTTCTCACAAATACCCATTTGTATCCAATAGGTTTTACATCTGCAGGTGTACGGACTACAGGTCCAAAGACTTCACGTTTTGCAAGTGAGTCTAACTCAGCCTTCATGGCTTCTTTCCATTTTGGCCAATCATTCCTTAGTCGACATTCTTCGACTGATCTTGGCTCAAGATCCTTACTTTCATGCATGATATTTAATGCCACGTTATATGCAAATATTTCATTGACAATTGTCTTATTTCGGTCCCATTTCTCTCCTGTAAAGACATAATTTATCGAGATCTCATCATTTTCACAATTTTCAGGTACCTGAACGTCTTCTGGCGTTAAAACTATATTAGAATTTTGGACAACTGCAGGTGTCTCTACAATGTCTTTTTCAACAGGAATAGTATTTACCTCTTTTCTCTTTCGAGGATTTTTATCTTTGGAACCGACAGGCCTGCCACGCTTCTGGCTTGTATTTGCTTCAGTGGCTATTTGTCCTACTAGGACATCAATTCGAATTGGAACATTTTCCGCCCTACCACGCTTCTGGAGTGAATTTGCTTCAGCGGCTACTTGTCCTACTGGGACATCAATTCGAATTGGGGTATTTTCCGCTGGTATATAAGATTTGGTAATCCTCTTTGTATCGGAAAATGCATCAGGCAATTCATTTGCTATTCTTTGCAAATGTATAATCTTTTGAACTTCTAGTTCACATTGTCCTGATCGAGGATCTAAATGCATCAACGATGATGCATTCCAATTAAGTTCCTTTTCAGGAAGCTTATTCTCTCCCCCTAATGTTGGAAATTTTGATTCATCAAAATGACAATCCGCAAACCGGGCTTTAAACACATCTCCCGTTTGTATCTCAAGATACCTCACTATAGAGTGAGAATCATATCCAACATATATCCCCAATTTTCTTTGGGGTCCCATTTTGGTGCGATTAGGTGGTGCAATGGAAACATATATCGTACACCCAAATATTCTTAAATGGGAAATATTTGGCTGCTGGCCAAAAGCTAATTGCATATGAGAGAACTGATGATAACTCGTTGGCCTCAAAAGAATAAGTGCTGCGGCATGTAAAACTGCATGCCTCCAAACCGAGGTTGGGAGATTTGTTCTCATAAGCAAGGGTTTAGCAATTAATTGGAGGCACTTAATAAGTGATTCTGCTAACCCATTTTGTGTGTGAACATAAGCTACTGGATATTCAACACTTATTCCATTAGCCATACAATAAGCATCAAAAGCTTGGGAAGTAAATTCACCAGCATTATCAAGGCGAATTTCTTTGATTGGATTTTCTGGAAATTGTGCTTTTAATCGAATAATTTGAGCCAGTAATCTCGCAAACGCCAGGTTGCGAGAAGATAATAAGCACACATGTGACCATCTCGAAGATGCGTCTATCAGGACCATAAAATATCTAAAAGATCCACATGGTGGATGAATAGGTCCACATATATCACCTTGAATCCTTTCTAAGAATTCAGGAGACTCAAATCCAATCTTTACTGGTGATGACTTTAAAATTAACTTCCCTTGAGAACATGCAGCACAACAAAATTCACTAGATTTAAGAATCTTCTGGTTCTTTAGTGAATGTCCATGAGAGTTTTTAATAATTCTCCTCATCATGGTTGTTCCCGGATGACCTAATCTATCATGCCAAGTTATGAATTCATTTGGACTAGTAAACTTCTGGTTTACAATGGCATGTGATTCAATTGCACTAATCTTGGTATAATACAATTCAGATGAAAGTGAGGGTAACTTTTCTAGTATAACCTTTTTATTTAAATCATGAGTTGTGATACATAAATACTCATGATTTTCCTCATTCATAGTCTCAATATGATATCCATTTCGGCGAATATCTTTAAAACTCAACAAGTTTCTTCGAGACTTGGTAGATAATAGTGCATTATTTATTATAAATTTTGTTCCTCCAGGAAACAAAATTATAGCTCTTTCGGAGCCTTCTATCACATTGCCCGAGCCAATAATAGTATTAACATATTCATCTTTTGGCACAAGATGGGTAAAATATATATTACTTTTAAGAATAGTGTGTGAACTCGCACTATCCGCAAGGCAAATATCTTCAGAATATGTCCTTGCCATTTCTCTTCAAAGAAAAAAACAAATGATAATAAAATGAGTAGAAGTACATGTACAGTAAAATTATTCACATGAATACTTAACAAACACATACATATATCAAACTATTCCATCATTGATCAAATAGCCAATATTTTCTTCAGGATCCTCAAAGAAATTAGATACATCATAATGAATGGTGGAATTTTCATAATTTGAAACAAAATTTGTTTCCTTTCCTTTGTCATCCTTTTTCAAGGATACTTGATAAAGATCAACTAGGTGCCTTGGGGTACGACAGGTACGTGACCAATGGCCCTTTCCACCACAACGGAAGCATTTATCCTCAATTGATTTACTTTGCCCATTGTTTCTTTCTTTATCCCACTTCTGGTGAGGTCTTTTCTTGTGAGCATAATTTCTTTTCCTTCTATATTTTTCCTTATTATCAAAATCTTGCCATTTACCTCTTCTGGGGTTATAATTTGTCGCATTTGCTTCAGGAAATGGGGCGGCGCCATCTGGGCGCGCTTCATGATTTCTTAAGAGCAACTCATTGTTGCGTTCAGCAACAAGAAAGCAAGAAATTAGCTCAAAATATTTTTTAAATTATTTTTCTCGATTGCTATTGCAGGAGCACATTCGAGGCATGGAAGGTCGATAAAGTTTTCTCTAACATATCGGGCTTGAAGAGGTATCACCGTCTTTTGATGATTGTACCTTTCTTCAAGGTCTTTCCACAGATCTGCAGGATCTTTTAATGTGGGATATTCATTTTTCAATCATACGTCAACATGACGACGAAGAAAAATCATAGCTTTGGCTTTATCCTTCTGGGATGCATTATTTTTCAGCCTTAATGGTATCTTCAATATCCATTGAATCAAAATGGATTTCAGCATCTAATATTCATGATAAATAATTGTTTCCAGATATATCAAGAGCATGAAATTCAAGATGAGAGAGCTTCGACATAATGAAAATTTGTTACCTGAGTCTTCCTAAAAATTTGATCAGAGTCTCGTGCTGATAACGTGTTGTAAAACAACTAAATAAATAAGGAAGATGTAAATATAAAATAAAATATATAAATAGAAGACTCTAGCATTAATATAATTAGCTCAGTAATAATTTATATATATACATTAATATTATATGTTGTAATATGTATATATATGTAAAGATAGAAAGAAGTATTAAAAGTAAAGAGAGAGAGAATTGCATTTGTTTTATTACTGTAAAGAGAGAAAGAGAGAGAAATGAAAATATTTGTAATTGTATGCTTGTCTTTTTCTCAGAGGCAAAGGCCTCTATTTATACATATATTGGGAGCTTAATTTCAACATGCATTTAATGTCATTTCTTCTTTGAAAATGTGAGTTTTACATGGGAATGGGCATCCACGTTGTTCGTTCTTATCACAACATAAATCATAATTCTAATTCTTAATTCCAACTGCCTCCCATTCTTCTTCCGCCTTGGCCGATCCGTTTTCCTTCCGCAAGAAGACCTGCAATTGAAGAAGTAGCTGAACTCAGAACCAAACGCTAATCTAAATTAGTGAATTCTGATTATATTAAAAAAAGATGAAAATATACATTATTTATAAGTTTTGGCTAATTTCAATTACTGATCCAATAAAGTTATAAACCAATATAAAAAAAAGAAAAAAAAAGGCTAAATCTTTTTTAATCCTTTTGTAATTGAAGAAATGAAAATAAAAATATGGACTAACCTTTGAATCACCGGCCAATTTTAAACTACTGCCCCTTTCTTCTTCTGCCTTGACTGAATGTTTTCTCCCTCCGCAAAAAGACCTGCAATTGAAGCAGCAACTAAACTCATAACCAAACACTGACTAAATTGGTGAATTCAATTATATTAAAAAAACATATAGTAATATACGTTATAAGTTTGCCCAACTTCAATTACTGATCCAATAAAGCTATAAACCAATATGAAGAAGAAGAAAAAAGGGACTCTAGTGAACAAATAACTGCTATGGTCAAGATACAGGCATCTCCTACTCTAATGTTAGTCAGCAATCTATTACTTGAATTATAGTCATGTAATAGTTATTCTCAAATGGAAAAGACTAAATCTTTCTTCTGCTATTGTAATTGAAGAAATGAAAATAAAAATTATCAAGTGAATGATTAGAATTAGGAATTCTATGATACTTATGAAAATTATTTCCGTCAGGGTTTAAATAAAAGGAATCATCCAGTTGCAAACTCTTTTAATATTTACCTTCAAATTGTGAGTTAATTAGGATAAAAAATGTCACTTTTATCAATATAAGGATGTTAAACCTTTTGTGAATATCAAATTCTGCTCTTTTAAACTGATTTACCTCACTCCTCACTTATCTTATGTAGCACAGATTTGGATATAAAATTTCTTTTATACATAAAACAAACATCATATAATAACATATAGGGTAAAGTATATTTTTTTTTCCTGAAGTTTGATAAAAGTTTTAAAAATATCCATAAATTTTATTTTGTTTCAATTTTATCCCAAAAGTTTTCGATTTGTATCAAATATACCCCTGACGGTTAATTTTTCAAAAAATTTAAGACCAATTCAATAACAATTTCATAAGAACAACCCTCAACACAAGCAAATCAAGCATAATTTTCATACATTATTGTTAGATTGGTCTTAAATTTTTTGAAAATTTAGCCGTCGAGGATATATTTGATACAAATTGAAAACTTTTGGGATAAAATTGAAACAAAATAAAACTTAAGGATATTTTTAAAACTTTTGTCAAACTTCAGAGGCAAAAAGTATACTTTACCCTAACATATATTATCATGTTCATCCACTTTATATACTAAAGAAAAATAAAAATAAAACACTAAGCAAAAAGAAAGAAAGAAAAAATACTAAGCTATTATGAGAAGAGCTAATCAAAATTTTGGATGCAATTAATTTTCTCTCACAAAGAAAAAATGTTACAACGAAAATAATGAATGTTTAAAAGAAGTTGTCAAAACAGAACAAAATGAGTGAAATATTTCTCATGAATGTTGAATATCTTATCTTTTTAGAATAGCCAAGTACTCTTTAAAGTACTCAAGTACTCTTTAGAGTATCTTATCTCTTTAAAGAATAAAAATCTCAAGAATGCACACATATATATCCTATATGATAAAAAGAATTAAAGTCATTTCAACACAATAAAATGATTTAAAATTTTATATATATGATGGAGGAAAATGGATAAACTTAGCCTCAAAGAATCATGTGTAGTAAGTAAATGTTACTCAAACAAACACACTTACATTTCCTTTAAAAGAGAAAAAGAAAGGGATAAAACACATGCAACTACATCTATACACAAAAAATTTATGCAATAGACACCATTACACTTACATTTAATCACTCAATATAGTAACCTAATTTATCATCGGATGAAACCAAAGCAACCCAATTCTTTTCTATTATTCTGTCCACCAAACATAAAAAATCTGCAAAACACTCGGTAAAATATAAGGGACAGTGATATTTGCTTTAAAATATAGATATCAAACATTTATTACGTAAAAAAAAGAAAGAAAAAATTATTACTCAATAAAACAAAAAAAATTAATTGGTCATCATTAAGTATAATCAAACAATTCATTACCAATCTTCAGCAAATAATTTCACAAAAGAAGATAACAACAATATAATTAGTAGTCAAAGGCTTGCTAAGCATATAGTATGCATCAATCACCCTTGCAGATTTTTTAGCATCGAAATCCCTTTCTTTCAAAACAAACGATATGATCAAACAAAAAATATTAGCTTCTCCTATAACTCATTCAAATATACAAACTTTTAAACTATTCACCAAAGAGTAGAGAGGCAAAGCAAAAAAAGTGCAAGAAAAACAAAGAAGATTATCCCAACAGACCGACCTAAGAATGTAAAAATCAGAATGCAATTTATTTTGCCAATCTTTATATTTTTCATCCAAATTCACACCCTCTATATCATACTTCTTCTCTCCCTATTTTAAAATTTGGGGACAAAGAGAAAACACTTCTTAATTTTAATTATTAGTTGAGAAAAAAATTATGATAGCATATTATCAATTTAAAAGGTAGCAATCATATTAGTTCTTGGACATAATCATCAATTTTACATAAATTTTGCTCCAAACATTAGTAGAACTCAATCCATATCATTCACAGAAAAATGACAAATTCAACTTAATCATTTTGGCCTATGATTAACACCCAAAAAGAAAGGTGTTTTGAGAAAACATATTTTAAAAAAAATAAAATGTAGTTTTGTTTTGAGTATACCTTGTTTTGTTTAAATCTTTTATGTCTTCAATGCTGATGTTAGTCCTGCATGCCCTCCATTAGGCCTTGACCACTTCCATCCATCCACCAAAGGTCCATTCCTGCCAACTGATCATAAAGCAAGCAAGTATCATTAAATTGCAGCTAAATGATAAGCAAAGGTGATACAATGAATACACAACACCATCACAATAAAAATACTTCTCCGACAAAATAACCTCTCAGGTTTTAGCAGCAACATGAAGTTCATCTTCTTTAATGAATTTAGTGAAGGATAAATGATCACACACTCACAAGGGATTGCTCGTCACAGACAGTTAATGAGCAAAATGTAAAAAGGTAAAAAAGTTATCAACTTTAAGGGTACCCAACATCATAAAAAGTAAAATTGGAACCAAATTTATAAAAAAATAGAGAGAAATGAGGGATGGGGTATCGATAAAATAGGAGTGTACCGATTACTTGAATTGGAGAGATGAAGCTTGAGGTCTAGGGATGAGAGTTCGATACCGTAGCTCAGCCATTTCCTAAGTTAAGTCCTCTACTTCCTCTTTGTCCTTTAACTTTTCTACTCGCAATTCTTCCTTGTTAGCCTTCAACTCCTGCACATCCAACCGGGTATGAAGGAATGCCGCCAGGGGTGCAGCGACAGCGACTTTAGCATCGTCACTATTTCTGCCCTCATCTCTATCATATCTGAACCCACAAAAAGAATATTAATAATGTTAATAATAAATCTCTCAAAAGCTAAACTGAAACAAAAATTGTGAGTGAAAAGACCTTGAGGAGCATCTTCGGTGTGGTAGAGGCATTTGAGGATGTCATTTTGAACTCTGATTTCAAATGAAAAAATTGCGCTCAAAATTTGGTGTTCAAATCCTGATTTGAAAGGAAAAGATCGCAATCAAATTGCTGCAAAGAGTGTTCTACTTCATTACCTGAGGGACAATGAGTTCTCAATCCATTGTTTACCCTAATCATCTAATCAGAAGCTAGCATTTTCATTTTTTTCCCTAAATGGTGGTTTTGGAATTGCTGCCGGATTAACTCTCTTCAAACAATTGGACAAAGATCTTCTCTAATAACCTTTCACCAGGTAAAAAGGTTTTGGCTTTTTGTTGAAGAGCGAAACACAAAAGAAAGAAAAGGTTTGGAAGACACTTGTCACTCTCTCAAAAATCATCTAACAGTGTAAACCATACATGTATTTATACATAAATACATCTATGGCTGATTTTAGTGGCTGATTTTAATGTACAAATAGCATTTATTTGTTTAAAAAAATACACAAAAATGATTGTGTGACGTGGCATTATGACAACCCCACCAACCGCAAATACCCTGTGAGATAGAGAGAGAGAGAGAGAGAGAGAGAGAGATAAGAGAAGAAAGAAATGGCAGTGCCATTGTTATGTCTTTGCTCCTTCTCACTCTCACCAACCCCATACACTACGCCTTCCATCTTTCATTCCTTCAATCCCAGCACCACTTTCCTCCGTTTCAAGCTCCATTCCACCCTGTAACTCTCTCTCCCTATCTTTCTATCTTTCTATCTCGTTTATCTGTAACCCAATTCACTTTTTTTGGCTTCTCTTTTATTCAGATTTCACTCCACAATACCCATGTCTCAAGGTATTATATTTCCTTTCATTTCTACGCCTATTCTTGAATTTCAGACGTGGGTTGTTTTCATCTACTTGTTTCATTGGGTGTTTCTTTTCTATACGTCAATGTGCTCTGCCTTCAATTCAAAGTAGTTTTTTTTTTTTTTTTTATGTTCTTTGCACAAGGAGATAAAATGACTCCCTATGAAGAAGCATTGGAGGCCTTGTCTTCTCTGATCACTAGACGCACTCGTGTTGGTGATGTCAATTTAGAGGAACGATTCAACGTGCTGTTTGAGTACGTGAAGGTATGGTGTTTGTGAATTTGCTTCTGAAATACTTGGCCATTTTCTTGGGACATGCTTAGTTGCTTGGTGATGTTGACAAAATGGCGTGCCGTTGATTGCATAGATGCTAGATTTGGAGGAGGCGATTTCAAATATGAAGATCATCCATGTAGCCGGCACTAAAGGGAAGGTACTTTCTTTTTTACTTTGATGGTTGCTCGGGACTGAAGGCATGTTAAGGGCACTTGAATCGTTCATTGCCTTGATGCTCACTTGCTCTCTCTACTTTCTTTTATCTGTTAAAGTTGCTAAGACTTGAAACTTAACTGCTTTTGATAATTAACTTTATATAGTTTTGGAATTTATGCTGTATTCTATTCAGTGAGAAGTTGAATTTTGTGGTCTCAAACCGAGGTCTAGCTATGGATTCTAGTCTTTATCCAGCTGTACTTTTAGTGTTTACTCTTGCATTTGTAATGAATTACACCGTGTTTTCACAGGGATCTACATGCACTTTCACAGAGTCTATTTTACGAAACTGTGGTTTTCGCACTGGGCTCTTTACTTCTCCTCACCTAATTGATATCCGAGAAAGATTTCGTTTAGATGGGTGAGTATTTCAATTTCACAGATTGATTTCTTTCCTTTTACTATGAGTAAGTCTATTTGTTATTATGCATATTAGTACGATTTTTGTAACAAACTTACCTTTTACATCGCTATTCGGTAATTACTTTACCATAACATCATCACCCTTGAAATCTATGCTTTTATCCAATTTCATATACCTACTAAATTACATTGTATGATGTATTTGAATTCAGATAACTAGTGCACTCTAATTTATTAGCATTATTCTTGCTTCTGCAGTCTGGAAATCTCTGAAGAGAAATTTTTGGCATACTTCTGGTGGTGTTATGATAGACTAAAGGTATCTTTCTGTGAGTAAATACTTGATTAAAAATTTAAAATATTTATCGTAGAAGGTCTTTTAAGGTGTAAACAAGATTATGCTTTTCTTTCTTTTGTTCTCTTTATATTCTGAACCAGACAAGTTGTCTTTCTACTCCCATTGAACTACTGGTACATTTTCTGATTTATCCTTGCAGTCTATGAACTACTTTATTTATAACTGTTAAGAGCGAAAAGATGGATATTTTCTGTGAAATGCATTGAAGTTTTGAAGCAATTTTATTTTTACTACTTTTGGATCATTTCATTGATTTTGGAGGATCAATGATTTTCTGAGCATGTTGATATTACTCAAAGTGATTAATGTTAATATTTTATTATCCGAGTGCATCTGGATCAATAAAAAAGAAATGGTTTAATTACAAGTATGATAATCCTAGCACAGCCAACTTCTGTTCTCCGCACTTTCAATAAAATCTTCTATTTTCATAGTCCCAATTTCAATTTGCATGACAACAATACCATACTATTAAACTAATACATGCCTGATCATCAAAGTGTTCACTTCAAAATGATGTTTTCGGACTCTGGTAAAACTTTTATATCTAGATGTGCTTGCTTATAGTGTTAACATAGCTGGAGTCTTATTTCGGGATGTACAGGAGAAAACTGATGACAAGGTTCCAATGCCTCCTTTCTTCCACTTCCTTGCTTTACTTGCCTTCAAGATATTTTCAGCTGAGCAGGTTTCATTACCTTGCCTTGAATTGCTACACATAATGCTCCATACCGATAATAATATGTGTACATTTTTCCTACAAATGAACAAAACTTATTTTATTATCACATTTCATGTAGGTAGATGTTTCCATAATGGAAGTTGGTTTAGGTGGCAAGTATGATGCAACAAATGTGGTATGTATAATCATTTCAGCAGAAATTTGTTGGTTTCTAGAATATTGCCACTATCAAGCTGTTTGAATAGTTACTATTCTGGAACAAGATCATGTGGTGTGTCGATATTTCAGGTGCAGGCACCAGTTGTGTGTGGTATAACATCCCTTGGGTATGATCACATGGAGATTCTTGGTAAGTGTTATATTTTTATAATATGGGAACCGCTATTTGATGTGTTTTAATGAAAATCATGAAATAGCATGAGATATAATAACCAACTTATATTTGCCATGATATGCATTGCCTTCCCATACTGAGCAGCCTAATATCTCATTTGCTGGTGAAATATGTAACTTGCCACAAGTTACATAGGTGAATGATGGGATGCCTTTTTACCTGTTAATGACAAATATTTACTATCATATGCTGGAATTTAATTTGTTAACCTAAGTGATGGTATGTCCGACTGCAAGAAAATGGGAAAATAATTAGACCTTTTAAGAAGTTTTATTGTATGTGTGAAGTATTATTTTTTAAACTTCATGTTGCATAGCTACTTATTTTGTCTAACCAATTGGGTTTACTGTTATCTGTGGGATTCCATTAACAGGGAATACTCTTGGAGAAATTGCTGGTGAGAAGGCCGGTATCTTCAAGGTAAGTTTAGAATAAAAAAGTTTCTACTTCTTTTCTAATGAAGAGGAGAGCCTGCTGCTAAAAACCAAGGCTATCAAGAGTGTAAACCATCTACTTTAATAAGAGTTGTGTTCATACCCAGCTGATAAAGGACTCATCATAGCCCTTCACCATTTCGGTTCCTTCTTTTTGTAAAGAAAAAATAACAACTCCATTTGAAGTTTATATCAACAATGTCCTCTGTCATGTGCAGCAAACCTGTGATAATATCTTTCTTTTCTTTATACTTTCCTACCTTTCCATGTAATACCCAATGCTGAGTTTGAATCTTTTCATCCTAAAGAATTTTTTTTTACACATTTTATAATTTAATGTAGCATCGGATTCCAGCTTTTACTGTGCCTCAGCCTGATGAAGCAATGCATGTACTTAAAGAGAAGGCTTCTCGGTTAAATGTAAGTAAATTCTTCTATGTTCCTCCAGAATTTAATCAGAACAACTAATACCTAAACATGAGTTTGTCTCATGAAATTCCGATAAGAGGATATTAGTTGGTGAACGTTTATTTTACAATAATATTACAACTTAATTATGTTTATTAATTGGCTGCATTACTTGTAACCTTACCAAATTTGGGAAGCAAATTTCGTCATTGTTTTTTATCCCATGTACTTGAATCTTGAACTATCTGTTTATATGTACATGACTTAATTGCCCTGCCCAAAGATGCGTCCTATGATTGTGTTGGTACATCTGCTTGCTCTGTCAAATGGATGATATATTGTTATACCATATAGAACTGTGGTTGTCCTTTTTTGTGTAGCTTTACTCTTTGGTTCTCATGTTCAATCAGCTCAAAAGATCCTGTTAACTATAGGTACCTCTTCAAGTGGTTAACCCGGTAGATGCCAAATTGCTAAATGGTTCAACACTGGGGCTTGAAGGTGAGCATCAATATACAAATGCTGGTCTTGCTGTCGCGTTATGCTCTATGTGGCTGAAGATGACCGGGCATCTTCAAGACACTAATTTGGAACAAACAGTGAGTTGTTAACAAGAAAATAGTTTGATTTTGACCCTTTACTTTCTTTTCCTTTTTGTGCCCTTTCTTTTCATGCTGCTGAAGTGATTCACCTACATGCATGAAGCAACACACTTTGCCAGAGCCATTCATAAAAGGGTTAGCAACTGCAAGTCTGCAAGGAAGGGCCCAGATTGTTCCTGATCAACACGTCAACAATGAAGCCTCAAATGAACTTGTCTTCTTTCTAGATGGGGCTCATAGTCCTGAAAGCATGGAAGCATGTGCAAGGTGGTTTACTCTTGCCATTAAGGGCCAGGACCAGACTTCGTTTCATCAGAAACTGGATAATTCTAAGTTCTCTACAGGAATGGTGAAGATGAATATAGGTGAAAGAGACCATAAAAAATCCACACAGGTAGAGTATATTGATTTTAAATATTTTCAAAATGATCTCTTATTGATGTTCAGCAAGTACAAGCTTAAAAATTTGCAGTCAAAGTTTGATATCTGTCAAATAGTTTAAAAGGTTAAATCTGATTCACAATGTCTCTTGAACATATCCCGTTGCCATGCACACAAATTCAACAAATGTCTTTGTGCCATTAAAATGAAAAATTGTAGAACAAGTTGCTTTGTAGAAAAAAAAAATGCTAGCATAAAACTCTTGGAAGCAAATTGCATGGCTCAATTACCGAAAGCATGTCTATAAGAAATACAAAGATCAGGTGAGATGGGATGTAAATGCTAATGTTTTGACTGATATTGTTGCTGTGACATGGAACTTCTTTAAATCATTGAATTCTATGCAGATTTTGCTGTTCAATTGTATGTCTGTTCGAGATCCACAGTTGCTTCTTCCTCAATTGATGAAAACATGTGCTGATCATGGTGCGCAAATCTGGACTTTGCTAGAATATGGTTACATCATGATATATAACATGAACAATTATGATTAAGATTGCATAATTAAAAAATGTTTAGTAAGTAAGTGATCTTCTCCTCATTTAGTTCTGTGATTATTTAGTTCCATATGGAGGAAAATGTGATGCTGAATATTTTATATGACCAACCATTATGATTAAGAACTAAAGAGCTAAACTGAAATTATAGGTGTCTACTTCAGAAAGGCTCTCTTTGTGCCTGCTTTATCAATGTACCACAAAGTTGGATCTCATGCTTTAACCCCGACCGATACTAACATTAACCTGTCATGGCAGTTAACTCTTCAAAGAGTGTGGGAAAGTCTCATGCAAGGGAACAAAGGTATATGATACAAATTACAACATCTATTTGAGTTTCGTTTCCAAGTTTTGGGAAATGACAATTTTTATTTTCCTGACTCTTAAGTTGCTTCTGATCCGCTGGCTTAGTAGGCAAGAGTACTGATGCCGCTTCAGAGGAATTAAAAGATGATATGGGGATGAGTGCCAATAATTTCGAACACAGCGCAGTGTTTCCCTCGTTGCCGGTGGCTATCAAGTGGCTTAGGGATAGAGTACAACAGAATCAATCAACTCGTTTTCAGGTAATCCTATACATTGATAATTCATGAATAGCTTATACAAATGAGCATGTATACTGAGATTTATCTTAACGAAAATGATTGCTCGAGTTTGATACTAAGACTTGAGTAATAGTTGAAATGCAACTCTAGTGTTATTGTCAATTTTTATTTTTCAAATTTTATTATTTATACATAGTATAGGATGTAACTGCAACATTTGTGTGGTAAATAATACAATACATACATCAGGTACTTGTAACTGGTTCTATACATCTTGTTGGTGACGTGTTGAAATTAATCAAGAAGTGATCAAGTGCCACCGTGCCAACTATTCTAAGATCTTGTCCCACAAGAGATCCCTCTCAATCATTCAGTATCCATTGAGGATTTGAAGAGCTATCACACATCGTTGGAAACTGCTAACACAATGTTTTCAACACAAGCAACCGACTAACCATCTTGGTTTTGGACAATTTATTGTAGATGAAGCTTGGTGGTTTATTTCAAGATGAGGCTGGTTTGGGTTTCCTAGTGGGATGTCTTTCAATTTTTTTTAATTTGATTCTTGTAGTTGAAAAGGTGAAAGATGGATTAAGGAACATGGATAAAAGATAATCCACCTACCTAGTCTAGGGTCTTATTTGCACATAAACTTCATTAAGTTGTCACTATCATACTAATGCTTTCAACAATCAACATGTTTGGATTCATAATGCCAACTCTTTACAAGAATGCCCTTTGTGATTGTGTTATATATATATTGAAAGATGCTGAAACTAAAGAATAAAAATAAAAATGTTATAAAATGATACTATTGTGGATGTCATGGAGTATGGAGCATTATCATACATAATAGAGTATGAAACATTATCAATTAATGAAGCATGAATTTTCATAGTGTATTTTCACTAATTAGTAAGTAGGTTAGGTAAATAATATTCTATTATTATTTAATTCAAAACCTTCATTTATATCCTAAAGAGAAGGTTTCAAGACACATCAAATTTACAAGTTTACAAGTTTACATTATCTTAATTCTAATGTTGAATTCTTGTGTAACATTTTTGTGTAATAGAAAATATATTCTCATAAATTACTACGTGTTATATTGTGAGGAACTGAGAATATCATCAAGATACAATTCTTTATATTCTCATATATAAATTTTTATCTTTATTTATCTATGTTCATCATACTTTCACAATAAAAAGACGATAAATACAAGGTAGGTTATATCGTATAAGAAAATAACTTTTTTTCGAGCATAATTTCAAAGGCTCTGTCAATGATTACTATTGGCTTTTCTGGAGGGTCTTGTGGTAAACACCTTATGTTGCTGCTATGAACAAAATTAACTAATTGTAAAAGAGTAAAAGTCCTCTCCGGTCCCTAATTATTTATGAAAAGGACCTGGTACCTCCTGACCATTAGAAAATAACAACGCGGTTCTTATCCATTCTCTCTGTGTAATCGAAAGGATCCTCTTGTCAGTCTTTGGGTAAAAAATAACCGGAAGAACCTAATTGCCAGGAGGCGCCGAAAAAGCCTTTCGATCCCAC
The DNA here is from genome assembly GCF_003086295.3 of Arachis hypogaea. Lineage (NCBI taxonomy): Eukaryota > Viridiplantae > Streptophyta > Magnoliopsida > Fabales > Fabaceae > Arachis > Arachis hypogaea. Next base: position 131,923,162 of record NC_092048.1, read on the forward strand.
GGAGAGAATGGATAAGGACTGCGTTATTATTTTCTAATAGTCAAAGAGCATCAAATCCTTTTCATAAATAGTTAGGAACTCGGGAGGGGTTTTACTCATTGTAAAAAGATAGAGCTAATTGCTGAAGTTATGAAAAGTGAAAACAGAAAACTATAGTAAGAGTTTTCACTCTACAATGACTAATGTGTACTTACAACAAAGTAATGGGCCTCGGCTCCAAACTATGGCCCAATATGATTCGAGTTAGTTTTCAGTTAGAGACGTTGACCGTTGAAAAGCAACGGTTTTGTGAGCTTTTGACTTTTTGTTCAAGTGCAATAGAATAATCCCAAATCCGAATCTAGGGATTCAGAATTCTGATCCAAAACCAATCATCCTCACAAGTCGCATTTCCCGTTTCCCCCCAATGATTGGCGCTGCCACCGTGAGACTGAGCTGCGAGACGTTGCTGCTGTGAGTTTGCGTTCCATGGAAGAGTCATACACCACCGGCCTCCCCACCAGCCATTTGGCCGGTTCTGTTCCGGTGAGTCCTCCTTCTCCTCTTCCTAGCAGTTGAAGTGGTTTTATATAATTTGGAATTAAATTTTATTAAGTTATTTGATGCCAATGAACTTTTCTGATCACTATTCCTGTTTGAGAATCAGGCTGTCACAGCTGGAGAAAAGAGTACTACGAAACAAGATGGTATGTAACTATAGCATTAATTTTTTTAAATTTTTTCAATTGGAGCTGTGTATTATTGTAATGCCTTGCGTTGAAGCTTGGTTCCCCTGATAATGGATGCAGCCCCTTTGGCAAATATGCAAACATTCCCTTCCAGCAATGCAGGAGGAAGAAGAGGACAAGTATATCAACCTATTACAGCTCAAACTGCTGGTATATCAATCTTATCTATCATACTTCTTTACAACCAAATATGAGATGCATGTTTCTATTTGTAGCTCTTGTTTTCTGGTGTTATATTCTTGACAATTGACATGCTACATACCTTGGTATGTCTTCAGTATTTTTTTGTCGACGGATGGATTATATCAAAGGAGAAAAGGTAAACCTCAATCTTGTCTCTAAACAAAAACATGGACATCAAATTAGTTCCTCAGGATTTGAAAGTAACAAATTTGTCCTTCATCATTCAGTTTTTTATGCTAGGATTAATCTGTTACCCTTTTTCTGAATTGTGAGGGAATTTGTCATTTCCAAATCTGTCACTCTTCCATGTGTTTGGCCAAGGATGAGATTGGGAGTCTGAAAAGTTGGGGTGAACTTGAGCATATGGATCCCAACTAATTAACCTCGTTTCTAGATTCTAAGTAATCTTCTGTTGTATCGGTTGACCTAGAGAAGATTCATACTGCTGATTTATGCTGCAGTCAGATATAAGACTGATTCTAATTCTGTATTTTTATTGCAACTTAATTCATAATAGTGCCATTCATTCCTGTCCAAAAAAATGCCATTCACTGATCTTTAATTTGTTGATCGGTGCAGAATCATTTGAGCAGCAGCCAACAACTAACTGGCAGGGAGTTTTTAGTGTCTCATCTTACTCACAGTATTTCAATGTGGACACGGATGTTGTTGTAGACAGAATGATATGTTCCTTGAATCCAGTCCGTGATGATTTTTTCAGCAAGATAGATGCTAACCCTGATTTGTGAGTTTTGACTTTTGACTCGTGCAGCACTCCTGCTATGATTTCAATAATCAAAACTAAGTTACCGGTTTGGTTCAGATGTGAAAATATTATGCATCAAGCAAAAATAGAACTGCTACCATAACATTTACTGGGAGAATGCTGCCTGTTTGCTTCTGCCATTTGCTTTCTCTTCATTTTATCATTTCCTCATCTTGGTCCTGTGTGTGCCTTGTTCTCGCCCACAATAAATGTCAAAAGTCAAAACCATTCACTTCCGTAACCATGGTTTGGAAAAATGGGTGTCACGTACGAAAAATACACAATAAATTCAATTATGGGAAGAATATTTTGCTTTTTGAATACTGATGGTCTATGATTGAAAACATACATTTTTTTCCTTCCCATCACCCTAGCCCATAAAGCATAAGCGCATCACTTTCTACTTGTCCTTATCATCCCATCACAGAGAAGCAGACACAGTTGAAATTTTACCACTCACAAATATATGCTGCCACTCATGGAAAAAGGAATAATGAAAGTACAGTTCTTAAAATAACCACCTTGATAAATTAAAGTTTTGTATGCCTAACGGGGATACTAACCTTTTATGATATGGACTTAGACTGTGGAGTTAGGCAATGGCCTTTCCCTCTTTTAGATCCACGTTAAATGAGCATCTTGTAATGCCATGTTTTTCTATTATTGTAGGTATGGAATGGTATGGATCTCAACAACATTGGTTTTTATTCTTTCCTCAGTGGGAAACCTTGCTACATACTTTTCAGTGAAAAAAGCTAATGACTGGAACTTTGATGTCAGTTATGTGCATTCAGCTGCATGGTCCATATACGGCTATGTCTTAGTGGTCCCAATGGCATACCACTTCTATCTTCAGTACATGCGTTCAAATACTAACCTTGTACGCTTTTGGTGCCTGTGGGGATACTCCCTTACCATTTTCGTCATGTCCTCTGTAAGTTTCTGTTTTCTACATATGGCATATTGTGTAATTAATCTTGTATGCACCATTGCTGAGATTCCCCCACCCCCCACCCCCTTTTGTACTAATTCATATTTCGGGTGCTGGAGATGTGATCCTATATGGAAAAGTTTCTCTCAGTACAAGTTCATGTTCCTGTTCTGTTCAATATAATAGCTATAAGGCTCAGATTGGATAGCCATGACATGCATTTTATTTTATTATATATTATAAAATGTTTTCATGATACATTGTTATTTATCATCTTAAATGTTCAAGCTTCAAATGTACATTGTGACAGAAACTTTTGTGTAATTAACTAGCTACTTATGATTTGAGATGTGTTGTCTTCCATGTTTCTAATGCTCATTACTTGTGATATTTTCAGTTTTTATTGCTTATCCCAGTTGGGGTTCTGCGGTGGATGATAATAATCACCTCTGGTGGTGCCTCAGCTACCTTTGTTGCCTTGAACCTGAAATCCTTCATCCAAGAAAATGATCTTTCAATGGCTGTAATTGCTGCATTTGGATTGCAAATAGCTTTAGCAGTCTTCATCAAGGTTCGGTTCTTTGCATAGCTAAATGGGGCTGCAGCGCTGCAGAATAATACCCCCAAATTAAACAACAATCATTGTTAGCCTACTCCACTGAGTAACTTTCTTTAACACATGACTGGAATTGTCTGCATCATCAGAATTGGTTTTTGTATTTTGGATGATGATGGATGCAAGAAGAGCTACAAAGAAGTTTTCTTGGGCTCTCTACAATATTATTTGTTTTTGTTTTTTCCAATCATTACTATTTATTATTATTATTTTATTATTTTATTTTTTTGTGGGAGGAGAGAGGGGGGGAACAATTGTGGGTGTGTAGTATTTGCATTTAAAAGTTTCCATCTTTTTGTAAACATATCGGATCTCTTATTTAATTTCATGTCTTTGGTGAAAGCTAAAATGTATGTAAATGTCTCTCGTTTTAGCACAAATTTGCCACGGTAAACAGTAATACACATTCATTTTAGACAATTGTTTTAGAACAATATAAATTTATATATATTTAAACACCATTTTTACTATCATTAGATTAAACTGTAGAATTTTCTCATTTGTTATTCATCTATTTTACTTGTCCATTGTTAAATCTAAAAGATGTCTAAAGAGACAACAAATTTGGTACGCAAATAACATCTATTATTTTTGTTAACAAGAATGTGAGGAGGGAGGGTCCTATATTACGGAATATCTATCGCTATTCATATTCCATACGTCAAAGCAAGGAAGATATATCAAAATGAGTTTTCTAAGTATCACAGATACTAAAATTTTGAAAGGATTCATTGCTTTTAACTTTTAAAAACTAAAATGATGTGATAGACATTAAATTATGCCTATTAAAATGGTAGCAGATTTAACAATGATGATCTCATCAACTCAAAACAAAACAAGGTGGTCACCGTTCACTAGTCATCTTATCTTAAACTTTGCTTTAGATGTTGGAACTTGAATGGAAGTGTTTAACACTTAACATGTGTATTACGGAGTGTGGTTTGAACTCAAGCCCACTTTTTTACACGGTGATGGCAGATATACTTCGAATCTTCAATCAACGTTTATATTTTGTCGTCTTACCAACTTAACTTGGCTCCCAAGTAAAACTAAAGTATGTAGTTAGGCACATAATAATTATGAGATAAAATGTGCATAATAACGAGCGTTTGAATCGGAGAAATTAGAATGATTGCAAGCTCCTCTAATAAAGACTTTTTGGAAAAAAAACTGAGAGAGATTTACAAATAAATAAAAGATTCTGAAATTCCATCCACTTGTATTATATATACATGAATGAATAGTTTTTTGTACAAGTTTAATAACATGGATGAATTATAATTTCTTATTATGACAGTTGGCTCAACAACGTACACGGTGTTGACTCAAAAGCTCATTATGCTTAAAAAATAAAATGCTTTTATATTAAAATTAAAATTTAAAACCCCCCAAACTTTGTTATATTTAATTTTGATTTATTACCAGTAAAGTAATGATGTATAAGATTGTGTTTGGTTTTAAAAATAGAATAAAACAAAATTAAAAATAAAATATAAAAAATAAAGACACAAAAATTAATATTTTTATATTTTATTTTATGATAAATTAAAATAAATTATCAAAGTCAAATTTATTCTATTTTGTTCATTTAAAAAATTTTAAAAATATATAATTATAAAAAATTAATAATAATAAAAAAATTAAAAAATAATATTTTTTATTAATATTTTTTTATCAAAATAAATATAAAATATACTAATTAAGTATCTTTAAATATAATTTCTATATTTATATCTCATTCGTCAGAGACAGGATCTTATGCCTCTATGTCTCCATCTCATGTTTCATGCCAATAAACAAGCGCAGCTTAAATCATATGCAACAGTCAGAGAAAAAAAAGAGAGTAAATAGTAAATATGGTTTATTTTCTGTAATTGCAGTTACACCCTTGTAATTTATAAATACATATCATAAGAAAATTTAGTCACATTGAAAATTGATTCACCCGTGTTGTAGTTGGTGATAGCCGCGACTGCTTTCTCTTTCTTCTTCTCTCTTCTCTCTCTTCGGAGTTTGGAGTTTTATCTGTGTGGAGCAGGCGCTGAACCACACTTTGGTGGCTGCAAAAATGGAGAACGTGGATCCTTCGCGAGATTTTGTCAAAGACGTGAAGCGCATAGTCATCAAGGTCCCTCTCTCACTCGATTCTCTTCATTCATCTCTGTTTATTATCACGGGGCAATGCTATAGGCCCAAGCATGCAACCATTGCCGATGCAAATGGGGATTTAAGGTTTCCTTTGTTTCCATTGTTGTAAGGTTGGAACTGCTGTTGTTACCCGCAAAGATGGACGCTTGGCAGTTGGAAAATTAGGTGCACTTTGTGAACAGGTTACTTCTCTAATCTCTAATTCCATGCATTATCCTACACTTATGCCATCTTCCTTTTTTTTTTGTTTTGTTTTTTTGAGAACTAAAAATTGGATTTTTATTAACAAATGGCAGATTAAGGAACTTAACTCTCTGGGATATGAGGTTATTTTGGTCTCTTCTGGTGCTGTTGGCCTTGGACGCCAAAGGCTTAAATACAGGAAATTAGTTAATAGCAGGTAAGCTAAACTGTTCCAAATTGTGGCTACAAATTTCATCATTGTTATTATTTGCCACATAATTTTTGGGGCTTGAAGGTGGTTGAGATGTTCATTTACATGGGTGCTCTTTTATGAGCTCTTTGCAGCTTTGCTGACCTTGAGAAGCCACAGCTTGAGCTTGATGGCAAGGCGTGTGCCGCAGTTGGACAAAGCAGCCTCATGGCTATTTATGATTCCTTGTTTAGTCAGGTAATTAATGATTGGTGTTCATTTAATGTATGATCATAACTGTCCATTTCATTTTGGTATTTATATGAATTTGGTCAAGTTGACAATTCAACGATGTTCTGTTGTGTTGTGTTACTCTTTCTCTACTTGCCTTGCAGCTGGATGTCACATCTGCTCAGCTTCTTGTTACAGACAACGATTTTAGAGACAGAGATTTTAGAAAGCAACTTACTGAAACGGTGAAGTCATTGTTGGCACTTAAAGTTATTCCTGTTTTCAACGAGAATGATGCTGTCAGTACTAGGAAAGCTCCATATGAGGTTTGTTATTCTCCTTCTTGCCAAAATTTGTTGACTATGCCGAACTTAACCCCGGATCTGATTGTTTCATGCTTTGCTCTGTTATGCACAACTAGTGGCTGTAAGTTTAATATAGAACTAGGCTTATGCTAGCAAGGATCTGAAACTAGAATTGTGTTTATTTTCCCATTCATTGATTTCATGAGCTTTATATTAGACTTATATATTGATCCTATATCCAGGGTTCTCTTTGGATTCATCTGTGTGGTAAAAGTTATCTACTATTTTGTCCACAAGCTTAATACCACCTGTATATAATCAAAATTAAATCGTTAGAGTTCCCGGCGATTTCTTCAAACTTTTGTATTAAATTTATACCATATAAATGCCTTATACTTGTACCATTGTATCATTTATGCCATTGAAGTACTTAAAATGTTACCAACTATTTCCTGCAGGATTCTTCTGGAATATTTTGGGATAATGACAGTTTATCAGCTTTGTTGGCCTTGGAGTTAAAAGCTGATCTTCTTGTTTTGTTGAGTGATGTAGAGGGTCTTTACAGTGGGCCTCCAAGTGATCCACAGTCAAAGCTCATTCATACATACATCAAAGAAAAACACCAAAATGAAATTACTTTCGGAGACAAGTCTAGGGTGGGAAGAGGTGGAATGACAGCCAAAGTGAAGGCTTCTGTTCATGCTGCTGAAGCTGGCATTCCTGTGATTATTACCAGGTACACTATTTCTGTTTCGTTTATTTTATTTTTTGAAAGTATCATTGTTGAAGGCAATAGGCAATTTTCAATAATACCATTTCAGTAAGAATATTTTATCGAAGTCATGACTTGTGAACACACTAATTTTTCAAACAATAGAAACAATAAGAAATCTATTGTATTAGCTACTTAATACCTACTCTGTTTTATTCTCATCTTTGGAATTTTGTTTTTCCTTGATTCTGCTACCTTTTTTATCTTTTCAGTGGGTATGCGGCAGAAAATATCATTAAAGTTCTCCAAGGACAACGTATTGGAACACTCTTCCATAAAGATGCACATAAGTGGGCACCAGTTAAAGAGGTGGATGCACGGGAAATGGCAGTTGCAGCTCGGGACTGTTCCAGACGACTTCAGGTTTCGTTTTTATCTTCACATTCAGCGAAATGTGTGATAAATCATGGATATTACTAGATTTAGTGTACCGTTCCCAGTTCAGCATTATAATCTAATGATCTTACTTTACAGGCCTTACCTTCAGAGGAGAGGAAACAAATTATGTTAAATATAGCTGATGCCTTGGAAGCAAATGAAAAGGAAATCAGGACTGAAAATGAAGCTGATGTTGCTGCTGCACAAGAAGCAGGATATGAGAAATCCTTGGTTGCTAGGCTGGTCTTAAAACCTGGGAAGGCAAGACAATTCAACTAAAGAAAAAATTATTTAAATACTGTATAATTATTTGAATCTTAGCAAACTACAATTCCTGATGATAAATATGTTAACTAACAGATTACAAGCCTTGCAAACAACATGCGAACTATTGCAAACATGGACGATCCAATTGGTCGAGTGTTAAAACGAACCGAGGTAATGACAACTCTATTCTGGAAATGTACATTACTGGCTATTGTGAATGTGATTATTCTTCCAAGGTCACTCTGAGTAGAACCAGTTGCCTTCGACTTATTGTAATTGTTAGAGTTTCCGGTTTTATTTGCAGTTGTGTAAGGCAGATATCCAAATCATGTGAACGTGATTTTTGCTTGGTCATAAAGGACACTGCTTTGATTTTTAGACCAAGTTTTTCATGGATACCATTGATTGTTCAAAATTTTAATGATAGTTAATTATTTATGGTCTGTCTGAGTTCTTAAAACTTCTGTTTGCCTTTTAGCTTGCAGATGGGCTAATTTTAGAGAAGACATCATCTCCTATAGGAGTTCTCTTAATTGTTTTTGAATCTCGCCCTGATGCACTTGTACAGGTGAATTGAACATTTTTTTTTTCAATTTTTCTCCCAACTTTCTCGTAGAACCTACTTAATCGTTGTCGCTTTCAATTGGTCATGGCTGTTATTATGTGTCATTCCTGTTTAGTGGGCTGTTAAAACGATTACATAAGTGGCAACCAGGACTTTCTTTATCATCTGAACTTGTTTAGATTTAAGCAGTTTCTAGATTTTATGTTATTTTATGCATATTCTAAGCTGCTGGCCTCACCCGAGCAGATAGCTTCTTTGGCAATCCGGAGTGGTAACGGGCTTCTCTTGAAAGGAGGCAAGGAGGCTAAGCGATCAAATGCAATTTTACACAAAGTTTGGTTTCAAATTTAAATGATTATTGCAAATTATTTTAGTTTAAACTTTCTATTTTGTTTGACAGTTCTCTTTTCTTTTCTTTTCCTTTTTTTACCCCGTAATTTAACATCTTTGACACTGCAGGTAATTACTGAGGCCATACCTGATACTGTTGGCGGAAAACTTATTGGACTCGTTACAACAAGAGCAGAGATCCCAGAGCTACTTAAGGCAAGTACACAATAGAGATTAATTTCTGAGTTTCCTTATACACTTGCTTACTGTATTTTAAAAAAAAAAAAGAAAAAGAAAAAAGAAGGCGGCTTACTGTAAAGATTGGCAATATTATCTAAAATTGGAATTGGCAACTTGCACTCTGTTTATCTTTCAGCTGGATGATGTAATTGATCTGGTGATTCCTAGAGGCAGCAACCAACTTGTTTCTCAGATAAAGAGTTCCACTAAAATTCCTGTTCTAGGTCATGCTGGTAAGGACTTTCTACTTGATATGCAAGCAAATTCCTGATTCTGGTAGGCGTAAAGAATTCAAGAGATTATCATAATAAACCCTCGTCATTGCCAACCAGATGGAATTTGTCATGTCTATATTGATAAATCTGCTAACTTGGAGATGGCAAGGCGGATTGTTCTGGATGCAAAAATAGATTATCCAGCAGGCTGTAATGCCATGGTAATTTGTGTATTGGAGGATGATGCAAACTTGATTTGCCACCTATTTTTCTTTCTCATTTGTCACTGTTTGATTTGAACTTTTAGGAAACACTTCTTGTTCACAAGGACTTAGCAGATAAAAATTGGCTCAATGATATTATTGTTGACTTGCGAACAGAAGGTAGGACCTCAAGCGAATATTTCATTTTATTAGACTGCTAAATTATATGACTGACTATTTTTTCTGTAAATTTAAAGGGTGGTTTCTTCAAGTCCATTTAATTGCAATCATTCCAACTGCCAAGTGTATTTTGTGATTCATAATTGTCTCTGGAATGGCTAAATGATGTAAAATTTATGCAGGTGTTACATTATATGGAGGACCCAAGGCAAGCTCTCTGTTAAATATTCCACAGGCACGATCGTTTCATCATGAGTACAGTTCGTTGGCCTGCACTATTGAAATTGTGGATGATGTGTATGCAGCTATTGACCATATAAATCTTTATGGAAGGCATGTTACCCCTTATTTCTTGATAAGAAACATGTTGAATCATAATTTATTTCTGTGTATTTTCCCTCTGTTCCACTTCAAATTAGATCTGTGGTAATTCAGTGAGCTTACATGAAAATTTTGTTGCAATTTCTCCGTTGTGGCAGTGCGCATACTGATTCCATCGTCGCGGAAGATCATGAAGTGGCTGATGCTTTTCTACACCAAGTTGACAGGTAATATTTGGAACATCTGTATTTTGCTTTTCCTTTCAAGTTATCTACTTTGCTGTATGCCATTATTATGTGTAGTTTCGTAATAAGTATCTTGCAAATAATTTTTGCTATATATTGGCAGTGCTGCTGTTTTTCACAATGCTAGTACAAGATTCAGTGATGGGGCGCGATTTGGATTAGGCGCAGAGGTTCATATTGTTTCTATTCTTTGAATAATCTCTGACACTAAGTTTGCTGATTTGAACAATGCATAATTCTTTCATGTATCGATAGGTTGGAATAAGTACAAGCAGGATTCATGCTCGGGGCCCTGTAGGAGTTGATGGCTTGTTAACAACCAGATGGTATGAATTGATGATCAATATAATACTTATGGAGTAAAAAAGATTATAGTTTCTTTACAACTAGCAATTGCATTCACTCAGTTACCCTCTTATTTAGTTAGTATGATCAATTTCAAGGACATGAACTAAAACTTAGGGAAGGTGCAGAAAATTGGGAAGTAGATTTATCAGCTATGAATATATAACAAACATACCTGATAGGCTTATACAAGATCATAACTGATACTGGAACTATTAATTTGGTTGTGCAGGATTCTAAAAGGGAGTGGACAAATAGTTGATGGTGACAAAGCAGTTAGTTACACTCATAGAGACCTTACTGCTACTTGATTTGTAGTTGTAGCTACAAATTCACATCATTCTCAAGAAGGGATAGGATGCTTGGAGGCGATTGGGTTGTCCTTTAGAGTGTGGCAGAAATTGTATAATTCAATAGAGGGAGGGAGGGCGGGATATCTGTGTTATGTATTGTTGCTTATCCGTTCATTGTGTTATGTTGTATACGCATTGTTAGGAAATTTATGTTCTTTGTTTAGGATTCTTTTTATTCTTATTATTTTCAAGTGACATGATAATAGCTCTGTTTGTTAATGCAAATAAAAAAGATGATTTTATTGCTCTTGAAGGTTTGGTTTGTAATAGGATAGAAAAGAGGGGGAAAGAGCGAAGTGGATTAAATCAAAACTTTTATTTTTATTTTTTGCTATCCACGGTATTTTCCAACCTGACAAAATAAGAACTAATCCGTGAACTAATCCGTCACGGATCTGAACACTCTTTCATAAGTATAAATAGTTGGCATTGTTTGATGTTTGATCTATATCGTCGACTCCATTTGGTAGGATAAAGTTTTGTTGTTTTTGTTTAAATAATAGCATAAAGCTTCTATTAAATCACTCTTCTACCTTAGCCCATGACAACAATAAAGACGTTTCACGACCCACAAATTCAGCCCAACAGAATACACAAATTAAATGATAATTTAGTCTTTATCTTATTTTATAGTTATCTTTATCTTTATCTATATCTTATCTTTATCTACTTTTATCTTTCATAGGCCAATACTCTATATATACTTAATTTTACCTTCATAGTTTACAATTTATTCAATCAACAATCAATAAAATTTCTTCATCTTTTTCTTTCACAGTTCTTTTATTTTCCTATTCTTTCACAATTTTATTATGGTATCAGAGCTCCTCTTGAGCTCTGTTGACATCCATGGATCAAGGAGAAAGGGCACACCAGCAACTTCATCCGGAGTCTCTTTTGGACCTTTCGTCAGCCCAACACTTTTCTTTCATGGCACTTCCTTTCAATGAAGAAGCTCGTCCTTCAAATCAACTTGAGCTTCTGCCAAGTCCAACTACTCATTATCTTTGTTCTTTCAATACCTTTTCTACTGTTAACAATTCTTCAAATCGAGATTCATTCTTGAATACTTGGATCATTGATTCTGGTGCCACAGATCACATTGCATCAAATTTGTCTTGGTTTATTTCTTACACACAAATTTCTCCTATTATTGTTCATTTACCAAATGGTTCTCGAACTACTGTTTCTTATAAAGGCATCGTTCAATTTTCACCATTCTTAGTTCTTCATGATGTTCTTTATTTACCTCATTTCAACTTTAATATTATCTCTGTTTCAAAAATTACTTCAGCACTCATATGTGAACTCACTTTTTCATCTTCTTCTTGCACTCTATAGAGCAACAATTTGGGGACAATTGATTTGGCCAGAATGAGAGAGGGATTATATGTCTTTGAACCCAATTTCGGTAAAAATTCATCCACTACACACTCCATAAATTTCATCCATTCTCCACCCATTACACCTTCCAATATATGGCATTTTCGTTTAGGACACCTTTCTGGGCAAAGACTTAATCATTTACATAAACAATTTCCTTTTATCTCTATGCATCATGATGAGGCTTGTGATATTTGTCATCTTTCTAAACAAAAGAAACTTTTATTTTCTCAAAGTTTTAACAAAGCCAATGCAAGTTTTGATTTATTACACTTTGATATTTGGGGTCCGTTTCGACAAAATTCTATTCATAATCATAAATATTTTTTTACTATTGTTGATGATTTTAGCCGCTTTACATGGGTTACTTTATTAAAATCAAAAGGAGAAGTACAGAATCAAATAAAAAATTTTATTACTTTAATTGAAACACAATTCAACTCCAAAGTCAAAACTATTCGTTCCGATAATGGACCATAATTTATTTTACCTGATTTTTATGCTTCAAAGGGCATTATTCATCAATGTAGTTGTGTTGAAACTCCTCAACAAAATGGAAGGATAGAACGCAAGCATCAACATATTTTGAATATAGCTCGTGCTCTTATGTTTTAATCTAATTTACCATCATCTTTTTGGTCTTATGCTGTTAGACATGCTGTTTATTTACTTAATAGAGTTCCATCATCCGCAATTAATTTTAAAACACTATTTGAGATTTTATTCAATCATCCACCAAATTATCATGACATTAAAGTTTTTGGATGCTTATGTTTTGTTTCTACCCAAATGGCAAATAGATCAAAATTTGATCCAAGAGCCAAAAATGCTGTATTTATTGGCTTTCAATCTGGTTTTAAAGGGTATATTGTTTATGTTTTAGAAGATAAAAGAATTGAGATTTCTAGAAATGTGATTTTTTATGAAAAGATCTTGCCCTTAGTCACAAAAAATGTCCAATTCCAGACACCCAGCCCAATATTGCTAAACACACCTTCTCAAAAACAAGATTCAGTTAGTCTTCCAGTTGAACCCTCACCTATACCTATTGACCCAACTCCACCTAGTTCTTTATTTTCTCCAACAACCTCTCCTTCTTCCTCACTATCGTTTCCTAACCAAGTTGAACCCATGACCACCGAATCACTTTCAACACTAGACACCAGTCCACCATCACCTTCTCATCCCCTGTCACCTTCTTCACCACCTGAGCAACCCCATCCTCGTCATTCCGACCGGCCTCACCGACCTCCAGCATATCTCTCTGATTACTTGTGTAATTCCTCTCTCATCTCTACAAATCAATCTCCCTCAAAGTGCAAGTATCCTTTATCTTCAGTCATGTCTTTTTCTTCTCTTTCATCTTCACATAAAAAGTTTCTTTTATCTCTACATTCTGACGTTGAGCCAAAGTCTTTTAAGGACGCCAATCAACACTCTAATTGGCGTAGTGCTATGAAAGATGAGTTGGATGCTCTTGAGCTGAACAAAACTTGGCGTCTTGTTGATTGCCCTGTAGGGATTAAGCCGGTTGGCTGTAAATGGGTCTATCGCATCAAACGCAAGCCTGATGGTTCAGTTGATCAATATAAAGCACGCCTTGTGGCTAAAGGGTTCACTCAAACTGAAGGTGTTGATTTCTTGGAAACTTTCTCCCCTGTTGTCAAGCCTGCCACTATCAGATTAGTTTTGGCATTGGCCTCTATGAAGCATTGGCCTATACATCAGTTGGATGTCAATAACGCTTTCTTACATGGGGATCTTTCTGAGGATGTTTATATGACTCTGCCACCCGGATTTATATCTCCTCAACCGAATCAATGCTGTAAGCTACTAAAGTCACTGTATGGTTTACGACAATCTAGTCGTATGTGGTATGACAAACTTTCTCATCTTTTGCTATCTCGTGGATATCAGCAGACCTCATCTGATTATAGTTTATTTGTCAAATTCATTGGTGATCAAATTTCTATCCTTTTAGTCTATGTTGACGACATTGTTCTCACTGGTAATTCCATTTCTAAACTTGCTGCCATTAAGTCTATTTTACACCAACACTTCCGAATTAAAGACTTGGGCCCATTAAAATATTTTTTGGGTATTGAAGTTGCTCAATCAGAGAAGAGAATTTGCTTATCTCAGAGAAAATATTGTCTTGATCTTTTGGATGATTCTGGTTTATTAGGTGCTAAACCTGCCTCTATTCCAATGGATAGTACCACAAGACTATATCAAGACAAAAGTCCATTGCTATCCGACCCTTTTGTATATCGTCGTTTGGTTGGCCGTCTCATCTATCTCACCACTACTCGATCGGACATCATGTATGCCACTCAACAATTAAGTCAATTCATGGCATCTCCTACTGAATCTCATCTTCAAGCTGCCAAGCATGTGTTACGATATCTGAAAACTAGTCCCGGCAAAGGACTTTTCTTTCCAAGGGAATCAGAAATTCAGCTTCTCGGCTTCAGTGACTCTGATTGGGCCGGATGTCCTGACACTCGGCGATCTTTAACAGGTTATTGTTTCTTCTTAGGCAGTTCTTTAGTCTCTTGGAAGACTAAGAAACAAACCACCGTTGCCTGCTCTTCCACGGAAGAAGAATATCGTGCACTTGCCAACACAACTTGTGAACTTCAATGGATACTAAATGTGTTACAATTTTTATGCATCTCTCCTATCCGCCCACCAGTTTTATATTGTGATAATCAGAGTGCTCTTCATATTGCTGCTAACCCGATTTTTCATGAACGAACCAAACATTTAGAGGTTGATTGTCACTTGGTTCGACAAAAAGCTCAAGCTGGAGTGATGAAACTTCTCCCAATTCCCTCTTCTGGGCAACTAGCTGACATTTTCACCAAGCCTTTGTCTCCTCAACCATTCCATCTTAATCTGAATAAGCTTAGTGTTCTTGACATCTTTCATCCTCTAGCTTGCGGGGGCGTATTAAACCACTCTTCTACCTTAGCCCATGACAACAATAAAGACGTCTCACAGCCCACAAATTCAGCCCAACAGAATACACAAATTAAATGATAATTTAGTCTTTATCTTATCTTATAGTTATCTTTATCTACTTTTATCTTTCATAGGCCAATACTCTATATATACTTAATTTTACCTTCATAGTTTACAATTTATTCAATCAACAATCAATAAAATTTTTTCATCTTTTTCTTTCACAATTCTTTTATTTTCCTATTCTTTCACAATTTTATTAGCTTCATTTGCTTTGCCGTCAAAGCATGTCAAGCAAGGGAAATTATTCATTCATATTGATCTTGTATAGATATTTGAGATGATCTTATTTTCCACCAGATGAGATATTGAGATATAACTCGAATCACCAAGAATAAAGAATGTAGGTATGTGCATAAGATACTTGACGATCAAGTCAATATAAGTGAATTTTGATATTACTTTTTTATAAAAAATACACACTATTTTTTGTTCTTAGAACCCTTTTTAATTTTTATAAGTGGGTTGAGAATAAATTCGATGATTATTCAGTTTAGTTGGCCGTCAATGAGAATTAAGTTATAATAAAATAATTTGATCGTTAAATTCATATTGACTTATAACATTATATAAAGCCGTTTGTAATCCAAATTTAATTATCAGTAATAGTTTTCAACTGAATTATAACGAACAGATCATATATAATATAATTATTATGTCATGTCCCCTAATATTTAGATTAATCCAAGAAAGGTTCCTTTAAAAAAAATGCTTCTCACACGAGAGAGAGAGAGTGAGAGAGATATCATAGGATTTGGAATAAAGAAGAGTTTCAACAATTAGAACTTGATTCCTTCTCGGTTTTCGTCGACAATCTACCGGAGGATATATCAAAACGGGAGCTCTTCAACATGTTCAAATAGACAGGTCAAATCATCGATATATATCTGTCACGAAAGACTAAAAATGGCCGAATCTACCTTTTTGCTTTCATACGGTATACAACGAAAGGAGGAGCTTTGAAGGCTGTTACGGATATGAACAGGTGGGTTCTACGAGGTAGAAGACTATTTGTAGGAGAAGTGAAATATAGAAGGGAAGATGTAATGCAATTTAGGAATGGTAGGAACAAGAACGGTAAGGAGGTTACTGAAACTGCAAGACAAGGAGCAGGAAGAAGTGATCCAACGAATACAAACGTAAGGGCAGTTGAAGTAAGAGAGGCATTGAATCCGAGTGATTCACTCATCAAGGATCCACAATACAACATAAGGTAAAAAAAAATAGAAGTTCCGATATCGGACGAGAATGTTGTCTGGTTGCAAAGAAGTATCGTGGGAGGTACAAAGAAGACGATCAAGTTCAACGCCCTCTAGGAAAAGATTCACAGGGAATGGACGGGAGTAACACAAGTAAGGGAGCTGGGAGCTTATAAAGCTATGATAACCTTTGACACTATGCTGAGCGCTGAAGAAGCGTACACATTTTGAATGAATGATTTATTAAGGCTGTTCCCTATGGTATGGAGATGGGATGAGACGGAGAAAAGTGAATCTAGAAGAGTTTGGTTGGAATGCTATGGAGTTTCATTGCGTGCATGGTCACGAGACTCCTTTCGCATGATAGGGGAGCAATGGGGAGAGGTGGTTCAGATTGATAACTTAATGGAGTCGTGTAGATCCTTCAGCGTTGGTCGAGTTCTGATTGATACGTGTGTCTTTGATATGATTAACGACAGGATTCACATTACAATAGGTACAAGCGGATTTGACGTCCTCGTAAGAGAAGTGAGAGGAGAGGTATATCGGGAGGAGTGCTTTTAGGAGAGCTACCGGGAATTAGGGGACAGACAAGCATTACATGCTGAAGAGACGGAACATGAGGAAAATGGCGAAGGAATGAAGTATGGTGGCGGAAGGCTAGTTGGTGACCGGGATCTAGCGGTTGAGCTCATGTCGGCAAGGTTCAGGAATGATGAATTTGAAAAGGGTAGTTTTGTAAAATCACTTGTAAATTTGAATGAATGGAATAATTAGAATTTGAATTCACATTATGGTGTGGCTAATTATCTGGCATCTAATGGAACGGAGGATTCTCAGGGATCATTAGACATTAATGAGGAGATTGACTTGGATAAAATGGTAACAGTTGAATACGGGGAGCATTGTGGAAATAAAATTGATGAGGCTACAAGTAAGAATATTGGGCTGGGAGTAACAAAGCCCAATAAGGAGGGTAAGGAGCCCCTGTCTAGAGAGCTTGATTTGGGCCTTGAGAGGGGTGGTCCTAAGTGGATCTCAAACCGGGTTGAGTTAGAGCTTGAGTCCATGACCCGGCAAGGGAAGCAAGTCTGGGCTGCGGGCGGTCCAATAGTTGCGATCTCGAGACACATCAGGGCAGGGGATGTAACGTGGGCTGCTGCGGTAGGAAGCGTGCATCTTCGCGAGGTAGCGGTAGCTGGAGCTCCTCGACCGCAGGGACGGCACCATTTTAGAGAAGCTCTGGGCGATGAGCCTGACCGGGTGGATGGCACAAAGGACGGCGAGATGATCATATCCATGGATAATGGCGGGCAGTTCCTCACGACTGAGGAGGTCACACGGGAGACGATGGTTGAGGGCTCTGTTGGAAGGAAGACGATGAGGGCAGGCGTTATGACTCGAGGGAACGGGCTTAGCCATAGGAGAAGTGGAACGGTCATCAACAAGGTGGCTGAGGGAAGGGTTCAAAATGCGGATATGGAGGTTGAAGAAGATACAGTGGTTCCTGGTTACAGAGCGGGGGCTGAAGCTGAAACACACCGCAATGCTCAGACCAACGACATTTGCAGGTTCGGGTATGATGCAGAAGGCAAGATATGAATGGATTGATGGAAGGTGGGACAGGGGCCTACGACACGGGCCAAGAGAAGGAGTATGAGAGTCGTACAGACGCAGGTTCAGAGGCTGAGGCTAGCTTGGAGAGTGAAAATGAGCCTCACAGGGAGGAACTAAGGCGGAGCTGGGAAGAAGAGATGGCAGAGAACAAAGAAGCTTGGAAATTAGCTGTAGAGTCCGGTGCTCAGTGCAGTGATGAGGAGGATATTATGGCAATCATGCAGGAGCAAAATGAGGCAATGGCTTTAAAGCGGCGACAGGTAAAGAAAAAAGAAAAAATACGAAGAAGTCGGCCAAAAGCTCGCAACCAGGTGTGTGCTATTAATGTTAAATAATTATAAGCTCCTGGAATATTAGAGGTTTAGGTGGTGCTGGAAAATTCAGTATGTTAAAGAATCTCAAAAATAAGTATAGATTAGAAATGTTAGGGTTGATAGAGACGAAAAAGGAGTTGGTGACTAAGTTTGATGTTATGCGTATTTGGGGTAGAGATGGAGCTAGTTGGGAGTTTGTAAGTTCAGTTGGGGCTTCAGGAGGCTTATGGCTAATATGGAATGAATCAATATTCAAATTGACAAATTGTTATAAAGGAGATAGATGGCTGTGTGTAGAAGGGGTTGTGATGAAAGATAATTTTCACTGTGCTATTTGTCTGGTATATGGACCACGTGTGAGATCAGAGAAGATAGTAGTGTGGAAAGAGTTGAGCTATATTGCAGGGTTGTGTCAGGTGCCGTTCTATTTTTTGGGTGATTTCAATGAAATTATGCATTTGGAAGAAAGGAAAGAATCGACTACCCTATCAGCGTCTGCGGAGGACTTTAGAGCTTGGGTAAATGATATGGAGCTGGTTGGCTTGCCGCTGAATGATCGGAGGTATACATGGTTTAGGGGGAGCTCGTGCAGTCGAATAGACAAGAGCCTTATTACCTTGGGGTGGTTAGAGATGTATCTGGGGACACGACTAAGGGGAGGTCCAAGAGGATTATCAGATCACTGCACGTTGATTATGGAAGAGAACAGAACGTTTGATGGCCCAAGACCTTTTCGGAGCCTGGACTCGTGGTTCACGCATGAAGGCTTTCTAAGGATAGTGAAGGACGAGTGGAGGGAGTTAGGAGATATACAATTCCTAGACAAGATGAAAGCGCTGTCAGTTCCAGTTCGGAGATGGCACAAGCAGCACTTTGGGAATATATCTGAGAGGAAAAGGAAGTTTTAAGAAGAGATCAAGAAGGTGGATGATATGGTGAGTAGTGGTTTGCATGATGGTACAATGGAGTCAAGAGGAAGGGCGTTAGTGAGATGTTGTGAGAAGTGGTATGTGAGACAGGATGTCCACTGAAAACAAATGTCGAGGGCTCGGTATGCTAAAGAGATGGATAGAAATACTAAATATTTTCACAATATTGCTTCGGCAAGAAGAAGGAATAACAGAATAGAGTCATTGGTGATTAATGGGAGACTAATAAGGAATCAAGCAAGAATAAAGGTGGCAATTCGAGACTATTATAAACGCCTGTACCACCAAGAAGCCTCCCCAACGGTGAGTTTTAGAGATGGTCTAGTAAACAGTCTGGAGAGGGAGGAAGCTGAAGCCTTAGAGGTGATGTCATCAGCAGAGGAAGTGAAAGAGGCGGTATGAGACTGTGAATCTTTGAAAGCGCCAGGGAAGGATGGGTACAACATGAATTTTATTAAAAATTGTTGGGGGGAGATTGGATCAGGATTCACTAAAGCGGTGATGAGTTTCTTTGAGCATGCAAGACTACCAGCAGACTCCAATGTCACATGGGTAGCGTTGGCACCAAAATTCGTTGGGGCGAAGGAGATAAAATACCTTAGACCAATCAGCATGGTTGGTTGTGTTTATAAGGCTATTTCCAAATTGCTGACGCGAAGAATGAGGAGTGTCATGCCAGACCTAGTTGGAGAATCCCAGAGTGCCTTTGTAAAAGGAAGGAAGATACATGATGGAGCATTAATTGCATGCGAAACTGTGCATTGGCTAAATCTAAAAAGAAAGGCATCAGCGATTATCAAATTGGACTTCCACAAAGCCTATGATAGAGTTAAATGGTGCTTTGTTGATACTGTCTTAGAGAAGATGGGCTTCGGTAGTACATGGAGGGCATGGGTTAAGGAGCGTATAAGGTCGGCATCCATCTCTATTCTGGTTAATGGGTCTCCTTCGAAAGCCTTCAGAATGGAAAGGGGACTCGTCAAGGCGACCCGTTATCGCCGTTCTTGTTTGTCTTGGTCGTGGACGTGCTCAATAGAATGATCGGCGAGGCAGTGAGAAACGGTCGAATATCCCCACTGTTGGTAGGAAGGGATGATATTGAGTTATCGCATTTATAATTTGCGGATGACACAATATTATTCTGTCCGCCAGAGGAGGAGACAGTGACAAATTATAAGAGACTTCTGAGGTGCTTCGAGATTATGTCGGGGCTTAGCATTAACTTTGAGAAGTCTAGCTTGATACCAGTGAATTGTAGCTAGGAGTGGACTAGTAGGATGTGTCACTTGCTTGGATGCTAGGAGGCAGCTCTACCGGTGAGGTATCTTGGTATTAGCCTAGGAGCAAATCCGAGACTAGTAAAAACTTGGAAGCCGGTAATAGATAAGGTGGAAGAGAAGCTCAGCTTATGGAAAGCGAAGGTCCTAAGTAAGGCTGGAAAACTGGTACTCATCAAGTCTGTCATAAACAGCCTACCAGTTTATTACCTGAGCCTGTATAAGATACCAAATGCGGTTACACGAAGAATCATTTCTCTGCAGCGGAGGTTCTTCTGGGGGAAGGAAGACGGACGACCTGGCATGGCTCTTGTGAAGTGGGAGATGATCCAAGCACCAAAGAAGTTAGGAGGGCTGGGAGTGGGTGACGTAGTGGTACGTAATACTGCTTTATTGTTTAAATGGTGGTAGCGCTTCTCAAAGGAGAACTGTCCGTTGTGGAAGAAGATTGTGTGTTCATGCAATAGACTGAACCCAAATCAGTTGCTATCTACTCAGACTTTACCGGTGAGAGGGGGTCCATGGAGAGACATATGCCAACTACAAATAAAGGAGCAACAAGTAAGGCGGAAAATGATTGATGGCCTTGCTATTGAGGTAGGGGATGGCAGGACCACTAGATTTTGGGAGGATACTTGATTTCACATGCTGAATCAGTTTGCTGATGATAATTAGCTTGTTGTTGGGCTGATTATGTGATGTTGCTTATCTGATATCCCTTAGCCAAGATAAATGTATTTTAGCTCTTTATTGTGCTCTCTTTAAGATCAAAGAAAAATAGGAACAAAGAGGAAAGCACAAATTCAGGGGGAGCTAATCTTGAAAAAGAAAGAGGGAGCAACACTAAAGCAAGAAACATCAAAGGAAAGTTTTCTAACCTTACTAAAAATTTAAATTCCTTTGATCATTGCTTGATTATGTTTGTCATCAAGGGGGAGATTGTTGAGTTAAGAAATTAATTAATAGAATTGATGATGACAAACATTTAATTAGTGGGCTAATCACCCAATTAGTTTTGATTATTCTTGATAAGTGATGCAGGCTAAAAACAAGTGTTACAGCAGCCCAACATCAAACAAAAGATTTATGCTAATGGGCTGAATGGTAAGTGAAAATAAAGACAAACCCAAGTCATTCATCTCAAGCAAAATTTCTTCAAAGAAGCAAGGCAAGGCACCAACGGGTTGTTTAATAGAAAACCAATCCAAGCCCGTATCCATCCCACAAAGCTTCTCTTGTAAGATTGAAGTCCTCTCTCTTTCAAAGTGCAACGTTTATCTCTCTTTTGTCCTAGTCAAATCACAGCTTCAGAAAAGTAAGAAAGAGAAAGAGAGAAAGAGCTTCTTCACCAAGATAGTCACCAAAGAAGCAAGAAAGAGAAACTAAGCTTGAAAGGCAGAAGTCATCTCAACAAATCCAAACCAAATCAAGCTTAGGTTATAGGTAAATCTTTTCCTCATACATGCAACTTGGTTACATCTCTTCTTCCCAACTCTCTGCTCTATCCGAAATGGGATACAAGGGAAAGAGGATTTTTGTTCTTCTCTGCTGTGTATCTACGGTCTTAAACAAGACTTGGGGACCAAGTTGGTTCTCAAGGGTTCAGATCATGTTGACCATGAGAATATCTCTATGGTTGTTGTGTTATGGCTTTCGATCAAGGTGAGGAAATCAGAAGGAAAGTTTCTATTCTGAGGATTAAGGAGAAAAAGTGAATCAGTGGGTTGGTGAAGCTCAAGGCTCAAGGTGTTGACCTTGGAAGAAGAACCAAGCAACATGCAAGGAGATAAAAGAAGCTTGCTGTTCATTCAGAAAGCAAGGAGAGAAAACCAGAGTGTGAGAACAGTGTTCTGTAAAGAAGTTCATCTACTTGGATAATGCTTTCTTTCAAAGAAGCATTCGGCCAATACTGAAGAACTCAAGCTGAGGTTTGCGAATCTGGTTTTGCACATAGCAAAGAGGCTGCTGATGAAATCAATCTCCTTCATGTTTTACTGATTGTAATGTACTTTTCTAAGTTTATCTTTCTGTAATTTCTTGTGAGAAAAGGCAGTGTGAGAAAGCTTAAGAAAAAGCCATGAGTGGAAAAAGGCTGAGAAAAACACTTGAGAGAAAAGCCTAGAGTTATTTTATGATTTCTTTAGGTTGGTTAAGTGTCTTGTATTTTGTACCTGTAAGGTATCCCTTTCTTAGTTGGGTTAGCACTAAGAGGAATAGTTAGGTATTAGCATAGCCAATGTCAAGTTAGGTTAGAACTTGAGTGTGAAAGGATTGGGTCAATCTTGTGAAATTGGTGTATGTAATACAGTTAACTATAGTGAAATTCTTCCACAGTTGTGGAGGAGACTGGACGTAGGTTGCATAGCACAAGGCAACCGAACCAGGATATATGCTGGTGTTAGCTTTTTTTTTCTCTGTTGTGTTCTGTTTTCTGATAATCATGAGACAAAAATAAATTGTCTCATAAATTTCCACTGCTGAGTTCAAACAGAATCAGAATTGTAAATTTGTTTTAAAAGGGTCATAACAGCAACTTAAAAGGAAGGCATAGATTCAACCCCCTTCTCTAAGCCTACCACAACCTTCAATTGGTATCAGAGCTAAGGTCTCAAGAATCAAGCTTAACCACTTGGAGCAAAGATCCAATGGCAAACAACCTGGGCACAACCACAGTTGGCTACACTCTCACTGAAGGCCAGTCAAACAACCGGCCACCTTTCTTCAACGGGAAGAACTACTCTTACTGGAAAGAAAGGATAAGGATTTTCATCCAATCCATTGACTACAACATATGGAAGATTGTTGTGAACGGTCCCAAGATCCCAACAAAAACAAGTGCTGATGGAGTGGTGACTCCAAAAGAAGAAGCTGAATGGAATGAAGATGATAAGAAGAAGATAGAGCTGAATGCCAAAGCAATCAACCTTCTTCACTGTGCTATCAGCTTTGAAGAGTACTGGAAGGTGTCTAGATGCAAGACAGCCAAAGAAATCTGGGAAAAACTCCAGGTTACACACGAAGGCACTAAACAAGTCAAAGAAACGAGGATTGATATGCTGCGAAAAGAGTACGAGATGTTTAGCATGAAGGATGGAGAAAGCATTGATGAAGCGTTTGAGAGATTCTCAATCATAATTAACAACCTTGATGCTATGGGTACAAACTATGCAGAACAAACCTTGGTGAGAAAACTCCTTAGAAGCCTCACAAAAGAATGGGAAACCACTGCCACTGTCCTAACCGAAAGTAACAACCTAAGTCCCATAACCTATGATGAGCTGAGAGGAAAACTCCTTGCCTATGAAGTCACACACACAAACACAAACTCAAAGAAAAAGGGAATAGCCCTCAAGTCACAAATAGAACCAAAAGAGAGTGAGTCTAGTGATGGTATTTCAGATGACGAGCTTTTGTTTTTTGCTAGGAGATTTAGAAGGATGATGAAGAACAAGGGTTTTACAAGGGTTCAAGTTCAAAGGAACACAAGATCGACTTGAGCAAGGTGACGTGCCATCACTGCAAGGAGGCTGGACATTTCAAGCTAAACTGTCCAAAGCTCAAGAAGGAGGACAAAGGCAAGAAGGAAAGGAAGAGAGTACTCATGGCAGCTTGGGAGGATCTTGAGAATGACTCAAATGAAGAAGAAGAATCTGAAGGAGATGACAAAGACTGCTTCATGGCTGGAAACAACAATCTTGATGAGGTAAACTATTATGATTTGACCATTGAGGACTTGCATGCTATTATTGATGATCTCACTTTAAACACATCAAAACTGCTTGATAAATACAATGAATGTAGATCTGAAAGAGATGTGTTAAGAGCTGAAAATGATTTTTTAAAAGAAAAGGTGAAGGAAACTGAATGTGCTTTGGACATCATTGAAGAAAACAGATTTCTAAAATCTGAACTTGAAAAATTAAAAGGAAAGCACATTATGGATCCTTCTCATGAGTTAATTGCTGAAAATGAAAGATTAAATGATATGATTAAAAGGCTGAATAGTGACTTAGCAAAATTTGCTCAAGGTTCTAGTAACTTGGACAAATTACTTGCAAGTCAAAGACCATTGTTTGAAAAATCTGGTTTAGGCTACATAACCAAGGAAGATGCTATTTCCAACACTTCCTCTATAAAATTTGTGGCTTCTTCATCAAATACCAAACCTATACCAAACAAATCGGGTATTGGATATGCTTCAACTTTTGAAGAAAAATTTGATGAAGTATACACAAGTGAAACTAAGCCTTCACCAAGAACTGATCTAAGTTCAAACCGGCCAGGTTTGGGTTATATTTCGAAAAATGAGGCTGCTTTCAAGAAACCATTTTTCTATAACAAAACCTCATTTTCGAAAAATCCAAAGAGTTTTAAAAATTCAGGTGAAAACATTTTTGCAAAGAGGAACAATTATAACAAAAATCAGTTTGTTAAAGGAAATGCGTCTCCTCCAAAAACCAGAAAATTTCAACCATTTAATCACTTCAAGCAATTTAACTCACCTAAATTTCAGCGACACACATCAGAAAATCATTGTGTTAATTGCAAGAAAGTTGGTCACTCATATGAACAATGCTTCATTGAAAAGAGAGTTGTAGGAAACAAAGTCTACAATGTTGTTTGTGATTTCAATGCACTTGGGCAACCAAGATGGATTAACTTCAAAGGATCCAAATTAATTTGGATACCTAAGGCTACTTGAAACTCATCATGCAGATTTGCCTAGCATCCAAGAACAAAAAGGACATGTGGTACATGGATAGTGGATGTTCAAGGCACATGACTGGAAGGTCAACCTACTTCATCAAACTAAATAAGTATGATGGAGGTTTTGTGACCTTTGGAGATGATGGTAAAGGTAAAATCATTGCTGTTGGAAAAGTAGGTAATGAGCAATCTACTTTTATTGATGATGTACTTTTGGTATGTGGTTTAAAGCACAATCTTTTGAGTATAAGTCAGCTGTGTGATTTAGGGTATTTAGTTATTTTCAAAAGGCTTGAATGCTGTGTTGTTAATGAAAAGACAAATGAAGTGATGTTTGTTGCCAAGCGTTTCAATAATATGTATGGACTTACTCTTGATGAACTGAAAGATCAAAATGTAGCTTGTCTTCACTCTAAAGAATCTGAAAAGTGGTTATGGCACAAGAGATTGGGCCATGCAAGTATGTTTCAAATAAACAAACTTGTTAAGAAAGAATTAGTAAGAGGTCTTCCTTTGATAAAATTTGACAAAGACATCACTTGTGATGCTTGCCAAATGGGAAAACAAACAAAAAGTTCTTTTAAACCAAAGGAAGACATCTCTACTAAAAGACCACTTGAGTTGCTACACATTGATTTATTTGGTCCAACAAGAACTCAAAGCCTATGTGGTAAACATTATGGTTTAGTAATTGTGGATGACTACACTAGGTTTGGTTGGGTTTTATTTCTTGCACATAAAAATGAAGCCTTTTCGGCCTTTGAACCTTTTTGCAAGAAAATTCAAAATGAAAAGGATTTGAAAATCTCTTCTATAAGAAGCGATCATGGAACTGAATTTGAAAATAATTTATTTGAATCCTTTTGTGAGGAATTTGGAATATCTCACAACTTCTCTTATCCAAGAACACCACAACAAAATGGTGTTGTGGAAAGAAGAAATAGAAGCATACAAGAGATGACAAGAGCTATGCTTTGTGAGAGTAATGTTCCAAAATTCCTTTGGGCTGAAGCAGTTAACACAGCTTGCCACATTTTAAATAGAACAATCATAAGGAAATTTTTGAAGAAAACCCCTTATGAACTTTGGAAAGGATACCCACCAAATTTAGATTACTTGCACGTCTTTGGATGCAAATGTTTTGTTTTGAATAACAAAGAAAATTTGGGTAAGTTCGATCCAAAGGCGTATGAGTGTTTGTTTGTAGGATATTCCACAACTAGTAAAGCCTATAGGGTTTATCATCAAGATGCTAGGATTATTGAAGAGTCCATACATGTTACATTTTGTGATACTAACTTGGTGCAAAGCATTTTGGAAGATTGTGATGTAGGAAATCAAGCTCAAAAGGAAAATGAAACTGCTCAAAATAATGAAAAAGGAAATTCTGGTCAAACTGAACCAGAAACTGCAACTGCTGAAAATTCAAGAGACAATTCCATTTTGTCTCATGAATCTGAAGGAAATCCTGGAAACAGCAGCACCCAGAATCCCTTGGTGACTGAATCTACCACCAAATCCACCAGACCTCATGAATGGAGGTTCTTGAAGAATTATCCTGAGGAATTTGTCATTGGGGATGTCTCTTGTGGTGTGCAAACAAGGTCTTCCACTAGAAAGGCAAATGAAGGATCAAACATTGCCCTTCTTTCACAAATAGAGCCTCAAAACGTCAAGGAAGCACTTAGTGACCCATCGTGGGTTAAAGCTATGGAAAATGAGCTACTTGAGTTTAAAAAGAACCAAGTATGGACTTTGGTTCCAAGGCCAAGTGGAAAGAAAGTGACCGGCACAAAGTGGATTTTTCGGAACAAGTTGGGAGAAGATGGTAGCATTGCAAGAAACAAGGCAAGGCTAGTGGCACAAGGATATGACCAAGAAGAAGGAATAGACTTTGATGAATCCTTTGCCCCTGTTGCCCGAATGGAAGCCATAAGACTTCTCTTAGCTTATGCTGCATTTTGTGGTTTTAAATTATATCAAATGGATGTGAAATGTGCATTTTTGAATGGAGTGATAGATAGAAAAGTGTATGTGGAGCAGCCTCCTGGTTTTGAAAATAAAGAGCATTTTGATCATGTTTTCAAATTGTCTAAAGCTCTCTATGGTTTAAGACAAGCTCCTAGAGCTTGGTATGAGAGACTTAGTTCTTTTCTTTTGAAAAATGGTTTTTAAAGAGGCACCACAGATACAACTCTATTCATCAAGAACTCTAATGATTCTTTTATTCTAGTCCAAATATATGTTGATGACATTATTTTTGGATCAGCCAATGAATCCCTTTGTTCTGAATTTGAAAAACTCATGACAAGTGAATTTGACATGAGTATGATGGGTGAACTTAATTTCTTCCTTGGGCTGCAAATTAAACAAACTGAAAAAGGTATTTTCATTCATCAAGAAAAGTATGCCAAGGAATTAGTTAAGAAATTTGGTATGGAAAATGCCAAACCCATGGGAACTCCCATGCATCCTAGTTCTAAATTAGATAAGGGAGAAACTGAGAAAGATGTTGATGAGACTAGGTATAGAGAAATGATTGGTTCTCTTATGTACTTAACTTCCTCTAGACCCGATATTGTACAAAGTGTTGGATTGTGTTCTAGGTTCCAATCCAAACTAAAAGAGTCACATCTTTCTGCAGTTAAGAGGATCATTAGATATGTTCATGGCACATCCAATTTTGGTCTTTGGTATCCTAAGATTGATGATTTTTCTGCAGTTGGTTATTGTGATGCAGATTTTGCTGGTGATAGAGTTGATAGAAGGAGCACTTCTGGTTTATGTTGCTTCCTTGGGAAGTCCTTAAATGTGTGGTCAAGTAAGAAACAGCCAACTGTGGCTTTATCCACTGCAGAGGCTGAGTATATAGCTGCTTCTTCTTGTTGTTCTCAGCTTTTATGGTTAAAAACACAGCTTGCTGATTATAAATTAAATGCTGAAAATATTCCCTTGATGTGTGATAATATGAGTGCCATTAATATTTCTCAAAATCCAGTTTTGCACTCTATGACTAAGCATATTGAAGTGAAATTTCACTCAATAAGAGAACATGTCCAAAAGGGGGATATTTGTATTCAATTTGTCAAATCAGAGGAACAATTAGCAGATATTTTCACAAAACCATTAGCTGAGGACAGATTCTGCATGCTTAGGACTTGTCTAGGAATTTTGAGTTATGATTCTTTATTTAAAAAATGCTGATGTATTTGCTGGAGCTTTTTGTCTCATAAACAGGTATGAGACAATTCTGGGCAGAAGAAGAGCGTTCCCCCTTAATCAGCGTGATCTGGGCTTGTTTCAAGTGAAAATAAATCTGGACCAACTTCAAATTTCAGATCATGAGTGGTTCAAATGTGTTTCCTTAAGTCCAACCATCTCTGAGGCCCAAACATGAATGTTACAATTTTGTTTGTTGTTTTTGATGGCCTGTGTATTTAAGTTTTCTTATAAGGTTTTCATCTAATGTTTTGTGGCCCAAAAGGTTTTCAAGTGGATTTAATTTTTCTTTGGCCCAAAAAGTGTTTCAGGTTAATTTTGTTGTCTTTCAAAATTTAAAATAAATTTCCTGTTTTATTTTTTAAATAAAATCTTTTTTGTATGAAGTCATGTCTTTTCAAGTCTTTTCAAATGGTGATGCAGTTGCATGGTTTTGGAAATCTTCTTTTTGGGTACGGTTACCAACACTTCCTCTCTTCCCTCCATAACTTCTCCTCAATCTCTTCGGTTACTTCCCACTCACTTTACTGCTTCTCTTCCCTCAAAAGACTGAAACTAGCCAAATGAGGAAGATAACCATTGCTAAAAGGCCTCCTCGTGAAAAGGTGTACAAACTTCCCACAAAACCTTCCACTCGCTCCCAAGACCGAACATTTACCCCATCTCCTTCTCCTCCTACCTCTCCTCCTCGGTGCGACCCCATGGCTCGGACCAAAAATACTCCAAGATACCCTGCCTCTGCCAAGCCGACACCACCACCGAAAGTCACACCTTCCAAGCCAGACTCCTCAAAACCTGGTTCCGCGAAGCCTAGCTCCTCCAAGGGCAAACGTCCGGCGACTGAGGAACCTGTTCACGAACCAACGCAACCCAAATCCAGGTCGGTTCCTGCGCGCTCTCAACGAGGTAACACTCGAGTCCCTCTCAAAAATGTGAAAGAACCAGACATTGGACCGTTTGATCACAAAGCCCATTATTTGACCTCTCACTCGAACTATAATCCCTATAGATTCAAATCTGCCATGAATAATGATTTTTTTGAAGGGGTTATCCAGTATCGTACCCTCTGTCCCTCTTTTCTCGCTGATTTGCCATCTTTGAAAAGAAAAGGTTTTCCATTTGTTGATAACTTGATTTTTCTGGACTGGAATCACCTTTTTGACATCAAAAAGCCTGTTTATCCCTTGTTGGTCAAAGAGTTTTATGCAAACATGACTTATCATGAAGGCACTGCTCACTCATATGTAAAGGGCCGAGACATAGTTTTAAATAATGAAACTATCAGTGATGCTTTGAAGTATACTGATGTTGGGCCTTGTGCTTACACCTCGGTTAAGTGGGATGAAGGTGTTGGAATTTCTTATCATGATGCATTGGCACACATCTGTGAACATGTTTCTTTAATTGATGGCATTACACCCACTCATAAAGCCCTAGGATATGAGCGTGCTCAACTGCACCGAATGGTCAATCATATTATTCTGCCTCAAAGCGGCTCATATCAAAGGGTTTCCTACACTGATACTCTTGTTTTATATGCCCTTCTCACCAAAACTGAAATTTCATTTGCATACTTGATGGTTAGATATATGTTTGACTCTGTTAGGAGTGAAAATGACAAAGCACTTCCTTATGGCATGTTTCTAACTTGCATATTTGAGTTTTTTGGTGTTGACTTGACCAATGAGAACTATGAAAATAGACATTTATACCTAAAAGGGGGTGGTTCAGTGAAACAGAACAAAGGACCCACTAGATCTGAAAGAGTTGTCCTAGATGATGAAGATGATGATTTTGTCCCTGAAGATTCTCCTGCTCCTTCCACTGAGGATACCTCCATCTCCACTGGGAAGAAATCTACTTTGCTGAATGTAGTCAAGGATGTCGCTCAAGAATTTGTTTCCCAATCAAATCACATGATTGCCATGAGCAAGGAACAAAGGAAGCTTGCTAGCAAGCATGAGAACTTCCTGAAGAAATCAAGGGATAGGGTGGCTGTGCTCATGACTTTCATTGATAACCTACAAAATGATGAAGACATTGCCACTGATGTTGAAGAGGAAGCTGCTTCGGAGGGGAATGGTTCTGATGACTAGGATTTGTCTCATAAAAACTGCTGCTGCTCTCTTTTTGTCTCATGAATTCTGTTTCTTTAGCTACTTTTGAACTGTTTCATTTTGGATGACTATAATAACTCTAGATATTGCTGCACCTTTGGTAGTTTAGTCAGTACTTTGCACTATAGACTAACTCTTTTCTGCAGGATGCCAGACTCTGTTTTTGTTGAACTTGCTTATTATCCACCCTTGATGACAAAAGGGGGAGTAATAGCAATGGGATAATAGATCCTAGTACTTCTTTTGGGATTTTTGGTGCATTAATACTTGAGTTTGCATGCTGAATATTCTTTGCTGCATTAATACTTGATTTCACATGCTGAATCAGTTTGCTGATGGTAATTAGCTTGTTGTTGGGCTGATTATGTGATGTTGCTTATCTGATATCCCTTAGCCAAGATAAATGTATTTTATCTCTTTATTGTGCTCTCTTTAAGATCAAAGAAAAATAGGAACAAAGAGGAAAGCACAAATTCAGGGGGAGCTAATCTTGAAAAAAGAAAGGGGGAGCAACACTAAAGCAAGAAACATCAAAGGGAAGTTTTCTAACCTTACTAAAAATTTAAATTCCTTTGATCATTGCTTGATTATGTTTGTCATCAAGGGGGAGATTGTTGAGTTAAGAAATTAATTAATAGAATTGATGATGACAAACATTTGATTAGTGGGCTAATCACCCAATTAGTTTTGATTATTCTTGATAAGTGATGCAGGCTAAAAACAAGTGTTACAGCAGCCCAACATCAAACAAAAGATTTATGCTAATGGGCTGAATGGTAAGTGAAAATAAAGACAAGCCCAAGTCATTCATCTCAAGCAAAATTTCTTCAAAGAAGCAAGGCAAGGCACCAACGGGTTGTTTAATGGAAAACCAATCCAAGCCCGTATCCATCCCACAAAGCTTCTCTTGTAAGATTGAAGTCTTCTCTCTTTCAAAGTGCACGTTTATCTCTCTTTTGTCCTAGTCAAATCACAACTTCAGAAAAGTAAGAAAGAGAAAGAGAGAAAGAGCTTCTTCACCAAGATAGTCACCAAAGAAGCAAGAAAGAGAAACTAAGCTTGAAAGGCAGAAGTCATCTCAACAAATCCAAACCAAATCAAGCTTAGGTTATAGGTAAATCTTTTCCTCATACATGCAACTTGGTTACATCTCTTCTTCCCAACTCTCTGCTCTATCCGAAATGGGATACAAGGGAAAGAGGATTTATGTTCTTCTCTGCTGTGTATCTACGGTCTTAAACAAGACTTGGGGACCAAGTTGGTTCTCAAGGGTTCAGATCATGTTGACCATGAGAAGATCTCTATGGTTGCTGTGTTATGGCTTTCGGTCAAGGTGAGGAAATCAGAAGGAAAGTTTCTATTCTTAGGATTAAGGAGTGAATCAGTGGGTTGGTGAAGCTCAAGGCTCAAGGTGTTGACCTTGGAAGAAGAACCAAGCAACATGCAAGGAGATAAAAGAAGCTTGCTGTTCATTCAGAAAGCAAGGAGAGAAAACCAGAGTGTGAAAACAGTATTCTGTAAAGAAGTTCCTCTACTTTGATAATGCTTTCTTTCAAAGAAGCATTCGGCCAATACTGAAGAACTCAAGCTGAGGTTTGCGAATCTGGTTTTGCACATAGCAAAGAGGCTGCTGATGAAATCAATCTCCTTCATGTTTTACTGATTGTAATGTACTTTTCTAAGTTTATCTTTCTGTAATTTCTTGTGAGAAAAGGCAGTGTGAGAAAGCTTAAGAAAAAGCCATGAGTGGAAAAAGGCTGAGAAAAACACTTGAGAGAAAAGCCTAGAGTTATTTTCTGATTTCTTTAGGTTGGTTAAGTGTCTTGTGTCTTGTACTTGTAAGGTATCTCTTTCTTAGTTGGGTTAGCACTAAGAGGAATAGTTAGGTATTAGCATAGCCAATGTCAAGTTAGGTTAGAACTTGAGTGTGAAAGGATTGGGTCAATCCTGTAAAATTGGTGTATATAATACAGTTAACTATAGTGAAATTCTTCCACAGTTGTGGAGGAGACTGGACGTAGGTTGCATAGCACAAGGCAACCGAACCAGGATATATGCTGGTGTTAGCTTTTTTTTTCTCTGCTGTGTTCTGTTTTTTGATAATCATGAGACAAAAATAAATTGTCTCATAAATTTCCACTGCTGAGTTCAAACAGAATCAGAATTACAAATTTGTTTTAAAAGGGTCATAACAGCAACTTAAAAGGAAGGCATAGATTCAACCCCCCTTCTCTAAGCCTACCACAACCTTCAATACGTGGCTCCAAATAAGAAAGTTGAAGGACTCTTATATGAGACTCTTCTTGATTTCAAGCCAAAAAGGATCACCTATTGGGGATTGTGGGTTTTGGGATAGGTTAGAGTGTGTTTGGCATTTTCAGTGGAGGTGGGAACTTCGCCAGTGGGAAACAGAAACATTGGACCAGTTGCTTCATGCCTTACAATCTGTTAAACTGATAGCAGAAGTGCAAGACAGAGTGGTGTGGAAATTTGATAAGGAAGGCGTTTATACTACTAACTCATTTGTGCAGGTCTTGCAGGAAGCGACTCTGGACGAGGAGATTCTGAGTTACAGGTTCACAAAAGAAATTTGGAGAGGTTTAGTTCCGCCTAGAATTGAGTTGTTCACTTGGTTTGCTCTGATTGGCCGGGTAAACACAAATGACCGGCTTAGTAGGTTAGAAATTCTGGAACCAAATGAGAATATATGCGTGTTGTGTAAAAAAAGCAGTTGAAAGTGTTCATCACCTATTGGTTGCTTGTGATTTTTCTTGGCAGGTGTGGTGTGTATTGATCACGGAATTTGGTCAGGTATGGACAGCTCCCGGCACCTTGAAAGATCACTTTGAGAGTTGGAGATCAATTCCTATGAGAAAGGAGGTACGCAAGTACTGGGTAGTTGGTTTCTTTTCAATTATATAAAATATTTGGCTACGGAGGAATGATGTAATCTTCCAGAACAAAACAGCAGGAGTTGTAGAGTGTGCGACACAATCAGTGCTTTGTGCTACGGAATGGTGTGAAAATTAGCTCATGATATTGATGGCTATGCTGGAGATGACATAAGAGCTGATTAATCGTTTATTTTATCTAAGTCTATGTACGCTCCACCTTGAGTGTTGAGCTCTTTCTTTCAAAAAAAAAAAAAACTTCAAATTTAAAATAGATTAACTATTGAAAAAAATTGTGAATTATATCATTGCTGATAATACACCGGAGATATCTTAAAAACCTAAACGAAAATTTGAGAAACTGTAAGAAGTGTAAAGACTAAAGAATATCTTGTTAATAAAGGCACTAATTAGAATTTTATAATGGTAAAATATATATATATATATATATATATTTCAGTTTGGTTTTTTTTTTTTTTTTTAATTTTATTTATAAGTTTTTGCGGGAGAGAGAATGAAAGCTTACCCAAAAAAAAGGAGGGATGACCGAAACATGAAGTTTGGTCCTAGACCTATTGAGGATTGAGTTGTATAATAAATTACAAAATGGTCCAAATTAATTTCCCCTCCCAATTCATTTCCCGCTCTACAAAACCCTAACCCCTCTCTCTTCTCTCTCAACTCAGAAACATGGGGCAGAAGCAGCAGCATAATACAGATCCCAACATCGAACCCAAGAAGCGACGCCGCGTTGGGTTCTCCACCGAAGACGACGGTGTTGAAGCCAAACATTGCATCAGAATCTTCCTAGGTACTCACTGCTTTTTGATTTGGCCGTCTCCACTTTCTGACGCGAAACGGTTTTACCTTTTGAAAAATGGGAATGTTTAAAGAGATTAGTTCTGGGTCTAGTTTAGTAGCTTCTCACTTTTTCAGAGTGAGTTTGGTGTTTTTAACATTATAGGTTTCCAGGGATATGTTATATTGTTTATTTGTTCAAGTTGGACATTTTAATGTATATAAGAAGCTGACTATGAAATTAAGCATTATTTGTGGGTTCGATGGAGGCATGGAGCCTTTGTTGGTGTAGTTTCTGCACTTATTTATCTGGGTTTTGTTATTCAATTGATTTGTTTTATATATCTTTGCAAATATGAAATGTTTGGTTGTTTGGGTTTGTTACACGGTCTTGCATTTATTTGGTTTATTATTTCTTCCCGTTTTCAGTCTTCATATGATTGAATTCTATGAATTGATGTGCAGTGTCAAAAAAAGAGGAATTCCTGGCTCCAGAGAGTTCGGCCATTGAGCCTGTGGATTTGAATGCCTTTTTTGGTGATGATGGAAAAATATATGGATACGAGGGGTTAAAGGTCAGATATGTTTGTTGTAAAACGTTCTTATAATCTTTTCTGAACATTTCATCATGGTATATGATGTTATCGTTCTATAATTATTTATGCAGATTAATATCTGGGTTAGTAGCATATCGTTTCGGGCATATGCTGATATTACCTTCCAAAGTTCATCTGATGTAAGTGCTGAATTCATAGACTCTTGAGGGAAAATGGATGGTACCTCGTCGGTGGTTTAAAATTTACAATTTTTCTGTTGTTTGTATTCCTGTGAATTGTTTTTGACACTTTCTGTAAATTTACCATTCAATGTTTCAACTTTCAAGAGAGGCAAGGGGATCACAGACCTTAAAGTTGCTCTTCAGGTTGGCATCAATATCCATTGTGAGACCGTTATTTGTGTACCTTTTACCTGTTATAGTGTGGCTTATTTTTTTTTTTTCACAGAATATTTTTGCTGAGACTCTTGTTGAGAGCAAAGATGAATTCATTCAAACTTTTATCACAGATAAGGATTTTATCAGGTAATATATGTTCATTACTTTGTTTGTGCTCTAAAATATCACATTTTCTCTCTGAAGCCTTTCCATGTTTTAATATATTAATTGAAAAATGGATTTTAAAACTGTATTACTGGGGATGATATTGCTAAATTTTATTGGTTTGCAGAACAACTATCTCAAGTGGCGAGGTTTTGCAGCAGAAAGTTTTTAATGGGCAGATCAGTGATTCTAATACGGATGCAGATTCAGCGACATCTAAAGTTGAGGTTGTAATTTAAATTTAGGTTTAATATATTGTCAATGCTGATGGCAGAAGCTTAGTTGCTTAGTCATGCACATGCATATTTAGGGTAATATTTTGAAACTGTGTGTTGTTTGATATATATCTCCTGAAGTAGGTTGTTCGTATGGTGGTAGGCAGCATGGCTACTGGGCACCTTTACAGTCGTCTAATACCTCTTGTGCTTCTTCTTGTCGATGGTAATTTTCACCCATTAGTATATCATAGTATTGCTTGTCTATAGGGGATATTCATCTTTCATATAAATGTTTTTAACAAGTTCTGTTTATTTATCATATAGGTAGCAGTCCAATTGATGTTGCGGATCCACACTGGGAATTGTATCTTGTAACCCGGAATGAAACTGATCAACAGGGAGAGATTCAATGTAGGTTGATTGGTTTTGCTGCTATCTATCGATTTTACCACTATCCTGGTGGTACTCGATTGCGACTTAGCCAGGTTTGTTGTGTTCTTGAAATTCACTAATAGCTGTTGGACCCTCAACCAATTTCAACATGCTTTTTCATAATATGCTGAAACACTTCTTTCTGGTACTGTTTATATGATATCCGCTGTTGATGGCATGGCAGATACTTGTATTGCCTCATTACCAGCACAAAGGCTATGGCCGATATATTCTTGAAGTGCTAAATGATGTTGCCGTATCTGAAAATGTCTTTGACATCACAATAGAAGAGCCATTAGATAACCTTCAACACATCCGCACATGTTTGGATATACCACGCCTGCTTTGTTGTGAACCAATCCAGCAGTCAGTCAAGGCTGCTGTTTCACTGCTAAAGCAAGGAAGACTATCAAAGAAGACTAATCGTCCACGACTAATGCCACCTCCCAGTGCCATTGAGTATGCCAGGAAAACTCTGAAAATTAACAGGAAGCAGTTTCTCCAATGTTGGGAGGTTTTGCTCTACCTTGGCCTTAATCCTGTTGAAAAGCACATGGATAACTTTTTGAGCGTTATCTGCAACCGCGTAAAGTATGACATCTTAGGAAAAGATTCTGGCACTTCTGGGAAGCAACTCATTGACGTTCCAACTGAATTTTCAGAGGAGATGTCATTTGTCATGTTCAAATCAGGAGTGAACGAAGATAATGCTGTGCAGGTGGATGACAGTCAGCCAAATCAAGAAGAGCAACTGCAGAAGTTGGTTCAAGAAAGGGTGAAAGAAATACAGTCGATTGCGGAGAAGGTATCCCTGCATCGCAAGAGCGCAGATGTTGCTGTTAATTGACAAGATGGCATCAGGGTGGACAATTGGAGGTTTTATTTCTGGACAAATCTTATGCTTACCTTGGTAGGCATTTCTGAATCCATCCCTGGAACCAGAATCAACATTGTTTGTGGTTCTTTTTAGTAGGCTCTATTTGAAAATTTTTCCTTCTAGGCTGTAGAGGAACCAGTGTGACGTAGTTTTTGCTTTTTAGGATTTACAAGCATGTAGCGGACATGAGAGAAGGGATGGATTGATCGGAGTAAATTGTGTTAAATACTTAAATCCAGTGCTGTTGAGCAACTTCTTATATCGTAGACATAAAGACGAATCCAAACCAAAAATGGTCTTTGACGCTCAGCTTAATATTATATTTTATACGTGGAAAATAAGGACCGGATACTTGACACTAAATTGTTCTGTATAAAATCTAAAGCACCAAGTGATAAATGGTTTTTCTATTTAATCAATTTTTAAAAAATTTTCCTTCTGCCACGTTGGTCCCAACGTAAGAAATACAGAGGTGATAAATCGTAGTGTGTGTTTCCCATTCGGGACAATGTCGCATCAATTATTTTGTTTTCTAGCTAGATTTGATTCTATTTCTAGCTCATAATATTATACGAACGATTTTAGATAGAATTCAGAAACAACTAAATAAATAATTTCTATACACAGTGAAAATTACATGACTTTTAACTTTTGAAGCATGACTAACTTTATGCCATTTAACATTTGTTAATCATGGCATTGACTCTTTCTAGACAAACTGACGTGTATAAATGCAGGTAAAGAGAAAAGAAGTGTGATGAAGGGAAACAAATGGATGCCAAATAAAACCAAAATACAAAATGTAGACTTAATAACTTACCACCAAGCCACATGCTAAGAATTTAGTTGACACTCATTTAAAAGAAGAAAAATTTGAAAGACATCAACATCACATGACTATCTCTGGTGTCACAAGGCTTGACTTGATCTCCTTGTGGGGCAAAATAAGGCAACCATTGGTGTAAATTTCATCGCATACATGGACATCTTCTCCAAGGACAGTCATGTTCTCCAAACGAGCCCATTGCCCGATAGTGCAATGCCAACCAACGATGCTGCTTGATATGCAAGCATGATTTCTTACACGAACTCCTCGCATTATTGTGCAGTTTGAGAGCCTGACACCTGACTCAATAATGCAGCCAGGGCCAATGGCAACATCAGGTCCAATGAGGCACCCCTCGCCGATTTTGGCAGTTTCATCCACAATGACATTCCCCACAATGTTGGGACCAGCGGCCAACTTAGAAGGAGTCTTTTTCCTCAATGAATCCAAATAGAGTCTCAGGCCGGTAATGTAGTCCTTTGGCATTCCAATGTCCATCCAGAATCCGGGCAGAACCATTGCATAGAGCTTTTTCTCTTCCGCTATCTTTGGAAACACCTGTTTCTCAATTGAAGTGGGCCTCAGTTCAATCCGATTTAAAACTGAGGGGTTCAATAGGTAGATTCCGGCATTGATTTTATTACCAACAAACAACTTTGGTTTCTCTACAAATTTCTCAACCTGCCCGGTGGTGTCCTCCATCACAACCACACCATATTTGGATGGTTCATCAACCTACAAAAATATATTAAAAAATGATATTGACTCTGGCATGTTTCCAATACTTCAAATTTTTAAATCCGGTTACCTTTGTCACCATTATGGAAGCCTCTCCTCCATGGGCTTTGTGGAATTTGATCATTTCTTTAAGTGGGTACTCACTGATAACATCACTGTTGAGAACAAAAAACGGATCTCCCGATTCATCTATCAACTTATCTCTGGCAAGAGCCAAGGGACCTGCTGTCCCCATTGGTTCAGCTTCTTGAGAACAAGTGATTTTGATGTCGAGCTTTGCTTCAAAATCCTTCAGGAAATTCAACATTACCTACAAGAAAAAGTATTGCCAAATTCAGAAAAGAAACAAAAAAAGGAAGCCTTGACCACATAGTGTGATAAGGAGGGTTTACAATCCTAACCTCCGGTTGGTAATTGATAGCTAGTACCACTTCACTGACTCCAACAGCCTTAAGGGCTTCAATCTGTAAAATAAATAAAATGAAAAAGGTAAATCACTATGATGGTCTATTAATCCCTCTTAAGACAATTATACAAGAAGGAGATGCATAAATACAAATTTGGCTCATGCACATGCACATATTTTAAAAACATGCTCGAGGTTGGTTATTGGATAAGATAAAAATTGTAGGTAGGGACCATTCATCCATCTAACAGGCTATAATATAGCTTTCGTGTATCCAAAATATAAAAATCAGAAATGTCTTATTTATACAAACTTCTGAAAAGATGACATATCCATGATATCTTGAAGAAACTACATTAGAGATAGCACACGTGCTACTCAACAAGCCCAATCACTAATTTACTCATACAGGCATAACTGAGGTATGAATTCCAGAAAGAGGAATCAGAAAACCTTACCTGATGCAGAATCATGGGTTTGTTAGCAAAATCAACAAGAGGCTTGGGAACACTGAGTGTCAATGGCCTCAACCTTGTTCCAAACCCACCAACCAGAATCAGCGCCTTCATTGTTATATGCCTTTTGCTATTCCTACAAATTCTAAATTTAGAATCAGATCAATAAAGGTCAACAGAGAACACAACCTCAAATGTGAGAGATTCTGCCCTGTCTTATAAATATACATCCAAGTAAAGAAAGAAGTTTCTTAAGACATTTGGCAAAAGTAAAAAAACAAAAAGAATTTGCACCTCAGCTAGCAGGTGTTCTTGGGAGTGTGACTCAAATACACATAAAGATAGTGACTGAGATATTAAAAAAAAAAAAAAAAAACTGAGAAAAACAGTATGTTAACTAAGCTTAAGACATAGGACCTGAAAATATTTAATACGCATCCAAAAGAACCAACAAAAAGATCAGGTTATGCGTCTTAATAAGAATCATATATGTATAAAGGGAAGTAAGAGTGATGCAGAAGGTTTATCTGGAGGTGGAAACAAAGACAAAATCCAGCTATTCATAGGCACTAACTTTCAGTGAGAATGACAAAAAATGGTTTAACTCAGGAGAGGCTTGATTCCTAAATGGCATTGTATCTAAAGCGTAACCATACTACAAGGTAAAATTCAGTATTGTGCTGTTAATTTATAGTACAAGGATGCTTCCTTATTTCAGTTCTAAAATATTTCCTACATAGCTTTCACAATGACAAAATGTCCACTGGAAAAGAGTTAAAGTAATTGCATTAACTACGCATTAGAGAACCAAATATGCTACAGATAGGGAGTTAAGTTCGACTACTATCGAAAGAAATCCATAGGAATAATCTAGTTCCAAATTACACATTTTGGTACACTGCTAACTTTGCCAACAAATTTTGAACAAGAAGAAATTAGTAAGAATATGGTTATTATATAAATCAAACACAAGATTGAGTCAGGCCAGTTCAGCTCAGGGCATGGGGTAAAAGGCTTCTTCTTTACATTGTTTTCGGACACAGATTTCTCAAAAGAGCAACTAAACACATCACATCAGGACTTTTTTACGTCAGAATTATTCTGTTACATCACAAATGCACCAGGCATAAAATCCAAGAACACGAAAAGACATCTACTAAACAGATAAAGCAATCCAATAACTAAAAGAAAACAGAAAATTTAAGAAACAGTAACATCAGCAGCACCAGATCTGACTAGTACAAAATGAATTTCATTTACCCTGTTAAATACAAAGTGAATAACAAATCCACATTACAAATACGAACACCACGTGAAAAATATGAAATATAGAGCAATCACGAATTCAAACATGAAAAGCATAATTCATAATCGGAACAAACATAAACAATGTTATTGTAAGAATAGCCTCATCTCAATCAATCAATGCAGGAAACTAATATCAACAAAAAAATACGAACAAGAAAAATCGATAACTCGACGTTAACCTGAATCAAGCGAAAAGTAAGAGAGAGAGAGAGAGAGAGAGAGAGAGGGAGAGTGGAATTGAATTGACCTGAAAGAAAAATAAAATGAGATCGGAGAGATCCGAAAGGCGAAAATGGAGGGAGTGAAGACGGTGAATCAGTGGGTTGTGGAAGTGGCTGAAACAACCAAACCCCTTAGACACACTGTGTTGCGATGGCGTTGGTGGATCCTGTCTTCTTCGTCAATCGTCATCTTCTGTTTTTAATTAACTATATCACCTTTTTTTTTTTTCTTTTTCTAGAATACTTAACAGTTAAACTGATTTATTCCTTTTTAGTCCTTCAAGGGAGGGTAAGCTAGTAAGGCCTTGTTTGGCGGAGCAGCGTCGGTGAGGTCTTAGCTTTTAGTTTTAGGCCTTTCTCCACTTTGGGTTACTAACTTGCTTATTTAAACATGAAATATGATTTTTTCCTTTTCTTTATTACATGGTTATTTTATCAGTAATGTTATATCAGCAACACAAAGAACATACATCAAAGCTTCGTGTATAAGGATTAAGGAGTAAAGTTTCTTTTTATCTTTCTTTAAATTGCAGTCAAAACCTCCAAGGGATTCATGTCATTTGAGCCTTTCCCTTTTGTAAAAAATCTGGTCATCATTTTACACATTTGAGTCATTTAATTTGGCAACAGCCCTAGTAGACTACTAGTTTTAAGATTGTGCGTCCGGCCAAGACATCTCATCTAAAATTTGAGATTTCAATCATGCAAACATATGTCCGCTATTATTACTATTAGTCCATAATTATTTGTGCCACTTAATGATTAATTACTATTTGGACAGAGGAGATAGGAACACGTTTCAAGCACATGTAGATGCTTCCATTTTTAGGCACGTGTGGTAAGCTGTCATTTATAAGACGCTTGGTTTTCCAGCGCACACCTTAATTAATTCCATACATTTTGTTATTTCAAAAATATTTGGTAACTAAAGAAAATCAGCTAAAAAAATTATAATTTGTCTTATTTAACATTAATTAATTTATTAATATTAAATAAGACAAATTCTAGCTATTTTTTTGGTCTCCTTAACATTACCCTTGCCATTTTTAGTGCCGCATGCTTTGTCTATGCTTTTCTTTTCTTTGGCCTACTATAGTTTATGCCTGCCTTTTCTTCCAACAAGAAAAAAACTCTTAGATCTTCGTAATGAAACAACATAAGTTGAATGACTTGACTTAAGTAACCAATTCATTACAAACTTTGCTGCCTTCTCTTCTGGTATGAATGGACTCCACAAATGCTTGATGTAATGCCGTGCCGATGTTATAAATTATAAAACGATCAGGATTTAAGGTCGAACATAGTACATTAAAATAACTTTATTTTATTAAAATTTTTATTAATTATATATTTAAGTTAAATTACATAAATTATCTTAAACTTCAAAGCACTCTCTCATTATTTGTTTATTCAGTTCCAATTATTTATTTATTATTTTTTATTATATTTTTTTATCTTAAATTTCAAAACACTCTATCATGAGTAATTTTTACACAACATCATATAAATATAAAAAATGAGATCCACACTTTTTCTTCTCATTTTTTAAGCAAATTAGGCACCAATACTTTAGGCATCATAGAATTCTCCTAAAAATAAAGGTAAAAGTCAATAAATGTTTCTAGAGACATCAATAATCAACTATATTATTTGTATACTAAAATGAGTTACTAATATAAAATATATTTTAAAATATAAAAATACATATTAAAAATGAGTTAAA
The DNA here is from genome assembly GCF_003086295.3 of Arachis hypogaea. Lineage (NCBI taxonomy): Eukaryota > Viridiplantae > Streptophyta > Magnoliopsida > Fabales > Fabaceae > Arachis > Arachis hypogaea. Next base: position 131,965,635 of record NC_092048.1, read on the forward strand.
CAATACATATATTTATATATAAATACAGAGTATCAAATAACATTTTTGATGAATAATAATGCAAAACCTAGTTGAGTGTCCATTTTACAAACTAGAAGCAAAAGTGCAAAACAGAGCTACTGGGCTTCGTAAAGCATATCAAACTTCAAATGTTAAGGAAATAATCATTCAAATGGATAGAATGTAAGATGATACACGGAGCATTTCTTTAGTCCTTATAAGCAGCAGGGGTTAAGATTGAATAATGTATTAACAAATGGTTCTTTCTGTAACACAACCTCTTTCGATTTAATTAGTAAAAAGCTAAGAAACGAGCAACAAAACCCTGAAACAAGACATAAATGAAGTGAATAAAGGAAAGTGAACACAACTTTACTTACATACCACATTCAATTCTCCACATCCTTTGCAGTGGCAATACTAATGATATATTCAATCTCCTCTGCCACCTCCTTCATGGAAGGACGGTTCTGCCTCCGCTCCTCCAAGCATCCAAGCGCAAGAAACGCCAACGCCTTCATCGTGTCAATCTCCACGGCACCAGCCCCATTCTTCAAGACCGGATCAATCACCTCCAGCACCCTCTCTTCCTCTACCATCCTCTGCACATAAACAGCCAAGTTCACATCATCCGCATCCCTGTTAAAATCTATGGCCTTCTGCGCTGTGAGAAGCTCAAGCAGCACAACACCAAAACTATAAACATCACTCTTATCCGTCAATTGGTAGTTCCTATAGTATTCAGGATCAAGGTAGCCAAGAGTACCCTGAGCACAGGTTGAAATGTGGCTCATATCAGTTTGGGCCAACCTAGATAAACCGAAATCGGAGACCTTAGCATTAAGCTTGGAATCCAGGAGAATGTTGCTGGACTTGACGTCTCTGTGGTAAATAGGAGGAACAGCCATGAAATGAAGGTAAGCGAGGCCTTCAGCGGTGTCACGCGCGATTCCAAGGCGGTGCTTCCATGTCAAAAGGCTGTGTTCCTTTTTTAATTGACCCTGCAAGTGGTCGAGGAGTGTTCCGTTTTCTATGAACTCGTAGACCATGATTGGTTGCTGGAGCTCCACGCAGCAACCAAGGAGGCCCACGAGGCTCCGGTGGTTGACTTGGCAGAGTATGCGGACCTCGTTCAGGACTTGGTCCGTTCCTTTGGCGTTGCCGAGCTTGGCGATTTTCACGGCCACTACGGTGCCGTCTTGGAGGGTGCCTTTGTAGACCTCCCCGTAGCCGCCTGCTCCGAGGAGGCGGTCCGGTGAGAAGTCATTGGTGGCCTTCTTGATTTCCTTGCCGCTAAAGAGCTTTGCGGGCCTTCCACCACCGCTGGCGTTGAGAATGCCTTCGCGCTCTCTGGCTAGGCGCTCTTGCGCTTCCACAATACGCCGGTGGCGCTTGTAGAGCAGGACAAAGATTGCGGCCAGGATGAGCCCTGCTCCGATCCCGCATGTTAAACCTGCCGCAGATAATTAAGTTAATCTTCTATGGTTAAAATGTATATGTTTTGTTAGTTATTAGTGTGCATATCAGTACCTTAAACAGTGTGTATGTGTCAGTTATTGTATGAAAATCTCAATGCAAATAAATTGTGCAGTCTTCAACCATATTAAGCTTTCTCTACTTTTAATTATCAATACCTGCTATTAGTGCTGTTCTATCGGTTCCTCCACAGCCATTCGGATCCTCACAAGTAACCTCTGCACAAGTCAACATCAAACTCAACATATTAGTCAACGGTTCCATTTTTTTTTTACAAGAGAAATAATTCGAAAAAAGAAAAATGATAAGAAAAAAGTTCAACGATTCTGTACAAGTACAACTTACTTTTTGCGCAGACCCCATTAATGGGATCCCACACAAGATCATTGATGCAGAAGCACCTCTTAATCCCACTCCCAGAGCTAGGGTCTGGTCCACACGCCGACGTGGCAGAATCACAATCCTTCTGCGACGCGCAAACCGTTTCCCTAGGCGACAGCCACTGGATCTCCAAACCGGGTTGGGGCCAGCGGTTCACCGGAAGAACCGGGTTCAAGTTCACAAAACTCGAATAGGCACTGCAACCAACATCCCTAACCCGAATCTGGTAGGAGTTACTAGAGCCGCCGGCACGGAACGTGCAACAGAGCGGTCCGTTATTACATACGGAGGCGGATGCGGTGGCGTTGATGTAGGTATGGCAGAGGCTGGAGGAGGAGCAGTTAAGCGGCGACATAAGAAGCGTTTGGGTGCAGTTGAGGTAAACAATGGTATTGGAGCTTGTGATGTTGAAAGGGAGAGTGCTGTTGAGCTGGATCCCTTGGTGAACCTTATCGGTGGTGACGCACTTGTTCGGCACGAGCGGCGCAGGACGGATCACGAGGCGCTGGGACTGAGGGTTTATGGACTCGATCGGGTAGGAGTTGTTGAGCGTGTCGAAGACGAGTGTGTTGGAGGTACAGCGGATCTTGTAGGCGGGGTCGCCACAGGTCGGGGTGGTGCTTAGTGGGAATGGGACGGTGGCGTTGCCGCACCGGGGGCATGGGGTTGCTGGTGTCACGTGAGGAGCATGTGAGATGAAAAGAAGGGATGATAGAAGGAAGAGGAGGAGGTTGGTTGGGGTGGCCTCCATTGTGCGCGGGAGATCAATGAAGAACGAACAAACTGAAGGGGTTGCATTAACGGTATTGTTAGTATATATGGCGCCACTTATAGTTTTTGCTATTTTCATTTTTATTTATTTTATTTTGTCGTTGTTCAATACTGAGGGCTTTGACTTTGATGATCACTAAATATATTTATTTCACCGAAAAATGTTGTTGTTATCTATGGGAGGAGGGGAGAAACTTAAAGGAAAAAATCAATTAGTGTACAAATGACAAAAGCATTAATTTTATACGAGTAAAATAATAAATTGGTGCGTAATCTTGTTTTGATTCTTAAAGTTTAAAATGTCTCATTTGAATTTAAAAAAGTTTTATTTAGTTTCAATGTAGTTCCACCACGAGGTTAAAGTTAAATAATTAACGAAATATTCTACATGACAGCACTACAAGAACAAGATCGATAATGTAGAGAATGAGACACAAAATCAATCGTGAATGTATTAATACATTTATTTATCATTCTCTTTAGTTCTCTAGAAAATATTTTATTTAAATTGTAAGAAAAATGATAAATAAATGTATTAATACATCTACGGTTGATTATGTGCCTCTGGAACTTGTATTTATTCTCCGTATTATACTGCTGTTATGTAGTACAGCTCGTTAATTATTTAACTTTGACCACACCGTAAGACTACATTGAAGTTAAATAAAATTTTTTGATTCAAATAAGACACTTTAAACTTTAAAGACCAAAACAAAATTATTTGTAAAAATAAGAGACCAATTTAATACTTTACCCATTTTATATTTTCTTTGACATAAATACGAAGACCGAAAGATAGAAATATTAGAGCAGAAAAATTAAAATTACAAAACTAAAATAAAAGCAAGATAGATTTCTTTTCTTCTTTAATTATGTTCTCCATGAAAAAAACTTCATAAATGTAGCTTAGGTTCATACATTTGGGGATTTTCAGTTGTTAAAATAATTGATTAGGCATGCAACGTTATCTTATTATTATAAATTAGATGTATCCATCATGGATCGCAATATAGTAGTAATAATTAGAGTATTCGCTTATCACTACAGGTCATCTTAAGGGTAAACACTACATGTAGTCACAGTGTCACACTATTCATTTAGAAATTCTACTGGGTAATCAACGTCCAACTAGCTAATTACCAATCAATTTGTTATTAATTAGTAATCTTGATTGTTTTAAATTACCATTATTTAGTAATTATTTAAATTTTATTTTTTCAAAAATATAAAATTAATAAATATTAATTATAGTTGTTTAAAATTGATTAATTAAAAGTTGTTTACCTATATTTACTTTCGTTTATTCATCATAAGAAAAGAGAAATCGAGTATGTCATGGAGCTAATAATGAATAAATTTAAACTTGTATTTTCTTTTAGAAGTGCATAGGTAAGATATCATGAATTCGTGATCTCACGTACATTCACGTATACATGTGACACAATTCCCCTTTGATTGCATCCATCTATTAGTATCTATTTTTTTATTATTATTAGAAATGTCAGCGCTGGCAGATTAAGGAGGGAAAAAGAGTAATACAGGAAGATTCAATATTAATGTGTTCATATATATTTGAATGTTCTATACGAAATATTCCAGCCTAACACAGCTCATATTTCTGAAGTTTCTGATACCTTTTTTTTCCCTTGGGCGTTACTACTTACTACCTGTGTTCTTAATTAAAATGCAATGAATGGCAAAGAATATCTTCCCACCTAAACATGATTTTGTATATTTGTTGATATTCTTTATCTTACCGTTGACTTTGACTTTATAGATGGAAGTGAAGCAATAGGTCAATGCCACAAAGCGAGAATCAGACAAGAGAGAATAAGGTAAAGTTTCAACTTGTTCAGGAAAAGGGATAAAACAGGGGTTTTATTAACACATAACTAACAAAGGCATTATTACGTGTCAAACCAAAATGTAAAGCGAAAAAGTGGTAACATTCAAATAAAGCGGGTTGACTTGGAAATATATAGAGTAGGCAGTAGCGTACAAAAATGAAAACAATGTGCTGGTTTAGGGTTAATGCAAATAAGATCCATATACCAGCTATCTAGAAACGCCACGAACTAATGGATTCATGAAGATGAATAACCTTAATCCCAATTCTCAACTTGTCAATAAATATATTATGTTGACTTTTACGACAATGAGTCAGCTTCCATTAGCTTAGTTTTTGTTTCAAATGTTTGGTATTTAGCCATGAGACAAAAATAGAGTACTAGGATCAGATAAGATGAGATGTATGGCAACTGGCAAGACCCGCAAAATAATGCGGAAAACCACCTTTGCTATTTGACTTTGGCACCAACCATTAATTATTTGTTAACTTTCTAATCTTTATACATTTAGCTCGATCCATGTTGAAATCAGTGTTAACTACAATTAAGTGTGACTAACATCATTCTTGTAATTCATTTTCAAGTCATATTCGACTCAAAAAGGCCAAGAACAGAATAATCGTGAAAACCACGTCGCACATGAAAATGACGAGAAATCATAAGAATTATTGCCATGCTTCCACCGCCATTCTTATCAGAAACAAATAATTGAGAAAATCGCTGTTTATGCAGTTATTGTCATCAATATCAAGTATCAATCCCGTACATTTGATACGGATTCCAAGGATAACATGTACATCATATCATATATACTAATCCAATACTCCACAACTTGATGCCAGCATAGCATACATATATAATTACACTGGCAGAGTTTTATACAATAGAATAAAATATACACACTATGAAGAAGACTAATGTTACATCATAAGATGAAAGGGAACCCCACTATTTCCTTTTCAAAACAGAAATCACTATGGGATGTTGTTAAATGCTAAGAGCCAGTAGGTCATGGTGATTTCAGATATTCACACCATGAAAGAATACAAAGCGTATACATATGCATATGTATACCACTACTACTGTATGTACATATACATATACATATGACTTACCATAGCTTAATAACTAAATCAAGAAAAGATGGTGCCTAACTAACTACCAAAATTGGGGTCAATGAGCCTCAAAGGAAGAAGCCATGACTTCAATCAGGTGATCGACTCTGCCAGAACAAGTGTGTGCCACCACCCACATGCCACGTTCTTCGCTACACAACCTTCCATGGTTACTTCTGTAGGGATGTTACGGTCGATCACATCCCCGAGTCCTAGCTGCCACACACCCCAAATTACTACTTAGAACATTGTGGTAAGAGTGCAGCTAATTCATAAAGCATTACATACATCCTTGCCATTTTATAGACTCGCAGAGAAAAACTTCAGCAATATTTATTGACTGTATAGATATAGAGCATTGAAATATAAAGAAAACACATGAAAAATGGAGTGCAAAAAATAAGCACCTGACCATACTTGTTCCATCCCCAGCAGAAGACTTTTCCATTCTCTGTCAGTGAAAAAATTTATAAAAACAAAAAACAAAAACAAAAGGCAAACTAATGAGAATATGTTAATGTTAGGAACATGAATTTCCAGTATGTTTATAAACTACCAATATAATCAAAATACAAGAACGTGACTAGGTATGAGACTACGATTTAGGCCAAAACGGAAGGCATAGACATAACTTCTTTGAAAGTGAAGAAAACTGGAGAAATCAAACATTCAAACAGACATTCAAGTCAGTGTTTAGAGTTCAGTAACATGACTTCAGCAGAGTAAGGCTAGGTTCTCCCATGCAGGGATAAGAATGCTATCACAGCTCTGAAGGTTAAACTATACCTGTAATTGTTGCAGTGTGACGAGCCCCACAAGATATCCTCTTCACGCTCACATTTTCCAAGCTCGGAGCATCTAGCAGCCTTGGTATTGTCTGTCTCAAAAATTCCAAACATAAGGGAAACTGTATAACAGACCATAGAAGTTAGGAGCATGACATAACATTACAGAGCTTTAGGTGACAGAATTTGTAGTTTTTTTTTTTAATCCTTAAACAGCATTTGTAGTTGATTAGGGAATAAAGTTATCACATCATTATGTTCCATTTTTAAATTTTCATGGCAATTGCAGTGGAGAATGGATATCAAGGGTGCACCTCAGCTTGATCAGTACCGGTTCCCAGCTGCCCAAACTGGTTCCCGCCAAATGCATATACATCCCCATCGGCAGATATACAGACAGTATGCCACAGTCCTGCGGCAACTCCCTCTATTTGCATACCCAATAAAGAAGATACGCACGTTGGGCTCAATTCATCATCTGTACTTCCTTGCCCACACTTCTCCAAAACAAGATGACATTAGTTTAGTATAACAAGTATATGATTGCATCAACCAATAGTGATTACAAAGGTAAACATTGTAAAGGAATAGAACAGATTATCCCTTGTTAGAGTGAACTTCATCTTCAACATCGTTGTCCACCATATTCTACTTTACCTACATGTTGATCTTAAAGAAGGTTAACAGTTGATAATATGAAAACACTGGCGTACATGAATAGATTTTTGGCTTAGTTTGGTTAGAATCTTGTGGAAAGGAAGTGCATGGGAGTATTCAACACCTAAGAGCAGCTATCGAAGGGAAGGTGCAACTCCTGTGGCTGATAGTGATACATCACATATCAAGAAAACACGTATCCCAATCAATAAATTGTCTTTTTTGTTTATATATCTTTTCGAGGCCTCGAGGAGGTGAAAATCACATATGCTGCTCTTAGACGGATGAAAACACTGTCTAATATTAAACCAAGCAAGCTTACCATGGGTTAGAAGACATAAGAATTTATTTATGAACAACCTTAACAATTTTTTACTGAACGAAAAGGGAATGCACAGGTATTTAGATATAATTCACTTCCATTTAGGATACGCAACCAAAAGCTCCAATGATATCCATAGATCATTTTAAATTACCTGTCCATAAAGTCCCCAACCAAAAGCAAGCACCGCTCCAGCATCTGCATATTGAATAGACAAACATTGGAATATCAGTATATCTGAATTATGGAGGACCCAAAAAATGAGAAAATTTTTAACTTAAGAAAATAAGAAACTAAGAAAGTTGTATTGTAACTATCCAACTCTTAATCTGGTATTAAGAATGACATGCCATATATAGACGTTATAGATGTTTCCCAAATTCATGGACCAATCTAAGCATAATGTTTCTTCATCTCATCAAATAATACAATTCCTAGTCTGATTGTAGCATCTGTTAATTTTCCTTTTCTAAAAACACCTTCAAGCAACCAATCCTGATACCAGCTAGGCAAATTGCATCATATATGATGCATCTGGATATTCTCTCTTCTGGTTTCACGTGTGACAATGAATAGACAGACACAAGTACCTGTGATTACCACACTGTGTCGACCTCCGCAGGCAATTCCCTTAACATAACTTCCAGGAACTCTAAAGTTATGTCCCTCCGAACCCATGCTCCCACGAGCCAGCGATGACAATCTATCTTTACCATAAGGAGAGGAATCAATACAAGGAACAAGATGAGGAGAGGACACCATACGTATTCTGGAACCCAAACCAAGCTGCCCTTCACCTCCATAGCCCCAACCCCACACCTGTCCCATATCTGTAACTTCCAGAAAATTAGAATAAATGATGTGCAATATTTTGGCATAGGTTTATAGATTGTCCATAATGAAATCAATACCTGACAATGCTAGGGTATGGCGTCCACCAGCTGCAACACTTGCTATCCTCACCCCTGGGTTAAGTGTAACAAGACATGGCAATGCAGTCAGAACATCATCACCAGAAGATGATGTTTCAGCTGTTTGCTTTGCTGAAGATACTCTCCTTCGCTTTGTAGTTTCTTCTCCACTGGTACTGGAGGCAGTTCCACCAGTAGATTTTGAGCCTTGAGACCGAGGGCTCACTGTAGCAAAACCACTCTACATCAGTAAGACAGATAAAGGCTAAGTATCCTTCTTTGCTCATTGTAAAAGGCAACACTCTTTTCTTCTTTCTTTTGGTTGCAAACATTCTATCCTACATAGCTGCAGTCCCCTGCCGCCCCCACTATTAGGCCATTTCAAGAAAGATCAAACATACCTTGCTCCGTCACAAATGAACTCTGCCTTCCAGTTACATCTTTTTCAGGACTTACCCCAGTTGATGGTTCACCAAATACCTTCCCAGAGGGAATACACTCCTTCCATCCCCATGTGTAAACTTCTCCACGTTCTGCAAAGAAACATCAAAGGATGTGTTTGTAATGAGGGTTAAATTTACACATGAATCGATTCATGTGTAACTTTAGCCCCAGTTTTACTCCACTCCAACGACATAATACTACACATTCAATGTTCCTTTACTCATTCTATTTCAGTCCCAGCAAAACAAGGGAGATCAAAGTTACCTGTTACAGAAACACAATGTGCCCATCCAGCAGCAGCTTTTACAATAGACACTTCAGGCGGAAGAGGGAAAGGCTCTGGAGTTTCCTTTTGCAGAAAAACAAGAAAATGTTAGTTGACTAACAAAGAAGCAACAAAGACTGCAGGAGAACAGTGTCATGGTTATGCATTACCCCGTGCTTCCCAGATGTAACATAGCTTTGACCTAAGTCATCTGTTGAACCCCATGTTATGAGCTTTCCAGAATCTGATTAAGGAAAGAATTAAAAATAAATAAATAAATAAAATAAGAGCAATGATAAATCATTTAAGCAAATATACAAAAACTAAAAGTAAATTACGAATACAATCATCTCACAAATAAAAACAAACAAATAGAGTTTAGTTGATTATGACAGCAACATAAAGAAGTAAGAACAACAATGTATTCCATCGGAGAGTAAATGGAGAAGAAATTGATAAATATATTTTCTCTTTAAAAGAAAAACAAATACGAAGAGGGTAAAACTCTGTCCCTCAAGTTTCAACAATCTAACAAAATAACAAGGAAAGGAAAAAGACTAGCTTATGGTGTAGCTGGAGCAAATAACAAGATTGAAAGTTCAAACAGAAATTTGTAAATAGACAAATCAATAAACTGTGTTTGCTGGTAACAGAGAGAAAAATTCTTTGATTTTAAAAAACACAACTTGGGTTGCTAGCAAATTAAAAGAAAAAGGCAATTCACTGATAACATCATCAGCATCAGCTTAGTCAAGCTTAGTCCACTGAACCAAGTTCAGTAAGTTGAGTTTCTTCTACTTTCGTCGAAATGGAAAATGAAAAACGCAACATTCAAGACTTTTTAAGAACATAAATAAAGTAGCAGACCCAAAAAATAAATAAATAAAGGAAATTCAATGGATTATCGGTTCCTTCCACAACTTGAACTTTAAAACAAAAATCCACTACCCCCCCGCGAAAGAAAAGAAAAGTGATTAAGCTTAATTCTCGAATTCCAACCAACAACGAAAACTCAAAATAATACTAATAAAAAGAGGTTTCGAAACAACAAAATAAAGAATTTTCTTTTTTTTTTTTTAATAAAAAAGGTGAATCACCGGAAATGGCCATAGCGAATCCACAACCACCACCGCAAACATCCCTCCAGGAGTGACCGGGTGCTGGAACCCTGGCAAGAACCGGCGTCAAAAGCGGCGTCCTCTGCGGCAGAGCTCCCGGCAGGTAACCCCACATGTACACCAACCTATCCTTCGCCACCATTTCCAATGCCGCTTCGCTCCCCTCGCCATTCATGGCGAATCACACACCCAATGCAACAAAGTTCCAAACTTTTTACCCCTCAGATTACGGTGCTATTCTTATTCTTTTGGTTATGGGTGTTTCCGTTTGGTAAGCTCTCCAAAAAAATGCGATTTTTGGAGTGGCGGAAAGTGCCCTAATCTTTTTGCTTTCGCTCAGCTTGGTGCATAAAAGGGGGCGTATCATTTTCCGCGAGAATGCGGGTGCCACGTTGGATGCTCACGTGGTGCCAAGTACACATGGCATATTTCTAGCCACTACTTGATTCGGCAGTTTCTAGCCACGAGTACGGCGGAACTTTCTGGAAGCTCTGCTTTATTTTCTTTTTCCTCTGTTCATTCTCTCCCTTCAAACAGCAGCTACGGTGTCTGCTTCTGTTTTGGCCACGTGTTGGGCCCTCATGGTGTCTCCAATCATTATGAGTTTCCACGTGTCGACTCCAGAAAAGCAACACGTCATGAACGTGTGTGTCTCTACGGCAATGTGAAAATGGTTTGGGACTGATTTACGCGATGTGATATGTTGATGTGTGAAATGATGTTTGGAATTTTAAGTTTTCAACTAACGGAAAGGGGGTGAATTCGGCCGTGTGTAATTTTTGTTTAATTTATTTTTTATGATAAATTTTAATATTTAATAATTATTTATTTTTATATTTTAAAAATTAAATTTTAATTTTTAATTTTTGATAAGTTTGACAAATATTTGAAGGGTTTTGTTATTGGTGTTATAATAGGGTGACAAAGATGGTTGAAATGTGGACAATTAGATTTGCTAATCAAAATTGATTAACCAAAATATAGTGTTCCGTATGGGAGGAGTTAGTTGGTGATAACTAAATAAAAAACAATTTGTGCTAATTTGATTGGTGTAATGGTGTGCATGTATGCGAAATTCATTTTGAAAAGTGAGCCATTACTTTATTACGTATCCAAATTTTATTCAACCGGCCACTAGTTCATCTTTTCTTTCTTTTCGATCTTATTGGTAACATGGATTTTTGTCAACCTTCGTGTCTATATTATCTACAAGGACAAGTAATTTTTATTTATTTAGGCAAGTAATTATAGTTAGTATATACATCTATTATATCTATTATCTATTATATATTATTAAAATCGAATTCTTTCGCAGCATGTTTTTAATATATTTTTTAATTTATTTTATTTAATTCATTTAAATGTATTAATTAATTAATTAATTAATTAATTAATTTAATTAAAATAAATATCATATTATTTAATATTTTATTTGATTACATTAACTATAATTACTCAATTACATTAATTATTTAATTTAACTGAAATAAATTAATTAATTTTATTTTAATTTACATTAAATTTTTTGTTTTATATATTTTAATTAACAATTTTTAAGAATGACATAATTAATTATTTATTTTATTTAATTAAGATAAATATCAAATTATTTAATATTTTATTTAATCTTATTAATTATTATTGTTTAATATATTGTTTGACTATATTAACTATAACCAATAAATTACATTAATGATTTCATTTGACATGAATATGAATTAATTTTGTTTTAATTTGCATTATTTTTTTGTCTTATATATTTTAATTAGTAATTCTTAAAAATGTTATCATTTTTAAATGACATATTTATAAGATATTTTTTATATATTTAACTTACTTCGTTGAACTAAGCAATTATATATAATTGATTTATTATATTAATTATTTAATTTATTATCACGTTAATATTTGAATGTTATTTATCAAAAAGTTTTTTTTTCATTTTCTTCTGATCTTAATGTTAGAATTTTTATTCTAATTGTAGTCCAATTTGTTAATATAGAAATTAGTTTGGATGGTGTTGTAATTATTCATTAATTATATTAGCAGTTGGTCTGTTCTTTGATGGAAAGAATACGACTATTCATCATAAACTTTATAAAATTTGGGTTCCCAATTATGATCATGGAACAAAAAAAAAAACACACATTGATTCTATCTGACTGTATAATTCAAGAATTGAAAATTTTAAATTAAATTAAACAATTTATTGATAATGGTTGGAGGTACGTAAATTACGAATTTTATAAAATATCTAACACTTAAATGTTTTAATTTGATTTTAAATTTCATAATTTTATTCATTGATAATATATTTTATTTTAATATCAAATCTAATATTTCTATTAATATTTTTTTATATTTATTGTCTAATAATAGTTATATACCCACCATCAATTATATGGTGGTGAATATTTTTTTAATTTATTAAAAAAACACAATTCTATTCTTTTCTATTTTATTTTATCTTTGTTTGTATTTCATAATTTACTCATTGTTATATGTGCCATAAAAAAATCATTTTTTTACTAATTACTCATCCAGCATTTGATAAATTTTTTTTTTCTGCTATGATACATTATCTCTAATCTTTGAATTTTTATTAACTATAAAATATTATTACTTGTTAGTGCATTTTTAATTTAAAAAATTGAGTGACAAAATATACTAGGAAAACACATTTGAGTGATAAATTGAGTCTTCATTAATTTCAACTCTTCTTAACAAATTGACCCAACATCAGGAAAACACCAGAATGTTCTATTTTCAAGAAAGTAAATAATATTTTTTTAATAAGTGAGTCTGATTGTCTTATATATATATTCAAAACTTTTACGTTAGACATATAATCAGACAAGATAAATTAAGAATTAGGTATATAAAGTTTCAAAAACACATTTTATAAGCTAAACGTATGATTTATAGATCATGAAAAACTGTAACTTTGAATACACGAGAGGTTTAAACGATAACTTTGATGTTTAATTGTTTGGTATTTACCAAACAAACATAAAGAGAGCTACGTAAGAGGAAATACCAATATATATTAGCTCTTGATACGATAGTTTTCTCAGCTTAATCGAAATATTCCATTCGGATATCCAAAAAAGTTTCATAGAAAAATCGAATAATATTCTCACTTTACAAAGAGAATTTACAAGGGAAAAAGGCATATGATTGTGGCGTAAAAAAAAATTATATTATGTCTCATGTGAGATGTGTTTTATTTTATTAGTTCAATAAGTAATATAATAAAAAAAATTAAGTAGTTATCTTTTAAAGTAACTAATTTGATCGAATTTGATTTTAATAAAAAAACAAAATAAAAATTCAGAATTGAAAATAATAAAAGAATTCTCTTATAATGGGTAAACAATATGATTTTAATAAAACTTATAATTTTTATTTACTTTAATATTCGGAAGACTATAATCTAAAATTATTAAATTTTATGTATGTAACCTTCGTAAGTATATATTTATTATATTTGATATTATTTAATTATATATTCTAATAATGATTAAAAATATAAAATAAAATAAACAATAATTAAAAAATAATGTTAAATAATATAATTTTATTAGACTATTTGAGTTAATTTTCTATTATCTTTTTAATATTTTTATAAAATTACATGTTGGTGTACTTTGCATTGGATACACATCTTAGATATACATATACATTTGTTACGGATTCGGCCCACGGATCCCACACCTGGAACAGTTTCTGAATTCAGTTATTCGGGTTCGACCCGCTTCGCCCTTCTAGAAGGTCCGAGACCGGCTCACTAGAGCTTCTAACCAACAATCAAATTCAAATACCTCCCTTATCTTCATCACCTATATAAAGGGGAGCTCCAGGCCCCTTTAGGTATGTCATTCACTCTACACACCTTATACCTCTCAGATCCATTCTGACTTGAGCGTAGGAGTGTCTTTGCAGGTACCACCCCCAATTGCTCCAGTCAAATAATCCGGCATCCGCTTCGACCCGCAAGTTCTCGATCCATCTCTCAACCCGTACCGGAAACATCCAGTACAACATTATATATATTTTTCTTTTTATATGATATTGTTATATCGTTTTTATTACCATCTTTTTTTTTTCCGTTGATATTAAAGTACGTCCGTTGAAAAGTATAATGGGCTATTATTGCGTTCAAATAGTACTAGAAATGAAAAATATAGGTAAACACCCCCTGACACATAAAGCCAATTTTCTCTTGCTCTCTAATAATTCCATTTTTAGTTTCCCTTCTTGTAAGGAAATTTTGGTACATTAAGCCGTTTTGAGCATATGCTCTAATTAACTTTTGACTTTTCCTTTTACCCTCTGCCTTTTTCATATTTAACCATGCTCCACCAACTCTACGAACTACTTTATATGAACAAACATAACACTTGTGAGTGGTTTTCATCATTTTTCACTTTCACAATCCGTCTGTGAGAGTTCCAAGCACAAAATCCTTTACTTTTTTGTGAGGTCCTCCAACTCTCATTGCTTCAAAAGATCTCGTGACACTTACGTTGATATTACTTTTCCAACCCCTTCTCTAAACTCCATTAAATAAAGGTCAACAAATAGTTTGGTAGTTTGAGAATGGAATAATTGTTAATTAGTTGATAAAGATGTCATACACATATGAATACTCCTTAAATAAACATGTTTGTCTGACAATAAAAAATAGGATAAAACAATCTTAAGGTATTTTATTTTATATTCCTTAATTATTATAGATATTAAATTAAATAAAATCATTTTAAATTATTATTTTTCTAGCATTATGGCTTCTTAAAGTGTTTTGGACTATTCGTATTTTGTATCGATATATATTTTATAAATTTCTAAATTTTGATGGCATACTTGTGTTATTTCAATTCTAATATTCTATGATCTTATTTAAACTATACATTATAAATGTTATATAATAATTTTTAAAAGTAAAGTATTATTTTTGTCTCC
Source organism: Arachis hypogaea (assembly GCF_003086295.3). Classification (NCBI taxonomy): domain Eukaryota; kingdom Viridiplantae; phylum Streptophyta; class Magnoliopsida; order Fabales; family Fabaceae; genus Arachis; species Arachis hypogaea. The sequence continues at coordinate 131,980,689 of NC_092048.1, forward strand.
AACGTTTGGGGTAAGTCCTATAATTGTCCCTAACGTTTCATTCATCCTATTTACGTCCCCAACGTTCTAAAACTGATTCAATATGATTCTCCCATTAACTCCACTGACGGAACACTAACGGAGCTGCCTACGTGGACAGGACACGTTGGTAACCCCAAACGTGTGTATTGACACGAGTTTCCCTTCGTGCGTAATGTTTTCTTTAACCATACGAAACGCTTGCAATCAGAGGAGAGGAACAAAAAACGTAACACTTCACATTCAACCCACAGTCCCTGAACCCTATCGATTTTTGATCGCATGTTCTTCGCCCTCGATTACTAAGGAAGAAGACGGATTGAAGCGGGTTGGTGTGGTCTATATTCCCTACACAGAACAGCATTGCCCCGTGTTGGTGGTACCAAGAACTTTGAAACGGCACAGAATGAAAAGGTATGTTGAATCAATGTTTTATTTTCATTTGAAGGGAATAGTTCATGCAAGTAAAGATGAGTATGCATAGGATTTCTGTGGTCGTTATGTTGTTGCTGTTGGGGTTTGGGGTTATTGATGTAAGTTTAATGTTTTGATTTACACTTTCTGCCCTTCACATTGATTACTGTGGTTTTATGATTTTTGAAACTTGTAATAGGAAAAGTAGCGGAAGACATGAGTAACTTTAGTGTAAAAATTTATCACCAAGGGAGGTTTCGGCTTACAGGAGGTGCTGTTAGGTATTTGGGTAGGGAGACGTCCATTGTAGACTACTGTGATGAGGATGAATGGAGTTTGATTGAGGTGTATGAAATAGTGAGTAGATAGGGATATTTGAAAAAGAATATCGCTGCGATGTGGTATAAAGCTGTGAATGCTGGGTTAGAGAAAGGATTGACCATGCTTTAAAATGACAAAGATGCAATGGATATGGCAAGAATTGAGGTGAAGGATGATATGGTTGAGGTTTATGTTGTTCACAAGACAAGTGAAGTGGGAGAAGATGTGCAGGCTGGGCAAATTACTGCTCCTGCTGAAAGAAGTGATAAGGCTGGGCCTGGCCCAATTGTTGTGTATGAAGGCCTAGTTGTTGGGCTTGGGTCAAAGGCAGCTACTGATGGGCCCACTGAAGTGGATGAGGTTGGATCCATTAGTGAGGGATCATGTGAGGATGGTAGGGGTTGTGCTGCTGTTGAAGAAGAGGAGGAGTTTAGTGAGACCTCTGATGATGATGACTATGAACCTAGGGGGAGTGAAAGTTCATGGAGTTCTGATTCAATTGCTAAGAATGCATCATATCACAGTCTTGATAGTCTTGACTTTGGTGACAGTGATGATGACAGGGAGGGTGCTGAAGGGTTAGTTGATGTGAACATCACGGAAGAGGGGGAAAAAGAGTCTATACCTAGTCAGTCACAGGGTCAATCTTCACAACTAGCTGCACCAAATGTTGGAAACGAAAAAATTGTAGGGAGATTTGGTGATAAGGATGCAGGTTACAATAGTGAGAATTTTCTAGATATTCCATTGAGTGATGATGAAGATTACATGGGAAAGAGGTACCCGATTCACAGGCCCTTGAAGAACATGAGTGAATACAAGTGGGAGGTGGGAACCTTGTATGTGTCAAGAGAGGAGTTCAAAGAATGTGCCACTGCATATGCTGTCAGTAGTGGAAGGAGTCTTAGATTCTCTAAGGTGGATCTGAAGAGGGTTAAAGTGGAGTGTGTGGAGGGCTGTGAGTGGTACGCATACTGTGGAAAGATGAAGCATGAGCGAAGCTGGCAGTTGAAGAGCTGTAACAACAAGCACAACTGCTCCAGGGAGTTGAAGATTGGAATCATGCATGCAAAGTGGCTGAGTAAAGTTTTTCTGAACAAAATTGCTGAGAACCCGAAGATTAAGTTAACCACACTAATGAGGAAAGCATACACAAAGTGGAATGTGGAGTTGACCAAATCTAAGGCTTCCAGGGTCAGACAGTTTGCTCTGGATGAGGTGCAGGGGACATACATAGAGCAGTATAGAAGGTTGTATGACTACTGCCATGAGTTGTTTAAGACTAACCCTGGGTCATCAGTGCATTTGAAAGTCCAGAGGCCTCCTAAGTTTGCTTCTGAAAGACCAGTGCCAGGGGTAAATTTAAGACCCAGATTCGAGAGGATCTATGTGATGTTAGATGCCTGTAGGAGGAGTTTCATGGCTTGCAGGCCAATGATTGGGTTGGACGGCTGTTTTCTGAAAACACCATATGGAGGCTGGCTCCTAACTGCAATAGGTTGGGACCCAAACGATCAAATCCTGCCGATAGCATACGCAGTTATTGAAGCTGAAACGAAGGACTCATGGACATGGTTTCTCCAGCATCTATGTGATGAACTGGGAGTTGACAAGATCAGGACCTGCACCTTCATGTCTGACCAACAGAAGGTACATGTCTTTTTCTCTACCCCTTAATGTACAAGTATTGTAGTTAGCATTGAATAATCTATACTCGTCCTTTGTGTATTCATAACAGGGTTTAGTGCCAACTTTTGAGGAGTTTCTGCCTGGGATTGACCATAGATTTTGTGTTAGACATCTGTATGCAAATTTCAAAAAGAGATATCTAGGGATCCAGTTGAAGATATTGAGTGAGATACAAAAGGTGGATCAAGGAGCATACAACTATCTAATGGAGATACCGACAAAATACTGGTGTCGTCATAGGTTTGTGTGTAGACCTAGGTGTGACAGTTTAGTTAACAATATGTGTGAAGTGTTTAATTCTGTTCTGGTTGAGGCTAGGGAGAAGCCAATAGTGACTATGATAGAGGATATCCGGGTTTATATAACGAAACGCTGTGCTGACAATAGGGATAGGATAATGCCTTACAACAGAGATGTGTTACCACGTATTAGAATTAAAGTAGAAAAACAAGCTGAACTAAGTGGGAATTGGGTGAGTGTGTATGCTGGACGTGATAGATATGAGGTGGTTAGCATTCAGGGGGGAAGAAAAAATTTGTGGTGGATCTTAGGAATCACGAGTGCTCGTGTAGGAAGTTTCAACTGTTTGGGATTTCTTGTGCACATGCGATGACTTGTATAAGAAAAATGTGCTTCAACGTCGATACCTATGTGGCTGACTACTATAAGAAGGCTGCATACATCTTCTGCTACCAACATGTTGTGTTCCCTGTTAATGGACCCAACCTCTGGGACAGAACTCAATTCGATGATGTGTTGCCTCCCACTTATAGAAAACCTATTGGAAGGCCAAAGAAGAAGAGGACACGAGCTGCTGATGAGCAATCAAATAGGTTTGGACTGTCTCGTGAAGGATAGCAACAAAAGTGTTCCTATTGTTTATGCTCTGGTCATAACAAAAGGAGTTGTCCAAAGAAGTGCAAAGTCACCCCAACTCCTGCTGTAAGACTATCTCATTCATAATTTGTTGTTGTGCTTACTTGTGTCTTCATCATTTTGGTCATTCAATTATTTGCTGCTCTGTTTTGTGCGCAGGTTAACATTGCTGCTAATTCTACTTCAAAGGGGAGGTCACGGAGAGGGGTTAGAAAAGTGTCAGACTCTTTGTTAAGACAGCTTCTAGTAAGACTACTGAGAGTGAAAATAGGAAGCAAAAGGGAAACAATAACAAACCATCCTCACACCCAAAGAGAAAGTCAGCTGCCAGCTCCCAGCAATCACAAGCTTTTTCGAAAAGGGCTAAAGTGGATCATTCACAAACTGCTTCTGCACCAGCCCCCAACAACTCCAAGGGTTCTGCCAAGCCCAGTGAAGAAGGTCACCCAGTCCCAGCTTAGGTTCAGGGCCAAGATTCCACCAACAGCATGGAAGAATGTGGAGTGATTTACTGACACTTGTGAATTTCTATGACTTGTGATGCTTTTTGTATTTTGCATTTTGTATCATGTTACAAACTATGGTTGTTGGTTTCACTTTTTGTATCTGGAGGTGCTGCTACTTCAAAAACAATGTTTAGCATCTAGGTTGATTTATATTTTCAGTTGTTTGACATCTACATAACATCTATGTTGGTTAAGTTCTGAATTATTGCCTAAATAGGCCTAATGTTAAGGTTAATCCTTTATGTTATTGCTGGGTCACTGTCTCATTTAATCATATCAGCAGATAGTTACTTCAATAATGTTACATGACAATGTAAATTGAACACATAAAATTGGGCAACAATGAAGTTTTATTCAAAATCATGCAATCAACAACTTACATTTGATCCAACTCAATCCCTACAGCCACACCCCAAAATACATACAACATATTGCCAAGACATTACACTAGCGACTATGTTCTGCAGTCTTATTGCAGAAAAAACCTCCTATTTCTTGTCAATGACAATTTTTCACACAATAAAATCATAGCATATGTCCATCCAACCAGAGCAACTGCTACTGCCATTGTCAACATCCTCTCAACTGTTTTCACTTTACCCTTCAAGCCTGTGATTTTTCTTTTCAATCGAGCAACTTCTGGCTCCTTTTCCGCCTACACAAAGTACCCACACTCTTCTCCAATCTAGACCAAACCAAAACAAAATTTTAATCAGATAATCAAACAACATTCACCCCCATCAATTACATTTTCTACTTACCCCATAGTTAACACAGCCCTAAAACCTCCGTCCAAGATTCTCTGCCGTTGATGAAGTCGCAAGCACTGGCCTCTCCCCACAATAACAAGTTGTTCTCCGTCGCCTTCCTTGACTGCTGTTTCGACCCGAAGCACTGCTACTACGCACCGCCTGGGAGCCCTGCGAAGCCATGGAGTCACCCACGACTGCAACAGAGACGGCGATGGTGAGAAGAAGAAGCTCAAGAGGGGCATTCTCAAATTAGGGTTCACCCTTTTAAATTAGTATTTCCTTTTTTTTTAATTTCTCAGTAACGGTCACAAAGAAAAATGTTTGCCACAGTAGACAAAGTTAGCCACGTAGGCAGCTCCGTTAGTATTCCGTCAATGGAATTAACGGGAAGATCACATTGAATCAGCTTTGAAACGTTGGGGACGTAAATAGGACGAATGAAACGTTAGGAACAATTATAGGACTTACCCCAAACGTTGGGGACAAAAATAATACTTTATTCTAATTTTTAATGTTCAAACAACATTATTCCCATTTCTTGTGACTTGAGGTACAACCAAGAAAGCTATTTAAGGCTTGGTTGTGTAACGATTTCAGGTCATCATCAAAGGTTTTAATCACCAACCACAACCAGAAGTTAACATCAAAATGGAATACACTTCAATGGAAAAATTGTAAAAAATGCCATTGGTGTATTAATTCTCAATAATGCTAAATATATACCAAAATTAATCATTAAAATTAATTATTAATGTAGAATAAATATTAAAATATAAAATATACATTAAAAATAAATTTAACTACACATATATTTATACATAATAATTAATTTTAATGATTAATTTTAGGTGCAAAAATAGCATTTTTAAAAACTTTATCAATGTTTTTACTTTCTAATAATGTCTGCTATGGCAACTACTTTTTTAGTAAAATAATGTTTTTATTAGTAAATCAAATACATAGTTAACTGAAAAGTAGAATTGTCAACAAGGAGTATAGTAGCACATAGTCTCCATCTAGAATCTTTACGATTTATTTTAATCAACTTCAATTAATACCTTGTTTATAAATTCAATATCTCTATGTACATAACAAATTCACCTGCTGATAATACTATAAACAATAACGCCCAAAAGAATCTAATCAGTAATTAGAGACATTATTTAGATATGTCACCATCAGTCCACCGCCATTTGAATAAAGAGACTTAGATAATGACATTGACATGTAAGCTATAATCACATAATTTCAATTAGTACGAATTTTCTTTAGAAAACTATTAAACGATTTCTTTTATTTAAATTAAATAAATATAAAATTTACAAAAATATATAAAATATAGAGTAATTATCTAAATACACAACATACTACATCTTCAAGTATTAAGAAAAAAATTTAAATATGTGCATATTTCGAGTACTCAAACCCCATTCTGTGACGCAAGATGGAAAAATGGGTATTGAACAACTGAAATGCGTTTAAACACTTATTAGGGTCTTCGTATCCTAAATACGCTCAAATGCGTAATGCGGGTTACAGCATCTAAGATGTGCGTATTTTTTAATTTTTCTCTTAGTATCTGAGATATAGTACCTTGTGTATTTGAATAATTACTCTATATTATATATATTTCCGTAATTTTTATATTTATTTAATTTAAATAAAAAAATTCTGTTATTAAATTCATAAATTTAATAAAGAAATTGGATCCTCAGAGTCACAGAATTCTAAGTTGGCCTGCATTTCCACCAATTGGATCCATATTGGAAATTCGGCCCAAGTACCATGCCCAATAAAACGTGCAGCTACGTCACTCTTTATTAGCCACAAATAATTTTTGTGGCCGAAAGCAAAACACACTACAACTACAACACATGGCATGGGTGTTAACTAACCACCTCCTCTATAACAACCGAGAGCCCGTGACCCAAAAAATAAAAAACACACACCTTCTAATGACGAATTAGTGTACGGTATGGGCCCATGAAAAGAGGAGGCTCTGTAACTAAGCCCTGTGGTTGAGAATGGCAGGGTAATTATTTGATGGGGTCGGGCCCATGATAAATTGGTGGTTCTTGGTGTTGTATGGAGTAGTTAGTGCAAGTTATAAGGCAGCTAGAACCGTTGGATGTTTTTGTTGACAATCATTGGATGGGGTCAATGTGTTTTAGGTGGGTGTGAGAGTGAGATCGTGTGGATTGGATGTGGTTGACGTAACCCCAAAGGGTCCATTTTAGTGTGTGTTCGTGTCATCTTATCACTTGTTATTGTTAATGCCTGTCAATTATTTTGTTTGATAAAGTCTTCCGTGTATCGTTTAATAACTTGTATATTTCGTGGAATTTTTTATATATTATTAATTGAATAATTAAAATGTATTATATAATATTCTCTTGAAAGAATTTCAAGTAGAAACATCGCTATCGCTATTCCATTAGTTTTAATCATTGATTTTAATAATAAAAAATATATATAATATATATTAATTAAAAACAACCATCACTGTTAACATATTTCTGTATTTCTCTAATTTAGTTAATTTTTTAAGTGTTTATACAATTATGAGATGTTTTCAAGATGTTGTAATAAGTTCTATTATAAGAACAATAAATAATAAATTATCATGTGATATTATTATTTTTTATTTGATAAATATTAACATATATTATATTTAAAAGTTAAAAATAAATAAATTTATTTCATAATATGAATGCGAGTATAAATTTTAGGGTATTATAAACTGAAACTTTTAATTATTCATCGTTAAAGTTGTCATTTTTATAGGATAGGATTTTTCTTTACCCAACCAACAAGCTTGTGTGTGTCAAGAGGTGGATGTATACGAGATTATTTCCCATTATTGAATTGAAGAAGCACAAGGTTATACTATATTGTGACAAGAGTTACATCCTTAAAATTCGAACTTGCGGTCAAGATTGCTTGTGGATACACATTTTTTATTTGTCTCACAAAACTCATCTACTACATCTGTTAGTGATAAGAGGTTGTGGCTGGCCAATAAATTACTGCATGCACAAAATGAAATTTGAATCCCCAACACTTACTTAAGTGAACAAGTGAGGTGATCACTCGATCAACCCAAATTAGTTATTATTAGCTTCTATTATTTGCCGAGAAATTCATTTCAACATTATGAAGTACTTTTCATTAGGATTATTTAAGTTGACGCATCATGTAGCTTACATTAACTTTCATTTTCAGATGGGGTTTTGGTTCATAGAATGACAATGACAAGTTGACAACGCACATTACCAGATAATAATAATTTAATTTCATTATATAAATCAATCATCCTTTTAAGTTTAAGGGTAAATTGACGTACGTCGCTATTTGTTGCCCAACTGATCATGTGCTCGGTGATAGTGCACAATTATGCCAACAAACTTTAACGACTTCATTTCAATTGAAGGGGACTTTTATTTATTACTTTATTCTTTTATGGAATACCAATTATTCAGACTAAAATTACCAAGTTAAATTTTAAATTTTTGTCGTGCGGGCACTAATATTTTTATTTCAGTTATTATTTTATTTCGAGACGAGGACAAATAGGTTTTTGATATTTTTTTGCAGACATTTTTGTCTTTAATCATTGAAAAATACATTTAAATTCTTGACGTTCTTAAAAGTTGGATGGATCAGTCCTTCCGTCTAAATGCCTCTGTGAGACCCAACAAAAAAGTCTGGCGCGTGGCTCCTGTAATGTTTGTCACGCGTACGCGTCGCCTAACAGACTTCCCTTTCACGCATACGCGTCGCCTAACAGACTTCCCTTTCACGCATACGCGTCGCCATGAATTCAGCAAATCCTCATTTCTTCATGAATTCTCCACTTTGCATGTTTTTTTCCCATTTCTTTCAAGCCATTCTTGCCTTCAAAACTTTAAATCACTCAAACAAACATATTAAGGTATCGAATGGGAGAAAAATAAATTAAATTTAGCCATAACCTCATTACAACCCTTGAAAAGACCTCTTGATATGTGTATCCATGCATTATATATATGTTGATTGGTAGAAGAAGAGCAAGCCTTAGAAAGCAAGATTAGTAGAGAATTGAGAGAATCGACCCTTAAACACTAGAGATATTAGAGTGCAAACACTTCCAGTGAGGGTTCAATGCTCAATTCATTGTTCCTTACTTTCACGAGCTTTCTTCTTGCAAGTATATTTATACTTCATTTTGAGATTTGAATTAGTGGAATTCAAAAATCATCATACTATCTTAGCCCTACTTGTTCATATATGTTCTTAGAGATTGATTCATTTTTAACCAAGTAGGTAGATGCATTTTGCATATTAGTTTATGAACCACAAGAGTTTAGCATGAGGACATGTTAATGTTTAAGTGTGGGAAAGTTGATGAACCACAATTTTATGGTTTATATTGTATTGAATTTGGTGGATTTTATCAATTTTTTTCACATTTATTCACTAAAATATCATGGTTTTATGAATTTCTCCTAAGTGTGCTTAATGATTGAAAACATATTTTTTAGGCTATTAAATTGCTAAATTTAATTTACTTTTCTCCCATTCGATGCCTTGGTATGTTTGTTTGAGTGATTTAAAGTTTTGAAGGCAAGAATTACTTGAAAGAAATTGAAAAAAAAAAGGCATGCACAGTGAAGAATTCATGAAAAAATGAGGATTTGCTAAATTTGTGGCGACGCGTACACGTGAAAGGAAAGTCTGTTAGGCGACGCGTACGCGTGACCCACGCGTACACGTGACAAGCATTACGGGAGTCACGTCAGACTTTTCCGTTAGGTCTGACGGAGACATTTGGACGGAGGGACTGATCTGTCCAACTTTTAAGAACGTCAGGAATTTAAATGTATTTTTCAATAATTAGGGACGAAAATGTCTACAGAAAAAAAGGTCAGAGACCTATTTATCATTTTCTCTTTTATTTTTATCTTGCATCTTTTCTTCTCTCATGTTCCCAACAAGATTGTGTAAGGCAAAATAATTCTTCCTTGAGGAGGAAGGAATCTATCTGAAGATGCTTCTACATAACCAATAATTACTTGCAATAGATTAATAATCAACATAACCAATAATTGCTTGCAATATATTAATAATCAAATTAGTTCTTAAAAGATGTTCGTTCTTTAAATTTATCCTTAAAGGACTTTATCTATCAAATTGGTCATTCAAAAATTATAAATTAATCTTTTTTTATCATTCAATCACTTAATTAATAGTTTTAGTCAATGATTGATGACATGAAATATTAACTTACATCATACATGACACTTAGAATATCTAATTAAACACTGAATAAATATATTTATGAAAATTTATTAATTTAGTGTGGTTATGTTATATTAGAATTATGGTTAATATAATTAGAAAAATAAATATTGATAGATTTTCATAAACATATTTGTTCAAAGTCTAATTAGATAAGATAGGTGTTATGTATGTTATAAGTTAATGTTTTATATCATCAATCGTTGATGGAAATTATTAATTGAGTGACAGAAGGACAAAAATGATTAATTTGTAATGTTTGAAGGATTAATTTGATTGATAAATTTTTTTATGGACAAATTTAAAGAATAACCCATCTTTCAAGGACTAATTCGACCACTAGCCCTGTTTATAATCTTAAGACAATTTGTATAATAGCGATATACACCAGAGGCAGGTAAGAACGACCAGTAAAAAAAAGTCTATCATGGTAGATTAAATTCAATGGTTTCAATATATACCTATTTATTTTTTATTAAAGACATCAAACATGATTATAGTATTATACCCTACACTAGAACTGATATGATCTAATGTCAAACTACCATTCAAAATGTTGTCAAGGCCAAATACTTGAGACTCAAGAGAGAGCTATATATAGGAGCAGGTGAAACGAAATGATGAATTCACTCATATTCACATGCAAAGTTCCATAGCTATATTGCACTTCCATTCAGGGTTTTTACTCTATCACCATGTACGCCTCCTGAGAGACCTGCCATTTGGATTAACAGATTCAGCAGGAGCACCATCCACAAAATCTTGCCGGTGTATTCTGCTGCCACTTCTTTTCCTGCTTGATGGCTGGCTTGAATTATCATCTCCTGCTGCAAATGTCTTGAGCAATTCCGACAGCATCTTAGGGTAACCTTCTTTCAAATGTTCAAAAGCTTCCGACAGCATTACCACTGCACACAACATAAAACAATACACGACTGAGTCTTAAAGTGGAATATATGAGGGCTTCCACAAAATGCACAAATTGAAAAATAAGTGGCTGTCCATATTCTTAGATCACACATTGAATTTTTCTCTGTTCAATGTGTAGCATCCAAATAGAGAATTGAATGACTGTTACTTCAAATGTTTAATCTTCCAACTATAAGAAATGCATGAAAAGGGGAAAGAATGACATTTGAACGATTCTTTCCGCTAAAGTACCTTAGAAACTCTATGACAGTCTCGCCATTCATTATGGTATTTGACCATAAAGCATACCAAATATCTACCAAAACAACTTTAAAACACAAAATGTGTAGGATGTGCTAGAAAGCATCATGAGGGCAATAGAGTTTATGCTGAAAAAATATTGAAGTTTAAAAACCATAGAACTTCTAAAATAGTACGCACCTCCTATGTTTACTGGATTTGCAATAAATTTTAAACAGATCGCCTTAAGCTGCGGACAATGATGTTTCTCAGCCAGGGCAAGTGTTGTGGCAACAGTGTCAGTGTTGATTTTTTCACTCAATTTTGATTCACACAGTAGTTTTAGACGATCAAGATTATAGAGATCAGCAGCAGCTAACAGATTCTGCACCATGACAGTACACGAGCACATATTTATTGAGCCCATAATATCGGACATCTCAGGAAGTTTGTCTGTGTAAATGAAGAGAAGCATTGCCTGAAAAACTAGATAAAATGAATATTCACTTGGCCAGAACATAACACAAAATAATGAAAGAAAAATGAGTATTCAGCCAGAAGTTCAGCAGGCAGATAAAATAACAGAATAATGCTTCACAAACAAAAGCAGGCACAACTGGGTTAAAGATTTGCAAAGAAATATATTATCAAAAAATAATGCTAATGATACTTAAGGATTCACAGTTCAGATATGGGGTGAGAAGACCATTTCTTACACAGTTATACCATAAGAATGATAAAAATTTCACCAAAGTTCAGATATCACAATTCACAAATGGGAGTAATTACCTTGAAGACAAAAGGCTCAATATCATCAACCACTATTTCATCTATGCTAGGATCCCCAACTCCTCCAGAAAACTGCTCTCTGAAGACAGGAGATCGGGCAGCAAGTATCAACTTATGAGCTTTGAAGCTTTCACTCTTGACCTTGAAAACTATGTCAAAACCAATTTCGGACTCCAACAAGTCCTTAAAGTCTCGGCCCATGTCTGAATATGGCACAATGAGCCCCGGTTTAAAACCCTCAAGACGGGTTTTCACAACACCTACAGTGCATTGCATGATAAGGCAATCGTCTTTCAGATATTCTGATGTTTCCAGTAACGCTCTTTTAAAGAATCGTTTGTAACCCCTGAAATGAACCAACAAAAGCCAAATGAAATAAATGCTAAGGGCATAAGAGACAACAAAAACCTTCAACCCACTCCCACCCCCTCCCCATCAAAATGAAGAATAAATATTGATACATTGCTTCCATGGGAGACATTTTTCTCGCTCAAACCCAATGTCAGATACCACTCACTAAGTTCAAATGTGTAAACCCCAAATTCATGTGTTCAAATACATAAACAGTGAAAAGAAATCCAAGAAAGCAGTACCACATGCTGCCTCTGTACTTGATGGTGTAAGGGCCCCTCTCTAGTGGGCGATCGAAATGACTGTGCACTTTATGGTTCCCGTTCTGGGTCTGATCGAGCAGCGTGAGCTTGAACAACGCCCTGACATCGGTTCCCTCGCTGGCCAGTGCTATGAAGACCGAAACGTAGATGGAATTGTCGTCAGGGTTCTTGCCATCAGGGTAGAAGTATATGGCCCAATCATAACCACCCACGTTGAAGGTGCCGCTCATAATGTGCCTGCCCGGACCCATCCCTTTCGCCAAGGAGTAACCCTTGATAGTGAATTGGTGGGACCCGTTCACAGTCTCGGTGATCGACCGCGACCACGACCACGACGACTCCATGGTGCAGTGGGAAGAGAATTGAGGTATGAATCGTTCTCCCCTAACCGACCTTGTGTTAACAAATTAAATCAATTTAGTTTGGGCCAAGTAACTGACGCCGGATATAGAAACTGATGCAGAGAGGGAACCGAGAGAAACGGAAGAATCATCATGTATCAATCATTCATTCTCTTTCCCTCCCGTCTGTTTCTTTCGAACATAATCTTTTTTTTTTCACGATAATAAATTAATTATAAAATTTAAAATAATGTAAAAATTCAATTGGAAGTTTTTAAATAATATAGATTTAATTATAAATTTAGTAACGTTCCAAAGACTAATAAAATAATTTAATTTAAATTTTTTTGTCTTAAATAAAAGCTAAACACTTGTGATCTTATATTTTATTTATTAATAAACTAAATGTAAGAAAGAATAAATTATCAAGTTTAATTTATTCTATATTTCTTATATAAAAGTTTAAGAAAAAAATAATGATAAAATATACAATTATAAAAAATTAATAGAAATAATAAAAAAATAAATTTTATTTTTTATTCATATATTTTGTGTCTTTGTATTTTTTTAATAAGAAATATTAACAAAAAATATATAAAATATATTAATTTAATATCTCAAGATAAAATTTATATATTTATATTTTATCTATTAAATATAATTTTATATCTTTGTATTCTTATCTCATTGTCTATACAAATTCAGTCTTCATATTTAATTAAGAGTTAAGCAAAAAAATAAAATTTTTGCATTTAAATAATTTAATTTAATATGTCTCTTTTGGTAAAAGTCTTTTTTTTTTTAGATTTTAAAATGCAAATTATACATAGAAAAAATTTAGGGAGCCATATAAACTAACTCAAATCAATTCTTTTTATTTTTAGTTTTAAAATTCAAAAAATTAAGATAGTGAGAAGTTATTATTTTTTTGTTAATAGACCTGTTTTTCAACTAATTAACTATTAATTATATCTTAGTTGGTTTCTTGGCAGGACACACATATGTAAGTTTTTTTCTCTTACTTTTAGTTTATTTTATATGAATTTCTGTTTTATCTATAACAATATATAATGCCAAAACATGGAGGTTTGGTGTCCAATTTTCTATTTCCTGTTTTAACCCTACTAACATAATTCAAAAATATTATACAACAAAAACTCACGCGTAACTTCTATTCAATTCTTTACTCCCACGATCTCTCTTTTTTTTTGTCTGATTCTTCTTTATCTTATAAACTCTTCTCTGTACCGCACAATTATTTAAATGAGTTTTTTTGACATCTTAAACTAGGTAAAGACGATGTCAAAAGATTTATTTTCGTGGCCATATATGAAATAAAAAAATAATTAGAAGCCAACAAGTGTTTAATCAGTGGTGATAAATATTTTTTTTGTATAGATCTTATTATATTGGGAGGTATTCATTTAAATTATGTTTTGTTTAATTCTATATTAGTCTTTGTTTGTATAGTGTTGTTTTAAGTATACCTGTGAGTACTGTACTCTGATGGTCTGTCCATTAGTTTAGCCTCATTCTAATTATTCTATTAAATTTTTTTTAATCATAAAAAATATATATCTTTTTTATTTTTTTTATAATTTCATCTATTTTACTGGTTTTTTTTTACCTCCTAATACACTTTGTTATATTTCTCTTGCTGCCATTATTTTTTTACCTTCAACGCTATCGATTTCGTCACATCCATCGTTACAAATTTTATTTAGTTTTATTGCAGTTATTATGTTCACGTATAACTTCTACCTATATTTTTTTTCTCTTTAATTTACTTATCTAATTAATATTTTCATGGCTCTTTTACTTTTTTTTTAATTTGTTCCAATATTTCACGTACAAAAGATAGTGTTTTATCTTTTTTTCTTATCAAGGAAGAACTAATTTTTTTCAAATTATATGTATTTTTTTTAAATATGTCTGTATCTATCAATGATGAATTGAAAAAGTCTAATATTTTGTTAAATTTAAGGATTTTTAAATTACTTCATATGTGATAATATTATTTTTTTAATTTTTAAATTATTAATTATATAGAATATTATATTTAAAATTTGAGTACATGAATATTTATTTTTAAATTAAACTAAAATAAATGAATTATATTACAAAAATATAATTTATTTTGACTTCTATAATATCATTTGTTTGGCATATGGCACTGGTTATTTGATTAACATATAAAAGATGTAACATATAAATAGTGATAATTAATTACGATGGGGTGAAGAGACGGTGGAAGGAGAAGAAAAAACGAGAAGGAACAAAGTAATATGATAACAGCGATTAGACAATGATAGGTATGTGTATAGAGAATAATAATAAGAGAAAGAATAGTGTTTGATATAGTAAGGGGATATAATAAAAATTATAAGTTAATAATTTAGAAAAATAATGAAATTAAAAATATTTAAAAAATTAAATATAAAATTAAAAAATAAAAATAAAATATTTAAAAAATTAAAAATTAAAAATTTTAAAAATTAAATATAAAATTAAATGCTTTATGTCTTACTTTTTTTAGCAAAACTTCAACAACTCATAAAAGTTAACGGAATAGATGGTTATAAATCAAAGTGATAGACAAAATTAAAATTTGCAATAATAATACTTGGTGATAATTAATTACGGACGGTCAGAAGAGAATATGGAAGGAAAAAGAAAAAACGAGAAAGGAGAACAAGGTAATATAATAATCTATAACAATATATAATGGCAAAACCTGTTTTGGTGTCCAAAACTTTTTTTTCATTTTTATCCTTCTTAATAACCTAGCCCACGTTAGTTATTTCGCATTACAATACTCTCACTACCTCATTTTCATTCACGTTCTCTCTTATTTTATAATTCCACGTAACTTCTATAATAATTATCTCTTTCTTCCCTTATTCTCTCTCACTTCACGTTGCTTTTACTAGAAAAACTTCATTTCTCATCCATCTTTTCATGCATTTTTCTCATTTCATCTAATATAATTTCTTTTTCGTCATTAAATAAAAGTGTGAAACTATGTTTATATGTTTGTTTTGATTAATTACCGTTGACAGTATACCAATGGAAGTGGTGGACCGACTTGGCAAGACTATGTCTGGCGACAAAGACAAAACATGAGCGAAGAACAGAGGCAGCAATACCTTGCCAGACGTGCGTTATACATCCATTAATAAATTTATGTAGTTAGTATATCATTTAATATGAATTACCTTTTACAATATATTTTCATGCTAATAATAAATTTTCTAAATATTCAGATACTAATAATAACAGTGAAGTTGGTCCAAATAGACGGAATGATCCAAATATAGGTAAGAATTCTGTATATTTATATTTATTTAAATAATAATAATTTATTTTTTCTTAAGTTTTGATTCGATAAACCTTCCATAATTGTCCTAAATAATATTGTTATAGATATTATTATAATATCTTAATGTACTTTAAATTAAATATCTATAACAATATATAAAGGGAATAGGAGATTTTAGTGTCCAATTTTTACTTTTCTATCTTAATTTTATTGATAAATAGTGTTTAATATAATTTTCGTCTTAAAATTTGGTCAAAAATATAATTATTAATTAATTTTCCTTTGTTCTTTTTATAGTTACTTTTTTATTCTACACATAACTTCTACTCATGTTGTCTTTTTTCTTTATTCTATGGAGTACATGTAGTACTCTCTCCCTATCTTTATTTCACTTAATTAAGAAAATAATAATAAATATGTGTATGGAGAATGGTAAAAAATAATAAAAATAAAACTAATTTTTTTAAAAAAATAATGAAACAAAAGATAATTTAACATATTGAATATAAAATAAAACAAAGCAATTAAAATTATGCGAGAAAAAAATTCTTTAAATTTAAATTTTTATATCTGCTTTAAATTAAATAAGATTAAAAAAATAAATAAATTTATAAATATTTATAAATCTTTATCTTAATTGTTACATATAAAAATAACATAATAATTTTAGTATCATACTTAAATTAATTTAAATTTTATTATTCTATACATTAAAAAATAAATAACATATAAAATTTTTATTTTATTTATTAATAATTTATTATTTATTAAAATTTTTATTTTTTATCTCAAATTTATAATTTAAAAAGCATAAAAATTAATTTTCTGAAAATATTAGAAAAAATAACAATATAAAAATTACAATTTTATTTTGAAATTAAATGAAATTTTATGAAAATCTTAAAAATTTTATTAGTTAGAGACATAGAAGTTGACATATTAGATTTAGAGAAAGATTAAGAATTATTACAAATAAGTGTTAAGAATAGGGGAAATGTTCAATAATAATGTAATATTTTTATATTCAATTGTATATGTTAATAGTAACTAAAATAGTAGTGTTCATATAATATTACTCTTTTAAGAAGATATAAACTATTTGATATTATTTTTTTATAATTGTTGACAAATTTTATAATTTGATAAACAAAAAAATCTGAATCATTGATATCTTAAATTTTGTCTGAAAGCAATAAAATATGACTTAACAAATAAGTCTGAAAAATAATAAGGATCTATATAATAAGTATACATCTAGATATCTAAATCAAAGAAGAAAAAAATTCCTTTAGCAAATTTGTAATAACTCAAAAGTTAACACCATGGTAGTTATAGATAAGAGTGATAAACAAAAATGAGAGTTGGAATAATGATACGGTGATAATTAATTGCGATTGGGATGAATAAAAAAAAAAGGCAACATAATAATAATGATAAGAGAAACGATAGTGTATAATATGATGAGATAATATAATTAAAATAAAAATTAATAATCTTAAAAAGAATAAAATTAATGATAATTAAAGAGGTTCAAGATAAAATTAAAAAAATATAATTTTTTATCTATTAGAATTATGGATGAAGATAAAAAATGTTTTGGATATAAATTTTTAAATTTGCTTCTAATTAAATAGGATTGAAAAAATAAATAAATTTAATAATATTTATAAATAACTAATCTTTAAATAATATCAATAAATTTTTTATTAATTTTATTACAGATAATAGCAAATTAATATTTTTTAATTTTATTTTTTAATTTAAATTTGTTTTTTTAATATTTTATATGTTAAATAATTTAAGATATTTTATTTTTTATAATTTATTTTTAATTATTATTAAATTTATAATTTTAAAATAAAAATATAAAATTAATTTCTTAAACTCAATAGAAAAGCGGCTCAACAGGCACTAGTGCCTGGTGAGCCGCTAGTATATATAATGAAGATCTAATTCTAAATATTTTAACGGAATAAATTCCAGTTTGAATGGATAAAAAGAGGTGCAAATTATATGTTTGATACATTAGTACAAGAAGCTTTTCAGCAATGTGTGTTGTTAGCAATAATGCATCATGCACTTTTTTATATTTGGTGATTAAGATCCACCTGATCTAATCAGTAAATTAAACACAAGAAAAGCATTTTAAAGAGAGATTTGAATCATTAGACTATCTTAACAAAAAACTAGCCAATTCCAGTTTGGATTAAACCAAATTGACTCATGTTGAATTATGTTATTTTCTTCCTAGTTCCTATTCTTCTCTGTTAGTTTTAGAGCTATCTACACAAACTAATCAAATTTAGCACATTTTATCCAAATAATCAGTGATGAGGGTGTCGAGATGAAACCTAACAACAAAACATGAGACACTTGAATGACAAAGGGCAAGTAGAATCCTGCAAAATGTTGAGAGAAGGCTACATTTGATTTAGGAAACAATTAGGTGTTCTAAGTTCTAACACTCAATAGTAAAAAGTTAATTACAAAAATTAAATATTCTTTTCTATTTTATTTTATTATTATTTTTGGTAATGCGAGGGTAATGGTGATACTGATATTGTGATACAAAGCGGATCTGAGAAGCGTGTACAAAATGTAGTAGCTGTAATGTAAATCTAAATCATGTCATTATCAATGTCCGCGAGGCACAAACAAAAATTCTTAGTCACCCTTCTTCTTCTTCTTCTGTTGTAATAAGCTCTGGCACAATCACAAAGCCACAGAGAAAAGAAAAAGAAGGAGTTTTGAGACACACCCAATATTGGTGGATCCAAAATGAGCTTGGATCTGCTGAGAAGTTCCCTTGCATTGAAGATCATCGGCTCTCTCTTCATCGCCGTCACATTCTTCTACTTGGGAATGCACTGGTCCGATGGCTACCAACAACTCGTCTTCTTTTCAGACCCTAACCCCAACCGCCTTGTTTCCACATCCCCCAATTTCGACAAACAATTCAACGTCTCCGCCCTCATCAACGATTTCCAACCACCGCCGGAAGTAGCCCTAGAATCGCCGCAGCCGGAGGTCAAGAAATTCGGGATCGTGAGCGAGAATGGGACCATGTCGGAGGATTTCGAGGTGGGGAATGAGTGGGTGAACGAGACGGAGGTTGCCTCTACTGAGGACGACGACGGCGGCGGCGGCGGTGGTGGTTCTTCTACGAGATTCGTGATCAAGAGGTTTGGTCTGTGCCCGCGGAACATGAGCGAGTATATACCGTGTTTGGATAACGAGGAAGCGATTAAGAAGCTTCCTTCCACTGAGAAAGGAGAGAGGTTCCAGCGCTATTGCCCCGAAAAAGGTCGTGGGTTGAATTGCTTGGTTCCTGCACCCAAAGGGTACCGTACCCCAATTCCATGGCCCCAAAGCCGAGACGAGGTTCCTTGCTATTCTGTTTTAATTTCTCAAGAAATGAATGCTTAAAAATAAGTTCTCTTTATTGTTTTTAGTTGAGTTAAGATTGAAGGATTTCTTTTTCTATTTTCAATGGCATTTCTTTAAATGTGTTATTAAGTTTGTGTAAATACGTTGTTATTACTGATACATGGATAGGTTTTTGTTGTTTCTTTCTCTTTCTGGCTGGTGTAGGTATGGTTCAATAATGTTCCTCACAATCGTCTTGTAGAAGACAAAGGTGGCCAAAACTGGATTTCCAGAGACAAAGACAAGTTCAAATTTCCAGGAGGTGGTACGCAATTTATCCATGGGGCAAATGAATACCTGGACCACATTGCTAAGGTTTTTCTATGTGTATATAATTTGGTTTCGCCAATTCTTCTTTTTAGACAGTATAGGTAACTCGATGCTGAACATCAGGATTTTTTCTGTTTTGTTAGATGATCCCTGAAATTACTTTTGGTCGGCATATACGGGTTGTTCTTGATGTTGGCTGTGGTGTAGCTAGCTTTGGCGCATATTTACTGTCACGGAATGTCCTCACCATGTCTGTAGCTCCCAAAGATGTTCATGAGAATCAGATCCAATTTGCTCTTGAGCGTGGTGTGCCAGCAATGGCATCGGTGTTTGCTACTAGACGGTTGTTATATCCAAGTCAAGCTTTTGACTTGATACATTGTTCACGCTGTAGAATTAACTGGACAAGGGATGGTATGGTTTTCCTCTCTTTTACAATGTGCAATAGTTCTTGGTAATAACGAGAAGCAAAATATTATGAACAGGAGCATATATAACAGCTAATCAACCAGTTGAGTGCATGTTGATATGCTAGTTTTCTTGCTTATGATAGCAAATGCCTTTATTTATGTTATGAGCCTTAACACTTTATTTTACTTTGTGTTGAAGATGGGATATTGCTAGCTGAAGTTGATAGGATGCTAAGAGGAGGAGGGTACTTTGTCTGGGCTGCCCAGCCAGTTTATAAACATGAGGAAGCTTTAGAAGAACAATGGGAAGGTATAGTTACACATTTAGATTGAACAGAGTTGTACAGTAAATAACTTGCTAGGATTTGCTTAAGTCTTTCTTTATTATTAAGAATGCTGTCTGTGCCTATCATGTGCGTAACTTGGGTTTTTGTTATCTCCAGAGATGCTTAATCTTACTACTCGACTCTGCTGGAATTTTTTGAAAAAAGATGGGTATATTGCAGTATGGCAGAAACCTTCTAACAATAGCTGCTATCTAAACCGCGAGGAAGGGACTAAACCTCCACTGTGTGACCCACGTGACGACCCAGACAATGTTTGGTATTGTGTTGAAGCCATCTTGATCTTCGTTATGATTATTATATGTTTGTTAGAGCTCTGCGAGATAGAATCAGAGAGTAGAAAATAAATGCAATTTGCCAATATGTAGGCTCAAACACCCCAAACTTGAGAGTGTGAATGAGACCCACACCATAATTGCACTCAAAGGGTTGATGTAGAACAACTTTTGATTGTTTGGATAATGTTACAATGTTATTTGGACAACTAAAAGTTGTTGATATTAGAGCAATTATGGTGTGTGTCACACTCATCTTCTCTCACAACTTTATTTTTTCTTGCTTTCCAGAAATTAGAAACTTTTTGGCAGTTTCCAATTTTTCGAATGCAAGCTGCAAACTATTTGCATGAATTACCAACTAAAAGTTGGTTGGTGTAGAGAGCTTTCAATGGTTGTCCAAATAACATTTTTGGTTCTTAATGACTCATTATTGGTAATTTCATTACTTAATTTATGTAGGTATGTTAATCTAAAAGCATGCATCTCTCGATTACCTAAGAATGGCTATGGAACAAATGTTACAGAATGGCCTGCTCGTTTGCAAACTCCGCCTGATAGGCTTCAAAGCATAAAATTTGATGCCTTCACATCCAGAGCAGAGCTTTTTAAGGCAGAGTCGAAATATTGGAATGAGATAATAGGACAATATGTTGATACTTTACGCTGGAAAGAGATGAGAATGAGAAATGTTATGGACATGCGAGCTGGATTTGGAGGGTAATTTTTCTATCGTTTTATTTTCTTTTTATGAATAGACATGTAGTTATTCCTAATTGCTCTAGTATTTGGTAGTTCCTAATTTTTATTTTCAATATATTTGAGTGCTTTCTCAGGTTTGCAGCAGCATTGATTAGTCGGAAATTTGACTGCTGGGTTATGAATGTTGTTCCTGTTAGTAGCACAAATACCTTGCCAGTTATCTACGACCGTGGATTGATGGGAGTTATGCATGACTGGTATTTAACAAAACTTACTTAAGATATATTAAATACAAATGTTCACCTTGTAGTACTGAGGTTTCCCAATTCCATGTACTGAAAGAGCCTCTATATCAATTCTCCCAAATTACTTTTGCGATCTTGTTAGTGTTTTGTAATATTCTGCAATTTTTATAATTTAGGTGTGAAGCATTTGACACCTACCCAAGAACCTATGATTTTCTGCATGCTGCCAACCTTCTTTCTGCAGAACGCAAAAGGTACCTTTTTCTTTTCTTGTCAAGCTTGTATCTTTCCTCCTGGCTTATAATCATTACACTATTTCTGTTAATAATGAGAAAAATGAGAATTGTGGTTTGGATATCCAATCCGATATTCATCTTTCGTAATCGTAGCTTAGGAAATAAGTATTTTATGATCGCTCTGCTCGACTGCAAAGTTCAGTATTGATAATGTCTATTCCTTCCTATGTGTTGGATTTCTCTCTTATCAGATGCAATGTGTCATCTATTATGCTTGAGATGGACCGAATACTGAGACCGGGAGGACGGGTATACATCCGTGATTCTATTGCCATCATGGATGAAATTCAAGACATTGCCAAGGCAATGGGGTGGCAAGTTACATTGAGAGATACAGCTGAGGGGCCTCATGCTAGTTATAGAGTATTGGTGTGTGACAAGCACCTGCTACATGCCTGAAACAAAATGGGAGTGTATGCATAAACATGAAATGGAACACATGTTTTGCTTTGATCCTACAAATAGCGGAGTGAATTCCTACAACATGAAATCCTGTTTGTCATTTCAGAAATATAGGAAGATTTTAAGTGCCTAGTATCACTCACTCGTTACTTAAAGAGTTCAGAAAGTGATGAGTGTTGGAAGCATTTTTTGGTTGATACTAGGCATGAGATGCGCGATCCCGAAAAGCTGGGTAAGTCAAGTGCATCATCTAACTTAGTTGTAACATTCAATTTATTTGTATATTACAAAGCTATTCCACATATATTCATTGTTGATTATTCCAAATAGAACAAATCATCTATGTACAATTTTGATACATTTTCCCCATTGATTTATAAGTAGTTTCCAAATAAGGTATACATTTTCTTGTTGATTGAAGAAAAATCGTGCTCTAGGGTCAGCTTAGCAGAGAGAGAGATGAGAGAAAGTGATTCTCATTGATTACAGAGAACAGAAAATGTGCATCTCAAAAGTTACATTTAGTTACATACTATATATAGTAAGCTAACTAACTAGAATCAGCTACAACTAACTAACTCTTAAGTCTAACAAACTAGTTAACTTATGTTCCATATTGTGACAGCTCAGAAATATGGTTAGTTAACTTAACCATAGCTCACAACTTGCTATTACTTTCAACTTCTATCAGATAACATTGATATTGTATCTGATTCACAAAATAAATCAGGAGTCATAATATTTGCACACCATAAAAAGTGGTGTTTGTGAACTTTGAAGTTAATCTAATGGTGTTATAAAAGAGGGTTAAAGTTGAAATCATATTAACATTTAATCATGTTACACGCTGGCGGATCCAAAAGATTTTAGTTGTGGGGTCAAAAATAGTATACGAAAATAATATAAAAAAAAAAAAACAGTGAGTATTGAGTATTGACACGCTAGTACAACATAAATTGCATTCAATTTTATGTGCACTCAATTTTATGTTTACAGAAACCCTTTTTTGTTGTGACAGAGAAACTTTTTACATAAAAGCTTTGATCTTTAGAATAAACTTGGTCTTATAGAAAAAAAATTATATTTAAACTATATTTAATAATAAAAGGGTTGATATTATATATATATATATATATATATATATATATATATATCACATGATTAAGATTGGCAATAGATAGATAGAGTAGGGTTTGAAAATTTTTTAACCCAAATTCTACCCATATTTTAAAGTTTTAAATTCTATTCTATCTGATTCTATTTACAGAAAAATCAAATTTTTTTAAGTAAATATAAAATTTAATCATTTTAAATTTTATATATACTAATAAAATAAAAAGCTAAATTTAAATTAAAATTAAAAATAATAAAATTTTAAGAAAATCTAACATAAAATTATAAATAACATGATCATTAACTTCTTAATAAACTTAAAATAATACAAATAAAGATAAATATCTTATCATACTTATTATAAAAAATAAATATACTAAATTAATAATTTAAATAATTAACTTAGTGATTATTCTAAACTTTTATTAAAAAGAGGTTGTGAGTTTAACACGCGCTTCTTTTACTATATACATCATTTATATATATTAGAATTGCAGGTAGAAAAGGATAGAATACACTTTTGAACCCGTACCTTACCTATCTAACCCACACTCTAACTCTACCTTATTCGCATCCTATTCTATCCTATTCGCAACAAGTTGGGTAAACAATCCTTTTCGAACATATTATGCTGGATGACACAACCCCCTAGGCCAGAAAAAATGGCTTAATAATAAGGGAAAATCTTTGGTAATTAAAGTTATAGTGGCTAAGAATTGCTAAGATTTGACTAACCTATAAACACATGATATGTGAAAAGTAGTATACAGGTTCTTAGTGTGTTTGATCACCTTATATACTAGGAATGACGTAAAGTAGAAAAATGAGTTAACCAAAATTACGTGTATATTATGTGGGCCTTTTATGTGAAAAAAAAATTCATTACAATGTCGGATCAATAAAAGTTCCTTAATTATTAATCTATTATTTATTATTTATTATATATTTCTAATTTTACAATTAAAATGTGTCACATCTCACTTTCTCATTGCAATTGAAATTCAATTTTTTTCTCCAAAATTAGAGTGTTATCTCCTCCTCTCTTTTTCTTTATCTATCTCTCTCATTTATTCACCCACTCTATTTCTCTTATATATCATTATCAATGACTAATTATAAATTTGACAATCAAAATGTGCAATATCACCTTCTCTAATTATAATTAAAATTAAAATTAAAATTAAAATTAAAATATTAAAATTAAAACATAACTATATTATATTACTAATTTAACAATCAAAATACATCACATGACATTCTTATTAAAATTGGAATAAAATATTTTCTTTAAAAATTAATAAACTTTCTTCTTCCATCCTCTTATCTACCTCTCTCCCCTTCTCTATTTCTCTCTTTCTTTCCACTCTATATATAACTTATAATTTATATTTTATATTATTAATTTGAGAAACTAAAATATGTCACAAGATGTTATTTTACTACAACTAAAATAAAAATATTTTTTCAGAAATTAACAAATTCTCTCTCTTTCTTTTTTTGTATCTTTCTCTCTATTTTCTCTCTCATTCTCTATTTCTCTCTACATTTGTGTTTTATAAAAAATTAAATTAATAAAATAATATAATTTAAATAAATTTATAAAACTATAAAAAATACATTAAATTTATAATTAAATATAATTAAAAAATAACCATTGTTACGATGGGTAACCGGAGATTAGTGGGCCGGATGACGTTGGTTGGCCCAAACGCGTGAGGGAGGTGGCTATCGAATGCACCTGAAACTCGGTGTTCCTCCGTCCGACTTGTGCGTGTGGAAGAATGGGGGGTGGTACCTGCAAAGACACTCCAATGCCTAAGTTAGCGAGAGTGTGAGCAAGTTGAGAATGTATTGGAACTTAGTGATACCTGAGGGATGTCAGGGTATTTATAGTGGTGAACCAATAACCACCGCTGAAGTAGTGCCACCTTTTTAGGTGGATAACCGTTCCCATATCTTAGGGAGGTTAAGATATGGCTCTATGAAGTGGTTAGAGAGTTTCTAGGGGCGGTTACTCATTCGAATGAGTGTTATCTGCCAGCTAACCCTCGTATCCGACTTCTTTCGAGTAGGTCGTGTTCGGTACCGACTTCTGGGGATGAAGGCCGGTACTGGGGGAGGGCCAACCCCTTTGGGTTGGGCTTCTTTGCTTGGATCCTGGGTCCTAGTTATTGGGCCAGGGTATGAACAGTGCCCCTACTCGAGCCCAATTTATTTTTAAGAGTTGGGTTCGAGTATTCAACTCGGGGTCGTAGCCGATTTGTGAGAGGACCGACGTGATGGTTTGAGAACCGACGTGATTTTCCGTGACCTTTTGGTTCTGACAGTTACGTCTAATCAAGCGTCGTGTCCGTTAGGGGTGTGCGTAGGGATTTAATAGCCTTGGTAACGGTGCATCCTCATTAATGATTGCCCCGATTTTACCGTTATGCCCCTAACGTTCTTATAAATATTTTCCCTCTCTTTCGTTGTTTCGTTTCTGCGATCTTTCAAATTTTCCTTGCCTTCGTTCGTGCTGCGTTCTTGCGTCTTCAAAGGCTTTTTGCTTCCAACCCTTATTTCCGGATAAAGGTTAGTTCTTTAATATGCCTTTGTAGATAAATTTGATTTGTAGACTTTAGTTTCGCATCCTCCTCCCTTTAGAGACCGTGTTGGTGACATTTCTTTTCCCCTTGTAGGTTTGTTACCCCCCTTTTTTATAAAAAGAAATGGCTTCTGTAGATGCTCTC
This sequence comes from Arachis hypogaea, assembly GCF_003086295.3. Lineage (NCBI taxonomy): Eukaryota > Viridiplantae > Streptophyta > Magnoliopsida > Fabales > Fabaceae > Arachis > Arachis hypogaea. The sequence continues at coordinate 132,006,966 of NC_092048.1, forward strand.
TCTCACTGGGTTGATGTCACGGTCTTAGGGGAGGAGCCCTCAGTCGATTCTGAGTTCATTACCAACCTTCGCACTCATCACAGAATTTGTACTTCTGAGGATGACGAACCAAAATATGAATTGGTAGTCCCGGGTCCTGAAGACCGGGTTTGTTTTGGAAGAGTCGATGAGGCGGCCCCTCATTTTTTCTTTATGTATGAGTGCATGATCACCCGTTTGGGTGTTTTTCTTCCCTTTTCGAATTTTGAGATATCTGTTTTGCGTCACTGTCGAGTCGCTCCCACCCAGCTTCACCCCAACTCTTGGGGTTTTTTGAAAATTTATCAATTTGTCAGCCAGGCTTTAGAGTTCCCGACTTCTTTAAAGATTTTCTTCCATCTTTTCCATATGACAAAACCCTTCAGTGGGCTAAACAATAAACAACAGTGGGTGTCGTTCCGAGCCATACAAGGTCGGAGACTTTTTACCCTTTTTGACGAGTCCTTTCATGACTTCAAGAACTACTTTTTCAAAGTGCAAGCTGTAGAGGGTCACCACCCCTTTTTCCTGGATGATCATTCTTCTCCCCGATTTCCTTTATATTGGCTGGAGGCCTCCCCTTGCGAGAAATATGGTCTGGATGATTTAACTGAGGTAGAAGCAGCCATTGTGGGGTTCCTCCGAGAAGCGTGGGGGAGGGCCCCATACTTGGATACTAAAAAATTTCTCCAGGGGTCGCCGTCCTTTGTCCAGTCACAATTAGGTAGCTTTTTGCGTTTCTTGCTTGTTTCCGATTTGCAATTTCTTTTACCGACTTTGTCTGATTTTGGCAGAGGGTTCAGGAAGCCAAGGCAAAGTCTCGAGCCAGGTCTGGAGGTGTTAGGATGGTTGTCTCTCCTCCTCCTCCTCCTCGGAACGTTGGGACTCCTTCTCAGCCTATTGTAATTTCTTCCTCTGCTTCCTCTCTGCCACCCCCTTCCGTCCGACCTACTCCCGAACCAGAGCCAAAGAAGCGCAAGACCTTAGAGTCTGGCGCTTCTGGTGAGGCGGACGCTCTTGCGTTCGTCCGAAAGAACATCTATCCTCATGCTCGTATGAGTATGGATGATGTTTCTGTTCGGCACTACCTCACTACTGTGGTTGAGGAGAGTCTCAAGACGACGGGGGTTTGTGGCAAACTCTTGGATATATTTGAGAAGACTCCCATCAGCTCTTTAGGGACGACCTCGAGGGTCGAGGAGCTGGAGGGTAGGCTTCGTATATATCAGGAGCATGAGAAGGAGTTGGAGGGGAAAGTCGCCAAACTGGAGGGGGAGAGGAACAGCCTCCGAGAGAAGGGGCAGAAGTTGCAAGCCCAATGCAACATGGAGGTGGAGTTGAGGAAGGCAGCGCAAGCCAGCTACAATAGCTTATTTGCTGATCTTGTGTCTGTAAAGAACGACTTACTGAACGCTCGGAAGGCCTACACCGAGTTGGAGGACTCTATTGCGGATGGTGCTGATGAGGCCTGGAGGATTTTCAAGGAACAGGTCGGAGTTATTGCTCCTGACTTGGACCTTTCTCCTTTGGATCCTGATAAGATTGTTATTGATGGTGCCATCGTGGATCCTCCTGCCCCCATAGTGGAATCTGAGTCTGATTTAAAGACTCGAGGGCAGAGGATCGTAGAGTCCCCTCCTCGCTCTAAGGACGCCCCGAGTTCTTCTACCGTTCCTCCGACTTCCTCTTCAACTCCTGCTCCTGGCGTTCCCCCTGACTCTGCTGGTGGTGATCTTCTAAAAAAGTGATTTTGGCTATTGGGGCCCGGCCTGTGGGCCCCTCTTTTTAAACTCTTTATATTTATTTGTTGGTGTTTTGAACAATTTTTTGGCCTTTTAAGGTCGTAAACAAAACAGTAATGCCCCTTTTTAATAGGGGTTTAATTTATCGTTAGATAAATACCCTTTTTGGATAAGGGTTTTGAGTTACCTTATGCGCGCATGCTTTTCGTGGTTCTTTTGACTCTTTGATCTTTTCTGGAAAAAATCTTTTCTTTGGGATTTGCCTGCTTTTCTGAATTTCCTTGATTCTCAAGGCAGCCTTTTTCTTAGTTTTTCCTTATCTCTTTTGGTATTCCTAATACTCAATTTTGTTTTATTGAGTTTTTCGTGACTTAGGCTACTTTTGCGATTCATTTTAATTGTACTCGGTTTCGCATTCCGCCCTGTGAGTCGGACCGATCCCGAGTTTATCATGATCGACTTCTATAGCCTCTTTACACCGACTTGTACCTCGTCGTTTTATCCTGACGACCATCTAGGTCGGTTCATGGGATTTTTACGTTTTGTCGAGCTTAAATCGGCGCGTTTCGTAGAAAGAAAATTTAAAAGGGAATTTTGAAAGAGATATTTAAAATGAAAGAGTTCTTTATTAATTGAGGAGGTACCTTATTGCTACTAAGGGCTTTTGCTAATTTATTTCCCTTAGCCCTTACTGTGATGCCTCGTTAAAAACCCTTCTTCAGAAAAAACCCTTTGATTCTGGGAAAAAATCATGAAGCTGGGAAAAGAGTACATCAGGGAGTAGGGTTTGCTTTTAACTGTAGTACCTTTTCATATTACAAGCATGCCATGACCTTGGTAACTCGGTGCCGCCTAAGTCGGTCACCTTATAATAGCCTTTTCCTAAGACCTCCTTGATTTTGTATGGTCCTTTCCAATTGGCGGCGAGCTTTCCCTCCCCAGATTTGTTGACCCCGATGTCGTTTCTGATTAAGACTAAGTCATCTGGGGTGAAACTCCTTCGAATGACTTTTTTGTTGTACCTTGTAGTCATCCTTTGTTTCAATGCTGCTTCTCTTATCTAAGCTTCTTCTCGGACTTCAGGGAGCAAGTCGAGTTCTTCTTTATGTCCCTGTATATTCCTAATCTCATCGTGGAAAATCACTCTTGGGCTTTGCTCATTGACCTCTATTGGGATCATGGCTTCTACGCCATAGACTAGTCGGAAGGGTGTTTCTCCAGTGGCGGATTGGGGAGTTGTTCTGTAAGCCCATAGTACTTGTTGGAGCTCTTCAGCCCAAGCCCCTTTCGCGTCTTGTAACCTTTTCTTCAGCCCTGCCAGAATGACTTTGTTGGCTGCTTCGGCTTGCCCATTGGCTTGTGGGTGTTCCACCGAGGTGAACTGGTGTTTAATTTTCATACTGGCTACCAGGCTTCTAAAGGTGGAGTCGGTGAACTGGGTTCCGTTATCTGTGGTAATGGAATAAGGTATCCCATACCTTGTGATTATATTTTTGTAGAGGAACCTCCGACTCCTCTGTGCAGTGATGGTGGCCAGTGGTTCTGCTTCTATCCACTTTGTGAAGTAATCTATTCCCACTATTAGGTATTTAACTTGTCCTGGCGCTTGGGGAAAAGGACCTAACAAATCCATTCCCCATTTTGCAAAGGGCCATGGAGAAGTGATACTAATGAGCTCTTCTGGGGGAGCCACGTGGAAATTTGCATGCATTTGGCATGGCTGGCACTTTTTCACAAATTCTGTGGCATCTTTCTGTAAGGTTGGCCAGTAAAATCCAGCTCGGATTACTTTCCTGGCCAATGACCTGGCTCCGAGATGGTTCCCGCAGATTCCGCTATGTACCTCCTCCAACACCTCGGTGGTTTTTAAGGTCGGTACACACTTTAACAATGGTGTTGATATCCCCCTTCTGTAGAGAACATTTTTCACCAAAGTATAATGTTGTGCTTCCCTTCGGATTTTCTGGGCTTCTTTTTCCTCCTTAGGGAGGATGTCGAATTTTAGGTATTTGACTAAGGGGTTCATCCATCCGAGGTTTAATCCGACCACTTCAAAGACTTCTAGTGTGTCTTCTGTTTTTACCACTGAGGGTTCCTGGAGGGTCTCTTGAATCAAGCTTCTGTTATTTCCTCCTGGCTTGGTACTTGCTAGCTTGGATAGGGCGTCTGCTCTGCTGTTTAGATCCCGAGTTATGTGCTTCACCTCAGTTTCTGTAAAGCGCCCCAAGAGCTCCGAGGCTTTCTCCAAGTACCTTTTCATAGTTGGGTCTTTTGCCTGGTACTCCCCATTTATTTGAGAGGTCACCACCTGGGAGTCGCTGTATACCATCACTTTCGTAGCACCGACTTCTTCAGCCAGCTTCAATCCTGCGATCAAGGCTTCGTATTCTGCCTGATTATTTGAAGCTGGGAATTCGAACTTGAGGGAAACTTCTATCTGGGTTCCCCTTTCATCTACCAATATTATGCCTGCGCCGCTTCCTGTTTTATTGGAGGATCCATCCACGTAGAGTTCCCAGGTAGTCGGTTTGTCCTCTTGATCCCCTGCATATTCAGCAACGAAGTCGGCGAGGCACTGGGCTTTAATCGCCGTCCGAGTTTCATACTTTAAGTCGAACTCAGAGAGCTCTATTGCCCATTGCACCATTCTTCCTGCAATATCCGTTTTTTGGAGGATCTGCTTCATGGGTTGGTTCGTGCGGACTCTTATTGTGTGAGCCTGAAAGTAAGGCCGTAGCCTTCGAGAGGCTATTACTAAGGAGTAGGCAAACTTTTCTAATTTGTGGTACCTTAGCTCAGGGCCCTGTAGAACTTTACTGATGAAGTAGATTGGGTGTTGCCTGACCTCCTCTTCTCTTATCAAGGCTGCTGAGACAGCCCTGTCTGCTACGGAGAGGTATAGGATGAGGTCTTTTCCGGCTATAGGTCGGGTCAAGATAGGAGGCTGGCTCAAAAACTTTTTGAACTCCTGGAACGCCTCCTCGCATTCGGGGGTCCACTCAAACTGGTGCCCCTTTTTTAGTAGGGAGAATAGTGGAAGGGATCTTAATGCTGATCCCGCCAAAAATCTGGAGAGAGCTGCTAGTCGGCCATTCAGCTGTTGGACTTCTCTCAAACAAGTCGGGCTTTTCATCTCTAAGATAGCTCTACACTTGTCGAGATTGGCTTCGATCCCTCTTTGTGTTAGCATGAATCCTAGAAATTTTCCTGCCTCCACTGCGAAGGCGCACTTTGCAGGGTTTAGTCTCATCCCGTGCAACCTTATGGTATCAAAGACTTGTGAGAGGTCGGATAGGAGGTCCACTTCTTCCTTGGTTTTTACCAGCATATCGTCGACATAGGCTTCCATTAAGCTCCCTAAGTGGGGGGCAAACACCTTATTCATCAGCCTCTGATATGTGGCCCCTGCATTTTTCAATCCAAATGGCATGACCACGTAGCAATAGTTGGCTCTGGGCGTGATGAATGATGTTTTTTCCTGGTCTGGTTCGTACATCGGGATTTGGTTATACCCTGAGTAGGCGTCCATGAATGACAGGTATTGATACCCCGAGCTAGAGTCCACTAGGGCGTCAATGCTTGGTAGTGGATAGGGGTCCTTGGGACATGCCTTATTTAAGTCGGTGTAGTCGACGCACATTCTCCATTTACCATTTTGTTTTTTGACTAGCACTACATTGGCTAGCCATGTTGGGTATTTGACTTCTCTGATGAAGCCGGCTTCTAGGAGCGCCTGCACTTGTTCTTCTACTACTAGGGCTCGCTCTGGGCCGAGCTTGCGTCTTCTTTGTTGTACAGGTCGAGACCCTGAGTAGACCGAGAGCTTGTGAGACATGAGCTCGGGATCTATCCCAGGCATGTCGGAGGCCTTCCAGGCGAAGAGATCGGAGTTATCTCTTAGGAGCCTAGTCAACCCTTGTCTTAGGGTTTCCCCTAGGTTGGCTCCTATGTGAGTGTTTTTTCCTTCCTCTTCGCCGACCTGAATTTCCTCAGTTTTTCCCCCGGGCTGTGGTCGTAGCTCTTCTTTAACCCTTGCTCCCCCGAGCTCTATTGTGTGGACTTCTCTGCCTTTTCCTCTCAGGTTTAGGCTTTCATTGTAGCATTTCCTTGCCAGCTTCTGATCTCCCCTCACCGTCGCTATTCCCGACGAGGTCGGGAACTTCATGCATAGGTGGGGTGTCGATACCACCGCTCCAAGTCGATTAAGGGTAGCCCTGCCGATTAAAGCATTATAAGCCGACCCCACGTCGATGACTATGAAGTCTATACTCAGAGTCTTTGATTTTTCCCCCTTTCCAAAGGTGGTGTGGAGGGGTAAAAATCCTAGTGGCTTTATCGGCGTGTCACCTAATCCGTATAAGGTGTCGGGGTAGGCTCTTAACTCTTTCTCATCTAAACCTAGCTTGTCGAAAGCGGGCTTAAAGAGGATGTCTGCTGAGCTTCCTTGGTCTACTAGGGTTCTGTGTAGATGGGCATTTGCCAGGATCATAGTAATTACCACTGGGTCATCGTGCCCAGGGATTACTCCTCGCCCGTCTTCCTTTGTGAATGAAATGGTCGGAAGATCGGGGGACCCCTCTTCGACCTGGTAGACTCTCTTGAGATGTCTTTTTCGGGAGGATTTTGTGAGTCCCCCTCCCGCAAATCCTCCTGAGATCATATGGATATGTCTCTCCGGAGTTTGTGGTGGTGGATCTCTTCTATCCGCATCTTCTCGCTTTCTTTTTCCATGACCGTCCGACCTTTCTATGAGATATCTGTCAAGCCGACCTTCTCTGGCTAGCTTTTCTATCACATTTTTAAGGTCGTAACAGTCGTTTGTGGAGTGTCCATATATCTTATGGTACTCGCAGTAATCACTGCGGCTCCCCCCTTTTTTATTCTTGATGGGTCTGGGGGGAGGCAGCCTTTCAGTATTGCAAATTTCTCTGTATACGTCCACTACAGGAACTTTCAATGGAGTATAAGAGTGATATTTTCTTGGCCTATCAAGGCCGAGCTCTTCCTTCTTCTTCGCTTCCCTCTCCCTTTCTTTCGTTGAGGGAGGGGGCCCGATTCGCAAACTCGGGTCTCTTAGCCTAGCGTTTTCTTCCATATTGATGTACTTTTCAGCTCTTTCCTGTACATCATTTAAAGAGGCGGGGTGTCTTTTTGATATGGACTGTGAGAAGGGACCTTCTCTAAGACCATTGACTAGCCCCATGATGACCGCTTCGGTGGGCAGGTCTTGAATCTCCAAACATGCTTTGTTGAATCTTTCCATATAGGCCCGTAAGGACTCCCCTACCTCCTGTTTTATTCCCAGGAGGCTTGGTGCATGTTTTACTTTGTCCTTCTGGATGGAGAACCTCATCAAGAATTTTCTTGAGAGGTCTTCAAAACTGGTAATTGACCTCGGAGGGAGACTGTCGAACCACTTCATCGCTGCTTTGGACAAGGTTGTCGGGAAAGCTTTGCATCGCGTAGCGTCTGAAGCATCGGTCAGATACATCCGACTTTTAAAGTTGCTCAGATGATGCTTTGGATCGGTGGTTCCATCGTAGAGGTCCATATCGGGGCTTCTAAAGTTTCTCGGAACTTTTGCCCTCATTATGTCCTCGCTAAACGGATCTTTCTCTCCTAAGGGAGAATCTTCTCTATCGCCTTGGGAATTCCGACCCTTGAGGGAGGATTCTAACTTTAAGAGTTTTCTTTCTAACTCTTTTCGTCGCTCCATCTCCTCTTTTAGGTTCTTTTCAGCTTCCCTTTGTCGTTCCCGCTCCTGCTCTAGCTGCTCGAGGCGGCTATGAATTAGCCCCATAAGCTCACTAGCGAGAGGGGGTCCTTCTTTTTCTGACTCGCGCCCCTCCGAGGAGTTTGCCTTCGGATTTTTTATTCCGGAAGTACCTTCCTTATTTTGATCATTAGCTTCCTGGTGGAGGTTCTGATCTGCTTCATTGTTTCTGGTGTTCAAATTCTCTTGATCAGAATCTGTCTCCACATGCCCTTCTTCAGGGGATCTTTCCGCCATCACTGGTCAATCTCTCGGGTCCCCGGCAACGGCGCCAATGTTACGATGGGTAACCGGAGATTAGTGGGCCGGATGACGTTGGTTGGCCTAAACGCGTGAGGGAGGTGGCTATCGAATGCACCTGAAACTCGGTGTTCCTCCGTCCGACTTGTGCGTGTGGAAGAATGGGGGGTGGTACCTGCAAAGACACTCCAATGCCTAAGTTAGCGAGAGTGTGAGCAAGTTGAGAATGTATTGGAACTTAGTGATACCTGAGGGATGTCAGGGTATTTATAGTGGTGAACCAATAACCACCGCTGAAGTAGTGCCACCTTTTTAGGTGGATAACCGTTCCCATATCTTAGGGAGGTTAAGATATGGCTCTATGAAGTGGTTAGAGAGTTTCTAGGGGCGGTTACTCATTCGAATGAGTGTTATCTGCCAGCTAACCCTCGTATCCGACTTCTTTCGAGTAGGTCGTGTTCGGTACCGACTTCTGGGGATGAAGGCCGGTACTGGGGGAGGGCCAACCCCTTTGGGTTGGGCTTCTTTGCTTGGATCCTGGGTCCTAGTTATTGGGTCAGGGTATGAACAACCATGTAATATTATTTACATAAAAATATATTATTATTATTATATATATATATTAGTTTTAAATTTTTACCGTGTATCTTTCTAATATATATTTTTGTATTTCTTCTTTTAAACATTTATTATATATAATTTGGAGAGAATAATAATATTGTGATTAATAATTAATTAATTAGAATAAAAATGTAATTATTTAAAAAAAATTAATTTTGAATTAATTTTATATCTCTTCTTTTAAAAATTATTTTTTTCAAAATAATTGAATCTTTGGAGAGGAGAGAATGCTCTAATTTTAAAGAGAAAGATTGAATTTCAATTGCAATGAGAGAGTAATACATGACATATTTTAGTTATAAAATTAATAATATAAAATAAATAATAGATAATAAATTAATAATTAAGTAACTTTTATTGATCCAACATTTAAATTTTTAGTGTTACCACTCAATAGAATTTTTTTTCCTTCACATAAAAGGCCCACTACTTTATCCTGCAGTAATTTCTAACATGTAACTTGGGCTTGGTTTGATAAATCTTTTTGAAGAGGTGCTTGTACTTTTTAAAAGCTTAAACTCTTCATTTTGTGTTTGGTAAATAAAAAAGATCATATGCTTGTGCTTGCAGCTTTTAAAAGATTGTGGTACTTTTGAAAGCACCTAGGATAGAGATTTTTAAAGTTGGCTTGTGCTTTTCAAAATTTTAAAGTCTAATGTAACATGTTAACTAATTTTCAAATTTAATGTTTACGTTTATGTCTATTATAGTATTTTTAAATTTTAAAAGCTATTTTACCAAACACAATTGATGTTGCTTATATTTATTAAAAGTTATTTTTGATTTGATTTATCAAACATAAATACTACAACTTTTAAAAAACCATCTTTTAAAAATTAACTTTTATAAGATACTTTTAAAAAGTAAAAGCTTTACCAAACTAAACCATCATCAAATTCCCCTAACAACTTGCATACTTTTCTCCACATGTCATGTATTTATAGGTCAATTAAATCTTAGTCATTCTTAACTATTATAATCTTGGCCAGTAAGACCTAATAATAATACTACTAATAACATGACAATATGAAAAAATTAATAATAACAGAATCAGTCAATCAGATGTTTAACCCATAGGGAGTTCCAATTTCCAGCCCGAAATTTTGCGTTTGGAAATTGGAACCTCTCTATTGCTGTTGGTAGTTGGTGAGGACTGAGGTGAAGTCTTCTTAATTCATGAGAATCACACTCCACATTCCACAGAACCATTTTCAAAGCAATGACCGATAGTGGACTCGTTAACCCCTCCTTTCCTTTTTTTTTCCCGCTTCCAAAATCATATCTTTGCCATCTTTAATAATTAATCAAACATCAACAGGGACTTGTCGATCTCAAAATGGGGCCTTCCAAAAAAAAGGTGGATAGAATATTACTGTTATGATGAAATGGAAAACCCCTCCTCCTAAGTTATGCTCTCGTAGACAGATATTCATAAATACCAACTGTTACTTCGCACTACTATAGCTCTCCAAGTTCCCTCCTTTCTCACTTGTAACGATTCCGACGTGAGTTTTTCTGCGACCCTTTTTGGCTTTCTTCGTTCGAAACCCTCCACGCCCTTCAAAATCCCACCTTGGACCAGGCAATTAATTTTCCTTCATTGCTCTCTTCCTCTTTCTATGTTGCCTTTCTTTTTAATGTTAAAGATTAATTCGGTGTTCATTGAGATTGGTTTGTGCTAGCTTGCCGGATTCGGTAAGTCACGGGTTTTGGAGTTTTTTTCTTTTTCTTTTTTGGGCTCGTGGGAGTTTGTGATTGGAATTGGAATTTTTGAAGTTCTGTGGTTCTGCTCATGCCATTCCCCCCCAAAGGTTGTGTGACATTGTGTTGGATGAGTTAGGTATGACATGGCATGTTTCTCGATTGCAGAGTGCCATTGATGATCAATCTTTTATGTGGATAAGTAGTTTTGTGATTGAGTGATGTTTGAGCTAGGCTGCTAGAAAATTAGAGGGGATGAAACAACTGATGAATTGTTTGTGCCTTAGATTATGAATTCTGGATATCTTCTGGTTTTAATATCTTCTATTTTTATTGTTATTATATGCACTCATTTAATTTGTTAGCCTATGCTGCAGTCATTAACTGTATGAACAATGATATCAGGTCACTAATGCTGCTTCAAGGTTTCACAGGATTTGCAATGTTTCAAGATTCCTAAGCATGTCAATTTTGATCCTTTTGTCTTCAGTTTGTCCATCTAGTGCTGCATAAAACCACTATTGCAGTTGTTTCATTGCTACATTAACTGCTATACACAGTTATCGAGATATAAAAAATGAGCAAATATGGTATGCTGGACAATGTTTTAAATGATATACTTAAGGCAGTGACACCCTTGCAAGAAGATTGGGCAGTTCGATTTGGGATTATTAATGATCTACGATTAGTTGCAGAATCTGTCGAAAGCCTGAGAGGTGAACTTCCTGAAATTTTTTTTTTTTCTGTTCCCACCTCTTTTTCTCTTTTGCTTCCTTTCTCTTTTCTTTTCTATTCTTTTCTTTTTTTTCCCTCCTAAATCTTGGTCTTGCAGTGTTGATTTAGCATAAGTAATGAAAAGAGATTGATAAAGACAATGGAAGTATTTCCGTTCTTATATTGCAGTTCCATGCATGAACATAGCTTCTAGTTTGATCCATGAAAGTTTGTAAACAAAACAGTTTCTTCACTAACTAACATGGTTCTTGACCAACAAGTTGGTTCATCCACAAGTCTTATTCCTGAAAATTGGCTGTGAAGTTATTGTTCCATTTCTAAAGTTAAAAATGTGCATTTCTTCTTTTTAGGCATATAATCCAACTTTCTTATATGACTATAACATTGATGCAATAAATTGTTGTTTTCTCCCCCATTCAATAAAATGAATTATCAAAGATGCCAAACTAGTTTGTTGCTTGAAGGTTTCTCCTATAAATAATTGAAAGTAAGATGAATTTTATTGTCTTTCACTCAGAACAATTATTCCAACATTTAGTTTTCATTATTTAATTTGGGTATCATAAATGTTTACAGATGGATTCCCATGATATACCATGAAGTTTTCCATCAATTTTGAAATTAAAGAATTAAAACTCGTATTTTACTCAATTTTTGGAACAGGAGCAACCGTGGAGCCATTTGGGTCGTTCGTGTCTAATCTCTTTACGCGCTGGGGTGACTTGGATATCTCGATTGAGTTATCAAATGGTTCACATATTTCATCTGTTGGGAAAAAACATAAACAAACATTATTGGGGGATCTTTTAAAGGCTTTGAGAACAAAAGGTGAAATTTTCTTAAACTTCTGTCACTTAGCTGTACAGAAATAGATGATAGGTTAACCATTTAGGTGCATGGTCCATTTTTCTTTTAGTTCGATAATTTCTTTCTTCGTATTCACACAACAGAAGAAATAGGTTATAAAGGTTGATGAATAACCCCCCCCCCCTCCCCCCTCTTCTTTCTTCATTCAAACTAAACTTAAATAAGTTTTTATTAAATAGCAATACAAGAAGTGGTAGTTGAAAACACAAACTACTGTATATTAATGAAGTGATGATTATGCATAATGTACTCTTCTAGATTTACAAATAAATCTACAATATGTACAATTGGAATATCATAGATTTATTTAGTTGTTTTAGCTTATTCATGGATTGTAGAGGGTAAAACTGTTGTCATATGTTACCTGAAATTGTTATTTGCATGTAATTTTTTGACAAATATGCTTAGACTTGATAGGGTAATGTAGTTATATGACTAATTTTTAAGGTTAGGAAAAGAGGAGGGGACTTCTCTTTAAAATTCTGACCTGTTTGATGTCAAGATGCACATTTTATCTTGGCTCACCTGAAAAAGATATATATATATATATATATATATATATATATATATATATATATATATATATATATATATATATACATATATATGAAGCAAAATTTTGCTTCAGAATCTGTACAAATAACATTGATTAAGGATCTTAATCGTCAACAAGTTGCTTTATAGCATCACGTGGAATATAAGATTTAATATTATTGTTGTTGCTGCTGCTGTTGTTGTCGTTGTTAAAAGAAGAATATTATTAAGACAGGGTAAAGGATGTTACAAGAGGATGGGAGGATAAGAGACCCTCCTAACAAAAAATAAGTGACAAAAAATCAGTAAAGCGTACCTACCAATCTCTTCACTTGTTTGAGAGGAAAACTCCTCTAAAAAGATATCCCGTCAATATGTTGATAACTTCATAATACCAAAAGAAACCAAAGAATCACTTGTACTTTTGGGTGAAGCATTATTATGGAAAGGTCTCAGTCCAACACGATTTTTAACCATTTCATGTCAATATTGGTTCCTACTTTTAGTAGTCATTTTATTTGAATTAGTTAGATTTTAGATTTCCATTTCTAGTGCTCATTAAGTTCTCAAATCTTCCTGGTACTTTTATGTTTTGTCAGTTTCGAAACCAAAATAAACATATGGGAATGGAATTTACCAGTTTATTTTTTGTCTTGATACATTTTGAAATAACATTAATTTGCAGGTGGGTGGAACAACTTGCAGTTCATAATCAATGCACGAGTTCCCATTTTAAAACTTAAACGCTACCCACCGGGCATATCTTGTGATATTTCGATTAATAACCTGCAGGGCCAAATGAAATCCAAGATACTACTTTGGATCAACAAAATAGATGGCCGCTTCCATGATATGGTTTTACTGGTACCTTCTTGTGGCTGAAATAGGAGTTCTTTGCAATGACAGACTTCTGCTCGATTCATATTTCATCCTTTCTAGTTTGTGTAGGTCAAGGAATGGGCCAAAGCACATAAAATCAATAACCCAAAAACTGGAACGTTCAATTCTTATTCCCTCAGTTTACTTGTAATCTTTCACTTTCAGGTACTTGTAGTCGCGTATTACATATTTCTTTTGTCCCTCCTAGCTAGGGGTTCTGAGGGATAAGGGGTTTGTGCAGCCAAAACTAGGAAATATTTAATAGCCTTCTCTATTGACATTATTTTTTTTCCCTTCTTTTTCAGACTTGTGTTCCTGCAATTTTACCACCACTCAAAGATATATACCCTGGCAATATGGTCGATGATCTTATAGGTACATTCCATCTTTGATTGATTGTGAGGCATCATGATTTATTTATTTACTTTTTGTGTGGGATGGGGGTGTGAATTTTGTTGAAGCTGAACTCGTTTGTAGAAATTTTGGATTTACAAATTGTTTGCATGCATTCAACATTAAGAATTATTTATTCCATGGTGCATACAACTTATTGCAATGCAAATAGTTCAACATGCTCCTGGTATAGTGGTATCTCCTTCTCCTCACATTAATTTTACACTATCCATGTGCGGTTTTCTTTCTTCTATTTTTTAAAATGAATTTAAAGAATTAATCCTTTATGTCAAAGTCGTGAATGCAGTCAACAGGATTAATTATGGATCATGGTGTCTTATTTTAATATTTCATAGAAATTTGGCGTTTGGTTGATAAACAGTTAATTGGCTGCTGCAGGCTTTGAGTGATGACTTTTACTTTCTTTAGTTTTTATGTTGTTCCGTCAATTTTCTTTTATCCAACGACTTTTTTCTTTAAATTTGTGTATTTATTTTTGTCTTGGACATAAGATTTGCCCTCCTTAAATAATCTCCCTTGCAAATTGCAATGCACTTCGTCTGAACACCACTTGAGGGCCAAGTACCTAAAACTTGTTCATGTGATAATCAACCAGCACCCTTTGCCATTTTTTTGTCTGGATTTATTGGCCTGGAAGGTTGCAAAACGCTTGCTGTCTCTTAAAACAGTGTTAATATGTGAATTGTGAAGCTATGTATACAAGAATAATTATGTAATTGTTTGTTATGTATAATTCGTACAGGTGTTAGAGCTGATGTGGAGGATCTTATTGCAGAAACATGTGATACCAATATAAACAGATACATATCAGACAAGTCCAGGCCGAAAAACAAAAAATCATTGGCTGAACTTTTTGTTGAATTCCTAAGAAAGGTAGATCATCATCTTCTTCCTGATTTCTGCATTGTCTTTGGTATTGTTAAGAGGCATTTGAGACTGTGTCTCTTTTTTCCCCCAAATTCTTTTAATACCATTGAAAAATATTGCATCTTTTGGTTTGTGACTGATTGTGTGGCTCTGTTTTGTGATTAATTTCCTCAATCTATATGGTACGGCCTTCTAGGCATTAGTCACACTATAGTGATGATTACAGCATGTTGCATGTTCATGCAGTTTGCTCAGATGGATTCATGGGCATCAAAGATGGGAATTTCACCACATACTGGACAATGGGAGCAGATAAAGGACAACACGAGATGGTTGCCGAAGACTTATGCGATATTTGTACTACTCTGCTCACTTGAACAATCTTAAACTGTATCATGCATACTTTTTGTAGCTCTAATTTTACTCTCTGCATCTGCATCTGCATCTGCCTTATGGTTGGTTAGGTTGAGGATCCTTTTGAGCAGCCACAAAATACTGCAAGATCTGTCAGCAGTGGACATCTACCAAAGATAGCGAAGGCATTTCTAGAGACGTATAGCATACTCATCTCAAAGAGTCAGACTCCAAACTCTCTCCTGATCTACTTGGCACCACCCCATGTGTCGAGATACATTATGAAACCTGCTATCCCAAATTATGGTGGTGGTTACCTTCACCCACCTCAGCCTCAATTTCCAAGACCTGTACGGCCACAACCACCCCCACAGCGTCATCCTCAGCAACCACCACAGCATCGCATTCAAAATGGCAGTGAAGGATCAAGCTCCAACGGTTCAACTTCAGGTGGCAGTAAAGGATCAAGTTCAATATCGAGAGCACTGCCTATGCAGGCACAAAAAAGGCAGCAGATATGGAGGCCAAGGATCATCCAATAGATGAGTTGGCAGCCAAAAATACAGTCTCTAATTACATGTTTCAACACTTGCTTTCCGGTATACAAGTAACTAGTGTCATGTGATTTGTTGTGTTATAAGATAGATTATAGCTAGCTTGATATTTTTTGCCCTCAGGGGATCCAAAAGTGATAAACATTATGAATGTCACTTAAAACATTTTTTTGGTGGGGAATTATAATTGACATTTGATTGCTGGATTATGCTCAGCTCTATTTTGGAATTTAGACAGCAAGCAGGATAATTAGTTTTACATTTGTTTTGCATTATCAAGAAAGATTAAAAAGGAAAATAGAAGGATAATTAGTATCAACATCAAAAAGAAAATAATGTGAGGATAATATGTGGTGCAAGTTATACAAGTCACGGGAATAAGAGTGGGTGATTGATAGAGTGAATAAAAACGAGAGAAAAAGGGAAGAGACATTGAATGATGATAATTATCCTCTTACTATTAATATTAATAAAGATATTTGGTTATTAACTTATTACAGTATTTAACAAATTTAGTCATAAATTGTTGGTGGCTGGAACTCTCAAAATCATTTTGGCCCAATAATTCCGTTTAAATAGGAGTGACATCACATTACAACTTTTTATTCATAAAACCATAATTTTAGAAACAAATTGACATGAACATTGAACCCCGTGAAATTCATCATTTAGCATCTTTGGGAAGTCATTAATTATTATTTCATGTTCTTTTCATTATCTTTTCCCACATCAATTAGACTGGACCAATCAGCTTAACACAAAAATGCATGTCCAAAAGCTAAAATTGGCTGCGAAATTGAAGTGTGAATGTGGGGAATGAGTAATGCAATAATCACTTAAAAAATATCCCTACTAATTCCTATGTTCATTTCAAATAGTAGTTGCAGCCTGATAAGTCATGACTCATAAGCACCATATAAGTTTGTCATGATCAAATTATTGCAACATGCATAACCAAGTCCCTTGGCCCTTTGATTTCAATATCAAGAAAGATCCATAACTCATATCATGACACCCAAATTAGGTAAGCTAATCAGGTATAAAGAACGTTAATGGTGATTATATATGAGTCTAAATGTCAAATTCAGTGCTTTTTTTCACACACACAAAAAAAAGTGAAAAAGAATAATATGGGATTCGTAGATACAACTAGTCCATGGTAGACACCAAAAAAAAAATAACTAACTAGTCCATGGCCCAACAATCAAAAGGAGCAATCAGCATCAAATCAAAAGGAAGTATAGTCTATGAAAGAAAAAAAAAAGGAAATCTAGTCTGTCTCAAGAGAAAAAAGACAGTGATAGAGAGAGGAAAATCTAGTCCAGCTAATAGATGGTGACATAAAAAGAGAATTAAAATCTACGTGTCTACCTTCGATTCAATTTTGTAGATGAGCTTCCATATGTTTGGTTCATCAGTTACATTGGTTTGTTTGAGGTGATTAACGGGGTGGAATCTAACAGGCAGGGACACCCAAAAACCTTTTTTTTTTAAGAATTTAATGGTGATACACTCTAAAGCATTTTACACATTCATGTACTAAAATTAAATTTTATTTTTAAAAAAATATTATTAGAATTTTTTAAATATGGTTGAATTTTCTTTTTCTTTTTCCTGTCATATTACGGATAAAAAATAGACTGTGTCGTATTGATTTAAATTATCAAATTTATTTTCTAAATTATGGAAAAAAAAAAAAGCATCAAAGAAATCACTATATGACTCAGACTATAATTAATTTTAAACTTTTGATGTGTCGAGTTTTTGGCTTGCCAATTCACGTACGGTACGGGAGGGAACTATAGGAATAGCAATATAGCATAACAGCAATATCCTCTATCCATCCACGACACTTAAAAGGGACTCCCAACAAAGAACAGTGTACTTGTTATTACTGGCAACTTATTAGACATTGTACTCGCCAAATCGCATTTTTCAAATAACAGATGTATATATTTTCATATGATATAAAAATATAAAACCAAAAGTTTTGTGAAAACTTCTTTTGTAGATTTTCTACTCTGACCTGATATATATTTTAATTTAAAAATACACGTGTATAAAAAATTAGTCAATTCGTATTTGTATATAAATAAAAAATTTGATGTGCACAAAAAATTAACAATCATATTTTTTTTGTATAAATAAATGTATTATATATATATATATATATATATATATATATATATATATATATATATATATATGATAAAATTGTAAAAGAATAAGAAAAAAAAAAGAATGCGAATTTTTATTGATTATTGATTGATTGGATTGTATTGAATTGAAGTGTAAACTGTGAAGGTAAAATTAAGTATATATAGAGTATTGGCCTATGAAAGATAAAAGCGCGAATTTTTATTGATTATTGATTGATTGGATTGTATTGAATTGAAGTGTAAACTATGAAGGTAAAACTAAGTATATATAGAGCATTGGCCTATGAAAGATAAAAGCAAATAAAGATAAGATAGAGATAAAGATAAAGATAACTATAAGATAAGATAAAGACTAAAATTATAATTGAATTTGTGTATTCTGTTGGGCTGAATTTGTGGGCCGTGAGACGTCTTTATTGTTGTCATGGGCTAAGGTGGAAGAGTAGTTTAATACGCCCTCGCAAGTTAGAGGATGAAAGATGTCAAGAATACTAAGCTTATTCAGACTAAGATGGAAGGGTTGAGGAGACAAAGGCTTGGTAAAGATGTTAGCTAGTTGCCCAGAAGAGGGAATTGGGAGAAGTTTCATCACTCCAGCTTGAGCTTTTTATCGAACCAAATGACAATCAACCTCTAAATGTTTGGTCCGTTCATGAAAAATCGGGTTAGCAGCAATATGAAGAGCACATTATCACAATATAAAACTGGTGGGTGGATATGAGAGATGCGTAAAAATTGTAACACATTTAGTATCCATTGAAGTTCACAAGTTGTGTTGGCAAGTGCACGATATTCTGCTTCCGTGGATGAGCGGGCAACGGTGGTTTGTTTCTTGGTCTTCCAAGAGACTAAAGAACTGCCTAAGAAGAAACAATAACCTGTTAAAGATCGCCGAGTGTCAGGACATCCGACCCAATCAGAGTCACTGAAGCCGAGAAGCCAAATTTCTAATTCCCTTGGAAAGAAAAGTCATTTGCCAGGACTAGTTTTCAGATATCGTAACACATGCTTGGCAGCTTGAAGATGAGATTCAGTAGGAGATGCCATGAATTGACTTAATTGTTGAGTGGCATACATGATTTTCGATCGAGTAGTAGTGAGATAGATAAGACGGCCAACCAAACGGCGATATACAAAAGGGTCGGATAGCATGGGACTTTTGTCTTGATATAGTCTTGTGGTACTATCCATTGGAACAGAGGCAGGTTTAGCACCTAATAAACCAGAATCCTCCAAAAGATCAAGACAATATTTTCTCTGAGATAAGCAAATTTCTTTCTCTGATTGAGCAACCTCAATACCCAAAAAATATTTTAATAGGCCCAAGTCTTTAATTCGGAAGTGTTGGTGCAAAATAGACTTAGTGGCAGTAAGTTTAGAAATGGAATTACCAGTGAGAACAATGTCGTCAACATAGACTAAAAAGATGGAAATTTGATCACAAATGAATTTGACAAATAGACTATAATCAGATGAGATCTGCTAATATCCATGAGATAGCAAAAGATGAAAAAGTTTGTCATACCACATACGATTAGATTGTCGTAAACCATACAGTGACTTTAGTAGCTTACAGCATTGATTCGGTTGAGGAGATGTAAATCCGGGTGGCAGAATCATATAAACATCCTCAGAAAGATCCCCATGTAAGAAAGCATTATTGACATCCAACTGATGTATGGGCCAATGCTTCATAGAGGCCAATACTAAAACTAATCTGATGGTGGCAGGCTTGATAACAGGAGAAAAAGTTTCCAAGAAATCAACACCTTCAGTTTGAGTGAACTCTTTAGCCACAATGCGTGCTTTATATCGATCAACTGAACCATCAGGCTTGCGTTTGATACGATAGACCCATTTACAGCCAACCGACTTAACCCCTGCAGGGCAATCAACAAGACGCCAAGTTTTGTTCAGCTCAAGAGCATTCAACTCATCTTTCATAGCACTACGCTAATTAGAGTGTTGATTGGCGTCCTTAAAAGACTTTGGCTCAACGTCATAATGTAGGGATAAAAGAAACTTTTTATGTGAAGATGAAAGAGAAGAAAAAGACATGACTGAAAATAAATGATACTTGCACTTTGAGAGAGATTGATTTGTAGAGATGAGAGAAGAATTACACAAGTAATCAGAGAGATATGTTGGAGGTCAGTGAGGCCGGTCGGAATGACGAGGATGGGGTTGCTCAGGTGGTGAAGAAGGTGACGGGGGATAAGAAGGTGATGGTGGACTGGTGTCTAGTGTTGAAAGTGATTCGATGGTCATTGGTTCAACTTGGTTAGGAAACGATAGTGAGGAAGAAGGAGAGGTTGTTGGAAAAAAATAAAGAATTAGGTGGAGTTGGGTCAATGGGTATAGGTGAGGGTTCAACTGGAAGACTAATTGAATCTTGTTTTTGAGAATGTGTGTTTGGCAATGTTGGGTTGAGTGTATGGAATTTGACATTTTTTGTGACTAAGGGCAAGATTATTTCATAAAAAATCACGTTTCTAGAAATATCAATTCTTTTATCTTCTAAAACATAAACAATATATCATTTAAAACCATGTTGAAAGTCAATAAATACAGCCTTTTTGGCTCTTGGATCAAATTTTGATCTGTTTGCCATTAGGGTAGAAACAAAACATAAGCATCCAAAAACTTTAAGGTCATGATAATTTGGTGGATGATTGAATAAAATCTCAAATGGTGTTTTAAAATTAATTGCGGATGATGAAACTCTATTAAGTAAATAAACAGCATGTCTAACAGTATAAGACCAAAAAGATGATGGTAAATTAGATTGAAACATAAGAGCACGAGCTATATTCAAAATATGTTGATGCTTGCGTTCTACCCTTCCATTTTGTTGAGGAGTTTCAACACAACTACGTTGATGAATAATGCCCTTTAAAGCATAAAAATCAGGTAAAATAAATTCTGGTCCATTATCGGAACGAATAGTTTTGACTTTGGAGTTGAATTGTGTTTCGATTAAAGTAATAAAATTTTTTATTTGATTTTGCACTTCTCCTTTTTATTTTAATAAAGTAACCCATCTAAAGCGGCTAAAATCATCAACAATAGTAAAAAAAATATTTATGATTATGAATAGAATTTTGTCGAAACGGACCCCAAATATCAAAGTGTAATAAATCAAAACTTGAATTGGCTTTGTTAAAACTTTGAGAAAATAAAAGTTTCTTTTGTTTAGAAAGATGACAAATGTCACAAGTCTCGTCATGATGCATAGAGATAAAAGAAATTTTTTATGTAAATGATTAAGTCTTTGCCCAGAAAGGTGTCCTAAACGAAAATGCTATATATTGGAAGGTGTAATGAGTGGAGATTGGATGGAATTTATGGAGTGTGTAGTGGATGAATTTTTACCGAAATTTGGTTCAAAGACATATAATCCCTCTCTCATTCTGGACAAATCAATCGTCCCCAAGTTGTTGCTCTGTAGAGTACAAGAAGAAGATAAAAAAGTGAGTTCACATATGAGTGCTGAAGTAATTTTTGAAACAGAGATAATATTAAAGTTAAAATGAAGTAAATAAAGAACATCATGAAGAACCAAGGATAGTGAAAATTGAACGATGCCTTTATAAGAAACAGTAGTTCGAGAACCATTTGGTAAATGAACAATAATAGGAGAAATTTGTGTGTAAGAAATAAACCAAGACAAATTTGATGCAATGTGATCTGTGGCACCAGAATCAATGATCCAAGTATTCAAGAATGAATCTCAATTTGAAGAATTGTTAACAGTAGAAAACGTATTGAAAGAACAAAGATAATGAGTAGTTGGACTTGACAAAAGCTCAAGTTGGTTTGAAGGACGAGCTTTTTCATTGAAAAGAAGTGTCATGAAAGAAAAGTGTTAGGCTGACGAAAGGTCCAAAAGAGACTCCGGATGAAATTATCTAGTACAGAGTAAGGAGGTTGATTATTCATAGTGAAAGGAGAGGTTGAAGGGATTTTAAAATCTGAATTGGTTGATTTATCCATGGATGTCAGCAGAGCTCATACCATGATAAAATTGCGAAAGAATAAGAAAAAAAAAAGAATGCGAACTTTTATTGATTATTGATTGATTGAATTGTATTGAATTGAAGCATAAACTATAAAGGTAAAATTAGGTATATATAGAACATTGACCTATGAAAGATAAAAGCAAATAAAAATAAGATAGAGATAAAGATAAAGATAAAGATAACTATAAGATAAGATAAGGACTAAAATTATAATTGAATTTGTATATTCTGTTGGGTTGAATTTGACTTTTTTATTGTTGTCATGGATTAAGATAGAAAAATAATTTAATATATTAAATTTATTTTTAATATATATTTTGAATTTTTTTTATACAGGATTCTATCTAGTATCTACTACTTAACCATGGTCAAGATTTAAAATTCAATATAATATATTAAGAGTCAACATATTTAACTATTTAACTAAAATATATATATATTATATATATATATTGTTTAAGTGATAAAGATAATTTTGTACCAGGCCATCTCATAAATTATCACTTTGAATTTAGAACTCTGATACCATATCATGAAACTACTTATTCTAAAAATTTTAGTTGATAGAAAAAAATAACACTAATAGTTATATCTCTAATACTAAATTGAACATCTCTAAACCTTCATTATACACTACAAATATTTTATTGACTTTATTGGCTCCTAATACTTCCTCTGGTTTAATTAAAGAATAATTCACGTATATTATCTCATACCGAGTCCGAGTGCCTTGGTACTATGTTCTACAAATGTCAAATGGCCTTTCAAGTTTCAACTATGTTCACCGATACTAATCACACAATAATGTCTATCAAAACATGTATCGGCAAGTGAGCGGAACTTCGAAAAACACAAATCTGTAATCTCCTTTGAGATGATAAACTTGAGGAATATTCCCGATCTTTTAATTACTAGATTTGGAAGTGTCTTCTGTAGATTATCGCTACAGAAATATTATTTTGAGTCAATTAAAAATCGATCTCTGCCTCTCTGATGTCTAACGAAGCAGGAATACATATTGCATATAAAAATAAAATAAGCTTAACTGGAAAGGAAACGAGAGACTCGAGATAGATAAAGAAAAGAAATAAGCTTCCACAGGTTGGTTATTCATTACCAATCTTTGCATTAATTAATCATAGTAATTATGAGATAAAACAAACTTAACTGGAACAAACTATGAACCAAAACAGAATCTATTAGACCCGTTGTGTCAACCGGCTGATTTAGTCCTTTGCTGACACAAATTCCCCACACTAAATATTTTTCCTATAATTTCATAATGCTACGATTTAATTTTCTTCCTTACTTGACTCGAGAACCTAGCTAAATACCATTACATAATCGCATTCAATAACCAAAATGCCCAACACCCCCACCGTTTTCTTCCAACAAACAAGGTCCTTCGAAAAATGGAGGGTGGCCAATGGCCATTGAAGTTAAAAGGCTATTTCATTCATTCATCCGTCGGTATCATCAATTCAATTAACGTTGTCGTTATTGTTGGGATTAGTCCGTTGTTGGCCCCTCCTCAAGTCAACTACCACCACGCTCACATTATCCTCGCTGTGCCTCGCCAGCGCCAACTTCGTCAGCAGAATGGAAGCATCTGAGCACGCCCTATCGGATCCGTCCGCTGCCACGCCACTCCCCGACGGAGACCCCGGCGGCGACGGCGGCTTCTGCGCCTTGAGACACATCCGCACCACCCCGCACGCAGTGTCATTTGACACCACGTCCCACAAACCGTCACTCGCAATAATCAAACACTCATCATCGTGTCTCCTCTCAGTAACGGTCACCTCCGGTTCCGGGATCACGTACGGTTTCAGATAATTATCCCCTGAAAGAAACAAAACGGAAATCGTTAAGTTCTAGAATGTGAACCGCCTCAGTAACGATGCGACCGTAACGCAAAATAATCATATTAAAACGCATGGTGCTAACGTGCGCAGTTGTTGCTCAACACTCACCTATGGCTCTAGACATGGCTAGCATCCCAAGCACCCTGGGAACATCCCAATAGATCACGCGCCCTCCTGCTGCTTGAACCCGGATCAGTTCGTCGGGTCGGTCAGGCTGCAATAAAAGGATTCGAATAATAGTTAGGCCACGTGTCATGCAAGCGCCAAAGTAACGTTTCTCTATTTTTATTTTTCTATTTCCCGGGAAAAATAAAATCAAGAAAGTAAGAACTGACCTTGTGATCGGAGGACAGGGGGATGGCCACGCCGTTGCGGCAGAGCACCGCGCGTGAGTCGCCGCAGTTGGAGACAACGATCTTCTCGGAGGTGACGACGGCGACAGCGGCAGTGGATCCGACAGCGTCGCAGTGTGGACTCTGAAGCTCGCAGCGGCAGGCGGAGGAGTGATTCGCCTTGCTCCAGATGTGTACGTCGTCGTCCATGCGCAAGAACCCATGCTCCATCACGGATTTCCATTCCAACTCTTGTTCATCCTTCTTCGCTCCACTGATTTCATCCTTCACAATATCATGCAGCCTCTCCTTGCACAGCGTCGCAACCTGCATACACGAAACCGGTTTAAGTTAAAACCATAACCAGATCCACTTCTACATTCTACGAGCGTATTTAAGCAACTGAAAATTGAAGCGGCTAAGCTAGAGTGCTTACATGTGAGCAACCGTGACCGTCAAACACGCCGAAGTAATGGAACCCTCTGTGACTCTCATCGCAGAAAGAAGGACGCACACAAACCGAATCCTCCATGTCTCGTCTCCTTCCGCAAACGGAAGTCACGCCGAACTTCGGACACTCTTCAAAAACCTTCTCATTTCCCAAACCTTCCGCCGTCAAACTCAACTGAGAAGAAACCTTGGACCGTTTCGTTTCCGAAACTGTGCCATCTTCGTTGTTAACCAGCTGCTTAGATCCGTCCTCCTTGTTCTGCCCGGCAACAAAGGAGCCGCGGTTCTCCGCGACGTTGCCGCGCTCCCTGGGAACCGCGCAAAGGTCCATCCTCTGCCGTTTCCGGGAAGCCTCGGGCGCCGCCACCGTCGCCACGTCGGTCATTAACCTCAAAGAAAGCAAGTCTAGGCTCCTTCGCCTGGACGGGCGTTGGCTTGGCTCGATTGGAGCCGTTGCTTCGCCTTCTCCAACAACACCACAGCAAATCCCAGCCATTCAAATTTTGAAACTCCAAAAACGATGAAATATTGAAATATCGAAACACAGGAAGAGTAGGATATATATAGAGAAGTAAGAGAGAAGAAAAAAATTTTAAAATAAAAAAATGGAGTGAATGAAGGAAAGAGGGGGGAGAAGGAGCATTTTCTACTGAAGGGGGAGGGAGGCCCAAGGTTAGGGAATTCAAGTAGGGCCCACAGTAAATGGACGGGCAGGGTGCCCGTCACCGTCAAAGAGTAGCGCGAAGCGATCTCAGCCGTTGAAGTGATCAGGGTTGGGGTTTGGCAGGGGAACACGTGGTAAGGTGGCCTTTTTGAAAAAGGGTGTACGTGGCACCAATGATTTGGATCCACGGTAGGTTTAGATGTTTTTTTTCCTTTTCTGACACGCATGTGGCCCGCTTCTTGTTATTCTCTCTCTCTTTCTTCCAATTCCAATTCGAAAACTATATCACATATCATAGTAGCTTTCAATTTCACCTTTGATTTGATTTGGTTTGAGTCTTACCCGCAAAATATTTTCCCACTTCGCATTTTTTTTCCTTTTTGTTGGTTAATTTTAGTTTTAGCTCCCTATGCATGCCACTTTTCGGTCTGTTAGGACACTCGGCTAGAGGATGTCACCACGTGGCTCCATCTTAGGATACGAGATTCCTGTTCGATTCTGGTCTTCACGCCCGCCTCTCTTCCGTTTACATAGCACGCGCCTTTAGATTCTGCTTTTGGTCTCTCCCCCTCTTATTTTGTCTTCACTCCACCGCATTTTGTATTCTTTCTTTTTTTTTTTTCCGAATAGTTTTTTTTTTAATTAAAAATTATTTCCAAACTTAAAATTTTTATTTAAAAAAAAAAATTATACCATTTAAAATATAGTTGGTTGCCAAAGTAACATATTCTTATTGTCTCCGATGCTATTTGAATAAATCGATACAATTTGTAAAACCTCAGTCGGGATTCTAATTCAGTTATCTAAATAACAATTAATTAGTTTCTTAACAAAACACATTACGATCCTTAATAATTTATTTCGTTTTACTCTTTTATTAATTTTTTCGTAAAATCTTAACGAATTCATCTTTTATTTCCTAATGTTAATTGTAATAATATGTTACGCAACTATTTGATAAGATAAAACAATTTTTGTACTGTTAATTCTCTTTTCGCCGATGATATTAATTGAGTCTCAGAAATTATATCTCATTAGTCATCACACTTATTGAACATGTGAATTTTTTTCTTCTTATGAACAAGAATGAAATGTTGAGAATCTGGTTAGCCGGAACTCGAACGTTATTAATTCTATGCAAGCGTAACGGATATCATAGGAATGAATGAGATTATTAGTTCAGAAAAACGATAAGGGTAATGTTATGCAGACAAAAAAAATAGCTAATTTGTCTTATTTAGCATTAATTAATTGTTGTAATAATTAGTGAATGTTAAATAAAATAAATTATAGCTGTTTTTGGCTGATTTTCTTTTGTTATCAAATATTTCCGAAACGATAAATTATGATAACGGAATGTACATCTTGAACTGTAAATGCCTAATAATGGTTAGTTGAAAAATGTATAATATAAGAAAAAGGAGAATTTAAGAGGTAAAACATATTTTACTAAAATTTCTCTAAAAGTATTACTGATTTAAACATTAGAATGTATTTAATTTGCAGATTTTATCTTTTTGGAAACTAAAAAAATATTTTAATTATGCTGAAAAATATTTGGTGACACATTTTTATTTGTCAGATTACTAATATAAAATATAAATTATATATAGAGTGAAAAGGATAGAGAGAAATAGAAAAAAAAAAGAAAGGTAGATAAGAAAATGTAAGAAGAAGGTTTATTAATTTTAGAGAAAAATATTTTTTTTTAATTTTAATAAAAGAGTGTCATATAACACATTTTAACTATTAAATTAGTTATATAACATAACTATATTTCAATTTTGATATTTTAATTTTAATTTTAATTTAATTTGAATACAATTAGAGAATTTTATATATATTTTAATTGTCAAATTTATAATTAGTCATTGATAATGATATATAAAAAGATAAAATGAATGAAAAATGAGAAAAAAAAAAAAAAAAAAAAGAAGAGAAGAATTTTTTAATTTTAAAAAAATTAATTTTAATTGTAATATATAGCTTCGCGGTTTCAAGGATTAATAATAAAATTTAATTTTAATGTACTGTTTAATATAAAATTATTTTATATATATATATTTAATTATATAATATTATATTAATAAAAATAATTATTTATTATATTAAATATATAAATAATCGTGAAAAGAATAGTTAGTAATTATATGACTGTATGCATACAAATTAAACTCTAACAATAAAATGTGAAAAACAAGTAACATAATGCTTGCGGTTAAATTCGACATCAAATCAAAATATTTGAAGCATAATCATGCTTTATGACATCTATCGATCACTCTCGCCGGCCTTGCTAGAATCAGAATTTTGGGTGGATTTCCTTAGCTAAGAAAAAATGGTTGTTTTCACGATGGTTTTGTGATTTGGCGCTCTCCTATTGCATGCATGCAGGCATGCAGCCACACCTGTCGGTAAATGTGTGGGCATATATTCGATCTTAAGGAAACCAGGTTAAATTTCTCCCCCATTTTATTTTCGGTGCAATAATATACATATATAATGTCTTTATTAAACTCTTAAAATATTTATTAAAAATATTTATAAATAGCACACCAATAAAAAAAATCAATAATCATACCGAAACAAGTACCAATAATAATGAATGGGCAGAAGGTTATCAAGAGTCAAGACAACTCTCATCTAGTTTAAAAATATCTTCCAAAAATACATATTTTAATTATAACTTTTTTTTTTATTGTTTTCTAACAATTACTGTTTATAAAGAATATGTATTTTTTTTTTTTTTTCAAAACCATGGCTAACATACATCATATAATCTATGGAAGTCTATGAAACGTAGATATTTTGCTAAATTGTCATATTCACGTATTAAATACGATATTTATTGATATTTATTCGATATATGTGTCTATTATATTTAATCGTATCTTAATAAAAAAATAATATATTTAGATACATTTAAATATTATTACGTATTAGTATATTCAATTTTATTCTTAACATATATTATTAAAATAAATTTAAAAATAATATATATTATTATTTATTAAAATAAAATTTAAATATTTTATATATATATTAAAAAAACACTGAAAATAATTAAAAAATTATTTTATATTTTAATATAAATAATATTATTATAATTTATTTAAAAAAATATTTTATATTATATATATATATATATATCGTATTTTATATCTTATAAAATTTCAAAACGTATATATCTACATATTCTGTATTGTTATCAAGATCGGATCCGTACATCAGATTAAAATAATTGATTTAATTAGCCGTGAAGTTTATCTTTAGTATTTTCATCATTTTAAAGTATGTAAATAAAAATGTGAAAACAAACAAACTAAGAACGGTACGCTAAGCTTTTAATATTTACAATGATTAAGAAACTCACCTACGGTCTGATTTACATGAAATTATTTTTGGATAAATAATATGTGTTATTATTTAGTTTTAAAAAAATTAATTTATTTTATATAAATAATTTAATTAAAAAATTAATTGATATAATTATGGTATTAGATTTTTTATTATATTTTATTTTAAAAATAAATTGATTAATTTAGATTGAAAAATTATAATTAATTGTTTATTATATAATTTTTTTAATCAAAATTATAATTAAAAATAATTAAAAAAATAAAATTATCTAATATATTAGACTAGTTCAATGTTAATGAAATTTTTTTATTATAAAATATAAAAAAAATTAATTTAAAAAAAATTATGTTATTTTTTAAGATTTAATTTGTTTTATTGTGTTTTCATAAAATTTACACAAAATTCACCTATCACATTGACTAAACTTATTTATTTACGTAAAGTTTGTTTATTGACTAAACTTATTTATTTACGTGATATAATAAGTAAATTTTGTGCAAACTTTATGAAAACACAATAAAAAAAATTAAATCCTAAACAATAACATGATTTTTTTTAGAATTAATTTTTTTAATATTTTATAATAGAAATAAAAAATCTGATTAACATCGAGATGGTCTAATATATTAGATAATTTTATTTTTTAATAAATTTTAATTATAATTTTGGTTAAAAAGATTATATAATAAACAATTAACTATAATTTCTCAATTTAAATTCGTCAATTTATTTTTAAAATAAAATACGATTAAAAATTTAACATTATAACTATATTAATTAGTTTTTAAATTAAATTATTTGTATAAAATAAACCGATTTTTTTGAAACCAAATAATAACGCGTATTATAATAACATGTGTCATCTATCCAAAAATAATTTTATGTGAAGTCGATTGGCGAATTTTCACCTTATAATGAAGCATTAAAAAAATTCAAAAATAATTAAATTGATAAATGGTGAAGCTTTATATGTAATTATGTTAATATAAAATTAATAATTAAAAATTATTAAAAAATAATTTATTTAAATTTATTAAATTATATAATAATTTTTAAATATTAATTTAATACAAAAATAATTACACATAAATTCCTACCTTCATAAATTTTCTTACCAGACTAAACCCATAAATAAAACGTGATCATCGATAGCAATGAAACACGTATCTACCCACACTTATGATTAGAACTTTTCTTTTCTTATTTTAAGGGTATGATTATTTATTTATTTGTTATTATGCTGATAAACGGATGCTGGAAATAAATGCACTAATGAAAGGGATTAAACAGCTTAACACCAAGTAATAAAATATTAAAATTAATCCTTTCCCCTACTTGGAGAGGAAGAGAAGAGAAGAGCGTGAAGAAGAGAGAGGGGCGAGGCGAGTGGAGTTGAGAGGGGGGAGAAGGTTCGCTTTAGTGTTGGCGGTTCCAGTTGTCCAATGAAAGCGATGTACGTAACAAGCGATATTTCGACACGAGATTTGGATCTTTTAAATTTTAAATTTTATTTTAGAGAATAAAATTTGATTTTTTTTATTTATTTTATAAGTGAAAATAAAATATAAAAAAAAAATTATTCAAAAATTTTTTATAATAAAATTTAAAATTTAAAGAATTTAAATTTTTTAACACTTGTGGGACCGCATGTCAAACCCCATTGACGCCTTCCCGAATATCTCTCATCTCCTTCAACCCTCATTATTGCTTTTCGGACGCGTGGCTTCTTCTTACGTCCATGCCCGGCCCCTAACCTCTTCTTCAACCCAACATTTCATTCTTCTCTTTTCATTGACATTTCTCTCGCTTATATTTACGAGCGAATAAAGGTCAGCGAAATTTTGTATTTTAATAATTTTGATTAATGGTTAAAATTTATTAAAATATTAATATATCGATATATTTAAAAGTTTTTAAAAGTTAAATTAATTTTTAAATAATTATTTATTTTTTAAATTAACTTTTTTAATTAAATTTATTTTTTAAAAATTTTAAATCAATTACATTAATTTTTTTGTTATTTTTTATTTTTAATAGTATTAAAATTTATTGATATAATACATTAAATAATACTATAATATATATTTAATAATTTTAATTAGTAACTATATAATAAATTTATAAAATTAGATTAAATTAATTTTAAATTAAAAAATTTTAATATTTCAAAATTTATCTTTAATTAGATTTTAATTTGATCTAATTTTATAAATATATTATGTTAATAGTCAATTAAAATTCTTAAATATATATTGTGATATCAATTAATATTTCACATTAGTAAATTTTGATGCCGTCAATAATAAATGTGACAAAAAGATTAACGTAATTAACTTAATTTTTTTAAAAAATAAATTTAATTAAAAGAATCATTCGAAAATCAATTTAAAAAACATAATTTTTTTCAAAAACGAATTTGACCAACTACTCATTCACAAAACCTATATTTTTGTTATACAAAATTAGAATAAACTACACTTTATTTTAGCTTATAAAAGTACTTATATATACAAAAGAACAACAATTTTTTAGCTAATTTAAATTATAATAGTAGGATAATTTACATGTTTAAAATAAATAGAGAATTGTTATTTATTTGTTCTCTTTAAAATTTGTATACATGCATGTTCTATAAATTATCTCTTTGTTTAAAAAAGACATGCATGTATGTAAATTTTGGAAAGGATAAACAAAATTTTTTTTTTCATTTATTTTAAACATATGTACGTACTGTATCTAAGAGGATGAGTTGAGGTTGGGAGGGGAGACGAGTTAATGGTCTCCACGAGCGAGGTGGTTTCTGGAGAGGCATGTGCTTGCAAAAACATTCCCACGGTTAAGTTAAAATGTTAAAGAGGTACTAAATTAGAAGGTAAAAACTCAGGTGAAGTCGATTTCACGTGAAGCTGATATTTGAGAGACGTTAGATATAGTTAAATCAGTTAAATCATCTGACGATTCTACCTGAATTTTCACCAAATTAAAATTAGTGTATTTACTTGGACAAGTTGCATGCTTCTGATTTTGTAGTGTGTTCCTAATTGAAATTTCTGGAGGTGGCGCTGAGATGACTCGATTGGACCGCAGTTCGAATGCTCCCAATTAAGTCGTTGCCATTGGACCCGAGCGAAGGCAACGTGATTGATCCTAGCCATGATTCATATGATATCGCTTGGATCATTCCGCAACAACATGTAAATTAGCTATAATAAAAAATTGAATTCTAAGTATGATTGTATTATACTAGCTATGCTAATTATTTAAGTGTGGTTAAAATCAATTTTTTTTTATATTTTGGTAATATCTTTTTTAAGTAATATTTTTTTAAAAATATTGTTTAACAATAAAAAATATTATTTAAATTTTAACCACACTTTTAAAATAATAATAATAATAATAATAATAATAATAATAATAATAATAATAATGTAAATTTTAATTCTTATTTTTAGTGTTTTTTTTTCCACAATTTTCCTATTTTTTATATATAGTTATAATTATAAATATTTTAAAATAATGTACCACAATTTTATTTTTTACATTTGTTATAAGTTAGAGTTTTTATATATGCTAAGTGTTCAGAGAGATGATTAGTAAGATCTCATATTTAAATTATTAAGCGAATTCTTAACTGCAGTTAAGATTCTACACAAAGATCGAGTACACCAATTGATAAACTCATTTCTCATGTAGGTCGGAAAAATGAAAAAATATCTCTTGAACCCCTTTTTTAATAACAATGTTAAGAAATCAAGAGGGTATCAGCTAAAAAGCAGCCAAATATTTTTGAATAAATCTAAAACTTTTATATGAATGATGTTTATATTAGGCATTAGGATGTTTCTTTTACTAAGTATTAAAATGTTTTTTTTTCTTATTAAATGGATATTCTTTTATATATTTTATAAATTTTTTTATATACTAAGAATCGGAATTGTTGAAAGTTTCGTGATTCCCGTCTCTATTTCTCTAACATATTATTCAGAATTTTAATTTGAAATGAGAAACAATTAATATCAAATATTATAAATTAAAAATAAATTAATTAATTAAATATAATTATAAATTAATTAAATTATTTATTTTTTAACTGACTATCTCTTATTTCCATATACTTTTCCTTTTTTTAATAGATTGAACTTGTTCACTTTAGACCAACTTCGTTTTTGAACCCGTATATAAACACTAAACGTGCAAAAGAATCATTATAAAAAATAATAATAAATATATATTTTTAAAATTTATCTATTTTGTATTCTAAAAATATATTTTAAAAAAATAATAAAAATTTAAATTTTTGATATATTTAACGTATTAAAATTATAAAAAAATTTATATTTTTAATAAATTTTAATAAAATATTCTTTTTAATATTCTTACATTATGTTCTTAGAACCCATATTAACAAGATTCTATTCTTCCTCAAAAGATACATCAACTTAATATTCATCATCTTTTTTAAATTAAAAATATTATTTATACATTAAAATTATTTATTAAAATTAACTATTAATATATTTGTATATAAATATATATAATTTAATTTATTTTTAACGTGTATTTATATCCTAATATATATTTTATAATATTAACTAATTTTAATAACTAATTTTAGTGTAGTATACACGTAGCATAATTCTTTTTAGATATATTTCACCGTGCTTTTTTCGGATATAAGCAACGGAATTGAAGAAGCAAACCCCAAAACCCACCAACCCATAAGCATTTTATAAAAGTTCATTTTTTTTAAGTGGTAGCATCTGTTTTATAAATTAAATTAAAAATAGTTTTTAATAAATATAAGTAACAATAAATATATTTAATAAAATAATTTTTAAAATATAAAAATATTATGATAGACATTAATATAAAAATTAAATTTTTTTTTTACCAAAGATAGGAGACTCGAACCCGTAATTTCTTAATTGAGTATGAAAAAACTATGCTATTTGAGTAGCTCATTGGTTATAAAAATTAAATTTAAATATTAATTAATATATAAAATTATATTAAATTTTTAGATTTTGATAAACATAAGTTAATTTTAAAAAGTTTTTTTAGATACTTTTAAAAATATTTTTGATTTTTAAAACTACAAATATAAACACATAAATTTTTTAATTTATTAAATATAAAATAAAATACTTATATTTTAAAAAAAAAATATAAGTACCTCTTCAAAATATTTTACCAAACCAATTATCAATATATTTCACACAACACTTGTCACCCCGTATTCTTCTTTCACCATCCTGCCATATAATCTAATCTAATGTAATGTCTAATCCCTTATCTCTTTCTATTCTTAGGCGCAATAATAACACCTTAGATTCTTTTTCATATATTCATGAGCTAGGATTGATTTCCTTAGCTCGCTTTTTAATTTCTTTTAATGTTTTGTATCCTCTATTTCTTACTACTGATGGCTTATTATCACCTAATAAGACCTTTGACAAGTGTAGTTGGCGAATCGCAAGACAATGGCATAAGCAACAACGTGGGAAAAATAGCTTAATCACGCTTTTTCAAGTTCAAATTCGTTGCGTGCAAAATAAAGTTGCAGGAGAAATAAGTTTCACAATGGAATGAACGTATTGTTATAGTATTGCTACTGTTATAATTAATAAAACTACAACAGTGCCTAGAGTTCAACTTGGTCTTTATTAACATCGTGACCAAAATTAATGGAAGTGTTAGTTACACATCATACATTCATACGTATTGCCAATGGAGAAAAAAAAAAGTGTTATACCTACCCAACAAATTATGTTATGGGGTATGACTTCGAAGCTTCCTATTTTAAAGTTGCGTTCTATGCTTTTCACGAACAAGTAAAACATCACTACTATGAGGCAAAATAACTTATTTAATTTATATTTTTAATATATATTTTTTAAAAGATAAAAAAATAAAAAATATTAAAATAAAAATATAAATAAAACCAAACGTACCTAATAAAATCTTTTATATCATGTGTTATTCTCGTACATTCCATTTAAGAGTACATGTGTTAAATAATTATAGGCTTATAGCACAAAACTATTCATATTTAATATATTTAATCATGTTTAAATAAAGATGATTATAAACATAATTAGATTAATTTATATGTAAATATATATTATGTCAATTATTTTTATCAAATATTTTAAATTATATAATAATTCTTTCAATTATTATTATCTTTACGCAAAAAATATTTACATATATCAGTAGTCACATTAAATAAAAGTAAAAAAGAGATACTACTTCAAAATATTAATAAGATTAATATGATTAGTATTTTTCAATTACATAAATTTTGTAATTTGTACCCCTAAGATTTTGACCTACATGGAGGGTGCGAGTATAATCAGAGTGAAACCACCGCATGTTTCTCTCAGCCTCTGCTTCTGCTTCTGCATCCGATGAACCGCATCCCTTTCCAATCCCAATTTTTCTTTGTCTTTCATCTAACCATGACGCTACATTATGCATGTTCTCTTATGTCTTTATTTATTATAATTTCTATTATTTCTATAAAGATAACTAATTTTTTTTATCTGAAATAAAAAATAAAAATGTGACATATTTTCTATTTACACATAAGTGATCATGCTTAATTAATTTTATTAATTTAACTATTAAAATTAATAACAAATAAAAAATATTATTAATTTAATTTTTTTACCAGAGTGAATTTTTTTATTATTTGAAAATCGACTTACAAAATAAAAATGTTTGTTTATTAAAATTTAAATAGTGTGCTAATTATTAATTAAAAAAAGTTAAATACAATAAATAGTTGTGATTCTTTCCTAGTTGACATAGATAATAAAAAAAGATATTTTTAGAATAACGTGACAAATAAATTTTTAAATATTTATATTAGACAAATAAATTTTTAGAAAATATTAATAAAGTGTTTTACTATGATAAATATGGACAAATTATATTTAAAGTATGATATATAATTATTTACGTAAAATAATATAAAACAAATAAAAATTTTTTTATATAAAAATCAAATAAACTCAAAATATCGTTTTTCTTAAAAAAGATATTTTATATAGTCGTTTAATCATATTTATTATTTTAAATAATTATTTATACAGTAAATATAAAAAATAAAATATTCACTTTTACTAACACAATATTATATAATTAAATATATTTATAAAATTATTTTAACAGTACATTAAAATTAATTTTTTTTATCTATCACTTATACTTATTAGTTACTAATAAAGTACTCAACAAAATTTAACATTCCTTCTTTCAACATTGCACTGGGACAAAATAATAATAATAATAATAATAATAATAATAATAATAATATAGTATGCATAAGTTATTTATATTTTTAAAGTTTTATATATTTTTTTATTATCTAATATAACAAATAAGTATATTATCAATAAAAATTTTATATATAAAATAACAATGATTTTATATATCAAATTTAAAATTTTAAAAATAACACAGCTGCTGCATGGTGTCATTCAATGAATAAACCGCTTGAATAACTCAACTTTGATATAAAAGTGAAACAGAAGTCTAAAATCGAAAAAGATACGTTAGACAAATCAATATAATTCGAAACTAGAGACTGATAATGAAAACAAGGACAGTCAATAAAAAGAAGATAAACTTAAAAATAGATAATTTAATGAAGATGTGTAAAGATTGTATGAAGTTTATGCCGATTAATATTTTAAAAGTATAAATATCTGCATGAGAAGTTGTCTCGTAATTTGAATTTTGAGATACAGTATGGTTTTTAAAGTCACGAAATATCTTCGAACTTTCTGTATTCATGTTTGACACCCCATCTATATCTCAACTTACAAGATACAGGTAAAAATTAAATTCTGAACACTAAAGACATAAAATAAAATAAGAGTGCATAAGTGCACATGAGGATGTATTTTTTTTTTGGAAATTCAGGTACAATCGACTTCATGTAAGGTTGATACTTGAAAGTCACTAAATGATTTAACTGATTTGACTAAATTTTTATCTAACGACTCTCAGTATCAAGTCGAATTCACCTGAATTTTTACCATTATTTTTTCTTGATATCTGATATTTATATCTACTATGATAATGCAAATAATTTTTATAATTATCAATACATTTAATTTTTTCTTTTTGATAAAATTTTTAAGTTTATACTTGCACACATATAAACAAATAAGAACTATTGACTGCCCACTCTTTTTTTTTTTCTTGTTCCTTTTTATCTATATTTATACAACAATAAAATAAAAATTATTTTAAAAATAAAAGACGATAGAAAGTTTATTCTAATTAGAAGTTAATAAAAAGTTTCACATGTACGAGATATTTTTTAATATAAAAAAATTAAACTAATATTATATGGCTAACATGCAGTTTAATATAAAAAAATAAATAATAATATTATTATTATTAATATTATTATTATTATTATTATTATTGAAAGATAGATAATAAATATATGATTGTGGTTTAATCAATTATGATTATTACAGAAATTTTAATTAAAATTGTAATATTCTAAATTATTTATATATAATAAATTTTAATATAACAATTATATCTTTTATGATTTTTTTTTAAGATAGAAAAAGTATACTTATTTTTTTCAAACACAGTGATATGTTTTGCATGAAAAATATTTGATTTAACCTCGTTCCCCATATATATATATATATATATATATATATATATATATATATATATATATATATATATATATATATATATATATAAAATACTCATAAGAGTACTGTATTTATACACTTAGTTAGTTTAGTATTAAACTTAGTTTTATATTTATCATTTATTATTCAATCAAATGGTAAATATTTTTAGTTAAAATTATATTAATTTAATCTATATATTAACAAATAACAATTATTTTTTACACTTATTTTTATTTTGCATTGTATTTAAACAAATACTAATAAACTTCTCATTTTTTCTACTACAAATATGATTCTCATTTTTAATATCTCGTGCTAAAATTCAATCTATCATACTTTCGTTTAAGCGTTTTTAAAATCTGATTGTTGAGTGTTTTAAAAAATGTTCGTTAAAAAAATTAAGAATTGTTGAGACTAACAAGAGGTAGAAGGAAGGTTATAGCATAGTAGCATGTATAAAGGACACCCGGCATGATTGGGAGGAATGGAAAAGGATGAATGCGTGACACGCGCAAGGCATGCCGGAGATGTATGATTTAGAGTGTGTTGGTGTCTTATTTCGGATAAACTACAGGATTCATGTATCATACTAAAGTTCAATCTCAACTTTCATTTAACCGCCTTAGAAAGCTTATGCATAGTAGCATGAAGGACACGCGGTATGGTTGGGAAAAATGGAAAAGGATGAAAGTGCGGAAGGAAGGAAGGTTATAGCACAGTAGCATGAGGACACGCGGCATAGTTGGAGGTATGAAAAAGAATGAAGGCGTGACACGCGCAAGACATGCCGGAGATGCATGATTTGGGGTTATTGGTGTCTTATTCCAGATACACTCCGGAATTCGGGATAGCCGCAACCTCCTTATTAACTTTCTTCCTCACTGCCACCTATA
This sequence comes from Arachis hypogaea, assembly GCF_003086295.3. Taxonomy (NCBI): domain Eukaryota; kingdom Viridiplantae; phylum Streptophyta; class Magnoliopsida; order Fabales; family Fabaceae; genus Arachis; species Arachis hypogaea. The sequence goes on from NC_092048.1 coordinate 132,044,673, forward strand.
CTCTCCGCAACTTACTTTGAAACACGCGTGCCTTCCTTGTAAATAGCAAATACTGGTAACTAGCATTTTGCATCGCAATCAGCGTAATCTGCTATGCAACTACTGATATGCCACGACCTCCTTATTAGCTTTTTTTTCACTGCCACCTATACTCTCCGCAACTCACCTTGAAACACATGTGCCTTCCTTGAAAATAATAAATATTAGTACGTAATATTTTGCATCGCAATCAGTGTATTGTAATATGGGCAATACGTATGTGCGCTGCTGAATGCTAATACTGTTGGCGCTTCATGTATGGAGATTGTATTCAGTGTATGTAAGAGATAAACAACAACAAAAACTAGGCTCTACATTTTTGTATTGCTTAGAATGGTGGGATCTAGACAATATCTCCTTTCCTTGCCATTAATCTATAGACAACATGCATGGGGTTTACTGTCTAGTGGATATGGATCGCAACTTTGTTATTGGATATGCATGTATTTTTTGGATTGATCTATCAACTAGACGGCTGCTTTATCTATACGCACAAAAATCCATATTTTTATTATATACAAATATCATCTTTTATGCGTACTTTTATCATATATTTTATAAAACAGTTTTTCTAGGAACAACTAATTGAAAAATAAACTGTCTATTAAAAATAATAATAATCATTCACTATTTTAATTTTTTGAATTGCAAAAATACGAAGAATTGGATTGAACTAATTTATGTTATAATTGGTTCTTTAAATTTTTTTTTATAAAATTATTTATTTAAAAAATTTAAACTATTAAAATATAATACATAAGTATTTATATTTTTAGTATGTAAGTTTAATATGTTTTTTATTTACAAAACAAAATAATATATTCACAAAGTAAAATTGTCAAGCAGATCAATTGGATTAAATTTGATTAGTGCATCAAGCACTTACAATATTTCTAATTTAGTTCAATTCCATTTTTACGCTCGTAAAATATCACATAAATATTTGTAGCATTATATATCATAAAAATTAACTTTAGATTTAATGTGAAATTTATTATTTCAACACTTAATCTCAATTTAATTAAAAATTTATGTTATTTTTAATTATTTCAAATATGGTCAATTAAATTCTAAAAAATCAACTAAAATAAAAATTATAGAATTACATAATTAATAATTATATACTATATTTAAAAGATATTATACACTAATTAAAATAGACTTAAAATATTATTTAAATATTATTTAATTAAGCATAACAATATTAAAAAAAGCACATCACATGTTTGAAACATTATATATTTTGATTCATTGAATTTGAAAAAAAAATTACAATAGAAAAATTATAATTTTGTGTATTTAAATTGAAAAAGAAATTATAATTTTATAAATAATTGAAAATAAAACCATTGAATAAGTTAGAATATATTTATCTATCAAATTAATTAGAAGATAATAAATAAAGAAATAATGTAATGAAATGAAAAAGTTCAACTGAGTACATCTTATTTCGTTTGATTGAACTTTTGTGGTCTAAGATAGAATAATATTATACGTTTTCTTTATTTATTGGGTTATATAAGTGGTAGTATTTAGTTGGTCTTTTTTTTAAATGATATGATTTTTTTTATTGATACAAATTTCATTTTAAATATTATATTTAATATAAATTTTAGTTTTAAATTAGTTTAATTACTATATATGTCAGGAGTGATTCCAAAAAATATTTCAGTAGAATGAATCTATTTATTATATAAATTATCCTATTTATTTTTTAAAACAATTTGGATGGAAAATATTGATTTAGGCTAAAAAAATTGGCTAAAAAATCACTTTTGGACAAAAAAACTAGACGGGTAGAAATTTGTTTTAGTTGATGAATTTGTTGTAAAATAAATAACTAATAAAGATATAATAAATATAAAGTAAATAAGTATAAATAGAAGATTCTAGTTTTAATATTTATCAATATAATTATCTCACTATAATAATAAAAGAAACTCATATATTTACTATATATTAGTAATGTATGAAAGAGGGAGGAGAAAAGTTTTGTATATGAGCAATATAAAGAGAGAGAATTGATTTTTATTTATGTTGTATGTTTAGTCAGAGACTAAGCCTCTATTTATATACATATAAGGTTACTTTGTCAAACCTTATTAAATGTGATTTCTCTTGAAAACTTAGAGCTTTATGAAAAATGGGCGTCCACATTCTTTGTACTTATCACAACACTCTCCTTTGATGACTATTTAGGATTATGCCTCATTAAAACCTTATTAAAGAAAAATCTAATAGAAAAAATCTGACCAAGAAAAAAAGAGTACAGTCTTCCCTCTTGTCGATATCATTTAATGTCTCGAAATCGGTGCATCCCAATCTCAGGTACCAATCTTTCAAAGGAGGATTTTGGGAGTGACTTTGTAAATAAATCTGTCAGATTGTCACTTGAGCGGATCTGTTGGATATCAATTGTCCCTTAATTTTAAAGATCACCCATGAAGAAGAATTTGGGAGAAATATGCTTTGTTCTATCACCTTTGATATATCCGTCTTTAAGTTGAGAAATACATACTGTATTATCTTCTATTCTTGTATGAAAATAGACTCCGAGGTATAGCTCGTTCTGCTAGTGCTTGAACAGACTTTCCCTGGAGCGAGAGGAGTGGAACGTCGTCTTCTTGTTGGGGAGGCGGCGTTGGACACCTGCAAAGGGACTCCAACGCTCAAGTAAGAAAGAGTATAAAGTGATTCAGAGTAAAACTGAATGTATCGCGTACCTTTAGATTAGTAGCTCGTTGGTATTTGTAGTGAGTTGTTTGAGTGGTTTGTTATGTGGATCAGGTCCGTTATTCGTATCTTGTTTGTATGTTTGACGGGGTCTGAGGTTTGTTATCATTCAGATTTGTTGGGATGGTACTGGCCTGAGTGGAGATGGTTGTTGGGGAGAGTATATCTACCAGCTATACCAGGTTCCGAGGTTATAGCGGTTGTGGGTCAGGGTTGAGTAACGGATCATCTTCAAACAGGACAGTTGGAGCTATCTTATGATCAATTAGTCCACATGATAACAGAATATATTGGATCAGACTCCTGAGCCAAAAATACTTGCGACTAGTTTCATGTATCACTAGTATTTCAGCATGATTAGAGGAGGTTGCTGCTATCGTCTGTTTTGTGGACTTCCATGATATAGCTGTACCACTATATGTGACCAAGTATCCTGTTTGAGATCTCCCTTTGTGTGGATCCGATAAGTATCCTGCATCTACATAGCCAACTAGTTGTGACTTGGATCCATATGAATAAAATAATCTAATATCAACCGTTCCATGAAGATATCGAAAGATTTGTTTGATTCCACTCCAATGTCTTCTGGTTGGAGAGGAACTATACGTTGCTAGTAAGTTCACAGCAAATGATATATCGGGTTGTGTGTTATTAGCAAGATATATTAGCGCTCAAATGGCACTAAGATATGGTACTTCGGGACCAAGGATATCTTCATTTTCTTCCTTAGGACAGAATTGATCCTTTTTCACATCCAAAGATCTTACGATCATTTGGGTACTTAACGGATGTGACTTATCCATATAAAATCTCTTCAAGATCTTTTCTGTGTATGTTGTTTGATGAATTAAGATCCCATTTTTTGTATGCTTGATCTGCAGGCCGAGACAAAATTTAATTTTTTCAAGATCTTTCATCTCAAACTCTTCTTTTAGAGTTTTATAATTGTTAGAATCTCTTCAGGAGTTTCAATGATATTTAATCATCAACGTACACAGCAATTATAATGAATCCAGATGCAGATTTCTTTATGAAAACACACGGAAAGATATCATCATTCTTGAATCCGTTTTTGGCCAGATACTCAATACGACGATTATACCACATTCGTCCAAATTGCTTTAGACCATATAAAGTTCTTTGCAATTTGACTGAGTATAACCCTTGCGAATATTCATTGGATAGTTTAGATATCTTTAGTCATTCAGGGACTTTCATATAGATATCACGATCTAATGAGCCGTATAAGTAGGCTGTTACTACATCTATTAAATGCATATGTAGTTTATGATATGCGGATAAACTGACCAAATAATGCAATGTTATCGTATCCACTACAAAGGAATATGTTTCTTCATAATCTATACCGGGCCTTTGTGAAAAATCTTGTGCCACAAGTCAGACTTTGTAACGCACAACTTTATTTTTCTCATTTCGTTTTCTCACAAATACCCATCGGTATCCAACAGGTTTTAAATCTTCTGGAGTACAGACTACAGGTCCAAAGACTTTATGTTTTGCAAGTGAGTCTAATTCAGCCTTCATGGCTTCTTTCCATTTTGGCCAATCATTCCTTTGTCGACATTCTTCGACTGATTTTGGCTCAAGATCCTTACTTTCATGCATGATATTTAATGCCACATTATATGCAAATATTTCATTGATAATTGTCTTATTTCGGTTCCATTTCTCTCCTGTAAAGACATAATTTATCGAGATCTCGTTATTTTCACAATTTTTAGGTACCTGAACGTCTTCTGGCGTTAAAATTATATCATACTTTTGGACAACTACAGGTGTCTTTACTATGTCTTTTTCAACAGGAATAGTATTTACCTCTTTTCTTTTTCGAAAATTTTTGTCTTTGGAACCGACAGGCCTACCATGCTTCTGGCGTGAATTTGCTTCGGTGGCAATTTGTTCGATGGGACATCAACTTGAATCGAAGCATTTTCAGCCAGTATATAGGATTTAGTTATCCTCTTTGTATCAGAAAATACATCAGATAATTCATTTGCTATCCTTTGCAAGTGTTTAATCTTTTGAACTTCTAATTCACATTGCCCGGATCGAGAATCTAAATGCATAAAGGATGATGCATTCCAATTAAGTTTCTTTTAAGGAAACTTATTCTCTTCCCCCTAATGTTGAAAATTTTGATTCATCAAAATGACAATCCGCAAATCGGACTTTAAATACATCCCCAATTTGTATCTCAAGATACCTTATTATAGAGGGGGAATCATATCCAACATATATCCCCAATTTTCTTTGGGTTCCTATTTTGGTGCGAGAAGGTGGTGCAATGGGAACATATATCGCACACCCGAATATTCTTAAATGGAAAACATTTGGCTGCCGGCCAAAAGCTAATTGCATAGGAGAGAATTGATGGTAACTCGTTGGCTTCAAACGAATAAGTGCTGCAGCATGTAAAATAGCATGCCCCCAAACCGAGGTTGGGAGATTTGTTCTCATAAGTAAGGGTCTAGCAATCAATTGGAGGCGTTTAATAAGTGATTCTGCTAACTCATTTTGTGTATGAACATAAGCTACTGGATGTTCAACACTTATTCCATTAGCGATACAATAAGCATCAAAGGCTTGGAAAGTAAATTCATCAGCATTATCAAGACGAATTGCTTTGATTGGATTTTTTGAAAACTGTGCTCTTAATCGAATAATTTGAGCAAGTAATCTCGCAAATGTCAGGTTGCGATAAGATAAGAAGCACACATGTGACCATCTCGAAGATGCGTCTATTAGGACCATAAAATATCTAAAACATCCACATGGTAGATGCATAGGTCCACATATATCGCCTCGAATCCTTTCTATGAATTTAGGGGGACTCAATTCCAATCTTTACTGGTGATTGCCTTAAAATTAGCTTCCCTTGAGAACATGCAGCACAACAAAATTCATTATTTTTAAAAATCTTCTGGTTCTTTAGTGAATATCCATGAGAGTTTTTAATAATTCTCTGTATCATGGTTGTTCCCGGATGACCCAATCGATCCTGCCAAGTTATGAATTCATTTGGGCTAGTAAACTTTTAGTTTATATAATGGCATGTGATTCAATTGCACTAATCTTGGTATAATATAATCCAGATGAAAGTGAGGGTAACTTTTCTAATATAACATTTTTATTTGAATCATGAGTTGTGATACATAAGTACTCATGATTTCCCTCATTCATTGTTTCAATATGATATCTATTTCGGTGAATATCTTTGAAACTCAACAAGTTCCTCCGAGACTTGGTAGATAATAGTGTATTATTTATTATGAATTTTGTTCCTCCAGGAAACAAAATTATAGCTCTTCCGGATCCTTCTATCACATTGCCCGAGCCAATAATAGTATTAATATATTCTTCTTTTGGCACAAGATGGGTAAAATATATATTACTTTTGAGAACGGTGTGCGAACTCGCACTATCTGCAAGGCAAATATCTTAACTATATGTCCTTGCCATTCTCTTTAAAGACAAATAATAATAAAATTAGTAAAAATATCTACGCAGTAAAATCATTTCCCTTGATTGAAAATATTTTCATAAGAAGTATAGTATAAAAATTTTATTATTATTATCTTGGCACATTCAATAATTTTGAAATTCATAAATATTTTATCAAACATTATTCATATATATCACACTTGAAATCCAAATGCATAAAACTTAACAAGAAGTTTCTTACATTATTTATTCATATGAATAATTAACAAATACATATATTAAATTATTCCATTATTGATCAAATGACCAATATTTCTTTCAGGATCCTCAAAGAAATCATATATATCATAATGAGTGGTGGAAATCTCAACAGCATCATTTGAAACAAATTTCGTTTACTTTCCTTTGTCATCCTTTTTCAAAGATGCTTGATAAAGATCGACTACGTGTCTTGGGGTACGACAGGTAAGCGACCAATGACCCTTTCCACCACAACGGAAATATTTTTCCTCAATTGATTGACTTTGCCCATTGTTTCTTTCTTTATCCCACTTTTGGTGATATCCTTTCTTGTGAATATAATTCTTCCTCCTTCCATAATTTTTCTTGTTACCAAAACCTTGTCATTTACCTCTTTTGGGGTAATGATTTGCCGCATTTACTTCAGGAAATAGGGCGGCGCCAACTAGACGCGCTTCATGATTTCTTAAAAGCAACTCATTGTTGCATTCAGCTACAAGAAGGTAAGAAATTAACTCAGAATATTTTTTAAATCATTTTTCTTGATACTGCTACTGCAAGAGCACATTTGAGGCATGGAAGGTCGATAAAATTTTCTCTAACATATTATTATTAGATATCTTTTCCCCACATAATTTCATTCGTGAGGTGATTCGAAACATTGTTGAATTATATTCATTTATGGATTTAAAATCCTGTAGACGCAAATGCGTCCATTCATATCGGGTTTGAGGAAGTATCACCGTCTTTTGATGATTGTACCTTTCTTCAATGTCTTTACACAGATCTGCAGGATCTTTTAATGTGAGATATTTATTTTTCAATCCTTCGTCAAGATGACGACAAAGAAAAATCATGGCCTTGGCTTTATCCTTTTGGGATACATTATTTTCAGCCTTAAGTCCTTAACGGTATCTCCAAGATCCATTGAATCAATATGGATTTTAGCATCTAGTATCCATGATAAATAGTTGTTTTCAGATATATCAAGAGCATTAAATTCAAGATGAGAGAGTTTAGACATAATAAAAAATTGTTACCTGGAGTCTTCCTAAAATTTGATCAAAGTCTCATGTTGATAACGTGTTGTAAAATAAATAACTAATGAAGATATAATAAATATAAAGTAAATAAGTATAAATAGAAGACTCTAATTTTGATATTCACCAATAAAATTATCTCACCACAATAATAAAAGAAACTTATATATTTACTATATATTAGTAACGTATGAAAGTGGGAGGAAAAATTTTTTGTATATAAGCAATATAAAGAGAGAGAGAGAGAATTGCTTTTTATTTATGTTGTATGTTTCGTCAGAGGTTTAAGCCTCTATTTATATACATACATGTGACGCATTATGATACCAGTACATATCTCTTCTCAACTTATTTTAAAAAAATATCTTCATAATTATATATAAAAATCAGCATTTAATGGATAATTAGACTAATTGTCAATTATTAATATTTTTAATTATTCTAATTATATTAATTATCAATCATTCTAATTATCAATCATTATAATATAATTTTTAATCAAACATAATCGATGACAAATTGATATTGATATCAATAATAAAAAATTCAATTATTCTAATTATATTAATTATCAATCATTCTAATTATCAATCATTATAATATAATTTTTAATCAAACATAATCGATGACAAATTGATATTGATATCAATAATAAAAAAATAAACGTAAATTTATGATTCTAATTACCATAAATATGATACTAATGTAAATATCTTTGTTAAAATAGTCTATAATGCACGTGTATATAACCAATTTGGATTGGTCGAGTGGTCAACTTTCTCGTCCACTTAAGCAAGTATCGGGGGTTCGAATCTTGCCTTGTGCACATGCAGCAACCTGTTGGCCAGCGGCAAACCCTTAAATAAAGCTCAGATCCGCGACAGATTAGTTCTTGACCTTTCGAGTTGGAGGATATCGTGGAAAACAAAAAATAAATAAATAAAGAATGCACATGTATATTAATTAGTGACAAATTGATATCGATATCAATAATTAATTTCTATAATTAATTTAGTATTACTAAATGTTATATATATTGTTTCTTTTGTGATTCATGAGTCTAAGTTTGAGAGTTAAAGTATTTTGTTTAATTTTTTAATTTGTTATTCTTCTTTGACTACTTCATAAAATAAAAATGTATTCTTTGTTATTTATCGAAGTTGATTCTTTTAAGATACAAATTATAATTTCTTTATGATATTTTTTTATGTAGCCAATCTATTATTATTCTTTTGATAATTTGATAATTATTTTTACTCAAACTTATTCTTTTCATCTATCGAGCAATTGCTTCCAAGGAGCTCTATAGGCCAAGTTTAAATTCCATCCCCTCCATGTTTTCTACGTCTACTCAAAAATCTTTGAAGGGGACTATATAATGAAATTTAATTTTCGCAATTTAGGTTCAATTTTGTTAGAAGTATGTCAAGCTTGGAGATGCGATTTCAAATATTGGTACTGTATTTAATTTTTTTTTAAACTTTTCGTAATAAAAATAATTTTATAAGATATTGTGATTTTTTTCAAAAACTACCGGTCTTGCTGCATTAGTGCAATGCCATTAATGGAAATAAAGGTTAATTTAGTTTCTCGGTGTGACTATTCTATACTTTGTTACATTACATGAATAGCAGATGATGAAACTTATTTAACAAAAGGATGATCTATATTTTCACGGATTCAAAATGTTCGAGCTAATGATGACATTGTTTCAGTTGAGTGTCGTTAATAGAATGACTCTAATCTATATGCGTCTAAGGACTATAATAGCTTAGATATTATTTAAATAATTTAGTTCTAATATTAGTATTTGATTAAATTAATTTTAAAAAATTTAAATTGTTGTCTCAATTTATATATTACGACTATTATTTTTGGGTATATTATTTTTAAATTTTATTATATGAAATTTTTTGTTTTTAAATTTATTTTTTATTTTTATTTACTCTCAATATAACTAAAAAAATAAAATAGTTAAGTTAAAAAATATACTAATAATAAATAATATCTTTGATGACAATTATTTTAATTAATTATGTAAAATTATTGTAAATAAATGATAAAATAATTAATTGTTGGGTTAAAATTTTATTAATAATAGTATTTATTGAAAATTTTAGATGTCCAATAATATATTTAGTTGGGTTAAAATTTTGTTAGTGTGTAATTAATAGGATCATCATTGTGTTAAAATTTTATTAATATATATTAACGTATAATTAATTGCACGTATAATCGTATGATAACTCATAATGAATAGTAGATTAAGGTAAAATTTAGTTGTCTAATAATATATATATATATATATATATATATATATATATATATATATATATATATATCATTGGAATAAAAAGATAGGTTGATGAAGAATATTAATATTATGATTGTTTAGTTATTAAGATAGAAATAATGGTTATTAAACTCATCCGTTACAATATTAAGAATGAATAATATTTAAAGCTAAATTACAATTCATCATGAATAATTAAATTTTAATTATAATTCATATTGCATAATAGATTAATACTTATTTCCTTTGGATAATAAACGAGATAATTAAATAGTATTACATAAATTAGTAAATATTTTTAAATTATATATATATATTAATAAATAAAATATTTAATTTACTTATTTAAAAGAAATATCAAGAATTGGCTTCAAAACAAAGCAGCCACAGTTCACTCTTTTTATTAGATACCTATTTTATACGCATGCATTTATATAAGTTTTGTTATCCATCATATTATGTTTGTTCACATATAAATTGACAAAACACATTATATGTATAAATATTAGTTATAAAATCAATTATTATATATTTATATATATTTATACATATTTTTTATATAATTTTAATTAAATAATCAATTATTATAATAATTAAATTTATTATAGTAAATTAATTAAACGTACAATTGATCAATTATTATTTTTATTTATAATAGTATAATAATTTTTTATAAAATATTAAATATACATTTCTATTTACAGTAGCCTATTGACGACCATTTTTACTGTTATTTGATAAATTTAATCTGTTATTACATTATTGGTAGTTCTCTTGAGTATTCTTAGAGTACCCAAAGAAACTCCAATATTAACAAAAGCTCGAACTAGATTGACCAAACGGTTTGAACAAAAACCGACCCTTAAAGAAACTCCAATATTTATTTTTTTTATTATTCTTGTTAATTTTTTATAATTATATTTTTTATTATTATATTTTTTTTTTCAAATTTTTTAAATGAAAAAATGAGAATAAATTAGATTTCTATAATTTATTCTATTTTATCATCAAACAGAATATAAAAATATTAAATTTTATATCTTTATCCTTTATGTCTTATTATCAATATCTTGTTTTGTCCTGTTTTTACGAACAAATGCAGCCTAAAAGTGCAAGTCCAAACTACATTAGTATTAATTTTGAAACAACTATAAAAAAAATAGAATAAATTCCAATGGAGCCATGAAGGGTTTTTCAGAACAGGGAAATACATGTCAGAGGTGTTTCCAAAGTAGGGATATCTTGCTATAATACCATTCAACACAATTTATGTAGGCTTGCTTTGACCAAAATTTGTGCTTGCTGAGCTGTCAAACTAAACAAACCACCATCAGAATTATTTACTTTGAAAATTGAAAATTCAAGGTTGGAGTTGTTGGAGAGCAATTTCAAACATATGTTACATGGTCACTAGAAATTGAGACTTGAAAGATTTAATGTTGTTCTGTGTAACACGTTTGATACACATTACGTGGTACACTGGTTTATGCAAGCATTTGTTAAGTTAGTCAATCTATAATTCAGTTATTGCCACGTTTAAGTGAAATTTTGGTTTGTGTAAACATCAGTGTCAAAATATCATATCATACCAATACGATGATTCTTGTTCTCTTGAGCGAAATTCTACGAATGACGAATATAATCACGTGGTCCCATTTACACAGCTCTAAGCAATGTTTGATTTGAGGCACATGGTGAATAGTAGTAGAACAATAGTACATACCCACAGGCAAACAATATTTCCTTTAGATGAATTATGATTTCTTATTGTACAAAGGTATGTATAAGAAATTATAAGATATAACATTTGATCCTGTTGAAGGAAAAAAAAAAAATTAAGAATATCCATCATGTTTGATTTCATAACAAATTAACAATTAACAACCATGTGCTTAGCTTCCTGTTGGATCGAAAATATCATTCTTAATGAAAAAGGGTACTTGAAGCCAGGAGATCCTAAATTTTGATGAATATTAACAATAAACTAATTAAGAAATACGAGAATATATGTTATTTTCATACTAGTTGAAATCCATGCAGGGTCCGTTCTTGATCAAAAGAAATAATCTGTCACTTACAAGACACAAGGATGAAACAAATGAAAGAATGTGGAACCTTTATTCTGAAGATGGTTAACAACAATTAACTGGGAAGTGGGAAGTAACATGAATGTTATGTTATTCTCATGCTGGGTTGGAATCCGTTCACAGTTAAGCCTCCATCAACCGAAATGACCTGTCCAGTGATGTAAGAGGCCGCGGGCAGACAAAGGAAAGCCACCAAGGATGAAATCTCTTTAGGTTCCGCGATACGCCCAAGAGGAGTTCGAGACAGCATTTCATCTATGTACTTCTTGTTGCGCAGCAACTATGGCAGCAGAAAACAATGAGCAAGAATTGTTATTAACAAAAAGTACTAACAGTATATACTATATACTCAAAGTTCATGAGAAATACTGATTTTTCAGAAACGAACAAATAAACACAAATAGTTATCAACTTTGAAGATCCATACATCTTGATCATGCAGCTTAACTAGACAATGCAAGAGCCAAACAACTACATACTCTAGATAAGTTAAGTTATGCAAGATCTCTTAGTTGATGAATTAAGGATTTGAAGACCATTGATTTATTTCACCATGTTCCTATTAGTAGTTACTTACTTCTATTTCACAAGTCATTGCCCCTTTTTTATTACTCAAAAGGAAGTCTTGGTGGTATATATAGTCAAATACATTGGCAGAAACTGCCTAGTTCAGATGCAATGAAATTTCTAAGACAACAGACAAGCTATGATTGTATATCTCTGAGTTATTCATCATAGGGGAATATGTTATCTACTGCTCTTTAGTATGTTAAAATTGAACTGGTAAAAACGAAGGATCTTAAATTCTTGTATTATTTATTAAAAATCTGAACTCTCTTTTAATGGTTGAGCACACTCTTCAGTGACAAGTACATGCTACTGAACAAAAATACTAACCCTGCAGTGATATCTCAAGTGCATCATTACAATCAGTTAACTTTCATGTAAAAGGACTTAACGATGAACTACATTGGACCAGACTATAGAAATTTCAGATTTCACTTACAGTTTAGCAGATATTTATGGAACAGAAACTTATAAACTAGTTTTCGAAGTCCCTACTGAGTCAACAGGAAAGTCAATGTACCATTACTCTAAAATCTATCTTTGAATCCGTGGGAAGAAAACGGAATGTAACTAATCAACTGAAAACATGAAGCAAGAGTATTACATGTTCTACAAGTGGTGTATTGGTGGTTGCAGGAACAACACAATTGCTCCTTATGCTGTCTTTTGCCCATTCACAAGCCAGATTCTTCACAAGCTGATTAATTGCAGCTGAAAACAGCATTGGACACAAAACATTTGATCACAACAACATTTTAGAATAAGCAAGGGAAAAAGTTAAATAGTATGAATGCTTACCTTTACTTGCGGCGTAGACTGTTCCAGTACCTAAGCTCACCACACCAGCAATAGAAGAAATGAACACAATGCTTCCCATTTCAGAAGCTTTTAGAAGAGGATGCACAAGTTGGCACAGATGGAATGCAGAGTCTAAATTAATTGCCATCATTTGTGAATAGTCTTCAGCAGAGTACTCAATTGTTGGCTTCCTAAAATTTGCTCCAACATTGTTCACCTAAGTTCATGTAAGGAATCAAGATTATTTCCCAACGATCCCCTTTCTTCTTCTTTTCTTTTATCTTAAACAAAGAATGCATTCAGTGATTAAGTCATAAGGTCAACATTATAATCTACTACAATTTATAAGTAACACTTAACATACAACATTGAATTTCAACATTTACTATTTCTAATTTAGAAGTGGGGCATTAACTTACATAAATGTTGAGTTTGCCATTGAAGGTGGAGGTCACTTTCTGAATGAGATTCTCTCTGTGGGCTTGAGATGACACATCACACACTGATCCAGAAACCAAAAACCCCTTGCCACGCCATTCATCCAAGCAATTATTCAGCTCTGCTTCGTTTCTGGAACAAGTGTGAACTTTGGCCCCAAATCCACACAATTCCTCCACGATGGCATGCCTATAAGAGAGAGTAACACAGTTTTCGATATTCAGATAAAATAGAAATCAAGGGGAAATAAAAAAAGATCAAATTTTCAATTGTGTTGGCCAAAGTTTGAAGCTTTGTAGCTGAAATTGAAATGGGTAAGGATCAAAATAATGTCTTTTGCAGTAAATGAAAAAGAAAAACATAAAAGGAGAAAGTGACCCGATGCCGCGAGTTCCACCGGTAACGAGAGCGGTCATTCCATTGAGCGACCATCTTGAGGATCTGTTATTGGTACTGCTTTCTGCAACTGCCATTTTAGTATGTCCCAACTTAATTTACTGTGTCCACATATTTTTCTGAGCACAAGGGTTATCTCCTCCTAATTATACATATGTTTACGTTCAATTATGATGTTTTTAAATGTATTGCTTAAATCCCAAGTCCCAACTCATGGTTAATTGTTAAATAATCCTTTTCTTAATTGTGAAACAACTATATTAAATATACATGAAAAATTAACCACCATTCGTGTAAAATGCATATTGAATACAAAATATATATTGAAAATTAAGGGTGGGAATTTTATGCTGTTTTTCCATATACTCACTTTCGTTGACTAGTTAATGTGAATTCCTCAATCAAAGGTGAAATCATCATCAAATGATAAATTGAATTTGCTAGTCCATATTTGTGGATACCTCTCTCAGTAGAGGCTTCATTGTTTATAAATAATGATACAAGTTACAACTGAGTTTGAATAAAAGGAACAATCAATTCATAAAAGAATGAAATTGAAGAATGAGATCAAGGTCTTCAACTAGGAGCAACTAATGGAACTTCAGGTAATTCTCATGCTGGGTTGGAATCCATACACTGTTAATCCACCATCAACCGAAATAACTTGTCCAGTGATGTATGATGCAGCAGGCAAGCACAGGAAAGCCACCAATGATGACACTTCTTCTGGTTCTGCGATGCGCCTAAGCGGAGTTCGAGATAGAATATCCTCTACAAACTGTTGGTTCTTAAATAACTACAAGCATAAAAGAAAGGAAATTGTAAAAAACACATTATATTTTATTATGAGAGGATTATATTATGAATGAAACTAGAGGTGCAATTTAGTTTAGTGCTTCTTCATAACCATAAAAATGTTCTCAGAAAGAAAACAGTTAAAAGAAATGAAGATACGCAATAAAAGAGCTTACATATTCAACAAGGGGGGTTCTGGTTGCCCATGGTACAACACAGTTGCTCCTTATGTTGTCTTTTGCCCATTCGCAGGCTAGATTTTTTGTGAGTTGATTGATTGCAGCTGAAAATTCAATGAACAAAATATCATTGTTTATGTGTTTAGTAATCATGTGTGACTGAAAAAAGATCAAATGACTGGATATAGCAACTAACCTTTACTTGCTGCATAAACGGATCCAGTACCTAAGCTTGTAACACCTGCAACAGATGATATGAACACAATGCTTCCCATTCCGGATGCTTTTAGAAGAGGGTATGCAAGTTGGCACAGATGGAATCCAGATTCAAAATTAACTGTCATGAGCTCTGAAAATTCTTCAGCACTATACTCAGTTGTTGGTTTCCTAAAATTTGTTCCAACATTGTTTACCTAATCACAAAGTCACGCATATGTATGATCTGCGATAAGTAAATTAGATGAAAGGACTAATAGATGAGTTTGAAGCGATTTAGTGAACTTGTGGGAATATAAACTTAGTAATGAATTTAGAAATATTATCAATGATGTTGGTAATTGATTAACTCCAATGAGTGACTTCTCCAAGCTATGAAAACAGAGTACATGAATTAGATTCATTGGTAAATGTTTATAGAAAACTGATCTATTACTTTTTTTCACTCACATTTTAATACTGGTCAAGAAGCACAATTCCTAATCACTCTCCTAACCAACAGAGTAAACACTTTAGTTGTAATGGGGGATAACTCTTCATTTTTCTACACAAATCTAATTGAATTTAATGTAGAACTCAGTTTTATTCTCTCCCAATCCAGTGTTAAACTAAAACTTCTTTTAATGATTTTTTCAAAAGAATACTCTTGATATATAGAAAAACATCATCAAATATGAGATCAGAGGTGTCCGCGGATCGGATCGGATCGGATATGGCCAAAAATTCGATCCGATCCGCACAATATCCATCGGGATCGGATCGGATATAGGATATCGGATATATCCGCATAATTAAACCTTCTCTTTTTAATCATATTTCTATGTAAAAAAATTCGATAAAAGTATTTCTTTCATACTTTTTTAAACTTATTTATTCCTAAAATATTTTTAATAAACTCTCTCTAAATAACAAAAATAAAATAATACAATATATGAATAATAATTATTAACTAAAACATACAAACAAGTAAATATAATACTAAACATATATATATTTATTTATTTTTTAATTATTATAGTGCGGATCCGCGGATCGGATACGCGGATGTAGAGCAGATATCCGCGATCCGATCCGCAAAGGGTGCGGATCGAATCCGATCCGCAAAGGGTGCGGATCGAATCCGATCTGATCAATTTGCGGATCGGATCGTATCCGCAATTTTCGGATCGGATGCGGATATTTACCGCGGATCTGCGGATACGATCCGATCTATGGACACCCCCTATATGAGATGACATAAATATTTGACCAACAGAAAAAAATCAATACATGACAATGTCAGGTAAATTTTCATATGATGAAATCCATTTTTAAATTTAATATCTCCCAACGTATATAGATCTATAGTGGCTTTTTTTTTTCCCTCTAATAAGACCTTAATTAAAAGGGCAAATCATTATTAATTAAGAGTACTTACAAAGATGTTAAGATTGCCATTGAAGGTGTTAGCCACTTCCTGAATAAGGTTCTCTCGCTGGGGTCTCAATGAAACATCACAAACGGAGCCAGTAACCACAAATCCCTGGCTCCTCCATTCTTGTAAGCACTTGTTCAACTCTGATTCGGTCCTTGAACATGTGTGCACAGCAGCTCCAAATCCAACTAAATCATTCACTATGGCATGCCTTAATTATCACAGTTTCAAAGATTGAACTCAAAATCAATATGAATATGGGCAATTATATCATAATGTTTAGGGTACAACAACAATGACAATACATAATTAACTAAGAATGAAATGATACCCGATGCCACGGGTGCCACCAGTGACAAGAGCTGTGACTCCATTGAGAGACCATCGAGCTCCTCTTTTGCTGCTTTGTGCTGCTTCTGCCATTTTCTCAGTTATCACTCTGCTTCATTCAACGATCAAAATATAGGTTTAGCGATTGACAAGCAACTTGTTTAAAAATAATAATTAATTAATGGGGTCGATGAATTGGAGTAGTATTATTAACTTATTATTAATTAGTGTTATTAATAATTAATAATATCAATAATTGGTCTGCTCATTTATTATTATGCTCGTAATTTAGATTTTTTTTTTCGGTTTAATTACTCTGCTGCTCTTTATAATTTTATTGAATTTTTAATTAAATCTTTATATTTTTTTTCTTTTCAATTAAGTCCCTGTACGTTTTTTTTTTCAATTTAATCTTTACCGTAAAAAATCGTTTAAAATAATAGAATATTCTGTCTAAAAACAAATATTCTTACGATTAAGTTAGAATAATTAACTGAAGACATCTCTATTTTTTTAAAATACCAAAAGAACCCTTGGTATTTTATCCCAAAGTGAGATAACCCTAATCAGCCATAACTTGTTCTTGGAAATTCTTGAGGAGCTGTTGCTTTCCGTTGTTTGGTGTCGTCGTCCTTGCTATGCTCTGCTTTATTCGTGCGTCGCTTGCCTTGCTGCCACTCACCGTGCCTCGCAAACTCCTTCTTCGACTAACTCTCCCATTCCCTCTACTTCGCACTTCCCCAAATTGTCCCGATTGCGCCTTAGCCGCCGCCATTTTCCGACTGGCCCATGGCGCCTCCTACGCCACCATGGCATGCCGCTTTGGGATCTCCCTCGCCGAGTCCTGCCGCGCTTTCTTCACGGTCTGCAAGGCCGTGACTAATAAACTAGGGTACCTATTCAAGTTACACATTGATTCGGAGAGGGTTGTGGTGGGTTTCAGGTGGAGCTCGCTCCCCAATTATTTTGGCATTCTGGGATTGGATAAATTCACGACTGAATGTTAAAATGGTGAGTTCAGGGGAGATGAAGGGAAGAACTTCACGAAGCTTGAAAACAGAGGAGAGTGTGTTTACTATCACAACTCTGTCACTCTTGAATTCATTTTCTGATTGCACAAAAAAACTGATTCAATTCACCTTTCTTAGCTAATAAATAGCAGCAACTTAATGAGCTGCATAACTAACTATCTAGTCAGCACTCTAACAAACTTATTCCCTAATCACTCACTAACAGAATCTGCCTATATCCGTAACTCCTAACTAATTAGCTTGCTAACTATTACACATGACTCATTAGCTCACGTAACACCCCCTCTCAAACCAGAATCGGTGACATTCACCATTCTGAGTTTGCTACAATATTTTTGAAACATGTTAGGAGCTAATACTTTGGTTAATACGTCAGCTGTTTGGTTAATTGTGGTAATAGGCAACAACTTGATTACTTGTTCTTACCATTTATCTCTTACAACATGACAATCCATCTCTATATGTTTGGTTCTCTCGTGGAAGACGGGGTTTGCCGCAATATGCAAGGCTGATTGGCTGTCACAATACATAGCAATTGGCTTCTGCGGTTTCACTTGCAAATCCTCTAAGATGTAAGTAATCCATTGTGCCTCCCTAGTGGCCATAGCAAGGGCTCTGTATTCTGCTTCACATGATGATACAGCTGCTGTACTTTGTTTTTCACTTTTCCAGGACACAATAGAAGTACCTATGAAGAAGAAATGACCAGATACTGATCTTCTTGTGTCCGAACATGTACCCCAATCACTGTCTGAAAAACCGGTTGGCTCCAAATCTGTCTGAGATAAAAAGAACAGCTCCAATGCTGGCTCATTCTTGAGATATCTAAGTAGTGAGTACCCTTATAGCTGCCTCAAAGTGTTTGTCAGTAGCGCACTCCAAAAATTGACTCAATCTTCCAACCGCATAACATATATCTGGCCTTGTATTGGTTAGATAGAGTAATCTTCCAATTAACCTTCTATATTTAGATGTTGAGCTAAGCGGAGTTCCAGTATTCTTTGTCAACTTGCTGGTGTAGTCCATTGGAGTTGAGATTGCCTTGGCTTTCATTAACCCGTAGTCTTTGAGTATATCGATGCAATACTTTCTTTGACATATTGCAATTCCCCTCTTACTTCGAACTACCTCCAATCCCAAAAAAAAATTTCAGGTCCCCAATGATCTTGAAGAGATAATGTAGATGTTGCTTGATGAACCGTTGATGTGGTATTTACAACCACACTTACTAACCGGCAAGTGCATCGGGTCGTACCAAGTAATACGTTACGTGAGTAAGGGTCGATCCCACGAGGATTGATGGATTAAGCAACAATAGCGTTTGATAGGATTAGTTAGACAGACAGAAAATAGTGTTGGGGGTTTAAAGACATTAAACAATAGTAAAAATATTAAAGAAGGGCAAGTAATTAAGATGGGAATAATATATGGAGAAAATAGTTAAGGTTTCAGAGTTATCTATTTTTCCGGATTAACTTTTCTTACTAACTAATTTAATTATGCAGGATTTAATTTATGGCAAACTGTATGTGACTAGACCTTAATTCCTTAGACCTTCCTAGTCTCCTCTAAAATTCATTAACTGCCAATTCCTTGGTCAATTAATTCCAATTAGAGGGTGATAATCAATTTCTAGTTTATATGCCACAAAAACTCTAATTACCCAAAAATAAAAGGATTATATGTCACGTATCCCGTTAAATCCAGATAATTAAAATTTAGGAGAAATTGTTTTCAAGTTGTTGTTCAAGTAAAGAGCTTTTCCAAGTTTACAAGAACTCAAATAGAAAGAGGGTCATACTTTCGTTCCACCCAAATTCATAAGATAAAGAGCGAAAACAATTCTTAAATTATAAATCCATACATGAATTAAAATAGAAAAAGCAATAAAATTAATCCATAGAAATAGACAGAGCTCCTAACCTTAACAATGAAGGATTAGTTGCTCATAGTTCAGAGAAGAAAACTAGGATTCTGATAAAATGTACAGAGTTTTCATCTGATGGCATCAGATCCCTTTTTATAACTAATCCTAATAAATTTAAAATCTAATATTTAAAATTAAAAATAATATCTTTTCCTAATTTAAGATTTGAATTTAAATTCGAATTAATTAACAAGTCTTCAACTGATGGGTGGGGACCACTTGATTTGTCTATTCTGCAGCTTCTAATCTGTGTTTTCTAGGCTGAAGACTGAGTTAAAACAGCCCAGAAATTGCCCCCAGCGTTTTCTGTCAATTCTGCAGATCGCTCATGTGACGCGTCCGCGTCGTCCATGCGTTCGCGTCATTTGTGTAGATTCCAGTCCACGCATTCGCGTCAAGCACGCGATCGCATTATTGCGATTTTCTCCATTCCGCGCGGTCGCGTGAGCCATGCGTCCGCGTTGGTATTCGCTGGTCATTTCCTTGGCTTCTTCTCTTTCTCTGCAGAAACTTCATCAAATCCATCCGAATGCTACCTAAATTAAATAAAATTGCACAAAAATCAAAATAGCATCCATAGTGGCTAAAATATAATTAATTCTTAATTAAACTCAACAAATTAGATGCAAATTCACTAGGAAAAGATAGGAAAGATGCTCACGCATCAACCGTATTTCACACATATCATCTCCAGCCAATATTAAATCATTGACATACACCAAAATGGTTGTGAATTTGCCCTTGTTTGATTTTGTGAAAAAGCTATAGTCATGTCGTGATTGAGAATATCCAGCTTGAAGTAGTGTGGTGCACAATTTTGTGTTCTATTGTCTGCTAGCTTGTTTCAAGCCGTAAAGAGAACGGTCCAATTTGCAAACCAAATCTGGTGAGGATAGTTGGAGACCTTGGGGAGGGCACAATATATAGTTCTTCAGCTAAATCACCATGCAAAAAAGTTGTGTTGACATCCAATTGATGGACAAACCAGCCTCTCACCGCAGCAATGGACATGAGGATTCGAAAGGTATTCATTTTCACCACAGGACTATATGTTTCAAAATAATCCACCCCTGCTGTTTGGGTGAACCCTTGAGCAACCAGCCTGGCCTTGTGGCGATCAATTGAACCATCAGGCTTCAGTTTCAACCGGAACACCCATTTGCACCCGACAGCCTTCTTTCCATCAGGAAGCTTGGTAAGTGTCCACGTTCTATTTTCCCTTGGAGCAGTTAATTCAGCATTGATAGCCTCCTGCCAACTAGGATCACAAACGGCCTCGGCATAGCATTTTGGCTCTTTGTGTTTGAGTTGAGAAGTATGTGTGGTGGATAGAATTGAAGATGCATTAATTGGGAGGAGGGGTGAAGGTGACTCTGACTCAAAAAACAAAATTGTGGACTGATCAAAGAAATTTGTTGTTTGCTCATGTAACATATTTTCAAAATTTTCCAAGAAAATTTGATGAGAATCATGTGAATTAAGAGTTGAATTCGAGGAACAATTGGTGTATGACACAGTTGGCATGCAATGATAATCCTCTAGATATGCAGGGGGCTTTCTATTTCTTGTAGACTTCCTAATCTCTTGAGGTGAATTAGATGCCATGCTAGGATGTGGTGAATCACTTGACTGTGAAGATGCAGGCATGATGTCAGGTACAATATTCTCATGTTGATGTTCTTCATCTAAATGATTAACTGCTGGTGATGCATGAGAATTAATGCTACTATGAAACTCAGAAAATGGATCATCAAATGCTAGATTGTTTAACGTAGTAATGGGTGCAGGATCAATAGCAATGTTATTGTCAACTGAATTTTGCAATGAAAAAGGGAATACATGTTCATAAAATGATATATTTCTCGATATTAAAATATTTCTACTTTTCAAGTCATATAGAACGTGCCCTTTGACATCTTCTTTGACACCTAAATATACACATTTAATAGCCCTCTGATCTAATTTTGATCTATGAGTTGAATTTGTTGAAGCAAATCCTAGACATCTAAAGACTTTGAGGTAAGATATATCAGGATATTTTTCTTTCAAAATTTTATAAGGAGAATGATTTTGCAATAGCACACTAGGAATTCTATTAATAATGTGAACTGATTGTGCTACTGCGAAATTCCAAAATTTATTTGGCATGTTAGAATGGAACATCAAAGCTCTTGTGACTTCCAAAATATGTTGATGCTTCCTTTCTACAATACCATTTTGTTGGGGAGTTTTAACACATGAAGTCTGGTGAATGATACCTTTGGATGCATAAAAATTGTTTAGTTTGAATTCATTTCCATTATCAGTTCGGATCTTCTTAATTGTTACTCTGAATTGAGTTTCAATCATTTTAACGAAATTTCTTACTAATTCACTAGCTTCACTCTTTAATTTCATAAAATACAACCAAGTGAATCTACTTTTATCATCCACAATAGTCAAGAAATATTTGAAACCCAAAACAGAAATGGTATTGAGAGGACCCCAAATGTCAATGTGTACAATGTCAAAGTTGTTCATGCTCTTAGTGATCCTTGACATAAAAGGCAACCGTTTTTGTTTTGCATAATGACAAGAATCACAAGGCTTATTACAAATTGAAAACTTTAAATCTTTGTATTCCTTTTTCATAACAACAATTCTATCATTAGGTAAATGTTCTAATCTAAGATGCCATAGTTCAGAGTGCCCTAAGTGTGTGGACTGTGCTGACAGTGTGGATGCAAGTGATGCAGATGCAACTTGTGATGTAGCTTGAATGGGTGTGAGGTTCTCAAAAGCATAGAGTCCTCTCCTTTGTTCAGCTACACCAATTGTTCTCTTGGTAGTTTTGTCCTGGATTTCACATTCATTTTCATCAAAAATCAATTTGTATTTCAAATCGGCTGTCAATTTTGAGACAGAGATCAAATTGAATTTAAAATTTGGAATATAAAAGACATGTAGCAAAGAAAATTGATCAGAAAACACAATTGTTCCTGCAGTATTGACTAATGTATTTGTGCCATCAGGCATGCTGACTAGTACGGGTTCGATTTGGTACAGGTTTTGAAATGAATTTTTGGCATATGACACATGATTGGTTGCTCCTGAGTCAATGACCCAGGATTTAAGACTGAATGTAGAAAGTGACATTATATAAGAGATACCTTGGTTTGATGGTAGAGTTGTGGTGACAAGTTGATTTATGCTATGCTTTGGGTGTGCATCTTGTTGGTTCAGAAGAGCAAGCAAAGCCTCCTTTTGTTCTAAGGTGAAATATGGCTCAGATTTGCCAAGTTCTTCCTTCTGAGATTCATTGCTTACTTCATTATCATCTTCAGCAACCATGTTGTTGATCATGGCTCCATTGTTCTTGAAATGAGGGGGGAAGCCATGCTTTTTGTAGCATGTGTCTGCCAAGTGACCATGCTTGCCACAATGAGAACATTGTTTGGAACCTCTTCCATTCTTTGCATTGTTTCCATAGCCTCTTCCCCCTCTGCCTCTTCCTCTTCCTCTTGTGTTTGTGATACTATTTTCATTTCTTGAATTGATTAACAATGCCTTTTCTTCCATTACTTCATTCAGGTTCAGCTGCCGCTCTTGTTGCAACAAGGACGCAAAGGCTACACCCACCATAGGTAACGGCTCCATCAGCATAATCTGAGATCTCACAGTTGAAAATTGTTCGTTAAGACCTCTCAAAAGCCTAACTGTTCTAGATTCTTCCTTGTAACCTCTCATTATGTTCACCTCACAATTGCACTTCTCCACACATCTTGAACAGTTTGGAATTGGACATAAATTTTTCAATTCCTCCCAAATCGATTTCAGCTTAGTATAGTAGGCAGTTACTGATGCATCTCCTTGCTTGGTTGCAAATAATTCTTCTTCCAATTCTGCTATTCTATACACGTCACCATGACTGTACCTATGCTTCAATTCCTTCCATAATTCTTCGGCTAAGTTAATCCACATGACGCTTTGAGCAATTTCAGGGCTTAGAGAGTGATTGATCCAAGAAGCAATGTATGTGTTGCAATGGTCCCATGCCTCAAACAATACATCATCCTTTGATGGTCTTTGAATCGATCCATCCACAAATTTCAGCTTGTTCTTGGACTTCAATGCTCTCCACATGTCTCTTTCCCACTGTTGAAAATTACTCCCTACCAATTTAACAGCAACTATGGCTGATCCTGGATTTTCTCCAGAATGCAAGAAATAAGGACTCACCGGATCCAATGTTGGATTTGATTGACCTTTGTTCGTGCTTGATTGGTTCATCATGTTGATCTGATTCACCAACGCAGCAAGTGCATGAATGTCTACTGAAGGAACCGATGGAATATCTTCACGTTCCATCGCCTCTTGTTCGTAAACCCTAATTTCAGAATCAAATCAATGAATCTTGTTGATGCAGATTCAGAACTTCTTCCCTCAATCTCGCTGATCAAAAATATTTGCCAGTGCCGGATTGATGCACGACAACGCAAATCTCATCAGTCTCTATCGATTGAGTTTAAGGGAAGAGGAGAAGAATTAGATGAGAAAAATGAGAGAAAATTGATTTTGTAAGAAGAAGAAGACAAAGAATGAAGAAATGTGCTGCAAACTTCTTTCGAAGTTCCTCAACCTTTTATCATCATTCCCCTCCACGCTCACCGCACCATGTTGAAATGGTGAGTTCAGGGGAGATGAAGGGAAGAACTTCACGAAGCTTGAAAACAGAGGAGAGTGTGTTTACTATCACAACTCTGTCACTCTTGAATTCATTTTCTGATTGCACAAAAAAACTGATTCAATTCACCTTTCTTAGCTAATAAATAGCAGCAACTCAATGAACTGTATAACTAACTATCTAGTCAGCACTCTAACAAACTTATTCCCTAATTACTCACTAACAGAATCTGCCTATATCCGCAACTCCTAACTAATTAGCTTGCTAACTATTACACATGACTCATTAGCTCACGTAACACTGAAAGCAAAATTTTGGGTGAAGATGGGTTCTTGATGGTTCAGGCATTGGTAGATTTCGAAGGTAGGTTATTGGATATTTCAGCTGGGTGGCCTAGTACGTTAAAACTCCAGAGTAAGCTCTTTCTTGACGTTGAGAACATAGAGTTGTTGCAAGGGCCATCTTATAAGCTTAGTGATGGTAGTTTGATTCCTCAGTTTGTGTAGGGGAATTCGTATTATCCCCTTTTTTCATGGCTTTTAACATCTTATAATAGGGTGAATAAGGAAGATAGTTTTGGTTATGTTGAAAGAGCATTCAACTGTGTACACGCACATGCAATGGGGTTGGTTAGTGATGCCTTTGGGATGCTAAGGGTTAGGTGGCAGCTCCTTTCGGATTCAAGGAAGTGAAAAGGGAAGTGTGTTGAGTATTTGCCTTATCTGATTGTGACTTGTTGTTTGCTGCATAATTTTTTGATTAAGTGTAACGAGCCAATGCCGGTTAAAGAAGTGAGAATTGTGGAAAAGAAAAGAGCGAACGATGTTGCTTTTAATGGAGTGGTAGATGAGAGTGCAATGAGGATAAAAGATGCACTTGCCATGTATTTGAGTAAGGTGAGCTTGAGAGGATAAATAAATGAATGAATGCTATGGACAAGAAAAGACTGATATTTGTAAAATCTTATAGGGGCTACCACTTCTGTTAAGTTAGTTGGCTTTCAGTATCCTTATTATGTGTAGCATTTTTGTTATGTATACCACGTGTAGTTTTATTGTACCAATCACAATCAGAAAATATGAAGTATTTATAGTGAAAGATAGGGTATATAAGTAATTTTACAACTCAGTAACATTTTTTTGACGTGACTAAATTGAAAAAAAATTAACATATAAGGACCCAATTGAAAAGAAAAAAAAATATAGGGACCTAATTGAAAATTTGGTAAAACTATAAGGACTTATAAAGTCATTAAACATTTTTTTTGGCATAGGTAATTTTGAGTTTGAATTATATATATATAAAAGGTGGACCGATATGCCAACCTATTTTTTAGCAGGATAACGAGTTCAAGTCATATTACTTTGGCGAGACAGATAGGTCTATTTAACTTTTTGACGGGACGAGACGGGATGGTGTAGAAAAGCAGAACGAAAGAAAATATATTATGAGTTGGTTTGGATAAAATTTTTGTAGTAAAAAAATATTTTTAAAAAAATTAAAATATTTTTATTTAAATTTAAATTTATTTGTATATATTTTTAAAAAATAAAAATAAAAAAAATTTTAATATTTATTTTTTAAATATATATTTAAATATAAAATATCTTTTGTCTATTAATTTTCTTTTTAAATAGATAAAAAAATAAATATTTTTTAAAACATAATCCAAATTGATCCTATATGCGACTTGTCTTCTGTATCGCTGAAACATAGGCAAGACTTGTTTGAATGATTTCTAAAAAATGGATAATTTTTAAGTATGTTTTTTTTTTAAAAATACTTACCACACGTTACATCAACATTCAAATTTTTTTTTCTGATGGATTGAATAACTTCTAATTTTAAGCATTAGTGTGTACACTTACACACACTACGTCTACACACAAGAATTTTTTTTTATTTTTGTCAAGTTTATATTAGATGAGATTCGAACTCTAGACCTTCTAGTAAGAAAGGAGGACATATGCTATATGAGTTAAGACTAGGGGTGGCAAAGCGGGTCCGCCTGTCCCGTCTAGATTCACACCATAAGCGGAGTGGTTCGGTCTGCGCCCGCCAACTAAAGTGGGTTCAAAATGTTAGACAATAAAATTAGTTAAAATTAACAAAAAATAATAATTAAAAAATTAAATACAAATAAAAAATAGTCAAATTATAATATAATTTTTTTATTATTTTTTTTTTAATTTTAACTTTAATAAAATTGTTCAAAATAATATTTATCAATAAAATCATTTTTATTTTAAAAAATAAGTCACATAATTTAAACATATATACGAAATTATAAAATAAAATAAATAAAATTAATAACTAAAAGAAGAATAAAAAATAAAAAAAGTGTTCAAAAATGATATAATTATTAATTTTGTAGTAATAATCACTCTTTTATTTAATAAAAAAAATTTTTTTGACCCGGCAGGCCAGCCTGGCCCGTCCCGCCAAAACTCGCAAATTTGGCAGATTTTTTTTTTTTAAATTTAATGGGTTTCAAATTCTAAACCGACTCACCTTTTTTAGTGGGTTCGATCCGACAGATTTGATCCATTTTACCATCCCTTAGTTAACACTCATTAGTGTAATACCCAAAATCTTTAGAGAGAAAAAAAAGACCGTGTTATTTAAGCTATGGTATCTAAACATACAAGAGCTTGCAATAGGAAAAAAAAATGTTAAAAACAGGGCCGAGGACAAAATTTTTGTGAACTTACCATCAAATGCTAGCATGAGCACGACCAAAACAATGCTAGCATGAGGTCACATATTTTATGTTTCACAATAACTTTGACAAAAAGTATGGCCAAACGAGAAAAATCAAGAAAGCCCAATATTCCTTAGACCAAAAAGATAGGTAATCAAAATTATTAGCATTTTTATTTTAAAAAAACTTAAAAAAGTCATTTTAGCATCGAAATATGCTGATTTTGATAAAACAGACTTTAATATTTGTTCTTGATAAAATAAACCCCAAATATCAATTTTATTTGACAAAAATAACTTAATCGTGTTGTGAAATAAAAGATATATATAATAGAGATGTACAAATAGAAGACTCTAGTATTAAAATAATTAGCCCAATAATAATTTATATATATATAATAATATTATATGTTGTAATGTGTATATATATACAAAGATAGAAAGAAGTATTAAAAATAAAGAGAGAGAGAATCGCATCTGTTTATTGTTGCAATCTCAATATAATAAAGATGGTTAATATTGCTATTAATATTATATGTAAAGAGTAATAGAAAATAGAATTTAAAATACTTATAAAATAAAAGAAGAGGAAGAATTGTAATAGTAATATAAGGAGAAGGGTATTTGATTATAACATAAAAGAGGATTTATTTGTATGAGAAGGAAGGAAGGATAATATATTTATTCTGTTGTTGTTGTAATATATGAATAGAAAAGAACTTTTGTACGTAGAAAGAAAGAGAAGATTTTGTATTTGTATTATTACTTGTGTGTAATTGTTAGAGGCTTAAGCCTCTATTTATACACGTACATTAGGTAACTTTTTTCAACTTCATATTAAATGAAGTCATTCTTGAGAAACTATATATCATGGAAAATGGTCATCCACGTAAGGTATGATAAAGTATCCTTATCACAACACTCCCCCTTGGATGACCATTTAGGATTATGCCTCGTTAAAACCTTACTAAAGAAAACCCAATGGGAAAAAAAACTTTAGTGAAGGAAAAAGAGTACAAAATCCTTTGTGATGGGGACTGCCTCATTAAAAACCTTGTCAAGAAAAACCCAATGAGAAAAAAACCTGACCAAGGAAAAAAGAGTACAGTCTCCCCCTCTTACCGACATCATTTAATGTCTCGAAATCGGCGCATCCCAATCTCATGTACCAATCTTTCAAAGGAGGGTTTTGGGAGTGACTTTGTGAATAAATCAGCCAGATTGTCACTTGAACGGATCTGTTGGACATCAATTGTCCCTTGATTTTGAAGGTCATGAGTGAAGAAGAATTTGGGAGAAATATGCTTTGTTCTATCACCTTTGATGTATCCACCCTTAAGTTGAGCAATGCATGCTGTATTATCTTCAAACAGGACAGTTGGAGCTATCTTATGATCAATCAGTCCACATGATGACATAATATATTGAATCAAACTCCTCAGCCAAAAACACTCGCGACTAGCTTCATGAATCGCCAGTATTTCAGCATGATTAGAGAAGGTTGCTGCAATCGTTTGTTTCGTGGACCTCCATGATATAGCTGTACCACCATATGTGAACAGGTATCCTGTTTGAGATCTCCCTTTATGTGGATCAGACAAGTATCCAGCATCTGCATAGCCAACTAATTGTGACTTGGATCCATAGGGATAAAACAAACCCATATCAACCGTCCCATGAAGATATCGAAAAATTTGTTTGATTCCACTCCAATGTCTTCTGGTTGGAGAGGAACTATACCTTGCTAGTAAATTCACCGCGAATGATATGTCAGGTCGCGTATTATTAGCAAGATACATTAGCGCTCCAATGGCACTAAGATATGGTACTTCAGGACCAAGGATATCTTCATTTTCTTCTTTAGGACGGAATTGATCCTTTTTCACATCTAAAGATCTTACAATCATTGGGGTACTTAATGGATGTGACTTATCCATATAAAATCTTTTCAAGATCTTTTCTGTGTATGTTGTTTGATGAATAAAGATCCCACTTTTTATATGCTCGATCTGCAGGCCGAGACAAAATTTAGTTCTTCCAAGATCTTTCATCTCAAACTCTTCTTTTAGAATTTTTTATAATTGTTGGAATCTCTTCAGGAGTCCCAATGATATTTAAATCATCAACGTACACAGCAATTATAATGAATCCAGAAGCAGTTTTCTTTATGAAAACACACGGGCATATATCATCATTCTTGAAACCGTTTTTGGCCAGATACTCAGTAAGACGATTATACCACATTCGTCCAGATTGCTTTAGACCATATAAAGATCTTTGCAATTTGACTGAGTATAACCCTTGCGAATATTCATTGGATGGTTTAGATATCTTTAGTCCTTCGGGGACTTTCATATAGATATCCCGGTCTAATGAGCCGTATAAATAGGCTGTTACCACATCCATTAAATGCATATGCAGTTTATGATATGCAGATAAACTGACCAAATAACGCAATGTTATCGCATCCACTACTGGGGAATACGTTTCTTCATAATCTATACCGGGCCTTTGTGAAAAACCTTGTGCCACAAGTCGGGCTTTGTAGCGCACAACTTCATTTTTCTCATTTCGTTTTCTCACAAATACCCATTTGTATCCAACAGGTTTTACATCTGCAGGTGTACGGACTACAGGTCCAAAGACTTCACGTTTTGCAAGTGAGTCTAATTCAGACTTCATGGCTGCTTCCCATTTTGGCCAATCACTTCTTTGTCGACATTCTTCGACTGATCTTGGCTCAAGATCCTTACTTTCATGCATGATATCTAATGCCACGTTATATGCAAATATTTCATTGACAATTGTCTTATTTCGGTCCCATTTCTCTCCTGTAAAGACATAATTTATCGAGATCTCGTCATTTTCACAATTTTCAGGTAACTGAACGTCTTCTGGCGTTATATCAGAATTTTGGACAACTGCGGGTGTCTCTACTATGTCTTTTTCAACAGGAATCATATTTACCTCTTTTCTCTTTCGAGGATTTTTGTCTTTGGAACCGACAGGCCTGCCACGCTTCTGGCGTGTATTTGCTTCAGTGGCTATTTGTCCTACTGGGACATCAATTCGAATTGAGACATTTTCCGTCCTGCCACGCTTCTGGCGTGAATTCGCTTCAGTAGCTACTTGTCCTACTGGGACATCAATTCGAATTGGGGCATTTTCCGCTGGTATATAAGATTTGGTTATCCTCTTTGTATCGGAAAATGCATCAGGCAATTCATTTGCTATTCTTTGCAAATGTATAATCTTTTGAACTTCTAGTTCACATTGCGCTGATCGAGGATCTAAATGCATCAATGATGATGCATTCCAATTAAGTTCCTTTTCAGGAAGCTTATTTTCTCCCCCTAATGTTGGAAATTTTGATTCATCAAAATGACAATCCGCAAACCGGGCTTTAAACACATCACCAGTTTGTATCTCAAGATACCTCACTATAGAGGGAGAATCATATCCAACATATATCCCCAATTTTCTTTGGGGTCCCATTTTGGTGCGATTAGGTGGTGCAATGGGAACATATATCGCACACTCAAATATTCTTAAATGGGAAACATTTGGCTGCTGGCCAAAAGCTAATTGTATAGGAGAGAATTGATGATAACTCGTTGGCCTCAAACGAATAAGTGCTGCGGCATGTAAAATAGCATGCCCCCAAACCGAGGTTGGGAGATTTGTTCTCATAAGCAAGGGTCTAGCAATTAATTGGAGGCGCTTAATAAGTGATTCTGCTAACCCATTTTGTGTGTGAACATAAGCTACTGGATGTTCAACACTTATTCCATTAGCCATACAATAAGCATCAAAAGCTTGGGAAGTAAATTCACCAGCATTATCAAGACGAATTGCTTTGATTGGATTTTCTGGAAATTGTGCTTTTAATCGAATAATTTGAGCCAGTAATCTCGCAAACGCCAGGTTGCGAGAAGATAATAAGCACACATGTGACCATCTCGAAGATGCGTCTATCAGGACCATAAAATATCTAAAAGATCCACATGGTGGATGAATAGGTCCACATATATCACCTTGAATCCTTTCTAGGAATTCAGGGGACTCAAATCCAATCTTTACTGGTGATGGCCTTAAAATTAATTTCCCTTGAGAACATGCAGCACAACAAAATTCACTAGATTTAAGAATCTTCTGGTTCTTTAGTGAATGTCCATGAGAGTTTTCAATAATTCTTCTCATCATGGTTGTTCCCGGATGACCCAATCGGTCGTGCCAAGTTATGAACTCATTTGAGTTAGTAAACTTCTGGTTTACAGTGGCATGTGATTCAATTGCACTAATCTTGGTGTAATACAACCCAGATGAAAGTGAGGGTAATTTTTCTAATATAACTTTCTTATTTGAATCATGAGTTGTGATACATAAATACTCATGATTTCCCTCATTCATCGTCTCAACATGATATTCATTTCGGCGAATATCTTTGAAACTCAACAAGTTTCTCAGAGACTTGGTAGATAATAGTGCATTATTTATTATAAATTTTGTTCCTCCAGGAAACAAAATTATAGCTCTTCCGGAGCCTTCTATCACATTGCCTGAGCCAATAATAGTGTTAACATATTCCTCTTTTGGCACAAGATGGGTAAAATATATATCACTTTTGAGAATAGTGTGCGAACTTGCACTATCCGCAAGGCATACATCTTCATTACATATCCTTGCCATTCTCTTCAAAAACAAATAATAATAGAATGAGTAGTATGCACAGATAAATTGAATACTTGATCAGAATTATTTTTCTAAGAAATACTGTACATAAAATAATGTCATATACTAAAATTTTATTTTAAAATTTGACACAATTAATAATTTCAAAATTCATAAATATTAATATTTCATTATTTATGTACATCACATTTGAAACTTAAATACATAGAAAATAAAACTTAACAATAAGTTCTTTACATTATTTATTTACATATATACTTCACAATCCCATAGATTAAACTATTCCATCATTGATCAAATGACCAATATTTCCTTCAGGATCCTCAAAGAAATCAGATACATCATAATGAGTGGTGGAGTTCTCAGCATCATTTGAAACAAAATTTGTTTCCTTTCCTTTGTCGTTCTTTTTCAAAGATGCCTGGTAAAGATCGACTAGGTGCCTTGGGGTACGACAGGTACGAGACCAATGGCCCTTTCCACCACAGCGGAAACACTTCTCCTCGGTTGATTTATTCTGCCCGATATTCTTTTCTTTGTCCCACTTCTGGTGAGATCCTCTCTTTTGAACATAATTCTTTTTCCTTCCATAATTTTTCTTGTTATTAAAAGCTTGCCATTTACCTCTTCTGGGGTAATGATTTGCCGCATTTACTTCAGGAAATGGGGCGGCGCCAGCTGGGCGCGCTTCATGATTTTTCAATAACAACTCATTGTTGCGTTCGGCAACAAGAAGGCAAGAAATTAACTCAGAATATTTCTTAAACCCTTTCTCTCGATACTGCTGCTGCAGGAGCACATTCGAGGCATGGAAGGTTGAGAAAGTTTTCTCCAACATATCATGATCAGTTATTTTTTTCCCACACAATTTCATTCGTGAGGTGATCCGAAACATTGCAGAATTATATTCATTTATAGATTTAAAATCTTGTAAACGCAAATGCGTCCATTCATACCGGGCTTGAGGAAGTATCACCGTTTTCTGATGATTGTACCTTTCTTCAAGGTCTTTCCAAAGATCTGCAGGATCTTTTAATGTAAGATATTCATTTTTCAATCCTTCGTCAAGATGACGACGGAGAAAAATCATGGCTTTGGCTTTATCCTTCTGGGATGCATTATTTTCAGCCTTAATGGTATCTCCAAGATCCATTGAATCAAGATGGATTTCAGCATCTAGTATCCATGATAAATAATTGTTTCCAGATATGTCAAGAGCATTGAATTCAAGATGAGAGAGTTTTGACATAATGAAAATTTGTTACCTGAGTCTTCCTAAAAATTTGATCAGAGTCTCGTGCTGATAACGTGTTGTGAAATAAAAGATATATATAATAGAGATGTACAAATAGAAGACTCTAGTATTAAAATAATTAGCCCAATAATAATTTATATATATATAATAATATTATATGTTGTAATGTGTATATATATACAAAGATAGAAAGAAGTATTAAAAATAAAGAGAGAGAGAATCGCATCTGTTTATTGTTGCAATCTCAATATAATAAAGATGGTTAATATTGCTATTAATATTATATGTAAAGAGTAATAGAAAATAGAATTTAAAATACTTATAAAATAAAAGAAGAGGAAGAATTGTAATAGTAATATAAGGAGAAGGGTATTTGATTGTAATATAAAAGAGGATTTATTTGTATGAGAAGGAAGGAAGGATAATATATTTATTCTGTTGTTGTTGTAATATATGAATAGAAAAGAACTTTTGTACGTAGAAAGAAAGAGAAGATTTTGTATTTGTATTATTGCTTGTGTATAATTGTTAGAGGCTTAAGCCTCTATTTATACACGTACATTAGGTAACTTTTTCAACTTCATATTAAATGAAGTCATTCTTGAGAAACTATATATCATGGAAAATGGTCATCTACGTAAGGTATGATAAAGTATCCTTATCACAACAAATCGTTAACCTATCACTTTTGTCATTTTCGATTTCAGCATGACCATCTCATCATGCCAGAACTATGTTCCATCAAATGATTTCCCTCTCCATTTGTTGCATCTCTAATCTCTTGTGGTTTTTCTCATAAATAGATGCTTTGTTTCTCGGCGACAAAAAATTATTTTCTATTTTTGTTCCACCAATAATGTCTGGAACAAAGCACAACTTCTCAAATTGGGGGTTAGGATATTTTTCTGAGTTAATAAAAGTAATTTGATGCAGTTTAAGTAAGTACTTAAATTTAGTCTGGTAAAATTTTTATTTTTTAAAAGTATCTTATAAAGTTAACTTTTAAAAGATAGTTTTTAAAAATTGTAACATTTATGTTTGGTAAATCAAATTAAAAATAACTTTCAATAAATACAAGCAATAACAAGTGCGTTTGGTATAAAAACTTTTAAAATTTCAAAATACTATAATAGACATGAATGCAAGTATTAAATTTAAAAATTAGTTAATATATGAAGTTATATTAGATTTTTAAATTTTGAAAAGTACAAGACAATTTTGAAAAGCTCTATTTTAAGTGTTTTCAAAAGTAACCCAATCTTTTAAAAATTGCAAGCACAAGCACATAATCTTTTTAATTTATCAAACAAAAAATGAGAAATTTGTGCTTTTAAAAATTTTACCAAAACAAGCTTTAATGTGTCACATACTCATATAGATAACTCATCAATGAATTACGATTGGACAATTTTTATATTTAAAATTTGATGATTTTAAATCAAGTTTTTTTTATTTCTTTTTGTAGATAGTAGATTTAAAAAAAATTAAAAATGGGTCATAAAAATTGAATTTAGCTTTTTTGCTCGTAGTTTCTAAATAATTTTAAATATAAACAACAACAACAAAACTTTATCCTATTAGGTGGAGTCGGCTACTACATGCTTACATGAATCAAACGACATCATTGAATTCTATCATGTATTATGTCTACAATGAGACTGTTTATATGTAAATCTCGTTTGACCACCTCATCAATGGTCTTCTTAGATCTTCCTCTGCCTTTCACCCCCTTATCCACCCTCTATCTCATCCACCCTTCTGATTGGGTACTTTGTCGGTCTTCTTTTCACATGTCCAAACTACGTAAGACGCGATTCTACCATCTTTTCTACAATGTGTGCTACTCCAACTCTTTTCCTTATATCGTCGTTTCTTATTTTATAACCGTTTATCCATCTGAACATTTTTATCTCTACCACACTTAACTTATGTTCGTGCTCTTTTTGGCCGTTCAACACTCTGTACTATAAAGCATAACTGATCTTAAATATACTCATAAAATTTCAAATCAAATGAATATGTTATTTATTAGAAACATAAATCATTTATCACTAATAAAGTGATATATATTTTTTTTATACAATTTTAATTTTTCCTTATTTTTCCATATAGAACTACAAATCCATTAAAAAGTAAACCATTATTTGGGGGTAGGGGATGTTATAGAAGACTAAAACCTGCCTAGCAAAAAAGTTTTAAATTTATAATATTATTGAGATATTTGGAATTCTTAATTAATTATATAATATTTTTTAATATTGTTTTTTTTTTCCAATAAATATCAGGTGTCTCAATAATATTAGTTAGGCTCTTTGTTAGATTTAGACACATTTGATAACTCTTCTATAACGTTATATGTTTAGGAATAGTTCGGAGGTGAATATTTTCAATAGTAAATAATAATATACAATTTATCTATTCCATAATAAAGATAGATATTAGATGGAGTATAGTGCACAATTTTTTTCACAATGCCTCGACTACTTGGAGGAATATTTTAAGGGTTTATGATATCTTAAAAGAAAGATTTAAAATGTGGAGAATATGTAACAATTGATTTAGTATAATGAGTAGAGTTTTCTTGACAAATTTTGTAAGTTTACATTTCACATTCATATATCTGAAATAATTTTTTTTCTTTTGTTGATTTGTGGAGTAATGGTATTTGGGAGGAAAGATAAAGATGTGAAACTGTCTGAAATTATCTTAGGAATTGTGTGAAATCAAGAAGCATTTGGTAAAGGACAAAACACTATAATAAGCCAACATCACTTCAAATTTACGTAAATGAGCCAAAAGGAAAATCGATTCAGCAATAGGCCAAATCATATTTTAATGTAATTCGAACCAGGCTAGTTCGAACTGCATTTAGGAATAAATCGAACCAGGCCAGTTCGAATTAGGAAGAAAGAGTTGATAGTAAATCGAACCAGGCTGGTTCGAACTAGCATTGCATGTAATTCGAACCACCCCAGTTCGAATTATAGGTAATTTAGTGTCTTCAAGTAATTCAAACCACCCTGGTTCGAATTACACTTAAGTTGCGTTCTAAGTAATTCGAACTACCCTGGTTCGAATTACTAGTGATTGTGCTATATAAGGAGTTCGAATCAGCCTCATTCGAACCATTCTCACCTTCCCCTACCCCACCAAATCTCAGAGAAAAGGACCCAGATTCTCTCCGACAAAGACCTGAACGGAATACTCTGCTGATGGGGGACGATCCGGCACGGTTATATCGCTTGGATGGAGTCGCCCATATAGCTAGGGTCATCAACGAGGAGGTTAGTACGGATATAACTTTGTTCTACCGGTACATGTGAGTTAGTGGTTTTGCATGCGGGTTAGATGGTGGTTTATGTTAGTGGTTTCTGTTAATAGTTTATGTTAGTGGTTTATGTTAGTAGTTTATGTTAGTGGTTTTGCATGCGGGTTAGATGGTGGTTTAGTTGGTGGTTTATGTTAGTGGTTTATGTTAGTGGTTTCTGTTAGTGGTTTATGTTAGTGGTTTATGTTAGTGGTTTATGTTGGTGGTTTATCTTAGTGGTTTGTGTAAGTGGTTTATGTAAGTGGTTTACGTTAACGGTTTATGTTAGTGGTTTATGTTAGTGGTTTATGTTAGCGGTTTAGTTGTGGTTGTTTAATGTTAGATCTTTCATGTCAGTGGTTTATGTTGGTTTCTTATGTTAGTTGTTTATGCAAGTGGTTCTCGTTCATGGATTTTTAAGCGCTTATATTTAGTACGATTTTTAGGTTTATCAATTATCGTGTTGATTATCTTTGTCACTGGTAATTAAGTTGGTCCCACTAATGCGGTTCATTTCTTCCGCAGCCTCAGCGATGCATCAGGAGCATGCGGCGGCAGCAGGGCATGGTCCTCGATGACAGATACGTTCCGTACCTGCAGATGGCAGGTCTTTACCATCTTGCAAGGCTGAACGATAGATGGTTCCGGTTGGACGAGGCCCTTGTCAGTGCGTTTGTCGAGCGATGGCGTCCGGAGACGCACACGTTTCATATGCCGTTCGGAGAGTGCACGATCACACTCCAGGACGTGGCATACCAGCTGGGTTTGCCAGTGGACGGGCGTTACATCAGCGGCTGCCTATCAGAGTTCCATATATACATCGAGGGTGGCCGTCCAGCCTGGGTTTGGTTCGAGGAGTTGCTTGGAGTGGTACCTCCTCCTAGCCAGGTTCAGAAGTACGCGGTCAACTAGTGCGAATGCAACAGGTAGAATGTTCGAGTTCCCATCCTGTGCAATCACGATGAGCAACGTTCCCCCGTACTTGCCATACAGATGTGTGCCGTCGATGCTAACTAGCGGCTTGCAATGACGGAATGCCTCGATGCACGGTGGAAACGTCCAGAAAAGTCTGTGAAAATAGGCTTGAGACTCGTCAACTTGTCCACCAACTCGAACGGGGCTCATGCGTAGGACCGCAACAGTACCCGGCATCGTTAACTGGACTCCCAACACCCACCTAGGGAGCTCGTTGTATGACTCATCCCAGTCACCGTAGATGAGGGAAATAGCCTTCTGCTTCGCCATCCAGACCCTCCTGTAAGTCGGCCTAAACCCAAAGTGTGCTGCTGTGGCATTTAGGAGCACCTTTATGCTGACGGATGCATCGGCCCTGACCATTGGCATAATGAACGCCGAAATCACATGATAATCCAAGCTCCTGTGGTCACTCGAGATGGAGGTCGCAAGACAAGTGTGAGGTCCATTGTACCGTTTAACCTCCCAAATGCCCTTGCGCTGCCTAAGGCTCAGTCGAATCAACCAGGTGCACCCATTCCCAAACTCAGAACACTTGCCCACATAACGGCGATGATCAGACTCCACTACCTTGTACTGTACCCCTCGCCGGATGCTGTAGGTCTTCACACTTAACAGGGCCTCATCTTTATCTTGAAATTGCTGACCAACCTGGAACTCTGTCAGACCAGCTGTCCCTTCCGCATCTCTAGCTCCGTATCCAACGGAATGCCCTGAAATACCCTCCTGCCTCATGGCGTCCAGGTCCAAAGAGGAAAAATATGGTGGATACTGCTGTGTGCCAGAACTAGAACCACCGATCGCCAATGCAGGCTCACTCGGTCCGACATCGTCGCCGCTGTCATCCTCAATCATATCCGGCTCGACGTCGTCCGCCTCTGCATCATCCAACAATCCGTCTCCGACGCCCACTGGTGGAACGCCCTGTAAACCGTTCGGCGGAACATCAAATGATCCTACCACGTCGCCTACTTCATCATTGAGATCAACAGCGAAAGACGGGGAGGCGACCGGTTGGACCGCTGTCTTGTACACAGGGATGGACGAAGAAGCAACGGCAGGCCTGGAACTGGAACCGGCTGCCGTGGCTACAGTGGTGGTATTCCGGTTCGAACCCCCTGAGCTGGATACCACATCAACCAGCTTTGCCAACAATTCTGGTGTCCTCACCTCTGGGAACTACCTCCGACAAAGAAACAAAACTTGCAGGTCCTCATCACTACCAATCGTGAAACAATCATACTTCACAGTATCCTGCAGGACCGTGACTGGAATGCGATAGAAAAAATTCTTAACCCGCTTCGCACCTTCCACACCGAGTTTCATCAGCACAGATCTAACAAGGTCATCATAGCTCGTCGTAGGACTGACGACAATACAGAGGGGATCCTTATCTGTGAACTTCACACCGGAACGAGTTTTCCTCTTAATGGATCCTCTGTGGTGAACCAAAATACCAAAACTCTCCTCACTGGCCATCTTACACCCTCTAATGAGAGCAACTCACGTTTACAACCCTATATATACTGCTCTGTATACCACTAATTCGAACCAAGGTGGTTCGAATTAGAAGTTGTGTAATTCGAACCAGCGTGGTTCGAATTACTTAATGCAGCATATTTACCTATAATTCGAACCAGCCTGGTTCGAATTATATGATACAGCTTCTCTCTCTGTAAATCGAACCAGCCTGGTTCGATTTACTTCAAGCTTCTTCTCTCTCTGTAGTTCGAACTGCAGTGGTTCGAATTATTAACAAATAGAGTTCGAACCACCCTGGTTCGAATTATATAAAAATACAGTCTGGCTTATTGCTGAAACAATTTTCGTTTTGGCGTATTTACGTTACAGGATTCTTCACTTGGCTTATTAGGGTTTTTTGCCCTTTGGTAAATGTGGGATCCTTTGTTTATTGATTCATTTGAAGGTATTCTTTTGGAATTTTGGATTCAGAAAGTCATGCCGAACAATGAGGTAATTGTAGGGGTGGGTCTTTGGTGGGTGTGGAGGCATCGTTGTAATGATATTTTCAACAATGAAGATCAGTGGACAGACTATAAAGTTGTTGCTATGGCTCGGATAACTGCTAATGATTTAAGAAAGTCTGCCAGTGCCAGTTGTATAACTTTTAAGGATCGAAGGAAGTGGGACCCTCCAACAAGTAACACTTTTAAAGTTAATTGTGATGTGGGTCTGTTTTTTTATTGAAATCTAGCAGGAATTGGTTATGTTATTAGAGATTCTAATGGGCGTTAAATTTCGAGTTGTTCTAGTAGCTATCCTCCAGAGCCTATCGTCATATGAGTTTTTTTCTTTTTGGAGGGGTCTGATTTTAACTTGGGATTGTGGATTGAGAGATATTGTGTGCGAAACAGATTGTCTTTACATTTTGCACATTTTAAACAAATTCGCCAAAAAAGCTTAATTGTGATGTGGTTGATATTCTTCAAAAGATCCAAGAGCTTCTGTCAAGACCTTGGGTTGTGGATTTTGAATGGATTACCCGTGAAGCTAACGCTGTGGCAGATTGGCTGGCGAGATATGCGGTCAAGACCAATCCAACTCATGTTATTTGGTCGGAGTCTTGTGATTTCTTATGCTTATTGATTTAGGATAATCGTCTGTTTTTTTTTTTTTCTTTATTTCTTTACTTGTTTAGTATAAAATACTTGAATATAAGATTTCTTGATTATCTATTATATAGGGATGGCAACGGCGCGGGTAGGGGCGGGTTTTTGCTCTACCTGATCCCGCCCTGCCTTACAATAACCCGCATAAAACCCGCTTCACTTCTATCCGCGGGTAGTAAATGGTTGAACCCTAACCCGCCCTCGCGGATACCCGCCCCTATAATTATTAAAATCTAATAAATAAAATTAAATTTCAAATTTTATATAACCATCATCACATACATAACATAAATTAAAGTAAAATTTTAAATATAATACAATATTATCAATTATTTTATATATATTACACATATTATGTATTAAAATTATATATTATATATATATCGGAACAGGTAACACCTAAACCCGGTCCCGCCCCGCTAAAAATCTGCTCTAGTGCGTGGCGGATAATTATCCGTCCCGATCGGATAAGGACATAGTGGGTACCCGCAAGTTCGGGTGGTGTTGCCATCCCTAATTATATATAAGATTGAGAGATGTTTAAATACAATTTTTCTATTTATTTAAAATACCTTTCATTTTATGTATCTATAAAAATATATATATATTTTTATTTTAAAATCAAGAATATCTGAATTAGAATATAAGATATTGATGCTGTGGACTAATTTTATTTTTACAGTATTAGTATGTAATCATAAAATAAAAAATGAAAACATGCAGAGTGGATGAGAGACAACATTATCCAGTATCCACACATGGCATGGTAGCTTTCACCGTTTGTCTCTGATTGCAAGCAAGGAAGAAATGGCTCTAAGTCTCAACATCCTCTCACTGTGTTCCACTTCCTCTTCAACTTCTAAACCTCATATCAGAACTCCCACTTGTCATCTTGCTCCTTTCACACTCAGCTTCAAGCAACAACAATCTTCTTCTCAGAAGCTGACATTCTCATTGGCTGAATCTGTGTCTGGTGCCACCCTTGCTGCTCTCATCTCTGCTTCCCTGTTCTTTGTTGACCCTGCACTTGCATTCAAGGTCCAATTCCCTAATCACTAACCGTTTCTGATCTGCTTCATAACTTTTGTTAACACTGAAGCTTGTTCAATTCAACCAGGGTGGAGGTCCATATGGCCAAGAGGTCACAAGGGGACAAGATCTCTCTGGCAAGGATTTCAGTGGAAAGACCCTCATCAAGCAAGACTTCAAAACGGTCCAACTTCCTTTTTCTTTTTTCTATTTTTTTTTTTTTAGTTAATGGAGAATGTGGTTGTTCTGATGCAACTTACCTTTTGTTATATTGAATGTTACAGTCCATATTGAGACAAGCCAATTTTAAAGGTGCAAAGTTGTTAGGTGCTAGCTTCTTCGATGCTGATTTAACAGGTTTTCCTGCTGCTTACATGTGTATACTATAATGTTTCTTGAAACAGCACAAATACTTGTGTATTTACATTTTGTTCTCTGCCTATCTCTCTTGTTGTTGTCAGGTGCTGACCTTTCAGATGCTGATCTTAGAAGTGCAGATTTTTCATTGGCAAATGTCACAAAGGTAATGTAATTTTCTTCTACTGATTTGTACCCTTATTCAATCATCTGTCCCTTTGTTAAATCACTTATAAAAGAGATAAAATTACCAATAAATGCTATCAGATTCAACAAAAGGTAAGCAAATTAGGGTTTAGTATATAAGATTAAATGCAGATGAGTCAACTAGTATGGACTGTGGATTCTTCTGCAACTGCTGTTTTGTTAACTCTGCTTCCAGTCACATACCATTAACCCTTCTTTTTATTTAATTAAAGCTGAAAATTTGCTCTACTCTAAGTGATGGGTTTTTTGTTTCTTCAGTCATTTCACAATGTTGATCCTGTTGGCTTCTGCATGGCATGACCAATTTTTGTAGGCAAATTTAAGCAATGCTAACCTGGAAGGTGCACTTGCAACAGGAAATACATCTTTTAAAGGATCAAATATTACCGGAGCAGGTAAGTAATTGCATCACTTATCTATGATACACAACTATCTTGAACAGTTACCAAATTTTATTAGTCCTCTCCAAGAAACACTAATATCATCAAACTAGCAAGTTCTGTTTGGACTATATCTATGGTCATGCCTGTTGTATGCAACTGACTTTTGTGATTAAAAATCTAAAATATATAGAATCAGTAGGATGCCTGTTCCAAGTGTAGCTTAAAATTACTTAAGAATTCATACCTCAATATGCAGTTAAAAAAAACTTGCAGTAATTTTGGATACTCAACATGCAGTCTAGATGTTAGAGTATAGAGTAATATACTCATTAATGCAGTGCAAACTAGATGCATAAGTTGGGTTAAATAATAACCTTGTCTGTTATCTTGGT
Source organism: Arachis hypogaea (assembly GCF_003086295.3). NCBI lineage: Eukaryota > Viridiplantae > Streptophyta > Magnoliopsida > Fabales > Fabaceae > Arachis > Arachis hypogaea. The sequence goes on from NC_092048.1 coordinate 132,087,248, forward strand.
TGGAGCCAGATTTTACTGATGTGCCGCTAAGAGACGATCAACGCGAATATCTCTGCAAAGTTGCAGATGGGTAAAGACTTATGTTATTATACTTTAATCTCGTTTTATTTTCTGAACATGCTTCATCAGAGTCATCCATAACAGAATTTGTTACTGGTAACAGAGTGAACCCAACAACTGGAAATGCTACGCGAGATACATTGCTGTGCAATTAGTATTCCATTGCTGCGGAGTGAGGAGTATATATCTTGAATCAGAGGAGAGGGCTAGATCATGATGCTGCATACTGAACTGCAACTTTTGAATTTGATTTTCGACGAATAAAACTCCTTATTATACATATATGTTTTGTTAATTTTAGTAGTGTATAGTACATTGCATAAGTCAGCAACTCGAATTAGTGGGAAAAGACTTGGTTGTGGTTGTATAACATATAATATATATCATGCATTCATAGCAGAGGTTAATGTATTAGTCTTTTTGGTTAGCCATTTTCTATGTAGTTTTCATGGTAAAATTGTGCACTAGAAACACTTTTTTTTATAAGACAAATTTATGGTGGTACCATCTGAACCACGTGAAGGAGTTCATCCTAGCTTGGTCTGTCAGAAAAGGTTTCTGCACTATAACCATAGCTGAAGTTTGGGCTATCTATTAGGTTCTTTCATTCTTTGTATGAGTAAGGAACTTCAGTTGTAGGAAGTAGGAACGTCCACTGGAGTGTGATTCTAGATGATCATGGAGCTATTACCTTTACTTGTTTATTCTAACATAGAAATGATGGTGTGGCTGGTGATCATTGATTGGCAAGTAAATACTAGATGTATTAGATTTTTGTATGACACTGCAAATCTGGATCCTATAAAAATAATGAATTTGGATCTTCTAAATTTTAAATTTTCATTTTAGAGGATAAAGTGTAATTTCTCATTTTTGAATGGTTTTTCTCTCATATTTTCTCTTGATCCCACCTATGAAATAAATAGTGAGAGATTATACCTTATTCTTTAAAGTAAAATTCAAAATTTAGAGGATCTAAATTCAAAAATAATAATGAATAATGAAATAAAAGAGTAATCATTAGTGGATCAATAATTTTATTGCAATTAGTTCCTTACTTCCTTATCAAATAATCTAAACTGATTATATTTTTTCACTTTTATTATTTTTACAAAATTTTTTATTCACTTTATAAGATCTCTAAAGTGGTGGTGGTATATGATGTACGAATACTGACACAGACACGGAATATGCTGATACGTCGAAGTTTAAAATTTTACATGATATGGGGACACGCATACATATAAAATATAAAGTATTTTTTAGATAAATTGTAATGATATTTTGATATTTTATTGATATTAATATATAAATTAAAATTTTTAATTATTTTTAATATCTTTTTTAATCATATCAAGTATTTAAAATATTTTTTGTTTTAATAAATAATAATATATACTATATCTAAATTTATTTTAAGAATATATGTTAAAAATAAGACTGAACACGCTGACACGTGATGGTATTTAAGTGTGTCCAGGCGTATCCGGAGAAGAATTTTTTATTTTTTATTAAGACACGGTTGGACACAGCAGACACGCGTGTCGGACGGGTATCGGTGAGTGTCGTGTCTGAAATATGTTCGACACGCGGACACGACAACCCAGCGAAGTGTCAGTGTTTCATAAATATGAGTAAAGTATCGTTTTTGTACCCAACGTTTAGTGTAAGTCCCAACATTGTCCCTAACGTTTAAATCGTCCTATTTAAGTCCCTAACATTTCAAAATTGACTCAATGTTGTCCTGCTGTTAGAGATCTGTTAACGGAATTGACGGCAGGACAAAATTGAGACGATTTTGAAACATTAGAAACTTACATAGGACGAAAATGTTGGGAAAAAAAACGATACATAAAAATAAATTTTAATTTTATCATTCACTAATATCAATCTTTTACCGTGCATAGTTATTCAATTATTTTTTAATTACATCTAAATAAATTACACTTAATCACATTATTTTGATTCTTAATAAATTTATTTTATTTTTATAATTTTACTCTTAAAGATTTTTATTCAACAACAACAAAGCATTGTCCCACTAAGTGGGGTCGGCTACATTAATCAAACGGCGCCATTGTGCTCTGTCATGTGTCATGTCTACAGAGAGACAATTTACATGTAGATCTCGTTTGACCACCTCATGGATGGTCTTCTTAGGTTTTTCTCAGCCTTTCGCTCCTTGTCCATCTTTCATCTCATCCACCCTCCTGACTGGATGTTCTATCGATCTTCTTCTCACATGTCCAAACCACCTAAGACGCGATTCAACCATCTTTTCCACAATGGGTGCTACTCCAACTCTCTCCCTTATATCTTCATTCCTTATTTTATCCAATCGCGTATGACCACTCATCCATCTCAATATCTTCATCTCTGCCACACTCAACTTATGTTCATGCTCCCCTTTAGCCGCCCAACACTCCATACCATAAAGCATAGCCGGTCTTATAGCGGTGCGATAGAATTTACCTTTAAGTTTTAAAGGCACTTTTTTGTCGCATATAAAACCAGATGCACTTCGTCATTTTGACCACCCTGCTTGGATCCTATGATTTACATCCTGTTCAATCTCTCCATTATCCTGTATGATGCACCCAAGATACCTAAAACTTTTAACTTTTCGTAGGATATTTTCTCCAATCTTCACCTCTATATTAGGGTTTTCCCTTCTCGGACTGAACTTACATTCCATATATTCCGTCTTGCTCCGGCTTATGCGCAGACCATACACTTCTAAAGCTTCTCTCCATAACTCCAACTTCTTATTTAGGTCTTTCCTTGACTCTCCCATAAGGACGATATCATCGGTAAAAAGCATCCACCATGGCACAGGCTCTTGGATGTGCTCTGTGAGTACTTCCAAGACTAACGTGAAAAGGTATGGACTTAAGGATGATCCCTGGTGTAATTCTATACCAATAGAAAATTCCTCTGTCACACCACCTTGAGTCTTCACACTAGTTGTGGCCTCATCATACATGTCTTTAATTGCACGAATATATGCGATCCTTACCATCCTCTTTTCTAAAAGCTTCCATAAGACCTCCCTTGGTACCCTATCATACGCTTTTTCCAAATCAATAAACACCATATGTAGATCCCTTTTATTACTACGATACCTCTCCATCATCTTTCTTAAAAGGTATACCGCTTCAGTGGTAGATCTGCCTGGCATGAATCCAAATTGGTTCTCTGTTACTTGTGTCTCTTTTCTCAACCTCCGTTCTATCACCCTTTTCCATAACTTTATGGTATGACTCATAAGCTTGATCCCTCTATAGTTTCCGTAACTTTATATATCCCCCTTATTCTTGTAGATAGGTACCAAGGTGCTCTTTCTCCATTCATCAGGCATCTTCTTTGACCTTAAAATCTCATTAAAAAGCTTGGTTAACCAGTTGATGCATTTTTCTCCAAGACCCTTCCAAAACCTCAATCGGGATATTATCAGGTCCTACTGCCCTGCCATTTTTCATCTGCTTTAGAGCCTCTTTTACCTCGAGGTCTTGAATTCTTCGATAGTAGTCAAAGTTTTGATCTTCTTCCCTTGTACATAATCGACCAAGGCTCGGAAGAGTCTTCTGTCCCTCATTAAATAACTCGTAGAAGTAACTCTTCTACCTTTCCTTAATCTTCTCCTCTTGAGCCAACACCTATCCATCCTTATCCTTTATGCACTTAACCTGATACAAATTTCTCGTTCTTCTTTCACGGCTCTTTACGATTCTATATATGCCTTTTTCTCCTTCTTTTGTACCCAAAGACTAGTAGAGACCCTCATATGCTCTTGTTCTTGCTTCACTTACAGACACTTTTGTCTCTTTCTTAGCCGCCTTATATTTTTCCCAGTTATCTGCGTTATGGCATAAAGACCACTCTTTAAAGCACTCCCTTTTTATCTTTATCTTTTCTTGTACACTGGCATTCCACCACCAAGACTCCTTGTCTCTTGGTCTTATTCCTTTAGATTCACCAAAGCTTTCTTTTACTGTTCTTCTAATAACTTCTGCCATTTTCCTCCACATCTCTTCCGCACTTCCATTTCCATCCCACTTTGCCTCTTCTCCTACCCGTCTTAGGAAGCTTCTTTGTTCCTCACCTTTCATCCGCCACCACCTTGTCCTTGGGTTCTTCGTATAATGTCTTTTCCTCAACGCGGAAATCCATGACGAGCACCCTATGTTGTGTTGTCAAACTCTCTCCCGAGATAATTTTACAATTAATGCAAAATTTTCGGTCGACTCTCCTCAATAGGAAGAAGTCGATTTGAGAGCTTGCCATGCCACTCTTATATGTTATAAGATGTTCGTATCTCTTTTTAAAACATGTATTTGCGATGAGAAGATCAAATGTTGAGGAAAAGTTCAAAATAGTTTTACCCTCGACATTGATCATCCCGAAACCATGGCCTCCGTGAATACTCCCATATCCAGTCACTTCTCTACCAACATGGCCATTTAAATCTCCTCCTAAGAAAATCTTATCTCCCAAAGTTATGTCTTGAACCAAACTCTCTAGATCCTCCCAAAACCTTATCTTGTGTTGTTCGTCCGAACCCACTTGCGGTGCATAGGCGCTAATCACATGGAAAGCACCTCCCTCCACCACAAGTTTGATAGAGATGATCCGATCTCCCATCCTCTTGACATCCACTACGTCCTTCTTCCACTGCTTATCCACAATTATTCCAACCCCATTCATATTTTTCACATTTCCTGTATACCAAAGTTTGAAGCCAGAAGTATCCAATTCCCTAGCCTTCGCACCAACCCATTTTGTTTCTTGTAGGCACATAATGTTAATCTTTCTCCTTGTCATGGTGTCCACAAGTTTTTACTCATCATAAAATTTTTGTAGAATGACTAGAATTACATAATCACATTATTTTACTGTATATGTATCATTTTATTCCCCACAAGTTTATATACTAGTCATTTTACAAATATTGTATGATGAGTAAAAATTTTTAAGAGCAAAATTATAAAAAATAAATTTATTTAGAATAAAAGTAATGTGATTAACTGTAATTTACTTAGATGTGATTAAAAAAATAATTGAATAACTATGTACCGTAAAAAAATGATATTATTGAAGGATAAAATTAAAATTTATTTCTATGTATCGCTTTTGTCCCTACGTTTTCGTCCTATTTAAGTCTCTAACATTTTAAAATTGTCTCAATTTTATCCCGCCGTCAATTCTGTTAACAGATTCCTAACGGCAGGACAACATTGAGTCAATTTTAAAGCATTAAAGACAACTTTAAGACTTACTCCAAACGTTGAAGACAAAAATAATACTTTACTCTTGATAAATTTTATACAAAACATTACAAGTAGAAGTAATCTTCTAATAATGAGTTTGAAATACCTGAGTATCTTAGGTTTAAACATTAGAGTAATGTTATGGTGCTGAAAGAGAAAATTTTCAGCAGGTGCTGAAATTAGGTAGCGAAGTGGAAAAGTTTACGCGTGTGGCTATTGCCTCCAAGGTTCCCAACAAGTCATGCAATGTGCCCAGACATTGATAAAAGAGGACGGTTAATTAGATGTCGTTTGATCTTGTTAATGATGATGATTAAGTTGTTGGATTTTTTTTGGAGTCAAAAAAAGTTTGGTATGTAACGTTTGTAGATCCAAAAAAGATTGGGTGTTGTGATAAAAACATTGTACAGCCGGATAAAATGAATAATGATAAAAATAGTCACACTGGTTATAAATAATTTATTGGTATAAAAAAAAAATCAAGTTCCAAATGAATTGAATTCTTGTCTTTTATTTTTTTTTTGTACTTTATTTTTGTTGTGTACAAACTTTTTTTTATTATTTGTTTACCTCTTTTAAAATTTATAATTGTGATAGTTGTATATTATGTTTATGATTGTAATTTTTTTAAAATATAAATTATTTATCCTACTAAAAAGGGTAAAATAAATAAAAAATTAACTATAACTAACAATAGAGTCATATCAAAGTAATATTTATAATAAAAAATAGTACTAAATAAAAAATACTAAATAAATTATGAGTAATCTAATTTCATAAAGTATATTTTCATATATTATTCATATATTATTAATATCTAAAACAAACAACAACTAATATACATGAAGTAGTGCCAATAAATTATAGTTCAAATGACATAATCTCTCCATATTTACCTAAGAGGTCATTTTTATATCATTTGTCAAAGTGGCATATTTAAGAAAAATTAGAAAAAAAAATCTATGCATAATTTACACACTTATTTTAATTAAAATAAATATTTTAGAAAATTAATTAAAAGGCCTAGCTATTTCCACATTTAAAATAAAATAAAAAAATAATTTCGCATATTTTTAAGAATCTAAAGGCTACATACATAACCTAAAATATTTAACCTGTATAATATGCAATTACACTAAATATTGTATAAATAACGAAAATGCATTATTATTGTTATTTGTAGAGTGGTGGGCTCTTACATTTTGAAATAGTGTGAATGATTTCTGATCAAACCCAATAATAAGAATAAGCATTGGAACGTAATGTCACCACCACCAACATCTCCTACACTTCATTTGGGACTTGATTTCTTTTTTGAGTGCCAATAAATTATGTATAACTATTGTGCTATTATTATCATTATTCATTTTATTGGACTGTACAATATTTTTATCACAACACGTAATTTTTTTTTGACTCGTAATACATTACATACCAAATATTTATTGGACTTTCAAAAAAGCCCCAACAACCTAATCATCATTATTAATAAAATCAAGAATAATTACCTAAATCAGTCTCTGAGAATTTTAGAATTGGACATTTTAGTCTCCAAGAAAAATTAATACACGGATCAGTCCCCAAGATTTTACTCCGGCAGACAAATCAGTCCCCAATTCATTTTTCGGTAAAGTAATTACCCAGATTAGTCCCCAAAGATTTTAAAAACGGACATTTTAGTCCCCAAAAAAAGCTAATGTACAAATCAATCCCCAATTTTTCTCTCTATTAGACATAATAGTCTCCCGTCTAAAAATAAAATAAAATAAAATAATTATTATTATTAATTGCACAATAATATTGTACTATATTTTTTGTATTTTTTAGACAAAAATAATGATAAATTTATTCATTAAATTCTTATAATATATATATATATAGTCACTTAATAATAATAATAATAATAAAAAAAAAAATTATTAGAGATTATTTTACAAGAAATTCAAAGTTAAAATCATTTGATATTTTTGTATTTAATATAATCAAAAGATGTCTTATGTAAAAAAATTATATATGTTTATATTAAAAAATATGTATTAAAACAAAATATTTTAATTTGAATTTATATTAAATACATATTTTTTTAATACAAACATATTTTTTAAAATAGTACATCTTTTGATTATATTAAATACAAAAATATCAAATAATTTTAACCTTGATTTTTTTGTAAAATAATCTCTAATAATTTTATTTATTATTATTATTATTATTATTATTAATTACATAATAATATTATACCATGATTTTTTGTATTTTCTAGGTAAAAATAATGATAAATTTATTCATTAGATTCTTATATATGTATTTATATATATATATATATATATATATATATATATATATATATATATATATATATATATATATAGTCACTCAATAATAATAATAATAATAATAATAATAATAATAATAATAATAATAATAAAAATTATTAGAGATTATTTTATAAGAAATTTAAGGTTAAAATTATTTGATATTTTTGTATTTAATATAATCAAAAGATGTACTATTTTAAAAAATATGTTTCTATTAAAAAAATATGTATTTAATATAAATTCAAATTCAAATATTTTATTTTAATACATATTTTTTAATATAAACATATATAATTTTTTTACATAGGACATCTTTTGATTATATTAAATACAAAAATATCAAATGATTTTAACTTTGAATTTCTTGTAAAATAATATCTAATAATTTTATTATTATTATTATTATTATTAAGTGACTATATATATATATATATATATATATATATATATATATATATATATATATATATATTATAAAAGAATTTAATGAATAAATTTATCATTATTTTTGTCTAAAAAATACAAAAAATATAGTACAATATTATTGTGCAATTAATAATAATTATTATTTTATTTTATTTTATTTTATTTTTGGACGGGGGACTATTATGTCTAACAGAGAGAAACGTTGGGGATTGATTTGTACATTAGTTTTTCTTGGGGACTAAAATGTCCGTTTTTAAAATCTTTGGGGACTGATTTGGGTAATTACTCTGCCGGAAAATGAACTGGGGACTGATTTGTCTGCCGGAATAAAACCTTAGGGACTGATCCGTGTATTAATTTTTCTTGGGGACTAAAATGTCCGATTCTAAAATCCTCGGGACTGATTTGGGTAATTACTCTAAAATCAAATAACATCTAATTAATTATCCTCTTTCATCAATCTCTAGACACACTACAAGACTTGTCGGCTATGAAGCACGGGTTCTCTCATGGTGCCGGCGTATCCGTGTCGGACGCGAATCCGACGCCGACACGCGGTGGATACTTCAAACGAGCGTATCGGCAGTGTGTCTTCTTGCGGTACAGAATTTTGGTGGAGCTATCACGAATCCAAACGAGTCCGACTCGATTCAGATGTTCATGAGACGAATCTTTCTGCTGTACTGTAAATCTTCAATTGATTTTGTGATTTTATGGCCCGATTAATCAATTTTTTCTTTCTAATTTTAAAATATTCTAAAATTAAAACAAATCAAAATTTAAATTTAAAAATAAAATAATTAATAAATCAAAACCTAAATCTACCTACCGTTTATCTTTGGTAGCTTACTTACTCACTAGCTTAAAATTTTTTATTTTTTTAATAATTGCATAATTTTAAGACTTTTTTATGCAACTATATTTACTCTTATATTTACAATATGATATTTTATTAATTTAATATATTATTTAAATTTTAATTCACAACGTATCCTAAACGTGTCGTATCCAATTTTTTATAAAAAGAACGCGTCGGCGTATCCATGTCGTGTCGTGTCCGTATCACGTGTCGTATCGGTGCTTCCTAGCTTGTCGGGACCTTGGAGACAATAGATACACGCGTAGCTTTTTTATTACGCCACCTAATTTCAGCACCTGCTAAAAAAATTTTCTTTCAGCACCATAACATTACCCTAATGTTTAAACCTAAGATACTCAGGTATTTCAAACTCATTATTAGAAGATTACTTCTACTTGTAATGTTTTGTATAAAATTTATCAAGAGCAAAGTATTATTTTTATCTCCAACGTTTAGAGTAAGTCTTAAAATTGTCTTTAATGCATTAAAATTGACTCAATGTTGTCCTGCCATTAGGAATCTGTTAACAGAATTGACGGCGGGATAAAATTGAGATAATTTTAAAACGTTAGAGACTTAAATAAGACGAAAACGTAGGGACAAAAGCGATACATAGAAATAAATTTTAATTTTATCCTTCAATAATATCATTTTTTTACGGTATATAGTTATTCAATTATTTTTTAAATCACATCTAAGTAAATTACACTTAATCACATTACTTTTATTCTAAATAATTTTTTTTTTATAATTTTACTCTTAAAAATTTTTACTCATCATACAATGTTTGTAAAATGACTAGTATATAAACTTGTGGGGAATAAAATGATACATATACAGTAAAGTAATGTGAATATGTAATTCTAGTCATTCTATCATAATAAGTAAAAATCTTTAAGAGTAAAATTATAAAAATAAAATAAATTTATTTAGAATTAAAATAATGTAATTAAATATAATTTATTTAGATATAATTAAAAACTAATTGAATAACTATGCACCATAGCATTACCCTAAATATTATAGCCAAAGTACCAAAAAATAAATAAAGTTTTACATAGAAGATAATTTAATATTTTAACTAGAGTAATTATCCAAATCAGTCCCCGAGGATTTTAGAATTGGACATTTTAGTCCCCAAGGGAAATTAATACACGGATCAGTCCCTAAAGTTTTACTCCGGCAGACAAATCAGTCCCCAATTCATTTTTCGGTAAAGTAATTATCCAGATTAGTCCCCAAAGATTTTAAAAACGGACATTTTAGTCCCCAAGAAAAACTAATGTACAAATCAATCCCCAATTTTTCTCTCTGTTAGACATAATAGTCCCCCGTCTAAAAATAAAATAAAATAAAATAATAATTATTATTAATTACACAATAATATTGTACTATATTTTTTGTATTTTTTAGACAAAAATAATGATAAATTTATTCATTAAATTCTTATAATATATATATATATATATATTCACTTAATAATAATAATAATAATAATAATAATAATAATAATAATAATAATAATAATAATAATAATAATAAAATTATTAGAGATTATTTTACAAGAAATTCAAAGTTAAAATCATTTGATATTTTTGTATTTAATATAATCAAAAGATGTCTTATATAAAAAAATTATATATGTTTATATTAAAAAATATGTATTAAAACAAAATATTTTAATTTGAATTTATATTAAATACATATTTTTTTAATACAAACATATTTTTTAAAATAGTACATCTTTTGATTATATTAAATACAAAAATATCAAATAATTTTAATCTTGATTTTTTTGTAAAATAATCTCTAATAATTTTATTTATTATTATTATTATTAATTACATAATAATATTATACCATGATTTTTTGTATTTTCTAGGTAAAAATAATGATAAATTTATTCATTAGATTCTTATATATGTATTTATATATATATATATATATATATATATATATATATATATATATATATATAGTCACTTATTAATAATAATAATAATAATAATAATAATAATAATCAATAAAATTATTAGAGATTATTTTATAAGAAATTTAAGGTTAAAACCATTTGATATTTTTGTATTTAATATAATCAAAAGATGTACTATTTTAAAAATATGTTTGTATTAAAAAAATATGTATTTAATATAAATTCAAATTAAAATATTTTGTTTTAATACATATTTTTTAATATAAACATATATAATTTTTTTACATAGGATATCTTTTGATTATATTAAATACAAAAATATTAAATAATTTTAACTTTGAATTTCTTGTAAAATAATATCTAATAGTTTTATTATTATTATTATTATTATTATTATTATTATTATTATTATTATTATTATTATTATTGAGTGACTATATATATATATTATAAAAGAATTTAATGAATAAATTTATCCTTATTTTTGTCTAAAAAATACAAAAAATATAGTACAATATTATTGTGCAATTAATAATAATAATTATTTTATTTTATTTTATTTTATTTTTGGATGGGGGACTATTATATCTAACAGAGAGAAACGTTGGAGATTGATTTGTACATTAGTTTTTCTTGGGGACTAAAATGTCCGTTTTTAAAATTTTTGGGGACTGATTTGGGTAATTACTCTGCCGGAAAATGAACTGGGGACTGATTTGTCTGCCGGAGTAAAACCTTAGGGACTGATCCGTGTATTAATTTTTTTTGGAGACTAAAATGTCCGATTCTAAAATCCTCGGACTGATTTGGGTAATTACTCTTTTAATTATGTATAGATAGATAATGAAAACAAATTCCCAAGATGCTACAGGCCATCGTAAACAAGAGAGTATGAGTAATTTGGAGTCAGTAGAAGGGTAGATAAGCAAATTCAAATCCAAATAACAGAAAGAAGAAAGTGTATGAGTACAGTAATTTGGAGTTAGTAGAAGGGTACATAAGCAAATTCAAATCCAAATAACAGAAAGAAGAGAGAGAAAGTGAGTGAGAGAGAGAGAAGGCCCCGACAAGAGCAGGGAAGGGGAGCTTCTCAGCAGAACTCCCCATCGCACATGATTCTCAATTCCACACTCCATTAACAGCCAATACAATCTGGCCACCGCCACCACCACCACCACCACTACCAGCTCCAATTTGCATCCTCCACTTGTTTTCACCGTAAGTTTCTTTTCATTCTTCTCCTTCTTTGGCTCCTTTGGGCATTGCCATTGTGAGAAAATTTTTAACCTTATATAGTCCTAGATACCCCTTTGTATTCAACTTTTAAGAATTTTGATCTAATTCTGAATGGGTCTCGTTGGTCCAATGAATTAGATCATTATTAATGTGCTATGGGGATTTGTCAACGGAAATGGGTTTAATCATAAGGTTCAGATTTAATGGTAGATCTAAGGTTTATTTATATTTACATAAAATTTGTGTTTTTCAGGCAATTCGATCATTTAATGTTATATGTTTGGAGTTGTGTTATGGATACATCTGAATTGATTTCCGTCCTGAAATGGGTTAATTTTGTCACAGTTACTATTATTTTGGCGTGCAACGTCTTTTCCTTTGTTGTGATCTTTCATGTCCCAGTGTGGTCCTCTAAATAATGCCTTCAGATTTCAAAGTGCACCCATGAATTTTTCAGCTTTTGGTTAAAGGAACCAAATTCTCATTCATAATCTCAAACCTAACATCAGTAAATGAGTGGTTTTACTTATACAGCTCTTTGTTGTTTTTTTCCTCTTCTCGTTTTTAAACCAAGACAAGGGGAGTTGCTGGATTTACTTGGTAGTGGAAACTTAAAATGTTATTGCTGGTTGTAGATATAGATACTCTGTTATTCTCTGCTACTGATCTTTTCTGTGGCCTAAACATTCTGTGCCCTTATTAAGGATAAGGCATGAAAACATTGTCCAGTTACTATATTGATGGAGTAGTCAGTGAGTCAATTTTTAGGGGAAATTGTATGTGTACTTTATATGGTCTATTTATAGATATTAACTAGGCGTACTACCTGCGTTGAATTTTTGATTGTGTTAACCCTGCTTTTAAAACCCTTATCACTCTCCTGATTGTCTCTTTCAACATATTGTTTTTCCTAGGGCTTTCGTTAATCTCAGTGTTCTTCTGGTAAATGTCAAGCTGGTTCATTTGGAAAAATGGGACATCTAAAGATGCAGATGGAAACTGGTATCAATGCAATAGAGGATCAATCTGGGTATACTAATAGAAATAGTATAGCATGCATGATCAATGCTGAAATTGGCGCTGTTTTGGCGGTCATGCGAAGAAATGTTAGATGGGGGGTTCATTATATGGCAGATGATGACCAATTGGAGCACTCTCTTGTTAAGTCTTTAAAGGAATTAAGGAGGCAAATCTTTTCATGGCAAGGTCAATGGCATTCCATCAACCCAGTCTTGTATCTCCAGCCTTTCTTGGATGTAATTAAATCAGACGAAACTGGTGCACCAATCACAGGTGTTGCTCTCTCATCTGTTTACAAGATCTTAACCCTTGATGTGATAGATCAAAACACGGTCAACATTGAGGATGCCATGCACTTGGTGGTTGATGCTATCACAAGTTGCAGATTTGAGGTGACTGATCCTGGATCAGAAGAAGTGGCATTGATGAAGATATTACAAGTTCTTCTAGCATGTGTGAAATGTAAAGCATCGGCTACGCTGAGTAATCAACACATTTGCACCATAGTAAATTCTTGTTTCCATATAGTTCATCAAGCAGGAACCAAAAGTGAGCTGTTACAGCGGATAGCACGGTACACTATGCATGAACTTGTAAGGTGTATATTTTCTCACCTTCAGGATATTGAGAACACAGAGCATTTGTTGATAAATGAGAGCTCTCCTTTAAAACAAGAGGTATAGGATTCCTGTTACTTTTGGGTTGCATTTGTCACTTTTTCATGCAATTTTTTGTCACTTGCTGGGAGCTGTAAAAATTGAATGGAAAAAAAGTAGGAGTTTTGCTTGGAGAGAAGATTTTTATTTATGCTGGATTTTTGTTTGTGCTGTTCTTTGTAATCTGCAGCTTAAAAAACTGTGAAATTGTTCAAAAATGAAATCTTCCTTAACTTATTTAATCCTCCCTCCCCTCCTCTCCTCTTAAAAAAAATTTATTCACTCTGCTTACATTATAAATCTTTTTAGTTTCCAATAACTTGTTCACGACAAATTTTATGCTGTTTGACCAGTTAATTATGTTTGTGGATTGGGTCTATAGAATTGCATAAAATGGACTTAGATCCCTCTTGCTGCTTTCCCTTCAGATGCAGCACAGCAAAAATAAGAAAGGGTCTATTTGACCTAGAAATATTTTGTGGCTTGTGGATTGTCTGGAACTTACTAGGAAACAAGGAAAAATCCTTTAAAAAGTATTTATTTTGAAAATGTTATTTGTATAACGAAAGACAATATACAACTATGATTGACACCCAGCTGTTCTGTAGCACTTTCATGCATCTCCAAGAAAAGGAGAAAAGAAAACAAAGTAACGTAGTTACTGATTTTCAAAGTCAGGACATGCATAAAATTGTAATTTTAATCACTGGTTTATTTATTTATCTTCAGACCAGTGGACAAAACAATGAGAACACTGTATTTAGCAGACTGTTGGAGAATGGGAGCCAGAATTCTTCATATGATGGTGAACCACTAGGAATTTCTTCCGGTATTGCAAGTGCTGTAACGTCAACCGTAATGGATGAAAACTCAGCTTTTGCTAGCAATGGCAACGAGACTGATCCACATGAATTACAGCTTATGTCTGAACCATATGGGGTTCCCTGTATGGTGGAGATATTTCACTTCCTGTGTTCTTTGTTGAATGTTGTTGAGCATATGGGAATGAATCCTAGATCAAACACAATAGCATTTGATGAAGATGTGCCTCTTTTTGCCTTAACTTTGATCAATTCAGCCATAGAGTTGGGAGGACCTTTCTTTCGCCGTCACCCAAGATTACTGAGCTTAATTCAGGATGAATTATTTCGCAACCTTATGCAATTTGGTTTGTCAATGAGCCCTCTTGTACTTTCAATGGTGTGCAGCATTGTTCTCAATTTGTATCATCATCTTTGTAAGGAACTCAAGTTACAGCTGGAAGCATTTTTTTCTTGTGTAATTTTGAGGCTTGCACAAAGCAAATATGGGGCTTCATATCAGCAACAGGAGGTTGCCATGGAGGCCCTTGTTGATTTTTGCAGGCAAAAATCATTCATGGTAGAGATGTATGCTAATTATGACTGTGATATAACTTGTAGTAATGTCTTTGAAGACATTACTAACTTGTTGTCCAAAAGTGCATTTCCTGTGAACAATCCGTTGTCTTCCATGCATATTCTTGCTTTGGATGGTCTTATTGCTGTCATGCAGGGAATGGCTGAAAGGATAGGCAATGGATCTGTAAGTTCCGAGCGTTCTCCTGTGAATTTGGAACAGTATATTCCTTTCTGGCTGGAAAAATGTGAAAATTATGGTGATCCAAATGATTGGGTTCCTTTTGTCTTCCGAAGAAAGTACTTCAAGAAAAGATTGATGATAGGGGCTGATCACTTCAATCGTGATGTTAAGAAAGGCCTTGAATTTCTCCAAGGAACACATCTTTTACCTGATAAACTTGATCCCCAAAGTGTTGCCTGCTTTCTCAGATACACTGCTGGGTTGGATAAGAATCTCATTGGTGATTACCTAGGAAATCACGATGAGTTCTGTGTTCAGGTTCTTCATCAATTTGCCAGAACATTTGACTTCCAAGGCATTACCTTAGACAAAGCCCTGCGTATATTTTTGGAGACTTTTAGGCTTCCTGGAGAATCACAGAAGATACATAGGGTGCTCGAAGCTTTCTCTGAGAGATATTTTGAGCAATCACCAGATGTTCTTGTTAACAAGGATGCTGCTCTCGTGTTATCCTACTCAATTATAATGCTTAATACGGATCATCACAACGTTCAGGTAAAAAAGAAGATGACAGAAGAGGATTTCATCAGGAATAACAGGCTTATTAATGGTGGGAATGACCTCCCTCGTGAATTCCTGTCAGAGATTTATCATTCCATTTGTAAGAATGAAATCCGCACAACCCCTGAACCGGGTTTTGGATTTCCTGAAATGACCCCAAGTCGGTGGATTTCTCTAATGCACAAGTCCAGAAAGACTGCTCCATTTATTGTATCTGATTCCAGAGCAGACCTTGATTATGATATGTTTGCCATATTGTCAGGCCCAGCAATTGCTGCCATTTCGGTGGTATTTGATAATGCTGAAAATGAAGAGATATATCAAACTTGTATCGATGGATTCTTAGCTGTTGCAAAGATATCAGCTCACTATCATCTTGCAAATGTAATTGATGATTTGGTTGTGTGCCTTTGCAAGTTCATTAGCATTTTGGATCCATTCTCAGTTGAGGAATCTGTCCAAGCCCTGGGAGATGACACAAAAGTAAGAATGGCACTTGAGACAGTTTTTGCTATTGCAAATAGCTATGGTGATTACATTGGTGCAGCAGGGTGGAGAAATATTCTTGATTGCATCTTAAGATTGCACAAGTTAGGCCTTCTTCCTACTCGTTTGGTGAGTGATGCAGCTGAGGAGTCAGAGCTTTCTGCAGAATCCGGACATGGAAAACCTAATTCCAACTTGCCGTCATCAACTCAACTTCCATCTGTTAGTACTCCAAAGAGATCATCTGGACTGATGAGTAGGTTTAGTCAACTCTTATATCTTGGCACTGAAGAGCCTAGATCAGTACCAACTGCAGAAGAACTTGTTGCTCATCAGCAGGCTGTACAAATAATTCAGAAGTGTCACATTGATACTGTATTCACTGAGAGTAAATTTCTGCAAGCCGAATCTCTATTGCTGCTTGCAAGAGCACTCATTAATGCTGGAGGTCAACCTCGAAAAGGTAACAGCATCTCTGGGGATGAAGATACTTCAGTTTTCTGCCTGGAGTTACTAGTAGCAATCACATTGAATAATAGGGACAGAATTGGACTTCTATGGAAGGATGTTTATGAGCACATATCCAATATTGTTCAGTCAACTGTGACGCCTTGCGTACTGATAGAAAAGGCCGTTTTTGGGCTTCTAAGGATTTGCCATCGCTTACTTCCATACAAAGAGAGCATTGCTGATGAACTTTTGAGGTCCCTGCAACTTGTCTTGAAACTTGATGCTCGGGTTGCAGATATATATTATGAGCAGATTACTCAAGAAGTCAGTCGGCTTGTAAAGGCAAATGCTTCTCATGTCAGATCTCAGTTAGGATGGCGGACAATTACATCACTTCTTTCCTTCACTGCTCGGCACCAGGAATCGTCTGAGGCTGGATTTGATACACTGCTGTTCATTATGTCTGACGGGGCCCACTTGCTTCCTGCAAATTATGTTCTTTGTGTCGATACTGCAAGGCAGTTCGCTGAGTCCCGTTTAGGACAGGTAGAACGGTCTGTGGTTGCGCTAGATCTTATGGCTGGTTCTGTCAATTGTTTAGAGAAGTGGACTAGTGATGCTAAGCTGGCAGGAAAAGATGAGGAAGTGGAGAAGATGTTGAAGGACATTGTGGAAATGTGGTTGAGGCTAGTGCAGGGAATAAAGAAGGTATGTTTGGACCCAAGAGAGGAGGTTAGAAATCATGCTCTGTTGTCTCTACAGACATGCCTGACAGGAGCTGTTGGGATTCATGTCCCACCTGATTTGTGGTTACAGTGTTTCGATCAAGTGATTTTCACTGCAGTGGATGATCTGCTTGAAATCGCTGAGGAATACTATCAAAAGGAATACCGGAACATGGAAGGGACACTTATTCTTGTGTTGAAGCTCTTGTCTAAGGTTTTCCTCCAGTCACTCCCCAAACTATCACAATTGACAGATTTCTCAAAACTATGGGTCGCTGTGCTAGATCGGACAGAAAAATATACGAAAGCAAAAATTAGGGGAAGGAGAAGTGAGAAGCTTCAAGAGCTTGTGCCTGAGCTCCTGAAGAACACTTTGCTTGTCATGAAATCACAGGGCATACTTTTACCGAGCAGTGGCGTGGGTGAAAATAGTTTGTGGGAACTGACATGGCTACATATGAAGAATATTGCTCCATCATTGCAGTCTGAGGTGTTCCCTGCTCCAGAGCTTCAGCAGGCACCGCATAAACAGATTGAAGCCGTTGACGCAAACACTTCTGTTTCTTCAAATGAAACAGTGAGCCAAGATGGTGCTGGTGTTGGTTCCTAGGCTACCTGAGTTGGCTTTTTCAATGCTTGCCGCTACGAACCCGCAATATCAGTCCTTGATAGGTTTTCCTGTTTCTATCTTGGGTTGTTTGGGTTCTGAAGCTGATTCTGCATAATGTGATAGATATTGGAACTAGTTAATGAGGCCAAATATGAGAATTAAAGTTGCCTGTGATTTTGGTATTCCTCTTGAACTAGTGGTAATAGAATAGTGGGAGTTTTGGTTGGAGATACATGTTATATAAATATAGTGCTTACCTTCCCTTCCCTTCCCTTGTTGAGTGCTTGTAAAGATGAGAACTCTTCTTTGTTGCAACAAGTACACAGGAAATTATCCTCAAGTATTACTGTCTTGCTAATTTGACAGATCTTGAGATTTATGTTTCCTCTTGGCTCTAGCTAGTAGCTGCTACATGTATGTTACTCGGTATGATAATGTTGCAAACGACACAAGTTTTGAATTGATAAAGGAATATTAAATCATTCAATCAATATTAGCGATTAGGACTACTTTTTTTTAATTCCAAATCTTTAGCCAAATGCCCTAAAAAAAATACTTATTGGCTAAATTTATTAAGATATTGCAGTTTCATTCACCTTAGTGACAATATGAATGCTTGATCGTTTGATGTCTTTTTTTTTCCTACGACTTAATTATATTTTAATTCTCTAAAATAAAGGTAGTTATAAAATATAAAAGAATATAATTAACTTAGATTACTAATTTTTATTATGTAAACGGTCTTATTATAAATATGATACATGATAAGATATAATGACACTATTTGATTTTTGTAATCAATCCTGTTTAGTGGATAAAAACTGTTGTTATTGGTGTACTAATTTTGATTATGTATGATTCGATCAAAAAATTTAAAAATAATTAATTTTTAGTTAATTTGTTCTTTTATTTCAGAATTATTCTTATCTTAGAATCGCATTTGAATTTATTTAAAAAAAAAAAAAAAGAAAGAATGACCACTTGAAAAATCACCTCATATTGATACAGGTCAAAATAAAAAATAAAAAAGCAACATGAAAACAGTGTATTTCAGCAATTTACTGCTAAAAGCCTAAAAGAAAGCATGATCAATGGACAAGATAAAAGATAAGAAAACCTTCTTATTATTATTTTGTACGTAATAAAATTAGAGAAATAAAAAAATACAATACTTGTGTTCGACTTATGAGTTTTTTAATTTTGATATGGAGTGATTGTTGGTATATAGCATGGTTATGAAGATATATGGTGTTTCACCGAGCTGTGATGGCTGCGCCGAGCAAATCGATCGGACTGATAGGGAAACTGTAATCGAATGGTTCGATTTCAGTAATTGGATGGTACACAAATCGGACCGTCCAATTTGCATACTGAATCCACGTGGCGCGCATGCAGCGGACTCCTGGTTGACTTCGTTGCTTCCTATACCCCATTCGAGTGTCACCCCCTTCCAGCAGCCATCATTTTCACTCTCATATACTATCTCTATTTCTGCTTGCTCTCTAACCCCACAACCATCTTCATTTTCAACCACTGTTGGACCACAGAGCAGCCGAAAAAACATTTAAATACAATGCCAAGAAGACCAAAAATTAAAGAAGTGAACAGTCAGATCTTCACATTGTTAATTATCTTGGACATCTAAATTATGTAAATTTTTATTTTTTAATATTTTAATTTAATAAAAATAATAGTGATAATATTTGATTTTAGTAACAATATTATAATAGTACTAAGTAGAGATTACACATGTATGTATGATATTGTTACTGTTAGGTGGTAGAAATAGAGATTAAAATAGAATTATTTAGTTTTTATAAAGTCTCTGAATAATTTTAATTAATAATATGGTATGTTTTGATTTGGAATGAAATTTATGATTATTGATTAATATGTTTTGTAATGAAACCAATTTATAAAATCTGTAGATATTATTATTATTATTATTATTATTATTATTATTATTATTATTATTATGTGTTGGAATGAAATTTTAATTAATATATTTTTGTTTTAATTATATTGTACTAGAAATAGAAGTATGAATTTAGGATAGTTTAAGTTAAGTAAAAAAAAATATGAATTTAATAAATTATTTATGATTATTAATAATTGAATTTAACCTAATTTAGTGTAATTTAGACAATAAATTAGTAAACACTATACCTAAAATATAAATTTAATATATTGTTTTATGAATAATAATAATAATAATAATAATAATAATAATAATAATAATAATAATAATAATAATAATAATAATAATAATAATAATAATGTTAGAGGTTAAAAGAAGAAAAAATATATACTAGTTTTATAAATAATTTATCATTACTGAAATTATTCTAGTTATTTAGTTAAGGTTAATTAAATTTTGTTATAAGCTAATAAATATGAATGTAGGATTTTTGTGTAACAGATTTACTATGTATGTTTGAAATGCAATTATACTGGTAGTTATAACGGAAATGTGATATTGTAGGATTCACGGATGTTGATATGTGACCATTTAAAGTCGTTGGATTCGTACAACCAAATTGTTGAGGGGCATTTACAGGAGATTGATTTTTATCATGTTTTTCAGATTGGAGTCATCCAATGTCAGTCAGCAATGATTAATGCTTTAATCGAGAGATGTCGGCCTGAGACTCACACATTTTATTTTCCGATTAGTGAGTGTGCTGTGACGTTGGAGGATGTGGCGATAATTCTTGGTCTGCCGACAAATGGTCTTTCGGTTACAGGACCGACCATGAGTAGTTTTGAGGCCTTGGAGGCCGAGTGCTTGCACCAGTTTGGGGTTGCACCGAGGAAGATGGACTGTAGAGGAAGCTTTATAAAATTGACGTGGTTTAGGGGTTTGAAAGATCTCATAGTCTTGAATGATGATATTCACATTCAGAGGTACGTAAAATGTCACATAATGTTGTTATTTGGGACAATTCTATTTGGAAACAAGTCGGTTGCAGCGGTGCATTGGAAATTTCTGCCTTTGCTCCGTAACTTCGCTGGGATCATACAGTTTAGTTGGGAATCGGCATGCCTCGCACACTTGTATAGATCATTGTGTAGGGCAACTCGTGTCGACTGTAAGGAGATGGATGGTCCACTGACACTTTTGCTTACTTGGGCTTGGATCTGTCTACCATTTCTTGTGCCGATTTTCGGCAATCTCCGAGTGTTTCCGATTGCAAACAGGTAAAATGAATTACTTTATGCCTTGAAATAAAGACTAGAAATTGTATTTTATTTTTTACAAGATAAGTTAACTAAGAGATTGTCTGACGACAGGTGGCGTAACTAGGATCGTGAGAATCAACAGCAACAACCACCGGCACCGGCATCGCCACAACAGGAGGTTGAGTATTTTACACCATATGTTCCTCACACGCATCCGTCGGATTATTTTTCACCATCAGTCCCGTTACATCAACAGTATTGGAGTGGTCCACAGTTTGAGGCATGGGGAGCAAGCTTCATTCAGTCGGTTACTTGGTTTCATGGCTCCGGAGCCAGGTCACTCACATTCAAGTAATTATGATGACATTCCCACCGACCAGTTGGCACATCCGGGTGGTATTACTCCAGTTAGGAGGTTATTAGATTCGAGACCTCGAGTTCGCACTTCCTCTGATAATTCTGGAGGTAGAATGTCTGTTGACTCGAGTAGGAGTGCTGATGCCACAGGAGGGATTATACAGAGTGGAAACCCTAGGCATATTCCAATGAGTCTAATTCAGAAGAGCAATAAGGCAGTTGATGATGAGACTGATGACTACCTAATAGACCATCCGGATAGTGATGGCGACCATGAGGACGACGATGAGGATGAGGATGAGGATGAGGATGAGGATGAGGATGAGGATGAGAAGGACAACAACGATGTCAATGATGAGCCGACCGGTCAAGATGATGAAGAATCGGGTCATCTTAGGCCGACCTTTGGCTATCCGTCTGAGGAACGGATTGCCAACGAATCGAGGTCCATGATAAGCAGCTCATGTTGTAGGATTTTTCAGTGGTCTAAACCTAGTCCTGTATACTCTTCGAACTTGGTCCATCTTGTATACGTCATGAACGTACACTTGCCAATCCGACCGCTGATTTGCACAACAAGCAAATACATGTCGACACGAAATTCGGTCAACCTGGAATTCACCACAGTCGCACTGTTGTCAGCGTAGGTCAACTGCATACTTAACCCCACTAGGCATCTCACGTACTTCAAAGACTTCATTTTCTCTGTCAAAGCAACTAACCAGTATGTTTCCCGATGCTCATTGATTTGCATGCAACTTGGAGGTCACCAGCTCAGAGAACACATGTCCAGCATTAATTCAAGCCTCAGCCTCGGCTCTTTTCCTAGTGAACAACTCATTCAGTCTGTAAAATGTAGCCTTAACAAGCGCAGTGACTGGGAGATTGCGTGCCCCCTTCAAGACGGAGTTGATGTACTCCACAAGATTGGTGGTCATATGACCCCATCGGTATCCACCATCAAATGCCAAAACATACTGCTCACGTGGGATCCAGTCAAGCTAGTTGGTGTAAGCCTCACCCCGTTCGCGTAATCGTTGATAGCGCATCTGGTACTCCCGAATCATCCTCAAATATCCTATGATAAAAAACATTCAACTATGAACAACGTTCTATTTAATTGTATTTACAATAACAATATAGTTCCTTTTATTCAAACTTACCGATATTGATGATAAGCTTCCGCAGGTAAGGTGCCTTGAACTTCCTCAAGAAATTTGACTCAATATGCCAGATACAAAACATATGAAAAGCTCTAAGAGGAGACCAAGCCCCATTACTACGAGCAATAGCTGGCCTGATGGAATCGTGTCGATCAGAGATAAGTCCTACACCATCACGTGTCACCACATGTTGAGCAAGTTACTTAGAAAAAAGTACCATGCATCAGAAGTCTCTCCTTCCACTATGGCAAATGCAATAGGCACGATATTGTTATTGTCATCTTGTGAGACTGCAACCAACACACAACCCTTGTATTTTTCATACAAATGAGTCCCGTCCACCTGCACTACTGGCTTGCAGTGTCTGAATGTCCTAATACAAAGGTAATAACTCTAGAAGACTCGATGTAGTACACGGATATCAGGAACCAAATCATCCCCCTGGTACGCAGGCATTGTTTCAAAGTGAACCACTGCTAGCGGCTCCTTGTGACACATTGTCTCAAACCGTATAGGCAAAGCTTCGTACGATGCTTCCCAACCTCCGAAAATTGACTCCATCATCTTCTGCTTTGCTAACCATGCTTTGCGATAACTGATGGTGTAGTTAAACTTCGACTGTACTTCCGCAATGACTGATTTCACCTTTATAGATGGGTCAACCTCTACCAACGGCTTAATTGCTTCTGCAACTGTCTTGGAATCCAGTTTCGAATGGTCTTGAGAAATAGTAGATCTAGTACAAGTGTGACTACCATTGTACCTCCTTATCTCCCAGCAGTACTTTTTCTGCATTTTGGTAACCCTGATTAGCCAATCACAACCTGCGCCATATTGTATACATTTAGCATAGTGTCGTCGGTTTTGACTCATACACCCGATAGTCTACACCTCTACGAATGGTATAATCTTTCATTGCCTTGATTATTGCCTCCCTCGAACTGAATTCCATTTCCACCGTAAATTTACCATCCACCACAGCAGGAAGCTCTGCTACAATCACATCGCAAGATATATATTTTCATAAATAATCATTAAATATATATATCTTAACAATTAAAATCTCTCTATACATTATAAGTAATAAATCATTTATTTTATATACAGTAATAAATTATTTTATTTTATAAACAATTCATAAATACACCTTAACAGATATAATTATAATAGTCTATATTTTAGGTATTTTATCTACATAAAGAACTAGTAAATCTAATCCATAATAAAGAACTATTAACTAATAAAGTAATCAAATGCTATGATCACAAATTATAATCCACAGATCACGTATATTACTCATCTGATCTTATTGATCTACTACTTTAAACTATCACATAGCTATCTTTCTTTACATACCTACATTCATAGTACTGTCAACTTCATCTGCGTCTTCACCTGAACCAACAATCTCATAGTTATTTTCAATTTTCTCCTCGCTATTACTATTATAATCTTCCAATTCAATATTTCGGTCTGCTTCAGATTGCTCAAACTCAATGTACAACTCGATGCATGACATTCGGTAGCGATTTTCAAAATACATTGAAAAAATTTCATGCATGCTCGCTTCATCTGTCACGTATTTGGTTTGAAATTGAACGAACCCACCAAACACAGATAAATGATACCTGTACAAAATACACGATACTCTCCTAGATACTTGAGAATCTATCTTCTCACAAATTAGACCTTTTAATTCCTCAAATGACAATGTGAACGGAATAACAACATCTAATGAATTTTCACATACAAATTGAACTCCCTCGTATGTTTGTAATAAAATCTATCCATAACAATATATTTTCAAGATAACTCTATCATCCATGATAATATACGTATATTAAACACTCAATCTCACTATTATTTTTTCTGAAAGAATGGAGGAGAAGAATGAGAGAAGAGAAAGAACATGATCTGAGATTTGAAACTCACGATGAAAAAGAAGAAGTTGAAGTTCTATGAAATTTTGGTTTATGTATGCATAAATAAATAAATCGGACGGTCCGACTGCCTACTGCTATTTCAATTTTTTTTATAGAATATAAATCGGACCGTTCAATTAGTGTTCTCTCAAATTAAAAAAATTTTCCAAACTAAAAAATCGGTGGATCCAATTTTAATCAATACCAACTTTTGCTTCACACAAATTGGACCTGTTTGATTTGTGTTCCTCTCTCTCTCCAAAGAAATCGGACGATCCGATATCTTTCCTCTTAATTTCAAAAAGCAACACCATCACAACAGTGTATATCCTCCCAAAACTCTATAATCCAGCGTAACTGACACCGGTGAATCATATAAAAAAAGAGTAAAGTATTGTTTTTGTCCTCAACGTTTGGTGTAAGTTCTATTTGTGTCTCTAACGTTTAAATCGTCCTATTTGTATCCTTAACGTTTATAAAAGTGATTCAATGTTATCCTACTATCAATTATACTAACAAATCAGATTATATTTTTCAATTATTCTCACTTAGATATATTCATTCTCAATTATGTCTCATTTGGATATGTTCGATTTTAATATTATACCCCACTATTTGTGTTTAGATTTAATTATGTCCCTAGAAAAGTGAATTATGTAAATGTTGTAGGAATTAGTTTCAACATTTGATCGGCTATTTTTTGGAGTAGATCATCGATTCTATCCCAGACATTTGTTTTCTAACTTCAAGAAGAGATTTTTAAAACTCAAACTAAAGCGCTCATGATGTGTAATTGATGGCAGGATAACATTGAATCACTTTTACAAATGTTAGGGACACAAATAGAACGATTTAAACGTTAGGGACACAAATAGAATTTACCCCAATGTTAAAAACAAAAACGATACTTTACTCTATAAAAAAAATTAGCCTTCGAGTTATTTCTCTCCCGAAAGATCGGCTTAGATCACCAAAATGACTTATTATTGACACAGATTTTTTCCCCAAAGCTGAAAAAGAAAAATGCTTCAGGTTAAGTCAATTTTCTGTCATTTGGCAGAAAATTATATTACAATGATAGACATCTTGTACTGAACGCTACACTAGAATGGTGAATTTTTTTCATTTAATGCCATTTGTACATATATCATGCCGTGCCACATATTTAAATTTTCTTTTTTAATTACGTAATCTACAAATAAAATAAAATGAAAATGTTACAATTTGTCAAGGCTTTTCTTTCTGATTTCCAAACGCTACTTTTCCACAAGACAGAGGCTCAGTAAAGTGCTCCCGGTTACGGGAGAGAGAACAGAGAAGCAGAAGCAGAGGCGATTCGCCCAACGCAGACGCTGAACCCGCGAATTCTGAAAACCGCGACGCCAAAATACTTCCGAAAGTTGAAGAGAGCCAGTGCTGTGACTTCGACTGAGGTTTTTTTCTGCTTTTCCCTTCTCTTCACTGTTGCTCCTCTTTGCATCGAATGCTACGTTGCGGTTTCTCTCTCTCTCTCTGTTCCTATGTTTCTATGTATAGTTTAGAGTTGGAGCTGTGCTTCTTTCTGCAGCTGAAACCTCCAATAACTAACTTCGATTGTTGCTATGATTTCACTTTAGTTTGTAATTGATGTCTGAATTCTAGGATTTTACTCAATGAAGAAGAAGAAACAATGCTGGATGGATCAGATCTAAATCTACCTGTGAATTTTTTAAATTTGGTGTTGTTGAAGTAGTATGTTTGCCTTTGCGTGCTTAGCTTGTGGATGATGTTTTGGTGAATTGAATCTGGAATATTGTCACGCTGTGTTTTGTTCCGTTTGATGCTTTATTTAGTTTGTTGAAATCCCGATCTCGTAATGTATGTTGTCTTTTGGGACTTAAAAGAGTGAAATTTTTTCGGTTTTGGTTGGTAGTTTTATTTTTTGAATCTGTACCAGATCCTTGGGCTGTACGGAAGGATATAGTGAGGATGGGCCGTCTGAAGCTGCAGGCTGGTATCAACGCGATAGAAGAGGAGGAACCTGAGGATTGTGATGCTACCTGTCCAAACAAGACAACTTTATCATGCATGATCAATTCTGAAATTGGCGCCGTGTTGGCAGTTATGCGGAGAAATGTAAGATGGGGGAGCAGTTATATGTCCGGCGATGATCAGATGGAGCACTCTCTCATTCAGTCTTTGAAGGCGTTAAGGAGACAAATCTTTTCATGGCACCATCAGTGGCACGCTATCAACCCGACTTTGTATCTCCAACCGTTTTTAGACGTGATTCGATCCGATGAGACAGGTGCACCAATTACTGGGGTTGCCTTGTCATCTGTTTACAAGATCTTAACATTGGATGTGATTGATCAAAATACAGTCAATGTTGAGGATGCTATGCACTTGGTGGTTGATGCTGTCACTAGCTGCAGATTTGAGGTGACTGATCCTTCATCAGAAGAAGTCGTCTTAATGAAGATACTGCAAGTTCTCCTAGCTTGTATGAAAAGTAAAGCATCTGTAATGCTGAGTAACCAACATGTTTGCACCATTGTGATACTTGTTTTCGTATAGTTCATCAAGCGGGAACTAAGGGCGAGTTGTTGCAGCGGATAGCAAGGCACACAATGCATGAACTTGTGAGGTGTATTTTTTCTCATCTTCAAGATGTTGACAACACAGACCATGCGTTGGTTAATGGAAGCTCTAATTTGAAACAGGAGGTATAAGATTCACTTTACCTTACTTGAAGGTTACATATTTTTTACTCTACTGATTATTGTTCTAGCTACTAAGGAAATAAATAATAGAAAAGGGAAATTTTTATCTGTGTGTTGGGGAGTGGGGGGTCAGAGAGAAATAAACAATGATTTCCTATTATGCAAGAGTTAATGTTATGCTATCAGTTAGTTTTCTTTCCCAGTGTTTTCATAGCTCTAGGAACGTTTTACTTGTCTGCTCTGAATCATGGACACTTCCAATCACCTGTCTTACCATGTCAAGTTCATACATGGTACTGGTGTTTGTTGGATATACACGGATACTTATGGGTCTAACATTATATTAAGATGATACTACCTAAATACTAATTTGAACCTTATAAAATATCAAATTTGAAATTAAACCATTTGATTTGCTGTTATATATATATATATATATATATATATATATTGAACATTATTAAAAGAAAAAAATCATTTATTTGATGTTTTGACTACTTTATTTTTTATTATTTTATATTTTTATATAGTATATCTGTACTTACCTATGCTTTATTTTATTTTATTTTGCCCAAAATTTTGTAACCCATACCCACATCAATATGTATCCATAACCGGCACTACTACTATACTTGTATGTGTGCTACATAGCTTGTCTTTTCTTTGGTTAGAATATTGCTAACGGAAATTACAATATCAATGATGTTAAATCATAATAAATTGTGTAGCATTTTCCTTGAGTGTCATAAGCCATTAGTAAAATTTGACCTGCTGGTTATAATTAAATCATAGGTATTTTGTGCATCCTAAGATGAACGTCACAGATCTGCCTTTCCTTTGTCTTTCCATCCCACCAATAATAGTATATGTATATTCTGATTGTGTAGTTGGTATGGAGAAAACTTGCATCTTTGAAAGTAGTTGGTAGTAATAATAATAATGATAATGAGATAGGATTAGTTCTGGATAGATAGAGAAATAGATCCAAAGTACCGCATGTATTCAATGTGTACTGGATGAGCACACTTCAAGGATGAGAAAGAAGATACAAAAACAGAGGGTATTCATGATACCCTCAATTTTCCCCTACTACTTCTATAACTAATGTTTCATCTTATTTCTCATATCTATATCCTACTGTGCTCCTTTCTGTTATAACTTAACTTATTCCCTTCCTACACTCTATACAGAAGAGGCACAATTGTGACTGACCCATTTTCTTACATAGTCACATTTTCAAATATTCAAAGGGAATCTGTTAATTGTTATACTAAAAAAGAACATTTTTGGGTTGTCAATTGATATTTATGACGTCTCATTTGTTGTTGTTCATTATTTGTTTCAGACTGGGGGCCTTAATAATGAATATGCTTTTGGAAGTAGACAATTGGAGAATGGGAGCCTCAGCTCTGAATATGATAATCAGACATTGCCCACAAACTATGCTCCCAGCGCTGCAAGTGTTGCTACAGGAACTCGGATGGACGAAAACACAGCAATTGCTATTAGTGGCAAGGATGGTGTACCATATGACATGCATCTCATGACTGAACCATATGGTGTTCCTTGCATGGTGGAAATATTTCACTTTTTGTGTTCTTTGCTGAATGTTGTCGAACATATGGGAGTTGGTCCAAGATCAAACACTATTGCGTTTGATGAGGATGTGCCTCTCTTTGCCCTAACTTTAATTAATTCTGCTATAGAACTTGGAGGGCCTTCTATTCGCTGTCACCCAAGGTTGCTTGGCTTAATTCAGGATGAATTGTTTCGCAATTTGATGCAATTTGGGTTGTCAATGAGCCCCCTTATACTTTCAATGGTTTGTAGCGTTGTGCTCAATCTGTATAATCACCTTCGGACTGAACTCAAATTACAGCTAGAAGCATTCTTTTCTTGTGTAATTTTGAGGCTTGCTCAGGGCAGATATGGGGCTTCATACCAGCAGCAGGAGGTAGCCATGGAGGCCCTTGTTGACTTCTGCAGGCAAAAGACTTTTATGGTAGACATGTATGCTAACTTTGACTGTGACATTACTTGTAGTAATGTCTTTGAAGACCTTGCTAATTTGTTGTCAAAAAGTGCATTTCCTGTGAATTGTCCATTGTCTGCCATGCATATTCTTGCTTTGGATGGTCTTATTGCTGTTATACAGGGAATGGCTGAGAGAATTGACAATGGATCTGTAAGCTCAGAATATTCCCCAGTGAATCTTGAAGAGTACAATGCATTCTGGATGGTCAAATGTGAGAACTATGGCGACCCAAATCATTGGGTTCCTTTTGTCCGCCGAAGAAAGTACATAAAGAGAAGGTTGATGATTGGAGCTGACCACTTTAATCGTGATCCTAAGAAAGGTCTAGAATTTCTCCAAGGAACACATCTTTTGCCTGACAAACTTGATCCCCAAAGTGTTGCCTGCTTTTTCCGATACACTGCTGGGTTGGATAAGAATCTTGTTGGTGATTTTCTAGGAAATCATGATGAATTCTGTGTTCAGGTTCTTCATGAATTTGCAGGAACATTTGATTTTCAAGACATGAACTTAGACACTGCACTGCGTCTATTTTTGGAGACTTTCAGACTGCCGGGAGAATCACAGAAGATTCATAGGGTACTTGAAGCTTTCTCTGAGAGATATTATGAGCAGTCACCACATATCCTAGCTAACAAGGATGCTGCTCTTGTGTTATCATACTCAATGATAATGCTGAATACAGATCAGCACAATGTGCAAGTTAAAAAGAAGATGACTGAAGAGGATTTTATCAGGAATAACAGGCATATTAATGGTGGCAATGATCTACCTCGAGAATTCTTGTCAGAGATTTACCATTCAATTTGTAAGAATGAAATCCGCACTACCCCTGAGCAAGGCGTTGGGTTTCCCGAAATGACACCTAGTCGATGGATTGATCTAATGCACAAGTCCAAAAAAACTGCTCCATTTATTGTATCTGATACCAAGGCTTACCTTGATCATGATATGTTTGCCATAATGTCAG
This sequence comes from Arachis hypogaea, assembly GCF_003086295.3. NCBI lineage: Eukaryota > Viridiplantae > Streptophyta > Magnoliopsida > Fabales > Fabaceae > Arachis > Arachis hypogaea. The sequence goes on from NC_092048.1 coordinate 132,117,744, forward strand.
GTCCAACAATTGCTGCCATCTCTGTGGTATTTGATCATGCTGAGCATGAGGAAGTATACCAAACATGTACAGATGGATTCTTAGCTGTTGCTAAGATCTCAGCTTGCCACCATCTTGAAGATGTTCTAGATGATCTGGTAGTGTCCCTCTGCAAGTTCACTACACTTTTGAACCCTTCATCAGTTGAGGAACCCGTCCTTGCCTTTGGAGATGACATGAAAGCAAGAATGGCAACTGTGACTGTATTCACTATTGCAAATAGGTATGGTGATTACATACGCACAGGTTGGCGAAATATTCTTGATTGCATCTTAAGACTGCACAAGCTTGGTCTTCTTCCTGCCCGTGTTGCCAGTGATGCAGCTGACGAGTCTGAGCTCTCTAGTGAAACTGTGCATGGAAAGCCTGTCACTAATTCTTTATCCTCGGCTCACATGCCATCTATTGGCACTCCAAGGAGATCTTCAGGATTGATGGGGAGATTTAGTCAACTCTTATCTCTTGATACTGAAGAGCCAAGATCCCAACCTACTGAACAACAACTTGCTGCTCACCAGCGCACCCTCCAGACAATACAGAAGTGTCACATTGACAGCATCTTCACCGAGAGTAAATTTCTACAAGCTGAATCACTTTTGCAACTTGCAAGAGCACTCATTTGGGCTGCAGGGCGACCTCAGAAGGGGAACAGCACACCCGAGGATGAAGATACAGCAGTCTTCTGCCTTGAGTGCTGATTGCAATCACTTTGAACAACAGGGACAGGATAGGAATTCTTTGGCAGGGTGTGTATGAGCACATATCCAATATTGTTCAGTCAACTGTAATGCCCTGTGCCTTGGTAGAGAAGGCTGTTTTTGGACTCCTACGAATTTGCCAGCGGTTGCTTCCATATAAAGAAAACATTGCTGATGAACTTCTGAGGTCACTGCAACTTGTCTTGAAGCTTGATGCCCGAGTTGGTGATGCATACTGTGAACAGATTACTCAGGAAGTTAGTCGCCTTGTGAAGGCAAATGCTACTCATATAAGATCTCAATTAGGATGGCGTACAATTACATTACTCCTTACCAACACATCTAGTCACATAGAAGCATCTGAGGCTGGATTTGATGCACTACTGTTCATAATGGCTGATGGTGCTCACTTGCTTCCTGCTAACTATGCTTTCTGTTTAGACACTGCAAGGCGGTTTGCTGAGTCTCGTGTTGGACAAGCAGAGCGATCTATACGGGCATTAGATGTCATGGCTGGGTCTGTCAATTGCTTGGCTCGGTGGACTAGTGAAGCTAAGGAAGCACAAGATGAGGAACAAGCAGCTAAGATGTTGCAGGAGTTTGGAGAGATGTGGTTGAGACTTGTACAGGGTCTAAGGAAGGTGTGTTTAGACCAGAGAGAGGACGTTAGAAATCATGCTTTATTATGTTTGCAGAATTGCTTGACAGGAGCCGATGGCATTTATGTCCCTCATGGTCGTGTGTTGCAATGTTTTGATATTGTGATCTTCACCTTACTTGATGACCTGCTTGAGATTGCGCAGGGACACTCTCAGAAGGAGTACCGCAACATGGAAGGCACCCTTATCCTTGCAATGAAATTTTTGTCCAAAGTTTTTTCTTCAATTACTCCCAGACTTATCACAATTGTCAACTTTCTGCAAGCTATGGTTAGGTGTGCTTAGCAGAATGGAAAAATATATGAAGGTAAAGATTAGGGGGAAAAGAAGCGAGAAGCTTCAAGAGACAGTACCTGAACTGCTTAAAACTCCTTGCTTGTCATGAAGATGAAAGGTATTCTGGTGCAGAGGAGTGCCCTGGGTGGGGATAGTCTTGGGAACTAACGTGGCTGCATGTGAACAATATTTCACCGTCATTGCAGCTTGAGGTGTTTCCCGAGCAGGATTCCGACCATTTGCAGAAGAACAGGGTGAAGCAGTTGGAGGTTTGGTGCCTGATGAAATGGGTTCTGTTCCTTCAAGTGAAACAGAAAGCCTTGAAGATGCTGGTGTTGCTGGTTAACTTTATCTACAATGTTGTGGCAACCTGAACAATTTTTTGCAGTTCATAGTGGCACACATCCACATTGAATTTTGTTATGCTATTGATAGATGCACGAGTTTTACATGAGGTGAAATGAATGGCTTTCTCAGTTGAAGTCACAGCAAGTAGATATGGTTAAATCTGATTTTCATCTGTCAATTGGCATTTCTTCCTCCCCCTCCCACCCCCCCCCCCCCCTGCTCCTCTTGTCGTAGCCCATAGAACCTTATTGTTGCTGTAACTTAGTTGAAAAATATATTGTAGCTTGAGATAGATTTCTACCTTTACACCCCGACCAAGGAGCTGCCTGAGGATAGTTAGCCCCAAATCTCCAAAATTATTTTTTGTACAGAACTTTTGATTCTCTCTACAGTCTACACCATGCATTTCAGTTGGTATGATAAAAACTACTACTCAACTTTCTTGCCATGATATCTCTATCTCTCCATGTATGATAAATCCTGACACATTAATGCAAGGCCTTCGGAATATTATGGTTTAGTTTGTGCCTTCGTGATACATTTACCTCTGTCTTGCTTAATGGCTTTTTACCCCGAGATCAAAATTAGTAGTAGACCTTATGAATGTTAAGATGTTAGAATGACATTCTCCGTCTTCCCTTTGAGAAGAACTTGTTCCTTGTAATTGGATGTAATCAACAGACGGTGAAAAGTGTCATTCATGGTTTCTCGTATATTGATCAGCATCTAAATTTTGGTCAAGTTCATTATATTTGTACTTGAAATAGTTTGGAATGGACGGGTTCTACCGATTACTTCCAACTTTATTCTAGGATTCCAATTTGCTCACTCGTCATGTTTCATTTTCAAGTGAAATTCAGAATTCATGATATTACAGCAAAGTAAGTGAAATCTATTCTTTTTTTGGGGTTGTCTGCTAAGTGTTAACTCTCACTGGAGAATGTTACAGCCTTTTTAGCGGACGAGTATTACCTTAAAAACACTATTTTTATCAGATGAGCGAAAGTTTCTTTAATAAAAAATTGGGGATATATCTTATATTTTGGTATTTGTGGCCAATAGATACAGGTGAAAATTAGAGTGAAGAAATGATATGAATATGTGGCAACTATGTATTACACAGGTGGAGCTGTTACTGCCAAATCTTTAGTAAAATCTTCTAACTAAAGCAACTGTTCCCTAAATAGTAACTGTTTCATGAGGTCTGCACTTTCTATCCTAATGTTCAATCTGCCTTCCTGTATGCTTCCTCCATCCATGATTTGGCAGCATTGCCTACGCCGTGCCTGTTGCAGTATATAGCCAAATCAATTATCAGTTTCAAATCCATCTTTAAACTCAAACAAACACATTTTTAATTCTATTGATTCATGGTTTTGTTTGAGACTTGAAAGACAAAGAAAGGACAGAGAGAGAGACATACATCCTTCCAATATTCTGGGTCCATCTTCAAGGCAGAAACTAGAATGCTCGTCACTTCCATGGTGTTATCTTCGCCGTTGCACTTCTCTCCTTCCTCAGGTACAAATCTCTTATAGACTGTGAGAGTTCCACTTGTGCCTACACTACTAAACATGGTCTAGAAAGAATACTGCAGGGTTCTGGCATGGATCAGGGCTCATAGGTCTAGTATTGAATGTGAAAGGACCATCACCCCAACTCCTCCATGTCTTGAATGTCTGCAGCGGCATCCTCAAATCCGCAGCTGATAACATTGTTCTGTAGATTTGTATTGTGTAACCCCATGAGATGGATATGGACCATTTGCGGTTATGATCATAGCAGAGACTCTGCTGCACTATTCTAGCAGGGTCAAGTTGGTATGCTGCCATAAGCATTTTCAGTGCATCCATTCGAGTATGTTTGGGATCACAGGCTTCAATTCATCAAGGTGATGAAGTGTTACCAAGCGGGTGCCATGGGATGAGCTGCTAGAAGACCTATGCATCTCCTCTTATATCAAGCTAAAAGAAGATGGCAGAGAAAATAAAGAAAAACAGTAAATTTCTTTCCAAGTAATTAGAAATGGTCTCATTAGATAAATGGTTGAAACTTAATATACCTGGTGGAATCCACCTTCCCTTGTAAGAGGCACTCCAACTTCATGAACACAAGCCCAAACCCTCTGATCAGAACCATAGAAATAGAAATATCTTTGGAGACAACCATCCATCATTCTAGCAAGTTGAGCTGCTAATGCATAACTAATTGCAAATCCACCACCACCAAAAGCCATGTCATAAGAATGCATCACATCTTGCTCCACACTCTCAGAATTCCCACCAATGTAATACATCTCATTGTGATCATATTTCTCTCAGAACAGTGACCAAGTTCTTGGTAAAGAACACAGTGTCATCATCTCCCATCACAAACCACCTCACATTTGGCAAACCAAGTTTGAAGCTCTCGTAAACTATCCGAGCTATCCGAACCGCGGATGCGAGTGCAAGGTCCTGACTGTGTCATCCCTGTGAGATTTGATATGGGATTTTTAGCCCTTCAGGGTCTGAGATAGCAGGCTTCTCGTCCAGCCAAGCGAAACCTCGAGTAGTGTTAGGATCCCACCAGAGCTTACTGTAATCGCTGCGAGTGCGCCACGTTGTAGCCGAGCCACCAATGCCAAATAGAATGTGGATGTTTGTTGGTCCATCACTGACTGAACATTCTGAGCCGTATATGCTCCGGGTAAACCGCGTATTGTTGGAGAATGCTGAGTGTACGGCAAGTGAAATGGATGCACAAGGCACACCACTATAGCCAATCTTTATTAAAGTTCCAACAATATCACCAAGTCTTCAGGGATAACAAAGAATCTAGGCTTTTTAGAAGTGTCAAAATAAGGTTCCAAGCGAGCCTGACTCATCTTCTTATCCCTGATACATTCAAAATAGCAGAAAGTAAGCATTTGTTAAAAGAAGGGTAATCACACTGAACTCCTTCTAAGATTAGATAATACTTTTACAAATATGTATTACACTAACCTCTCTAAAATTATATCAACTATCAGAAGAGCGAAGAGCTCAGTGTATTTCTTCTGAAGGAAATGATGGGTGCTTTAATGAATGAAAGTGATCATAAGAACCTAATTTCATTACATTACTGCTAACGTGCTAAGGATGCTTTAGTCTTGAATGCTGTTCTATGATCTTTTGCTTATCTAAAATATTCAAGCAATTTGCTGTAAGAATTTTAATTGATTGATGAATGCCTTGAGGCCAAAAAGTTAAAGATGTACCCCAGAATGAACCAGGGTTCCCAAAGAAGTATCCAGAAAGGACAGTTCTGAACCTGAAATACAAGTTGTAAGCCTAAAATTAGTTTAATATGGCCAAAACCATTTTTAGTATTCGGATAACGAAAGAACAACATGAAAAATCATAGGTTTCTTTTCCATTGCATTTAGCTGTTGATAGATTTGTTAGACAAATATACGAAATAGGCATTCTCAAATGGATATTCTCACAAGTTTACTTAAGAAAAAATGGATATACCTAAATGTATCATTGAATAAATGTATACAGATTTTCCCTATAAATAATTTATTTATGGTTTTGGTCTTAGAATTTTTCTTGAAATCTTGGCCTAAAAAATTTATTAAAATATTAGTTAGGTATTTTTCATCAATTAAGGAAACTAACATTTTTTTAACAAGTAACAATAAATCAACAAAAATTCAAACAAAATTTGTTTTCAACTAATAAGAGTGAGAGGAGACAGAGAGATGAAGAGAGAAAATAACAAAAGTTGACTGCATATTAATCGGAAATCGATTTTTTTCCATTTTTTTTTAAAAAAAAAGAAAAGATCCTCAAAATATTTTTTAAAATATAGATCAAAATCAGAGAAGATCTAGAAGAGTTAATGAAGGCTGCAGAATACTACTGCAAACACATAAGTCCATAACCAAATGAAACGTGTTTCTTCAAAACTCGACAAAAATTTCAAACAGGATTTCCATTTCCATAGCAACTTGATCAAGCTTTATTGGATTATCACGTTACATAATCACGAAATTAGCTCAAACAGCACCGTAAAGCTCATCCAATTCTTTTTAAACCAAAAAAAAATCGGTAAATTTAAGATTGTTATAACTGAATAAATGATATTATCCCCTAACATTAAACACAAAGATAGACCTTGGAAAGAGAGAGATTGCGAATTAAATTATCATATCCTACAATTAAAAGAGAGACAATCAAACAAATTCTTTGAAAATCAGTGTCTCAGTGTCTCA